>NC_056032.1:33279023-33963239 GCF_004379255.2 Salvia splendens
AAAAATTACATAATAAAATTTTTGACTCGGCTCACTCCTCGTCTTCCGTGCCGCCCCCGCCGTCGCCCGTGCCGCCCTCGCCGTCCCCGCCGCTAATCTCGGCGCCATCATCTCCAATGGGTGGCATGCCCAAATCGCGCCGACATCCATCGATGACATCCTTCAACATCCTTTTGTACACAGGATCTGTCGTGCTATGCCACCTATGCATGGTCCGGACCAAGCTAGTCGTTAACTGCGCGCGGGCGAGTCGGTCGATATCTTCTGGGGGAGCAGGGGCCTCCGATTGGACCTCGAACGACCCGCTGCTGCTTCCCCTAGCCCTCCGCTGCGCAGCCTTTTACCCAACCGGGCGACGACGACGGCGAGAGTCTGATTGAGGTAGCGGGGACACTTCGTCTGCTTCTGGAAGCTCGTGCGAACCAGCACTGCTGCTGTATTCACCAGAAGCGTTGATCTTCGTCCACTTCGCCCAGCCCGATTCGACTCCCCCACAAAACTTTGGGGAATCCTTCACCACGAGAAAGGCCTCCCACTGATCGAATTGTTTGAACTTCAAGGCTCTGTCGGGGTACTGAGCAAAGGCACGGTTCCGGACATCCTCCTCGGACATACCGCTGTTTGCCTGGCGGAGATTGTTTTGGTAGAGGCCCGCAAATCGACTAAGCTTAGGCCTCAACCGCTCCCACTGTTTCCGGCACTGTTTGGGAACGCGACGCTTCGCCCCAGCCGGTTTGTGTGTGTGGTAGGCTTCAGCGATGCGATACCACAGTCTGTCAATATGTTGGTTGGCACCGACATAGGGATCCTCGACTACTGAAACCCAAGCCTTCGCAAGCGCGACATTTTCCCACGGGCTCCATACCGTCCTTTTTCCCGTCTCATCCTCATCCTCCTCCTCTGCCACCGTTCGCGAGGAAGAGCCCGGGGCTTTCCCCTTGCCCTTGCCACGTCCCTTCCCCCTGCCTGGAGTCTCCCTGACCGGAGATAGCCCCAACTCCTCTAAAGAGAAAGTTTCCAAGCTGGTGAACTGAGTCTCCGGAACATAAGTGGAGGGGGTATCAGTCATATCGATAACTGGCCGATAGACATCGTCCGCTTGTGGGCCCCTGCCACCCCCTCCCCCCGGCATCATCCCCGCCATCATCCCCGGCATCATCCCACCCATCCCCATCATATTTGGGGTCATGCCCCCCATCGCCATCCCCGGCCCCGGCATCATCATATTTGGGGTCATGCCCCCCATCCCCGCAGCCCTGGGCATCATACCACCCATCCCACCCATCCAATTGTACATATAAGAGGACATCATCCCACCCATTCCACCTATCTGTTGTCGCATTTCCGCTAACGTTTCCCTCCAGGTCGATGGGAAACGCCGGAGTCTGCGACTCGCTCGTGGCAGGGGAGTTCCTATCGTTCTCCATTAAGTAGAAATGAAATATGTAGTAAAAGAAGAGAGAAACTTGTTAACACAAGTGGTGCGAATGAAATGAAGTTCAACGAGCCGTATATATAGAGTTTAAAAAAAAATTAATCACCGGACGTCCGACCCAGTCCACAGTGGCGGACGTCCGCCCGCCCGTCGCCCGCACGTCCGAGGACACGCGACGTCCTCACGGGACGTCCGTATCCGACCTTCGACGCCACAATGGCGGACGTCCCGGTCGCCCGTCGCGGACGTCCGACTGGACGTCCGCCATTGGAGATGCTCTAAGAGTTACCTAAAATTAAAATGGTGAATCTTTTAACAACCCCAAAAGGCATTGTGCGAAACACCAAGACTCTACATATGGAGTATCAATTAATCGTTGACACTGAATATCATTTACGGTATGAATCCCGAAATTAGTGGCACCTTAAATAAAATATATTTATAATATGACTCTAATGTTCCCTGCAATTAATTATGGAATTATTAATCAAAATATAGTACTTTTATACATTAAAAAGTGGGGATGCTAATCAGCCTTTGGATTACGTACATTGTTCTTGGTCCCGACTACAATGTTTGTTAGTACATTGCACTGTTGACTGTTACTGCTTGAATCATGATTCTCTAAATTAATAATGTAAGATACCACCTAACAATTAATTATTGTGAAACATCAAATAATTGGTTTCAAAAACTTGTTCCTCGTAATTTCACGTATAGTATCTTATTTAAAGATTCAAAATTAACAGATACCAATGTGCGACAGGCGAAGAATATTTAATCTATATGATCTGGTATCAGATATGTTAATATGCATACGCTTGCTTTTTTTTAATTATGTAATCACACATTTATAAGCAATTTTAATCTACAAAATAGTAACAATTTTTTAAAAAAAATAGAAGCGAACATTTCTATCAGCTCACAGTAAGTGACAGTATGACACACGTCACACACGCCACGGTTACTAACAGTATAAAAACTAATACAGAGGTAGAAAATGAAATAGCTCAATTAAGGTGGAATGGAGAGAGTAATATTTATTATTATAGATTTGATGTTGTATTCTATTTTTATATTGTATTCATCATATTAATTTAAAAAAACCACGAAAACTCCGAAACGAATCAGAATAGTAAACACCACTAGGCACTAACTGGTATTACGTCATTACGAATAAAGAATAAATTATTACTACTATTTGAAATGAATAAGCTTGTACTTGGTCATAACATAATAGCTGGATGTATCCAATGAAAATGATAAAACCACAAAATAAATACTAAATGGGGACAGACAGAGATGAGAGTGTGACATAGAAATATGGGGCTCATGGAAATTAAAATTTGACATTGTGAGGACATAATTTAAACACGAACACATAAATAGTAGTAGTAATAAAAAAATAGTAGTACTCCTCCCTCGGTTTATTTGTATACATTCACCTTATCTCTTCTTCTAATAAACGGATTCTCGTTTTGTATATATTTATATTTTTGTCAACACATTAGTTTTTATTATTATCTATCTGATTAAATTAGGAAAGGTATCACCAATATAACTTTTTGTTTATTGCTAAAGAAAGCAATCACTGGAATTAGGTGAAAATAAAATCCGAATAATATTGAAATTATAAATGGGCATTGTTCCTTGTCACTTAACGTAAAAAAGAACTATAACATGTATCGACAACATTATCTTTTTAATTAGCTACTTAGGTAATATGTTGATGTAGGTGTGACCATTTGAGTGTGTATTAGTAAAAAAGTTGAATTAGCAACCATCCGAAACAAAAAAAATTATTAAGATTGAGGTGCATCTTGCGAGGGAAACAATGGGAACTAAGAGCATCTCCAGTGGTTGCCCGTCCCACTCGGACATCCACTAGGACTTCCCAAAAATACATCCTGCCACGTCACTAGGACTTCCCATCCCACTGCCACATCACTAGGACTTCCCCTGCATAATCCGCCCTTCCCATCGCCCTTCCCACTAGGACTTCCCGCAATAAAATAAATCACAATTATTTAACGGAATTATAATTTTGACACGGAATACGGGAAAATTATGTAATACATAGATGTCCGACTCGGACATACGGAAAAGTTACATAATAAAAGGGAAAAAAGAAAAAAATACATAGTCCCACCTACTCGAATAAAAATTACATAATAAAAGGAAAAATTACATAATAAAAGTAGAAATGAAATTTGTAGTAAAAAGAAGAGAGAAACTTGTTAACACAAGTGGTGCGAATGAAATGAAGTTCAACGAGACGTATATATAGAGTTCAAAAAAAAATCAAAAAAAAAAAAACCAGACGTCCGACCGGATGTCCGAGCCCCCCCCCCCCCCCCCCCCCACCCCCCCAACAATGGTGCCCGTAGACTCGGACGTCCCGCGGATATCCGAGGACGTGCGACGTCCTACCTGCATGGGCGTATCCGACCTTATTTTCCACAATGGCGGACGTCCGGTCGCCCATTGCCGACGTCCGAGCTGGACGTCCGCCACTGGAGATGCTCTAAGCCATCTAGTTAAGTATGACCATATATATAATAAAAGAAAACAAATATCTCAATTTAAACCTAGTCTAAGGAATAAGTGATAGA
Organism: Salvia splendens; assembly: GCF_004379255.2. Lineage (NCBI taxonomy): Eukaryota > Viridiplantae > Streptophyta > Magnoliopsida > Lamiales > Lamiaceae > Salvia > Salvia splendens. The sequence goes on from NC_056032.1 coordinate 33,283,071, forward strand.
GGGTGTAAATAAATTTAAATTGAAGCAGTATAGACAAATCTAGGTCCCCCACCACGACCTATCTCAAAATTTGGGAGACCATATCCCTTTTTCGAATTATATCAAGTGTCGACTTTGTAGGTCATGGGAGTAGGTGTCTATATTTATTTGAAAGCACACACAAATACATACGATATATACGTGTTTCTCTAAATGTTACACATATACTCGATAAACACATACACTCTGAGAAATTTTTTAAGAGTTCAACAACTTTATTAATAAGCACATATACATACTCTCTATGTTTCGTATTGCCTTTTGGATTGTCCTACTAATTATTCGTTCATGATGATATTATTTCGTAAGTTTTTGTTGAAAATAGCAACACTTAATTCAAACTAACTTAGTAATTTAGGTGTTGATAATAACCTTGCTTGAGTAAGAAGATACTACTAGCAAGTAATTTTTAAAAATGAAGTACTGTGAAATTGGACATGGTCACATGGTCAAATTAAATTTTCTAAGATGTCGTATCGTAGAATGCACTTCCGACTAAAAAGGACTAGGCGTTAAATTCTACAACTTAGGTAGTTCAATATATTAATTCCAAATGTGCGGAAAATTAGTTACTATAATTATTGTTACACGGTATTTAATGGTTCCAATAATCGAGTAACATAGAATTGTACATACTAGTACATAAATTAATAAGTATAGTTTTCCAATTGTCGACCAGGTCGTGTGTGATCTGTATATAATGCATAGTATGAAATTTTATTTAGGAAATGATGCACTCACTGATGCATGAATAGTAAAACAAAGTTAAACATGATTTTATCCTTACTTGGTCAGGATCAGTAATTCGAAAAATACAAAAGGAATAGAAAACAGAGATTAATTACCACCTAAGTAGGAAGGTTTGGACCTGAGTGGGGGCCACAACAGGATCTGGCAACACAGTAACATGGCAAGCGTCGTAGAGATTGAATAGTAGGCGCTGCTATATGGATTAAAAATAGCAATAATTTAACGTAGAAATGTGGATATGAATTTATTTGAAATAGGAATAGGAGTAGGAGTAACATAAAGTGAGGGCAAAATCAGTTGGTTTGGCGTCATGACATAATTTCCGTGTTGCCTTGTAAAGTTGCACACTGTAGTGTATTGCACTGATTTTAATGATTGATTTTTGCATTCACCCACGCAACCCTCAACAACAACCTTAAACAATTGCTGCTGCTGCTGCTGCTACTATACAAATTACATCAGACCAAAACAAGATATGTGTATTCCGTATTCGTGTGTGTATTCCGTATTCGTGTGTGAGAGAGACAAACAATATCAATATCAATATCATTATCATTATATACTCTGTGTTCCTTGTAATTAAAATGTCAATGAACCGCCGCTTCTGTGCAGAAGAGCTGCTTAGCTTCCAGAACCCCATCGGTGGCCACACTGCACAATGTCTGATTCAATTTCACCACCTGCAAAAGCCTCCATCAACCACTACCCCGCGGCGGCCATCGACCTCAACAATGGCGACGACGAATCCGCGGCGGAAAGGCTGTTCGAGAAGCCGCTGACGCCGAGCGACGTCGGGAAGCTGAATCGGCTGGTCATACCGAAGCAGCACGCGGAGAAGCACTTCCCCCTGAGCAGCAGCGGCTTGCTGCTAGGGTTCGAGGACGAATTGGGCAAATCGTGGCTGTTTCGGTACTCGTACTGGAACAGCAGTCAGAGCTACGTCCTCACCAAGGGCTGGAGCCGCTTCGTCAAGGAGAAGCGCCTCGATGCCGGCGACGTCGTCGTCTTCGCCCGCCACCGCCTCGACACCGGCCGCTTCTTCATCGGCTGGAGGCGGAGGACTTCCGATTCTCAGCCTGGCTGCAGGATGATTTATCCTGCTCACCCTTATCAAATCCAACAACACACTAATTCTCTCCATTTCCAATCTCAAGGTGTTTGTTCATCATTCTCTCATTTCACAAATTTTGAAATTGAAATCAGGCATCCATTCCATAAGCATCAACGTGTGTAGAGATAGATTGATAATGAATGAACACAGGTGGTGGTGGTGGTGGATGTCACGAGAAGCAGCAGACATCGAATGGGAATTCCAAGACGCTGAGGCTGTTCGGAGTGAACTTGGAGTGCCAAACTGAGGAATCAGAATCAGAATCAGTATCAGTATCAGAGGGGATTGGATCGAGCCAGGGTCAGGGTCAGGGTCAACAACAATCTCCCTATTATTATTATTATTATTCAAATCATAATCACACGGTAAGCCAAATATTTTATTAGGGTCAGGGATGAGAAATATGAGATGTCAATGCTCCAATTTCCCACTTTGATTTTGCTGTTTCCTCTACTGGAGTGGAACAGCCACACTAATTTCTTAATTCCCATCTGCCTAGCCTAGATTAGTTTTTTACTATCACAGGATTACTCCTAATTCTGATACGCTTTTGTTAATATAAAAAGAGCATAGAGTGGGCCTAACTTATGTACATATCGTTTGGGTTAATTCGAATATTACATATGAATAATCGATGATGATGATGATGATGATGAGGAATCGTGTAAAAAGGGGAAACTAAATGGGAATGCATTTATATGTGAATGCCAAATGTTTCAACATAGTTTTGTATCATCACATCAATTGTGTGGAAAATGTTGCAGCGTGTTAGGTCTGTGGTCCACCGTAAGAAATGGTGGAAATTAGGCTCATACTTTGAGAAAACCCAACACATATATTATTCGAGTCAACAGATCTGCCACTTTTATGGACCTTAAATATTTCTCAACTTGTCTACTTTCAGCTATATTTCAACCTTAATAAAATTAGGTTCTGTGTACCATTATTAATTAATATAATACAGAATCACTAGATAAAGCCAACATATAACTTTTTTTCTTGGTCTTTTTGAAATTTCTAACTAGTTAAAAGTGTGACACGTAGGATATCAATTTTAGTTTGAGTCAGGGGTTTTCTTGATTATAATTTATGGAGTATAAATCTTATGTTAATTACATGACAATGATAATAACGACTTGACATTCACTAACGTTTTTGACGTGGAGTGAGATATTTGGCATGAATTTAAGTGCATAGAGTATAATTTATAGGAATATGAGTTAAATTTGGGTGTGGTCCACCACAGGTATGGGGCTGAATTGCATGCTTATCATCAAAAGACTATCATGTCATAGCTAGGTGGAGTACTATATTAAATAGAAATCTATGGTAATAATGATAGCTTTATGGATTCAGCAGGTATATCGGCAAGGATAAGATCTCCATGATGTGACGTCGCCTCAACAATATTTGGAAATTGGAAAAGAAAAAAAAAAGATCAACATCCCAGATTTTCTGGGTATGTTAGAAAAGTGATCTGAAAACCCCGAGGTGCAAATCGAAAAATCAAAATTGAGAAAGTAAAGATGGAAAGAGACTAGAGAGACGGGTCCCACTTCAACACACACACACTATAAGTAAATGCATAGAGAAAAGGGGCATGCATTTGCAATCAAGGGAGTGAAGAAGATTGGAGCAGATCCATGTGGGAATTTAGTGATTCTGGCTGGGGATTTTTCATCATAATTTAGAAGTGGATGGACATGGCCATATAGGTTGCAAACATGGGGAGGGAATTACCATTTTCTGCCCTCTGCCATAACTTGATACCTTTGTTTTTGGAAATTTCTGTATTTTTCTCAGCATGCATGTCTATAATTATTTACATTAGACTATAATAGAATGGTAGAACTACAATCTTTTGCCAAGTAATATCTATCTTTGAAGTGCGTTGTTAAGTCTTTAATTCTATTATGCGAGTATGATTCATCATGACCCAAATACAACTCCAACTTGCAGACTTTGTTCAGTTTAAAAGATTATATCTTATAATTGAATGTCTATAGTATTATGTATAGTTTATGAGATTGAGTTAAACAATTTAATTTTTTAGATGGATATTTATATGATAATGAATTATAATAGTCACATTCTCCAACTAAAATAATCTCACAACTTATTTCTAGATAAATAATTATACGAATGACACCATAATGTACAAAACTATTAAACATAGGTTAAATTTCAAAGATGATGATAGCGAGGAGATCCAAATGTGGTGGAATAGTTAGTGAAAATGTGAGTGTTACTATTATTCTATGGACCCAGAACATATAAGTAAACAAGATTTGCCATCTTCAGAATTACCGTTCATCTCAATATTTGTCTATCAATAAACGTCTAGTAAAAACTATAAAAAAGTGCCTTTGTTCATCTAATAATCTCGATTTTCCTTTTTTCAGAATTGGTCTTTACTCTTTAGAGCCTTGAGAACAACAACCCAAGTAGTGGCACCTTGATAGACACTCCTTTTTTCAGAATTGCTCGATGATACACTTTTATTTTTAGTTTGTCTCAATAAAATGTTATATTTCTACTTTTAGAAAGAATAAATAACTTTCTCACTAAAATTAATTCACCCAATCACTTTTTTCCCTCCAATTAAAATTATTCTACTCTCTTTTCTCTCTCCATTTAATATTTACACAAATTTTTTCTCTCTTCAATTAAACACATTAATCAACAATTCCTAAAATTGTGTCGACTAAAAAGTATGTCATTTTAACCGAGACGAGAGAGTGGTATAAAACACATGATAAGAATAGCATAATACTCCATGATTTGAACTCAAAACTGGTAGTACAGTATGGTCCCCTTAACCTTAACTCAAGGAATATTCAGGCAATAGAAAAAGAGCTCGGCCAATTCATAACAAAGATAAAGACTCCACTAATTGGAGACTGCATGGACCAGTGCCATCTAAAAGAGAGGTGACTTATTTCAGTAGCCTCCCCTAGGGCTAGTTGGAGACTGGGTCTGGATGGACCATACACCATTTGATAAGATAAACAAGACGAGCTACAGGAACATCGGAGAATTTGTGCACCTCTATCATATGCAATTACAGTCTTGGAATTTTGGGCTTCCAGTTATTCAATAAAAGTGATTCATTAAAGATTAAGTTTGGCTTAAAAGTATATTTACTTTATTATAAAAATAAATATAGATACATACCATATGAGATTTTTTATTTGTAAAGGACAAAATAGAAAATAAATTGTCTTATATGCTATATATAAATAATCTAAGGTTATGATCCCACACATCTGAAAAAATGGTTCCATATTTTTGCTGTAGTCTAGATCTAGAAGATCATAGCAACAAGTACTTACTACAAAACAATATTATAACATTTTGTTTTCTTCTTGCTTTTCAGAATTTTTTGATCCATCGACTTAATTTGCACAAAATGTCAAATAAAATCTCATATTCTTCCATCAAAAAATTGTTGAAAAAAACAGTTCAGATTAATATAATTTAAATTGTACCATCAAGTTAATTTAGTCAAATAAAATTAATTACAGAAACAATTGATATAAAAACTATTTCAAATATTGCTATCATAAAAACAATAGTAGTATTATAAAAAACGATGTAAAGTGAATTTCAAGAGTTGCACCTAGTTCTTTAAAAGAGAACTCTTTTACTAATAGGTGCATTTGCATAGATGTGTGAGAATCAAAACGTCACTGCAGCCATGAAACAATTTTTACAACACCTAATAATCATTTCATGATCCTCTCAGTGATAAAAAAAATAATAAACAATAAAAATAACAAAAAACGCCAGAACTACATTTGAATACTAACTACAAGAGTCGAGCAGTTCTGTACTTCTACATGCTTGAAAGTTGTGAAATGTATGCAAAAGTAGAGTAACTCAATCCATAATATATCTCGAGAACAGCGTGGATAGAATGAATCTGGCATTTGATAGTAACATCAGACATTCAAATGATTTATACTTTGATCACTTACCAGAAATTGGCAACTACTGGGGCTCCATTGTAACGGATCAGATTAGCTTTATGCTGTTCTCCAGTGATGGGAATTGGTAAAACAATTGTGTCTGGTTGGCACTTCTCAAGGATCCATGGAGGCATTAAGTCAAGAATCTGATCTCCCAGCTGTGAAGGACGAAAGTAGCCCAGCCGCTTGAGCAGGCAACATGTCACCAAACCTTCCCACTTGTCCATCTGTTAATATTGATCCAAGCCTTATGCTCTCACCAAATCTGCTACCAACCTGAAAAAATCAACATAAATTTCCTCAGCTCAGATGGGAAGGGATATCCTCTGACACCAAATCAGTTCTAGTAAATCAAAATATTAGACCAACCACAAAAGAAGCAGAGAACAAATTAACACTGTGTGGCAAAACTGGAAGTCTATAGATAAGAGTTATTAGAGTTGTCTTGTAACAAGAAATGTTATCATGTGAAACCAATGAGTTATGCATGTATAGCAATTAGTGAAAAAATAACATCGACTACTAGCTCAAGTTTACAGCACATGTATTAAATGCAGTGTGGCTTATAGGGAAGTTACTACTTTCTATCAAACCAATGTATAGCTGCAGAAAGAATTGAAAATCAGACTTGCAAATTATTTTTATAAAGAGCAACTGATGTCAGTCCATCAGTAAGTGCCTAGTCTAGACTCTAGATTAATGGAGGCATCGAGAACAAAAATGGAAAAAAAATAATTCAAAACTACCAGTGTCACAGTTTATTATAAGGTCCAAATGACCAAAATTATTACACCCTCCATCTGCCATTAATTGTCACAAGTCGTCTCGGCACGGGTTTTAAGAAACATAAAGGAAAGTGAGTGGAAAAAGTTAGTGGAATGTGGGTCCTACTTTTTTATATTAGTTTCATAATAAAATGTGAGTGGAATGAGTTAGTGGAATGTTGGGTCCATTACCAAAAGTAGTAAAAAGTAAGTGTGATGAGTATTTACTTGTCGGACGGAGGGAGTACTACCCAGGCGAAACTATGGGGAATGTTGGCATTACATTCTTATAATGATGCACAAACCAAAACATGAAATTATCCAAGACTAGGCACCAAGGATTAGAAACTGCACCTGCATGAAGGACTTCAAAAATGGCGCAGCCACCCCCAAACTCGAGTCATCCTCTACATCACTTTTCCGGGTTATATCATCATTTGTGAAACTCTTCCAGGAATTTCTCGAGTATACATCGTCCGTAGATGTTGATGTCCTCACTGCGTTTCTTGCAGACAATGCTGGAGCACTGCATGATATACAAAGCTTAGAAATATTCAGTAAAGCAACTGGCAAGGGAAGTATTCAAATATAAACTGGGAGGCAACAAGAGGATGTTGGCAAATTGAAATAAAACCCGCTAGTCAAAGTTAAAGTTTAATATCATAGAAAACGAATATTGATGCAAATGGATCCATGAACATGAACGAGTAAAGTATTTCCATGAAAGAGAATGTTGACCACCTGATAGGAAGATATTTGAAACGAGGTACTGTGGAGCAGCGCATGATATTTGATTCTGAATTGGTAGGGAGCTTTTGCACAGTGTCCATATGCATCCTATTAAGTTGCACAAAGAATCCAAAGAGGACAGCATGCCTAAGGTATGCCTGTCTCTCATTCTCCCTCAGATATGGCTCATACCTTAGATATATTAAAATAACTCAGTAAGATAGGCCAATAGTTACAGGTATAAATTACAAAATGAAATATTCCAGTGTGGGAGAAACAAAACAACATAGTCCTGGTCCTATGAAGTAGTACTCCCTCCGTCCCATAAGATGTCACACTTGGGTGACGGCACGAGATTTTAGGAGATGTTGTGTGTTAAGTGGAGATAGAAAATATATTTTTATATATTGATGTGAGAGAACTTTTTCTGAAAAAAGGAAACATGCCATCTTTTGTGGGACAAACTAAAAAGGAAAGTGTGATATCTTCTTTGGTATAGGGGAGTACTAAATAGCAAGTAACAGATTCTTGTGCACATAAAAGTTCAACAGTGCAAGCATGACAATGATAAAAAAAACCTGCAGAATGATACAATATATTCCCCCAATCCCCACCACAAAATCACACCTGCTTTGAAGTATTGTATAAAAAAATTGTTTGATATCTTTAAAAATGTTTTCTTCCATGTAGTATTTCAATGTGAGTATCACAATGACCACAAGGGATAAGCAAACAATTCAATCAGCCACTCTTGATATATTTTAAGGAAATCCCTTGGAAAGAGGTCATATTTCCTACAACTTACGTGAGCCAGTCAATGGGATCTAGCCTCTGAGAAAGGCGGTTAACCAGCTGTTTTGTATGCTCTGATACAACTGAATTGGGTTGTGGTGCTCTCTGCTTCCTTCTAAAAGGAGTTTTTGGGGTTTCAGAAAGCCCTTCATTTGGATTCAGATAACCCCCAGACAGAATATCAGCAGCAAATTTTAAATCAAATAAAACTTGTAGAACACCTTTCTCTGATACTTGAGACCCACGACCTTCTTCGGCTAACAGAAAATCCTCATAAATCCTAACAACCTATGCAAGAATAATGAATGTTATTACAATGACAGCTCAGTAATCAAAATAAAATAAAATAAAAACTAAATAAGCATCATTTAGGAAGTAGACTTGTCATTTTGCAGATGAGCATATAGAAACCAGTCTGTTCACAAATAGGTCACAAGATTTTGAATTCAGATGAGGAGGACAGGCCTAAGAATGCAGTGTATTTTTGCGCATCATTTGAGCAACATGCTAAACGACTATAGATATTTCGAGCTAGTCCTCTTCTCCCCCCTCAGAAAAAATAAATTCTTACAAGGCAAAACCCCAAAGTTACATTACAAAGCGGCCCCCAAATATATAGCCTAACAAAAGAGTCACTGCATACCTTATCAAAAAGCCTTTTTGCGAAGTTCTGCAGAATTTGCTTATCAAGCACATGGCCACCAACACGATGAACCTCTTCACATGCATAAAATAAAATTGATGTCACATACAAAGAAGGCATCGAAGGGAGAGAGATCCTCATCTCAGACTGGCTTTCAGTCGATTGTTCTTGCTGCTTAACTACAGTATCCTCCCAACCCTGTCATATAATTGGAAACAATTTAGAACATCAAATTACCTTCTTATGTTGTATCTTTAACATAAAATGTTACTTTGATTTACATGTTTTGAAATATTCATTCGTGTAATGAAGATTCACATAAGCCCCATGACTACAAGCCTATAACTATAAGAGATTTAAACCTCTCATTGGATAGGAGGACCAGATGTTATGGTTTTCAAGAAAGTCACTTACTCTGACTGGTGCATATGATGACAATGCATCATCCCCATCGAGGTTTCTTGAGAATATAGTTGCAAGTTCATCAGAAACCCATGATATCCACAGGTTGTAAGCTCTGATACAAAGATCTTGATTTGTCTGTCGTAGTTCTTGAAGTTGTGAGCTCGACTTATCATCTGTTCCAAATAAAGCGGTCGCTACCAGAGAAGTCTGTTTCCTGCTGGAATCAGGAGTTCTTCTTCCAGGACTATCTATCACTTCTGAGTCAGTTGCCACCCTAGCATGTTTCAATCCAATGGGGGATGGACTAGAGACAGCAGTCATTACTTCACCTATCCATGACCTAGGTGAACCAAGTATCACAGGGATATGTTTAGCATGCTTCTGAAATGCAAAGAGAAGTCTCCCGATGAATAATGATCTCTCAACAAGTATTGCAGGAGAATGCTTGGAAGCATCATCTTTATTTTTATTTTCTAAGTCACCATATAGGCAGTCGAGCTCATTCTTCAGTTGCATTAGTATGGTTGAAAGGCTTTCATAACACTTGTTCTGCACGTAAGGTGACAAGTCCTTTAATCTATGGTGTGCATTAGGGGACTCAAGGAAACTTAAGAGATCCTGTAGAACATTTTGACAGCAATTATCGACAGCAACTTTAATCCGGCTTACTTCAGGGCCAAAATAAGAGCTGAGACAGCTGTGGAAATCACTTTCTTGGGGCTGGTGTGATTTGGAGCCCGGAGTAGAGCCTGGCTTTCTACCATTTGGTGTCATAAACCAAACCCCACCACCATTCTGGAATTTATTTAAGTAATCTAGAGAATCAGCATGATCAGTAGAAGGTTTTGCTATTGCTCGGACAGACTCCACGACGTTAACATCCCCATTTAATTCATTAAATCGCAAGTCTATGATCCCTTTCATCCTCTGAACAAAAGCATGTTCAAATATGTCATTCCATATATCAGAATCTTCACCTAGTACAAGCTCACGTGTCCTTTTCCACGGTAACTCAATTTCAGACCCAAAAACGCTCTTCAACCACTCTAAACTGCCTTCCAAAGCCTGTTTACCATCCATTGTCTCCCTTATCAACTTCTCAGCCAATGAGAGGTCATAACCACTGCCAATTACATCAATCAAGTAACATCCATTAATCTTGCTCGTGATCTCCTTCCCACAATTTCTCAGCCAATCAGAACAAGTGCTGGAAATAAAATCTCGACCAAGCAATATCATGCTCGACTCCAGCTTTTCCTTGAATAAATTCCACAGTTTAACTTCCTCGTCAGGGTTTGGTATGCCCCCAAACAACTGAGAAGCAGGTGGGGTGTCCAGAACGGTTTTATAGAACAAAGGCATATCATTCAATACTTGCAAGAACAATTCCCCAACTTGGCATATAGTAATCTGAATTATCCTTAGAATGTAACAGAAGACAGAAATTACTTCAGAGCCATCTGCATTGGCATCACGACAACATGAACTTAACTTCTGTGACATGATTGATTTTCTTGAATCTATGAACAGAGTCAAAACCTGGTTTGGTGTAAGTTCATCTATGATGGCAATAGCAGCCAATGCATCAGCAAAAGCCCGGATCCCAAGATCCCCACTCTGATCCAGCAATCTTTCACGACCCCTCTGAGAAATCTGAACCTTGAAGCCTTCTACTATTTGCCACTGGTGCTGCAACAGAGGGAAAGTTGATTGGATATTCTTTTTCTCCCTAGAGTTTAGCAAGTTGATATGCACATGTTTTGCTCGGATGTAACGGGCAGAGGATTCAAGGAACATAGATTCATCAAGGCAACCCCAAATGTTTTCTGGGGTGTCCACAAGGTACTTGACACGGCAGGCAATTCCATAATCATGGGCTCCCACGGGCTTAAGATAGTCATGAGGGGACCTCGGAACATCAGAGGAAGACAGCGAGTAGAGGATGGAATCGTGGATGGACGAGATATTCGCAGCAATGGACTCACCAGTGGACTTCATGGCGACAATGGAATCAGCAGAATCAATAAGATCTCGGTAGCGATTACCAACCAATTGGCGGAGCTCCTCGCTCTTCTCCTGGATCTGCTTCCTGGTGGTCGCCTCCACATTTCGGATTTCCGAAATGGGCTTCATCCTGAACAATGACTCAGCATCCTGATTCCAAGGAACACCACCGGTAGCAAGGCGGGCTTGGGTGGGTGTAGTGGCCATTTTTGCCTAGAAATGGATCAACTAGGAGAATAAACAACGATAAATACAACAAAAAGCCCGAATTCAGCACAACTCTTAAGAAATTTCTTAGCAGTACATTATTCACATACGTATAATTGCTAAATCAAATCCTGAAAATCATGTATAAGATGCAGAATTCTGATCAAGTTAGAGAAGAAGATTTTTCAGGGTTTAACCCTGAAAATGAGCAAGTAATAAATTGAATGCAATTCCGAAATCTAGAAGGACGGGAAGCGACGAAAGGGGTGGAACTGAACCTACAATTTGAAATTGGGTGATCCTGAGCAACCGATTTCCTCGATCAATGGATCGGCAATAAGCGGCCAGAAATTGGATCCAGTAGCTACCACAGCAATGCCATTGCGATCGTAATCGATCAGTTATAGCTGTTGCAAGTTAAAAAAGAGAGCAATTCTGAGTTGTATTGAAATTCTTAACTTGGTAGATAATATTGACCGAGGAGGAGAAAGATGAAGAATAAATTTGATGATTTTAGATTCGTATTGGGGTGAATCGAGAGTGAAAACTACTGCTACTATGTTGAGATAGAGAGTTGTTGCAGGCGTACACTTGTCTAAACTATCGGGCTACGGGTGCATCATATGGTGAAGGTTTGAGGGTTGAAAAGTGTGTGTGTGGGGTCATATTGTGAATGCTGGAAACAGCATTCCGGGCCTCGTTACATTAAAATGATGAGAAAGATATATTTGGATCTTGTGTTTTCACTAAACAAGTTGTTAACCGGAAGACTTCACTCTCTCAGTCCTAAAAAAATATATGTACTTTGAATTCAGCATGGATTTTAATGCAAAATTGATAAAGTAAAAGAGAGGTTGAGACAAAAGTAATTAAAGTATTGTTAGTGAAGAATGTGTCTTAGCTTATTAGAGATAAAAGAGTTCCAAAATTAGAAAGTGCATATTCTTGTGGGACGGACTAAAAATGAAATAGTGCATATTCTTGTGGGACGGAGGTAGTATTATTTTTGTGTGCATGGTGGTTTTCTTTCCTTTTACTATGACTAAAAAAGGATTTCAAAAATTGTTACATTTTCTCCATTGTACTCCCTCCGTCCCTGAAAAATATGAACTTTTTAATTTTGGAATCTCATTTATCTCTAGTGAGGTAGGACTCATTCTATACTAACAATACTTTAAAACTTTTTCTTTCTATCTCTCTTAGTTTTCCCATTATACATTAAAATCCGTGTCGAAACAAATGTTCATACTCTTTGGAGACAGAGGGAGTAGTAACTTTTTGGTTTATGTAACAACTTTATGGAGTAGTTAAGTATTTAATGGTGTTAACTAATTCAATCATGAAAATTATAATTTCTTTAAGAGCATTTTCAATTGGAAAGGTAAATGAAGAGGTAAAGTCTTATAATTACCATATTTTACCATATTTATCTTCTTTTTTATGAAAAATTATTCTCCAAGGAGGAATGTATTTAAGAAGATATTATACTTTTTTCCCTTTTTAAAGAGTATTTTTACCTCTATATCGATGGGGAGGTAAAATCTTATAACTATCATATTTGTTTTCTCTTTATGAAAATTCATTCTCTAAGAAGGAAGACATTTGAGAAGGTATTATAATTTTATGTTTTGAAATGCATCCCGTACTAGTTTTTAATTTTAGAAAAATAATTTATCTTTCAATATATATTTTTCCTTTGAAATTTATTACTTTTTGGAATAGTATATTTCTTTTTTTTAGAAGGTAAATGGATGATATACTTTTTCTATATATCTTCCCTCCTTAGAGATGTTGTATATTTCTTTTTTTTAAGAAGGTAAATGGATGATATACTTTTTCTATAAATCTTCTCTCCTTGATGTTGTATATTTCTTTTTTCTAGAAGGTAAATGGATGATATACTTTTTCTATATATCTTTCCTCCCCGAACCTTCTTGGAGATGCTCTAAATTCAATTTGGATGAAAATGAAAAGGGTTTTGGAAGACGCTTTTCAAAACTCATCTGTCTCAATCAAGTAATACTAGTAGCTTTATAAGGTGTAATAGAGGGATCCAACTTGATTTGTAACTGTTACTTCCCCTGTAGCAAGGGAGATGACTCTCATAACAAAATTGAGATAAAAATACTTTTATGTTTAAAAATAAGTCATCTTTATTAGGCCACACTAAAAAAATGAGTCATCTGAGCTATTAGAACGAAGGAGTACTATTATCTGCATTCTCAAAATCTCAAAAACAATGTAGAACAATAGAGATGGGATACGACACCAATTGGCGAATCAATCAAATAGCAATTGGCCGAAACTTTATGGAACTAACATAGTATACCAAAATAAAACTACTCTAGCTTGACACTAACTAATAGTAATATATTATATACTAGACACAATTTTTAAAGGTTTATGTTGCTTATATACACATTACCCTAGAATATAGGTAATTCTACAATTATAGATCATGTCATATAGTAAGGGCCACATAAGAACATAAATCTTACAAACATGCTATACAAGGTCGAGGTATAGGGAGAGAACAAATGAATAGTACTAATATACAAGATAGCCATACAACAAAGTACAAACAACGATGCCTCAGTTTACAAACATCGAATATTCAGACCATTTTTGAAAGGGACGTCATCTAGGACTCATAATATGGTCCTTCCTTGCCTGGAGTAGCAGGCAGTGAGTATGTATGCCTTCTATATACCAAGAGTTGCAAGCAACGAGATTTGCTATAAAATGTTGACTTTGCAGAACGAAAGGAGGAGATCTCTATGTTGCGATTATTCCTCAGAGTTCTCGTTCACACTTACTTCATCTTCCATTTCCTTCACTTTCTGCAGCTGCCTCAAGAGATCTAGCCTTTCAGGTCCATATGTTGAAGGTATCTGCAGGCAGCAAAAGAACTCGTCTCGGGCTGTGTTTTTCATCAATCAAAGTGTAAGGGTTCATTTATACATACCAATGATGGCACGTAGCGCTGAATTGCAGCCAACATAGCAGCATGACCAACTGCTGTAACCTGCACGATATATGTCATGCATTATCATCAGTATATCGAAGAGAAGTTGAAGGGATTTTCGAATCTTTTATCATGCAGCAAAATCTTTTTATCTAGCAGGAAATTTTTTTGAAAAATGGGATGTGGGAAGCAACTGAGAGTCACTTAATCTCTCTACACCTAATCTGCAGGTGCATGATACCAATGTTCGTGTTAAGATTTTCTGATCAGTCATGAACACATATAAATGGCAAATCAAATGGATAAGAAGGCAATGAACGAGCACAAGATGTATCTCGAGCATAGACAGAGTAATAAAGATGTAAAAGATGTGAGTGACTACATAAATTATCAGCAAAGTGACTTTATAAACAAAGCCAAACCATGAACCACTTAAACTATTCTAGTCATGGCTGACTCCATAACAGAAAGAGGAAAATGTCTCCATCACTTACCGGAATGAGCATGAGAACCCCAATTGGAATTACTGATGCCAAATCTGTCAGTGTTCTTCGAAGGGCCTGTTTTTCTTTTTCAGTTAATTCATCACCTATTAACACCCTTCTAAGCAGTCCCATAGCAGCAGTAGTGTCTATTGCAAGAAGCTGAGTTCCTTGCAGGACATCCTGCTCATAGACAAAAAAGATTCAGACATTAAAGTGTAACTCGAAAAATGGATGATAATTTATCAGCTCATATCTTGAACATGGAAACAGGTATATAGCGTAGAGAAATTCAAACCATGCTTGTTTCTTTCAGCTTATCAAGAGATTTCTCAATAAGACCATCTTTCTTCTCGATCTGCACCAACTTGGTCACTTTATCATCATTTCCATAAGAGGACAAATCACCTTTCGCCTGAATTTCATCCTGCACAAGCATTATAGCGATTTTATGAGAAATAAAAAGGGATTGAAAGAAAAAAGTAGTATCCTAATTCCTCGCAATTAGCAGTAAAAATATTCAACTTAGTGGTGAGACTTGAAAAGTGAGAAAGGTCATATAGTTTTACACGAGTCTCACTGCTCATCTTGCAATCTAAAGTTTGCTGAAAAAATGAATACCCAACGAAATGGAGCAGATGGCGTGTACTCAAAAGACTGGGGGCAGATTGACCAGCCACAATTTAGCACTGTGTAAAAGTTTCACGAGAAGAATAATATTATACTCCATATAGTTTGCAAATGAACATAGTTTAACAAGTTGACAAAATCGTCATGTCTTCAAGAAGTCCTCAAAAGAAGAATCAAAACTTTTATCATACAGTGCCCCATGGTTACATGCAAGCAAAGTCATGCACGTGATTATATGTCAAAAACATACCAGCTTTGAATAAAAAGGCACACTCTTAACTGTAACTGTCCGGTAGTATCAAAGAATCGGGCTAGTGTAAACAAAAGAAAGGAAAAAGTACAACTTGTGAGAGAGACCTATATTTCTAACATACAAAAGGTAAAGGGTAATAATTTTCTGAGAGGACTAAAAAATGTACCTCTTCAAATTCAAAGTGGTCGGCACTTTTTTGAACTCGTTGCTCAAGTTCCATCAGATCACTCCTTAAAATTTCAAATCGCTGAATTTCATTTGACTCTGAATTAGCTCTTTCTTCACGTGCAGTTTCTTGTTCAGAAAACATATCATTCTGCCATAAATGTATAAACTATTGAATCCAAATTGTAAGCTCTTGAAAAAATTAAAATTAGCACACGACAAACACAACCTCAGCAAAGTTCAAAGAAAGAAACACAGCTATCTGGGGCTACATGTGCAGGTATGAGATATATAGTTCACACTCACTATTAAAAATATTTTTACCCCAACCTACATGAGACACTGTAACAAGTCTCTAGTCCAGTAGCATATAATATGGGACACGGTTAGTTTTGCCATCCTCTTATCCCGTGTAGTAAACATGAATGGGAGATTGTGGTATATATGTGATCGAATAATATTTCTGGCTACTAAAGGAAAAACAGTAGATGATAACCAAGGGGAACAACAAAAGTAATCAGGGCAGATACCAAAAGGGTAAATCAAACATTAAGAGATGCTAAATGATTAGACTACAATAACATTTATCCAGAATGGATGATCAAGGAATGTCAAGGAGTTTAGGCATCATCTGTACCATGCACTGCCCCTACTGCATGGTAACAGAGGCATTTAGTAGATAATTCGTGAGTTGATGCACCCAGCATTGTAAACAACAATCTTGATACTCAAACTAAAATGGTTCAACAGACAAAATAAAAAGAAGCAAGCCAGCAAATAACCAAGTAATTGAAAAAGCAATCGACAAGTTCTAATATCAATCAGAGCATACACTGTCATTGGCAGTCGAAGATCTCAGGGCAGATGATTTGCTAGGGCGGCCTATTAAGAAACCCCATAATCCACCAGAACTGCTAACTCAAGTGAGAAGGAAGGAAAAGGTAACCCCAAAAAATACAATAATCATCAAAAAAGACTATCAAAAGATCAACAACAAATTTAGATCATTAAATGAAAATTAAGGAATGAAAATAAAACACAAGGTGTAATGTCATCTAAAATTTCTGTACCCGCTACGATTATCTATCTTCTTAACAGAACTTTCACCAACTTTCCCTCTGGAATAATGTGGCTGCTCACCACCTGGAGTTCTAGAACCATCGACATCTCCCTTTAGATTAGAAAAAACCCACGGATATCAATTTGGGGACTCGATCTTATTGAGTATATAAAAAATAGAGCACATCGTAGCATAATTCACATTTCATTGCATTCATATCACTAGTTTGTACAACAGCAAATATCACAACATAGTGTGCAATGACAATCTCAAAGGAAAATAACAGATTAGCAGTGTTCTTTTTCATTTGTATCATTTAAGATGAGCAAAATAATCAGTGGGAAAATTACCGGAAAAACCATGAAGTTTACTCAAATTCTGACTTGGATAATCAGCGGGGGAAACCATGGGATTTATCATTTAACATTTTTTGCATTTGTCCCACAAGCCTAATTTGGGTAAATCGTATCTAATGTGGCAGCCGAAAAATCATGTGGAAAAAACGGCCGGCGATTTAAACGACGCCGTCTGTTGAGAAACAAAACAACACAGTTGCATTAAATTAAAAAAAATTTCTTGTTTTCTTTTCCAGTCACCCTCTCTCTACAATCTTCGGCAGAAACCACCAATTGACGTTGTGCGCTCACCGCTCAAGGTCAGAGTCGGTAGATGTCGTAAATTTCCTATGGTTCGAGCAAACGCCCCGGCCTGTAATGCGTCGGAGATGGAGAATTTGTCAATTTGAGTTTTGGGGATTAAGTTCTCTTTTTTACTTTTGTTCCGTCCCTCCAACAAATTCAAGCAGTGGGAGCCGCCGATTGGGCTGCTGATCACAGAGTGAGGAGGTGGCTGAATGCAAATTTCCGCTGTGAAGTTGCAGCAGTGAGGCGTTGTTAATGTTCGCGCCCTTCAGCAATTCAGGTCACCACCCACTCCTCTGCGACAGCAGTGACTCCCAGCAGCGGCGGCGTTCGGTGTAGCAGCTAGGGTTTGGTTATTAGTGTTTCCCTTAATTTCCATCTTTTTAACAATCAGATTAGGTTTATTTATTTTGATTTTTTGGATTCATAAACCAAAATGACGCCGTTGGTACATGTTTGTGTCACCTAGTGCGCCGCATCATCAATGTAACATGTATGTGCCACATCAACAATTTCATATGCTTAGTGGACCAAGTATCTTTCGCCATGGGACAATTTGAAACAATGATAAATCTTATGGTTTCTCCTGCCGATGTTCAAAGTCACAAGACGGATCAGAATTTGACCAAATTTATGGTTTTCCAACCAATTTTCCCTTTAAAGAATTATAGCTCTAAATCAAGCAAAAATCATGAAGACTTCTGATGTTAAAAATTATATACAGACAAGACATGAAAAGAATCCCTCAAAAACATGCTAATAAAAACAGAATATTGTCCACTACAGAAGTTCCACAAGTTGACCCTACAACAGATGTAGCACACAATAGAGTTAATTCTGTTATATTCAATGAAATTGAACTACTGGTTAAATTATGGTCCTATAATATCACGTGTGAGCAAGTCAAAGACTAGAAAGTAGTAAACAACCATAAGAAACGCTCATCATTTTTAGATCTAAAACATTTCCAGTCATGTTCCTAAATCCATTTTAGTATGCAAAAACAACAATGAAACAAGATATTAGACATCTGAAGAGGTATGATGTTGTGAACTGTGAAGTTTAAAATAGAATAATATGTACTCACAAAGCAAAAGGATCACTATAAGGACTCTGATACTTAGGGAAAAAATAGAATGCAACCACATTTTACATATCGTGCATGTTCAAGGTATTTAGCTGCAAATTTAACAAAAAAAAATATCAAGTCATTGTATGGTTTAGGAAGTTTCAGCGAACCTGCTGAATAGAAGCAGCCTTAGCTCTGAAAGAAACCTCAAGAAATTCAGCCTCTTTCTTCAGCCTCCGTATCCTTTCAAGGTCTGAACAGGCAGCTTTTAAATGCTCCTTACCAGAACTGGATCTTGATACATGCAGCTCCTGAAGCAATTCTTCGAGACGTAAAAGGGAAACTTCAACATTCTCCAATTCCTAATAGAACATACACATTCAGTACATTTACCCATTGTAGAACAATAAAATACAAATATATGTGGAAAAGTATATAGACATGGCAGAGAAAAGTAGTATGTACATTTCATTACTTAATAAAACCCATGTATAGAGTGCAAGAGACTAAGCTAGACCAGGTCACATAACCGAGGTGGGATACTTATTCTACAACTTAATATCCTTAAATAGGCAATGACAATAAACAAAAAAAGTTAAGACTTGCAAATAAACTACTTATCATGTGTTTGAAAGTAGCAAAGATACTCATAAAATACAAATAATTAGATTAATTTAGCATAATACTAATTACCTTATCAAATGATTGTGACTCTTTATCCACTGGTGAACGATTCCTGTCAACAAATATGGTCATCAAATGAACTATTTGCATCAAGAGTTTAATTTACAATCTTGGAATTCATGATGACATCTTTTAGGAAAATAACAAGCTGATCATAGTTAAAATAACAGGGAGATTATTCATGTCTCATCATTCCATGATCACACTAGAGCAAATAATGCAATCCTTGCCTTGATTATATGCCTTTCCAGGTAAAGTAAAGACTAATTCCGGTGAAAGAACCATTAGGGAAATCCTACTATAATTCCCATGAAAAATATCATGTCAAAGGCATCCATATAAGTGTGTCAAATTAGATTAATGTACCAAAATATCATTTACTCTGATCTCAAGCAATTGTCAATGAGCCAACTTGCAAAACTTTTTTACCTAAGGTAATTTTTATTCATCCAAATCAATGCTAGCATGCAACAAACAATCCACAAGAAAAAAGTTAATGCAGCAAAATTTCTCCCATTTCTATCCCTCCTTCAACTGACCTTTGAATTCCTAGCTCTTCCATGCATGTCTTCAATTTTTCGTGACTGAAACAAGTGAAGGAAACAACTGCACCGTTAATTATAGTAATTTGAATTTTTAAAAAAATAACTAGGATATCAAGCATATTGAATTTGGAATTCTACAAGTTGAATACCCTTTAGAAAGAAATTTAGCTGCCTTCACATTAGACGGATTCTCCAGCCATTTACTGTACTTTATAAAGCTCTCTATCCAGTAAGAGCACACATCCAATACCAAGGGAATAGCTTCGGCATTGGGGGGCCCTTCAATATGCTTGTGTCCAAATGTCCGTTTAGAGTTACTGCTGAAGCCTGGATAAAAAGGAAGCCAATCCAGCTCTTCACACATAACCTGTTACATCGCAACAAACTTTTTAGTTTCTTAAGAAACATAGTTTTTTCCTTAACATTGATTTATTCTTCAGGCTAACCTCCACATACAGTTGGTAAGAACTTATTGCTGAAAGCTGAGGATAATATAGCACACTACCCCCAATTAGATGCCTGCTTTGAGAAGATAGTAAGGCACAGAAACAGCCAAAAGTGAAATGAATAAGGGGCCTGCATCTTTAATTTAGAGTTTGCACCTTATTAACCCTTGAAGTGGATCAACCATGGTTTCAAAGCCATTACTGAACAAAAATGACTGTGTGCTTCTTCCAAGAGCAATGAAGAACCCAAATATGGCCAAATCCCTCTCAAGTACCTCCAACACAACAGAATAAGAAGAATAAAAAAATCAATACTTGAACAACAAAGGCTCTTGAGATCCATTGATATTTTTCAAAAATAAATAAAATATTATAGCAGAAAGGCATGTAACTATTTAAACTGTCACAATTGTGACATCTAAACTACAGAGTGAATTACCTTAGGTAACACATTCATACATTCATGTTATAAAACTTAAACTACAAGAGTGCAATGCCTTCCAACAGTTCTGAGAGAGGGGAGCGAAAATGGGCAACAATCCAAATTAATGAAAAGTAAGAAAACAATCCAGATGACTGAAACATCCATCCCCTAGCATCTGAGTCCATTCTACCACCTTCCAAGTGGTCTAAGATGAGCACCTATGTTGAGCTTCATGTTCTTTGAAATTGCAAATGAAAAAACAATTTGATGATATATGGAGTAAGGTAAAATGATCTGAACTGAATAAAAAATGCATTTGTTGTGGAGACGAAATAGTCAATGTATATGGGTACAAAACCAGCAAGAGAACAATCCCCAAACCAAGGATCCTCTCATCCTCATCTTATCACCTCCCATGACCAAGATTTTTATTGATTAAGTCATTCCATGGGATTTTTGGAAAGTGGTTCTAGTAGGGAAGGTGGAAAGGTAAAACTATTGTAATCATTTACATGCCTCATACAGTACAAGAAATCAGTAATAAGATAAGCAAAGGCAAGAAATAATAAAAACAATAATATATGTTTTGCCTCTTTTTTTGTTCTTGTTTACCCGTCACATATATTTCTAGAAATCAGTAGTATGACATGTGATCGGAACAAACTAAAATAACTAACAAATTTTCTATGCTGACCTCAATACTTTCAGAGGTTGTGAGTCTTGACCATATTTTCTCGCGATCAATGGCTCGCTGCAGCTGTCTTTGTACTAGACCTACCCAAAACATAATCTCTTCAGCACCCAATTCAGTTTGCATCATACATGCAGAAGCTCGAGGACCAAAATGGATGAGAAATTCCCTATGCAGACCAATTTCCTTTATCGAATGGTAGGCTTGGCGAACCGGAACAAATTCAACCATCATGTCCATCAGCCTACCATTTATGTCAGGAATAATGGAAAAGAATGGAGCACAAGAAACTTTTGTGGGTCCAAGTTTCATGATGGCTGCAATGCAACTAAGAGCTAGCATGAGAAGAGATATGTCACTTGAACTGCCTGAATCAGAGGTCATGCCTTTTCTGAACCTGTAAATTCCAGTGGAAAGTTGATTTATCTCGCAGATATGTATAATCGGTGATCGGTGATCGGTGATCCACATCAATCAGCATGTTAATATCAAAGTATGGTATAGCACATGAGAAATGAGGTAGTTTACGTACACTGCAGTGGCCGGGGAAAAACGCTGCTCTTTCTCAAAATAATTCACAAAACTGGTCACTGCAGCTGGGATTTGCTCAGACCAAAACCAGTCATAAGCTCCAGGCTGCTTGGCCAACAACTTATCTCTGATTACACTCTCTAAAGGAGAAGATTGTTTTGAAAGGCTGAACTAATAAAAAAATATAAGTGTTAGAGGAGTTCCTAGTAATATACAAAAACAACTGTAACTAGTAACTCACAATGACACACCAATGACCAACCTCAGGAAGAACTAGAACTATCAAGACAAAGTACATAACAGAAGCTTGAAGAATGAATCTGACAATGTCAAATTCTTTTTACCTCAACCAACGATGATAAACAACATGAAAGCGCAAACCATTGTATTAAATAAAGAAACAATAAAGACAATCAAACATGAAGACCTTCCTACTGTTCCTAGATTTAAATCAAACAATTGCTATAAAATATGTAGAAGCTACAGACTTGAAATGGTACGCACCTCCTCTGCACAAATACATTGATATCTCTGTCCCTTCCATCCCCTCGAGATGAAATCTCACTTGCTGCTAGCAGAAGAGAGAAGACAGATGCCTGAAAATAAATTAAAAACCTTAGAAAATTGTGAAGTTAATAGGGGGAACTTAATCCCTGCCACACTATCAACACAAATAGCGCAATCGCAATTATATGTCTATTTCCCCAAGGTATAAACCCAACAAGTTCCTATTAGAATATAATGCTAACCTGATAAGCAAGTTCTTTAACCCAAACATTTTTGTCCACTCCAAGCCATGCAGTAGAGAACCAGGATATCTTCGACAAAGAGCTTTGTTCTTTAATGGCCAACTCAAACACCCTTGCAGCATCATGCAATAATTGTACCAATCCAGTATTGTAGTCTTCATCTTGCAGAGACTGATTCAGTTTGTACCTTATTTCCTCCATATTACTGTTGGTTCTTGACTGAGAACTTCCATTGACTGTCACACCATCATCAGCAGAAGCCAAAGGCTGGAGACGGTCTAGCCTCCTCAATTTACTAAGGATGATGGACTGCTTCTGTAAATTTGAGAACCTGTAGCTAACACTATGTCTACCATTTTCTAGATCTGATATTCTCACACGGCCTTTCTTCCTTATACAAGGATGACTAAAGATCAGATGATCAAGGCCAGTGATTTTTCTGCTAAAGAAATAGACTTTGGTTGATTTAACTGAAGACCATGGAGTTAAAGATCTGCAAATGGAGGTGAAAGGATGAACAACAATCATGAATTACAGTGAGTGGCCACAGGCCCACACGATTAGGGGTAGAAGTTTATGGAGTGGCTCAAGAGACGAAACATGTCAATCAATGTGTATGGTGTGTGGGGCCCATTGTCATTATCAAACAAGTTCCACCATTATCATTTCAAGTAATGTATGATCTGAAAAATCATCAGGTATCTGGAATCATGTTCTCATGCAGACATGCTGGTTTCATAGGACCAAGTAGAGACTGATTGTAACAACTAACAAGTTTTCCCAGATCAGATCCATTTGGCAGACTACTCTGTCACCTAGATCCACAACAGTTCATTCCAGTGAACTCAAAGCAACAGAAACCATTACTTACGAATTGAACAGCCCAACAATCACTGAAGTCTGAACAGAAGCTTAATGAGAAGTTTAATAAATGTGAATAGGCCTTCTCACCAATAATCTGCTCGGTAGACTCATGTCATCAAGTTTTATACAGAAGAGTTATGTTTTAATTTACTATATATTCGGAAAAGAGGGAAGCACCAGTAGATAAGAGTTCCAAGGAATAGAATTATAGTGTCTAACGACCTCATGTGCTAATCATGAAAAGAAATTTGGTTTGGGATGACGTGGTTTTTCATTCTCAAGAGGAGGCTGAAGAGCATAATAAACGTAACAAGACTGGATATAGT
Organism: Salvia splendens; assembly: GCF_004379255.2. Classification (NCBI taxonomy): domain Eukaryota; kingdom Viridiplantae; phylum Streptophyta; class Magnoliopsida; order Lamiales; family Lamiaceae; genus Salvia; species Salvia splendens. The sequence continues at coordinate 33,307,008 of NC_056032.1, forward strand.
ACTACTACTATCAGACTGACATCTGTCTATTGTTTGCCACTAAAAGCCAAAAATTAAAATGAAATAACAAAATGGTTTATTTGTCCTGCTTTTTCCCAAAGCATGCTTCACAATGTAAGGATTCATTTCAATCTGCTTTCTATTTGTTTCAGCCATCATAGTGGACAACTCCAACTGTATCCTAAAAGTGGACAATGACGAGAAGTACTACAGCATATCCATCTTTTACCTTCAACATAAGTGCCTAACAGGTGACATACATCAAAACAGTATTATCCAATTCATATTTACTTTTATGTACATTTGCCTTTACACTGTTATTGAAAACTGAGAGATCTACTACACAACCAACATTTTAAATTACTATCAATTGGATTTTTTCGCAAATGATTATTGAGAATATTTTTCTGGTAGCAGAAACCAAATGTAAGCGAGAAGTATCTAGTATCTACACAATAATTCTCACGTGCCAAGTCCATTTCAATGCATTGCAAAATAGTAGTACGGTTCTTGTTAATTATCTATCTTCTCAATTTACATTTCTTTGAAATAAATCAACCACTACATTGACTAGTTTACTGAAAGCGTAAATAAGAATGTCATACTATTAACAACATCATTCCGCATAATTAAAGCTACAATTGGAACACCACTTCAAAACTTTCACGATAGAGCTCAAATAAAACCAGCAAAATTATGAAATCCAAAACAAAATCAACGGATAAATAAACAAAAGAAACAACTCTGAGCAGTGATACATACGGATGGCACCCGTGCCATGGGAAAAAATCCTCACGAATTTCGTCATTAATATAGCTTGAAATAACAGGGAAAAAAAGCAAAAAGCAGCATAATTTCTCAGAAGCTAGATATAGGATACTATCACAGGAAAATCAAAGTTCATCTCAAATTACAGAGATTCTGTAGAAAACAAAAAATAACAAACCAAAAAATACCTATATGAGACGAGGCTATTGTGGCGCGAGTGGAAAGTCATTACAGTACCAGAATTTAGCAGCAGAAATTTTGAGAAATTAACAGCAGCTGAAGAACACTGAAGTAGTTGAAAATTGGGAGGAAAATGGGAGTATTTGTTTTTGGGGTTCGGAAATAATTACCGTTGTTGATGATATATCCGCATACGTGGGGAAGCAATTCATCACATAAAAGTGAGCCGGGCCGTTTTGGATTTGGATTCTGGAAAGCGCTCTGGACTTGACCCATGATAAACCGGGCCAGATGTATGTATCAGGATATTACCAATTTTAGATATTCAATTATTATAGAATTCACAAAAATTATTAGAATATTATAGAATTCACAAAATGAAAATTAGATGCTACTATAATTTTAGATGCAGAACGCGCGTGGACAATGCTTTTTTCATGCCATTTTTACTTTAAAATACCCTCGTACTCGTTCATGAAAAATAGTTTCATTTTGCCATTTTGGGATATCCAGAAAAAATAGGCGCATTTTTAATAATACAAAGTATCTCTCGTACTTTACCAAATTTTTCTCCAATCTTCCATACTTTACTTACTTTTTCTCCATATCTCTCTCACTTTATCTACTTTTTCTCCTTCTCTCTTACTTTACAAATTTCTCTTTGAAACCTCCGTCCACAAATGAGACTATTTTTTGTGGACAGAGGGAATATATTTTTTTATTTTCCACCAAATACAAGCCACCTTAAAGCATCCACAATAGTGGACTAGCCAGCGCTAGCCACCACCGTGCGGCTAGGCGCTCGGCTAGTCCACTATTGCAAGCGGCGAGCCGAGAGGACGAGCGCAAAGCGCCCTCGAGGTCGGGCATGGACGAGGGCGGAGAGCGATCGACTAGCCGGATTTTATTTTATTTTATTTAAAAAATCTATACAATACCCTATTCCTATGTCATTTTCATTTTTCCATCCATTTCCTTCACATTTCATTACTCCACGCGAAAATTCAACAAAAAATTGGTCATGATGGTGACGAGGATCTAATACAACGAATAATCGCCGCGTTGTGGGGCGTACGTCTGCGGATATAGACCGCTTGGTGGAACGGCGCCTACAGGAACAGATGAAGCTAGAAGTCCCTCGCCCGATCCAGCATCGACGTACAATCGCTTGGGACCACGTCTGCCCACCAACGGTTGTTTGCTAACTACTTCGTTGCGGATGTGATGCGATGCAAGCGGTTAGGCCTGGACTATCGTCGATACAGAAGTACACCGCTGCAATTAGGCAGTTGGCTTATGGAGGCGCGACGTTCGATGAGTACCCTTCACATTGGCGAAATGACTGCCCGCTAATGTCAGATGCATTTTTGTCAGGGCGTCATCCACATATTCGGGCCAACGTATCTTCGTAAGCCTGTGGGAATATTTATTCCTATATGTGACCTATGTAGATATTAGTTTAATATTAAAGATCAATGATAAGGCTAATTTCATGCATAGGTCTAGGGTTTTAATTCGTGAAATTTCTGGGTCTAACACGCGTTTTAAGCCAGGTGTGTGAAGATTTTCGCCAGGTCCAGCAAAGAAGGGAGACAGTTGCGTGGACCTAGGAAGAAGGCGAAAGAGTGGACATTATGCGGAAAATTGCTCGACGGAGGAAGCCTCGGAGTTGAAGGGTAGAATAGAGATTTCTACGAAGACTCTAGAAGGTTATGTCCGCGTCTATAAAAGAGAGAAGCATGCACGCTGGAGGGATCTTCTCGGTTGGAGACCTCGCCAACAGCTTGTAGCTTAGTTCACTTTTCTTCACACACTTGGGTTCTTTCGTGGGAAATTCAGGGCATACTTGGGGTTCACTTCTAGCTTACACACTTTTCGATCTGGTGGTAACACCGTCCTACTTGAGGGCGAAGAAACAATTTATTTTCTGTTACGTTTCTGCAGAATTCGCCGAGCTTCGCTGTTCGAGGCTCGGACCTTTTTATTTTCTGGATATTCTCTGTGTTTATGCAAGTTTCGTTTTAGTTTATGCCGACTGTGTTGATCTTTGTGTGTCGATTATGTTTACTTGAATTCTGAGTTGGATTGTTGGAGTTGGTTGTTTTCTAGATTATCGCAGATTTGTGGTTGGATCTGGGAGAATGGAGTTTGTTTGTGGATGAATCGGGTTCTTAACTTGTTGATGTCGTAGGGTTGTCTGTGATTATTGGGATCTGGAGTTGATTTGAGTAGATCTGTGAGAATCGGAGCTATGGAGTTGATTGTGCTGGGTGTTGAGTTCGGATGTCTTGGATCCGGAGTGGATTAAGCATTCGACGTGAATCTGAGTCATGTTGGTTTAATTTTATGCCTAGCTTACGTGTTTTCGCTTCATTTCGTTCAGTTTATGTAGATCTGATGTACTTCCGATTCGTAGCGAGTTTCTGGCGTCCCGATTTCTATATTCTGTTCGAATCTAGGAGTATGCTCTGTTTTCTTCATTTACGTTTCTGAGTTGGATAGGAAATTGCATGAGTTTGTTAGTTGCAGCTTTTACCGTACTTACCTTATTTGAATGTCCTGGTCCCCACTTTTTAATTCTTCCTGCCTAGTCATATTTAGTTAATCATTTACACGGTCTAGCGAGCTATTGTTTCTTTCAGTGTTGATGTCTGATTTTACAAGTATCCTGTTTCTTAGGTCTAGCATTTAAATTCCGTGCCTAGGTCTAGTGGTAGTTGTTATAAACCTCAACCCTTTGCTTGGCAGCAGCCGCTTGTTTCCAGAGTCTCTAAACACTACTCACGAATCCATCTTCGTGGGATCGACCCCACTTCCCTATACTAATTTAATAGTAATTTGGGTTGAGGGATTAATTTTTGAAGGAGAGTCGAGCGTGTCCAACGACAACAACACTCTGTGTTCCTTGGGTTCCTGGACCTAGTAATCCAGTGGATTTAAGAAGCGCGGTATCTTGACTGAGCACTTGTATTAGTGTTCACTGTAAGCACACGAAACACACACGATCCGATTCAGCTCTTGCTCACTTCAAAATGGCGCCGTTGCCGGGGATGGATGGCGTGCTTAGTGTTAGTGTTCAGAGTCTGTGGTGTAAATAGTTTTGATTTGTTTTCTTTCTCTTTTGTTTGTAGTTTATGAGCAGAGGCTCAGGATCTACCTACTGGAGCAACTCGTCTGGGAGGAAGTACGACCAGTTTACTCGGCAGATTAAGGATACAGCCTCTACTGTGACCACCAGATCAGGGTTCACCACAGGAGATCCGTTCCCGAGTGAATCAACTAGCGACGAATCTTGGACGTCGTCAGGACGCGAAGATCCAGAATCCCCACCCGAATCCGAAACGGAGTCAGAAACAGGGGAAGCAGAGGAAATAGTCATGGAGCAGGTAGTAGATCCAGATCCAGAGATCGGTTCTCTCACTGCCCATTTAGATGGAGAACCAGCTCAAGCTATAGTGATGAATCCACGCCAGAGGACTATTGAGATCAAGACAAACGTGCTCGGCATCTTGCCGACGTTCTCTGGGCGTAGAAATGAGTGTCCGTATGAGTTCTTAAATGAATTCAGCAAGTTGTGTGGTATTCAGAAGAGGCCGAATGATGCAACAGATGAGGATTGTCACCTACGTGCGATTCCGTTTACCTTGAAGGGGGAAGCTAACACGTGGTTATTAAGGTTACCCCTGGATTCTATTCGCACTTGGAGGGATTTCAAATTGGAATTCCTAGATTATTTCTTCCCATCCAACAAGATGAATGCACTGAAGAAAGAAATATTAGAGTGTAAGCAGGATTACGACGAATCCTTGAGTCAGTATTGGTCGAGATTTAAGGGGTTGTTGGATGCATGCCCAAACCACCGAATGATAGAGGCAGAGACCTACTCTCTGTTTTACGAAGGAGCGACTCCTGAGTCAAAGGATTTAATGAATTCCTCGAGTGGGGGGAATTTCACAAGAAAGAGGGGAAGTGAAGCAAGGGAAATTCTGGGAAAATTGATCGACGCTAAGAAGGCGTACGATAACCCTAGGAATGCTGTGAGAAGAGGGTCGGTGCATGCCGTAAGAGAGCAAGAAGACGATAAAGTGGAGGCAAGGATTGATAGGCTCGAGAAGGCTCTTTTGAACGCGATTGAGAAAACGAATCCACTGACTTCACAAGGGAAGGAGAAATCTCCGGGTCCAGGAGATAGTCAAATTCAGCAATATTACGGGACCCAGGAAGGAGATTATCAGGCCCAGGTCAATGCAATGGGTAGTTGGAATCCCGATGGGAGCTGGAATCCAGGAAGACAGAGAGATGCACCTTGGCGGAATCATCCGAATTTCAGATGGACTGACAATGAGCAGAATCAGCCAGCACCACAACAAAGTCAGCAGTTTGCACCTCAGCCCGAAAGGCAAGGTAACTGGTCAGGAAGGAATCAAGAGGGGCAGGGCAGCTGGATCAATCGGAACCAAGGAGACCACTCAAGCTGGGGGAACAGAAATCAGAATAATCAAGGGAACTCTTATGTGCCACCGCACCAAAGGAATTTTCAGAATAATTACCAGGGCCAAGGAAATCAATACAACAACTCTTCAGGCGGTCAAGGGAACGCTCGTCAGAATCAAGCGAGTGGACCGACGCTGAGTATAGGGCCAGGGCCCAGTCAACCACAATAGTCACCAAAGAGTATCGATGATATGGTGCACGACCTCGTCAGTTCTCAGCAACATATGCAAAGCAACCTGCAATCGAACAATGACGTAGTGCATAAGCTTCAAGATGTTCAACAGGAGCAAAAGGCAGCCATGGATATGCTGGCTAAACAATTGTCCCAGATAGCCACTGCTTTGAGTGATATGAGAGGAAACGAGGGAAAGATTCCCACCTCAGTAAGGCCACCAGATAGGGCGAATATAAGTCAGGTTACCTTGAGATCCGGGAAGGCATATGATGGGGCAGTGGTGAGAACGAAGGAAGCGATAAGCCCCAAGGAAGGTAAGGAAGAAAATACTATTCCTAGGTCTGGGGACTTGGAAGGAGAAAGTTCTTTTGTCAAGGATGACCTTAAGATAGGAGATTTGGAGAAACCCTTGCCTAAGTCAACTGAGCCATTCTTCCTCGATCCAGAGCCAGTATTTGAGAACAAGGCAGAAAGGGAGGAGACTGGAGAATTCTCAGCTGACAGTTCTATAGGAGCAGGAAAACGATTGAAGCCTTTCCCGAGCTGGGGGGAAGCCAAGAAGAAGAAAGAAGAGCCGGTGGATTTCATGGACATTTTTAGGAAACTAGACATTAATCTACCATTCCTGCAGGCCTTGAAATTGCCGGTGTTTAGCAAGTTCATCAAGGAATTTATAGCTGGAAAGGCTAGACCTAGTGGGAAAATTTTGATAGGCGAGAATGTCTCGGCAGTGATTCAAAAGCGGAGGATGCCTTCAAAATGCAATGATCCAGGTATGTTTACCTTGCCCATCTCTATTGGTGATGTGAAAATCGAGCATGCTATGTGTGATTTAGGTGCGTCGATAAATGTGTTACCGCTATCTGTATACAAGAGGTTAGTAGGGGTAGGCATGGTGGACACGAAAGTTGTGATCCAATTGGCAGACAGGTCATGCACTTGTCCTGAAGGTGTGCTTGAGAATGTGATAGTAAAGGTACATGATTTCTTGTACCCAGCTGATTTCCATGTGATAAGGATGAGTGATAATGAGTCTGCAGAGTCTGGCGGAGTACTTCTAGGGAGACCTTTTCTACGGACTGCTAAAACTATCATTGATGTTTTTGACGGTACTATTTGCCTTGATTACAATGGGGAGAAATATACATTCAGCATAGATGAGGCAATGAAAAGACCTCTTGACGTTGAAAATTTGTATGCTATAGATGTTAATAACCCCTTAGTCCAGGAATATCTTGAGACAGAGTTAATGCAGGAACAGATTGAGAATTCTGAGATGGGTCATGCCATTGATAGAGAAGTAGCCAGTTGGTGTCAAACAATGAACACAAATGAGTTATCAGATGAGGAACTAGCGGAAGCAATTCTGGAATTCTGTACAAGTATGCTTATCTGGAGGAGAACGAAAACTTCCCGGTGATTATTAACAGCAGCTTGACCGAGGGACAAGAAGAGGAACTGCTGAATGTAATTAGGAGAAACAAGAAAGCCATTGGGTAGACGCTCTCTGACTTGGTTGGAATCAGTCCAGATATGTGTATGCATCACATTCGTTTAGAAGAAGGAGCAAAGGCATGTAGGGACCCGCAACGCAAGTTGAATCCGAACATGAGGGAAGAAGTGCTGAAGGAAGTATTGAAGCTGCTATCCCTATGAATCATATATTCCATACCAGACAGTGAATGGGTTAGTCCTGTACATATGGTACCAAAGAAGTCAGGAATACAGGTAGTTAAGAACGATAAAAATGAGTTGGTCCCCACTCGACTTGTTACTGGGTGGAGGATATGTATTGACTACCGGAAGCTGAACGAGGCTACTAAGAAGGATCACTTCCCGCTACCTTTCATTGATCAGATGTTGGAGAGGCTGGCAGGTAAGCAATATTTCTGTTTCCTGGACGGATATAGTGGATATGTTCAAATCTATGTGGATCCCGAGGATCAAGAGAAGACAACTTTCACGTGTCCCTTTGGAACGTACGCTTATAGGAGGATGCCGTTTGGTCTCTGCAATGCGCCAGGGACTTTCCAGCGGTGTATGATGAGCATTTTCTCGGATCTCCTAGAGGATTGCATCGAGATTTTTATGGACGACTTCACTGTGTACGGGAATTCATTTGACTCGTGTTTGGCGAGTTTGGATATAGTGCTGAGGAGGTGCCAGGAAAAGCATTTGGTTTTGAATTTCGAGAAATGCCACTTTATGGTCCCTGAAGGAATTGTCCTAGGGCATGTAGTATCGGAAAGAGGGATACAGGTAGATCAAGCAAAAATCGATGTCATCTCGAAACTGCCTTACCCGACGAATCAGAAAGAGGTGAGAGGATTCCTAGGGCATGCGGGATTTTATAGGAGGTTTATAAAGGATTTCGCAAAGATTGCTCAACCACTCACTCACTTATTGCATAACGATGTGGAGTTTGAGTTCGATGAGGAGTGCAAAAGGGCTTTTCAGTTGTTGAAAGATAGACTAGTATCTGCCCCCATTATTAGAGCGCCCAACTGGAATCTACCCTTTGAAATTATGTGTGACGCAAGCGACTATGCCGTGGGAGCAGTGCTAGGTCAAAGAATTGATGGAAAAAGCTATGTGATCTTTTATGCATCCAAAACACTGAATCAAGCTCAGAAGAATTATGACACCACCGAAAAAGAAATGCTGGCGGTGATATACTCATTTGAGAAATTTCGCCGTATTTGCTGGGGTCGAAGGTGATCGTTTTCACGGACCATGCAGCTATTAAGTACTTGCTGGCAAAGAAGGAGTCTAAACCAAGATTAATCCGTTGGGTATTACTTTTACAAGAATTCGATTGGGAAGTTAAGGATAAGAAAGGAACTGAGAACAAGGTGGCTGACCACCTAAGTCGTATCTTTCAAGGGGAGACCGAGGAAGCAATTCCAGATGCATTCCCCGAGGAGCATTTGTATTATCTGGAAGAACTCCCTAGACCCATCAATTGGGAAAAGCTCATGGCATTAATAGGTCCAGGGGATGCCGAGAAAGGGAAATGTCAGACAAACATTGAGCCATGGTTCGCTGACCTGGCAAATTACTTAGTCACTGGAGAGGTACCCAGTTCCCAAGAAATCTCCCGGGCCCAGAAGATGAAATTGAAGAGTGAGGCCAAGTACTATTTCTGGGATGACCCGTATTTGTGGCGAATGGGAGCCGACCAAGTTATCCGGAGGTGTATCCCAGAGTGGGAACAGAGGGATGTGCTGAACCATTGCCATGCCCTAGCGTGTGGAGGTCACTTTGGACCTAGGAAGACCGCAAGGAAGGTGTTGGACAGTGGGTTTTACTGGCCCACGTTGAATAAGGATGCTTTTGAATTCTGTCAGAACTGTGTGAGGTGTCAACAGACCGGGGGAATCTCCAGGAGGGACGAAATGCCACAAGTTCCAATAATTGTATGTGAGATCTTCGATGTCTGGGGGATGGACTTCATGGGTCCATTTCCGTCTTCATACGGAAACACCTACATACTTGTGGCAGTAGATTATGTTTCGAAGTGGATAGAGGCAAAAGCAACAGCATCGTGTGAAGCTAAAGAGGTAGCGAAGTTCCTTAGAGCTAACATTTTCAACAGGTACGGAGTACCCAGAGCTATAATATCTGACAATAGGACGCATTTCCGCAACCGGACTATTGAAGCTCTAATGAGAAAGTACGGAGTTCACCATCGCCTCTCCACACCATATCATCCTCAGTCCAACGGCCAAGCGGAAATATCAAATAGAGAAATCAAAGCGATCCTGGAAAAAACGGTGAATCCGTCGAGGAAAGACTGGAGCAAGAGAATTGATGATGCATTATGGGCATATAGAACAGCATATAAAACGCCCATTGGAATGTCTCCTTACAGGTTAGTATTTGGCAAGATGTGTCACCTACCGGTGGAAATTGAGCACAGGGCGTACTGGGCGGTCAAAGAGATTAATATGAGTCCTCGAGCTTGTGAGGGAGAGAGGAAACTACAACTCCAAGAGTTGGAAGAATTGCGACTTGAATCTTACGAGTCAGCAATGTGGTACAAGGAAAAGACAAAATTGTGGCATGATAAAAATCTCCGGACCAAGGAACTGCAAGTTGGGCAGAAGGTTCTCCTGTTCCAGTCCCGGCTCAAGTTAATGCCCGGCAAGTTAAAGTCCAAATGGATTGGGCCATACACTGTTGTGAGTCTGCGTGCAAATGGATGAGTAGAAATCCAGGGAAGTTCTTCAAACTCTACTCCCTTCCTTGTCAATGGTCATCGTCTGAAGGTGTTTAGGGATGCCTCGGAGATGTGTGTATTGGACGAAGTGCCGCTACACGCGCTTCTTGATATCCGCAAACGGGTCTAGGAAGGAAGTGTTCTTAAAGATTTCCTGGGTCGAGTTACTGAAAAGTTTTTATACCCTGACCTGGGGAATCTTGAGAACACTCGTAAGAAATTTTGTAAATATTTAATCGCTTTTCGTAAATCTAGAAAACCCAAACAAAATAAAAAAATAATCTTCCAAAAATATTTTCGAAATACCAGACTCTTTGGGAATGTTTTTGATACTGTCATACCCTAAAACCGAGGAGTCTGGCGTTTCAAGTTTTTGTTTAAATGTTTTTTTTCCTAAGTACGGTTTTGCAGAAGGAATTTGCTAGGGCGAGGAGTTGAGAAGTAAAGTTTTGGAGGGAGTTGGCACCAGTTCGAATTTCAAAGGACACCTTTATGGGAAGGCGTGCAGTCGCTAGCGTCATGTCTGCAACCGCCTGCAAACCGTCCTCTCCCATACCTATCGGTTAATAACCGTGTTCTCTTTTCATTTTCCCTTATTCACTCTCTCTCTACTTCCAGAATTCTCCAAACTTCTCTCTAGGTTTTCTTTCTCTAACCCTAATCAAAGAAATTTCTGCCCTAGTTTTTGTCAAGATTTTCTAATGAATTCTTCATGGATAACAAGCCGAGTACCGGAAACACTTCAGGGTCCGCCGATTCAAGTGCGGCGGCGTTTATGGCGGATATACTACAAAAATTTGGGGGATCAGAAAAGGCGATGGAGGCATTTGCCATGTTCGCGGCGGTAATGGGGAAATCTGCACCAGCCGTTTCTACAACTGCCGTATCACAACCAGGAACTTCAGGGGTTTCAACACCCAAACTGGTGGCTGCCCCAGAACCCACCACCGCTGTACCAGAAGAAGCCGTCACTGTTCAAGAACCAACCACCGCAGAATCTCGCGAAGAAGAAGCAGATCTGACCGCGGGGTTGGAGTTGTTGGCCGTAAGTGAGCCTAGGTTAGGTTCTGTCACTGAGGAGGGGGAAACCCTTGTTGTGAAGGAATTTACAGAGGGGGAAACCCCTGTTTTGGAGAAGTTGGTCGAGGGGGAAACCCCTGTTGTTGGTTGCGATGTTCCAACGGGCGGCGAAGCCCTAACTTCTGAAAGACAATCGGCGAGGGAAACCCCAGAAGTGGTTAAGGGCACCGAAGCCCAATTTGTTACGGGAAGTCCGGGTGGGGTAGAGACCCCTGTTTACATCGAGGGGGCAACCCCATTGATTGGGAAGGAAGACGACCTCGCGTCTGGCGAGGCACAGGAACCCGTCGACGACGGGATGACTCTAATGGTGGATCTGACTGATGTCCCTGATGGGACCGATTCACCGGTAAACGCAAGGGAAGCAAGGAGGCAGGCTCGTCGGAGTCTGCATGATGAGATAGACGAAATCGTCCAGCAACGGAGGAGGACATGCTGGGTCGTGGGGCCGCAACACCTGAGCAGGCAGATTCTCCCAGACCTGACGATGGGGAGAACGACGAGGAGAAGCGCAGACGCGCGGTCGAGAGGAAGAGGAAGGGGAAGCAGATCGCTCCTTTCTCGACCAAGAAAGCAAGAGGGAAGTCCGCCGACCATTCTCCCTCTCCACCTGCTAAAATATCGTCCGATGCCGAGTCGGAAAGCCATAATGAGTCCAGTGACTCCGAGGAAGATCAAGGAGTGGAGCTCAATTTTGAGCCGAAAGAAATCTGGATAACTAAGGAACTGCTGAATGCGATGGGGAAGTTTGATGACCCAAAACGTACAGCGGTATATGCAGAGAAGAGTGCCGTGGGGAAACATGCCAAATCGGGAAAGAAGTACGATTCAGCAGAGCTTAAGGGGATCTCAAGCAATGACGAGTTTCGGGGGTATATAGAGGCAATCGGCTTTGACTGGTTGCTAAAGCATAGCACCCTTGAGGTTCCAATAGACGTGGCACGAGAATTTTTCTCGACTTTCCGGTTTAAATCCACCACCGACTTGGATGCCGATTCCATTAACCTCAGGCTCTTCAATGAAGAGCATGTGATGAGCATCAGGGAGTGGACTCTACGGATGGGTCTACTAACGCGTACGGAAGATGACGAAGGTTTATGGAATGAGAGAATGGTTGGTCCACCAAAACTCACGCCAGGTTTCAAAGCGCAGAGCGCATGGGAGTTCTTGACTCATCCGAGGGTGGGTCAATTTAAAACTAGTTGTTTGAAGGCTCACCACATCGAAGACAGGGTTCTGAGGTTCGCCCAAACCTTCATTAGCTACAACCTGATGGGCACAGCCAACACCGCCTTGACAACCGCCGACCTATACTTTACCTGGTGCATGGCCACGGGTGTACGTGTTCATTTGGGCTACTGGTTAGCTCAAGCCTGCCACCAAGTAACTGCCAATCCCTCCCGGCATCTATACACATACCACCTTCTGGGAGCTTATCTGCAGCGCAATGTGATTATGAAGATCCACAAGGCTTGCCGGGAGGTGAAGATGTGTCTACCTCCCGAGGTTTTCAATATGGAGTACTTCTTCAACAAGGGGCTGCTAATCATGCACAAGAGGGATGTCTGTTTTTACGAGGTTGGTAAACCGGAGGCCCAGATCAAACATGAACAAGAGGTGGCGGGTGTTAAGGACGTTGCTGATGCAGGTGAAGCCAGGAAGCCAGTTGTGGAGGTGGATGCAATGAGAAAGGAAGTCAGTTGGATGAGATCCGAGATTCAAAAAGTGATGGAAGGGATTGTGGCCCTGCGGGGTAAAGGAAAAGACAGTGGTGAAGCTGAGAGAGTAAGGAAGGAAGTTGCCGGAGTACGAACAGGAATGGTAGAAATCAGATCGGAGGTTCAGAAGGTCAGGGAGGAAATGGTGGCCCTCAAGGGGCGCGTTTCTGATCTGGTGGCAATGTCGACCCGATGCACTGAGAAGATGACGGAGGGTGTCACGTTAATGATGGCAATGATAAAGTGGTTGCGCGAGAAATTCCCGGACGCACCAATATTACTTCCTGGACCTAGTGGAGGACCCAGGGCGCCAAGTCCAGAAGATCTATCTATCCGGAAGCAGCCACAAGTCACCAAGCCTCTAATCACTTCGTCCTCTACTAGACCCATGACCTTGAAGAAGACCGTACCCGGACAGACTGACGTGAGGAAAGAGAAGCCGGAATCACCGGCAAGAAAGAAAGCTAAAGTGACCCAACAGGCTGTGCCACCCAAGTCTGGCTCCCGAGGGGGGCCAGACCCCGAATTAATTTCCCCCAACCCAAGTAACTTTTACTTTTCGTCTTTTATTGCTTTCTGTCTCTGCTTTTTGTTTGTTTTAATGTTCTGTGCCAGCATGCTTGCTCTGTACATATGTGTTGCTACTTTCCACACTTAGCCCAATTTCTGGTCTAAGTGTGAGAAGGGGTTGAGCTGTTTTGCATGTTTGGTTTTGGTTGTTGTGCTTTCTCCCTCTTAGCCCGGTGTACGGTCTAAGTGTGAGAAGTTTATTTGTTTGGTTTTCTGCTTTACATGTTTGTACTTCCCTATTTACCCCCATTCACTAGGATGGCTTGGGGACAAGCTTGAGTGAAGTGGGAGGGGGAGGGAATAGGTGCAGTCTGTGGCTGTAAGTCTTATAGTTTTTTGAGGTCTTGTCTGTGTGTTACGTGTTGCATGAGCTAGTGGATACAATAAGGCAGAAATATTCCCTTAGTAAGAGCGATTGAAGATAGGATACACGTCAACTTTGGTGCCCTCTTCCTTAATAAACTAAAAGCGGTTTGGATGAAGTGATGACGATAGAGGATACCTTAGATAACCTAGCTGTGCAGCCTTACTATAAAGTGAGTTATAAGCCTAAACACTTTGAGCTAACTTGTAAAAAATGGGCAGCCACTTGATGCTTAGGGAGTAGAGTATAAAGGAGAAAAAATGGGTTATGAAGGAATAAGCTGGACAAAGTCCAGAGCTGGTGGTATAAGCTGGACGAAGTCCAGGAAAATGAGGTATAAGCTGGACGAAGTCCAGGAGAAAAAAAAAGAAGGTATAAGCTGGACGAAGTCCAGGGGGAAAATAAAAGAAGAGAAAAATGAGCTTAATTATCTAAGGGCGGGAAGTAAAAATTACCTGACCTAGGAAATATTTGCCTTACCCAGAAAAGAGGGGAGATAATAAAAAGGGGAAACTCTCAAAACCCAACGCATCAGTGGTGTAACTTTAACCTTGGAGCGTTTTTGGTCCTAACATCCCTGGTGAGGAATGAGTGATCGAGCGAACCTAACCGCTAGGAAATCCATAGGTTTCTTGACAAACTGACGAACTGTTTGGGTTGACGAAGGAAGAAGGAGGATTTGGAGACTGTAGACGATCGGAGAAGACTTAAGCTTGTGGGGACAGTCGCCTAAAAGTTGAAGCTAGTGCATGATTATGTGTTGTGTTTTGTATTCTTTGTGTGTTATTTTCTTTTCTGAGTCTGTTAGTTTTCTAGGTCTAGGTTTTTGTTTTTGTTAAATCTTATTTGTAGGATCGTTCTTGGAAACCATGCATTGAAATTCGCCTTATTTCATTTTCTTGTCTTTCATACTTGAGGACAAGCATGGTTTAAGTGTGAGCAGTTTGATAAGGCTAATTTCATGCATAGGTCTAGGGCTTTAATTCGTGAAATTTCTGGGTCTAACACGCGTTTTAAGCCAGGTGTATGAAGATTTTCGCCAGGTCCAGCAAAGAAGGGAGACAGTTGCGTGGACCTAGGAAGAAGGCGAAAGAGTGGACATTATGCGGAAAATTGCTCGACGGAGGAAGCCTCGGAGTTGAAGGGTAGAATAGAGATTTCTACGAAGACTCTAGAAGGTTATGTCCACGTCTATAAAAGAGAGAAGCATGCACGCTGGAGGGATCTTCTCGGTTGGAGACCTCGCCAACAGCTTGTAGCTTAGTTCACTTTTCTTCACACACTTGGGTTCTTTCGTGGGAAATTCAGGGCATACTTGGGGTTCACTTCTAGCTTACACACTTTTCGATCTGGTGGTAACACCGTCCTACTTGAGGGCGAAGAAACAATTTATTTTCTGTTACGTTTCTGCTGAATTCGCCGAGCTTCGCTGTTCGATGCTCGGACCTCTTTGTTTTCTGGATATTCTCTGTGTTTATGCAAGTTTCGTTTTAGTTTATGCCGACTGTGTTGATCTTTGTGTGTCGATTATGTTTACTTGAATTCTGAGTTGGATTGTTGGAGTTGGTTGTTTTCTAGATTATCGCAGGTTTGTGGATGAATCGAGTTCTTAACTTGTTGATGTCGTAGGGTTGTCTGTGATTGTTGGGATCTGGAGTTGATTTGAGTAGATCTTTGAGAATCGGAGCTATGGAGTTGATTGTGCTGGGTGTTGAGTTCGGATGTCTTGGATCCGGAGTGGATTAAGCATTCGATGTGAATCTGAGTCATGTTGGTTTAATTTTATGCCTAGCTTACGTGTTTTCGTTTCATTTCGTTCAGTTTATGTAGATCTGATGTACTTCCGATTCGTAGCGAGTTTCCGGCGTCCCGATTTCTATACTCTGTTCGAATCTAGGAGTATGCTCTGTTTTCTTCATTTACGTTTCTGAGTTGGATAGGAAATTGCATGAGTTTGTTAGTTGCAGCTTTTACCATACTTACCTTATTTGAATGTCCTGGTCCCCACTTTTTAATTCTTCCTGCCTAGTCATATTTAGTTAATCATTTACACGGTCTAGCGAGCTATTGTTTCTTTCGGTGTTGATGTCTGATTTTACAAGTATTCTGTTTCTTAGGTCTAGCATTTAAATTCTGTGCCTAGGTCTAGTGGTAGTTGTTATAAACCTCAACCCTTTGCGTGGCAGCAGCCGCTTGTTTCCAGAGTCTCTAAACACTACTCACGAATCCATCTTCGTGGGATCGACCCTACTTCCCTATACTAATTTAATAGTAATTTGGGTTGAGGGATTAATTTTTGAAGGAGAGTCGAGCGTGTCCAACGACAACAACACTCTGTGTTCCTTAGGTTCCTGGACCTAGTGATCCAGTGGATTTAAGAAGCGCGGTGTCTTGACTGAGCACTTGTATTAGTGTTCCCTGTAAGCACACGAAACACACTCGACCCGATTAACGCCCGATCGGGCGTTTAGACCCCCGGACCGGGCAAACTCTCTGAAATATTCCAAGAATGTTATTTTTAATCCTTTTAAGATGCATATAGATGTTATATGACTTGTTAATCACCAAAGTGGTCTTGTTATATGATATTATGATTATGGAAAAGGATGAAAGATTATTTATTGATCATGATTAAATGATGCTATAAATGACATGAAAGTTTATTGATCAATAACTTTATTATCTATATACTTGGAGATCACCCAAAGGTGGATCATTGTGTATGAGTTAATAAAACGAAAAGGATTAATCTTGTCTACAGTTTCATATGTAGTATGTATACCCAAATGAAACATGCTTATTTGATATGTGTATGATATAATTGGTCATTAAAGTTAATTCAAGCATCAATGAAAGTATGTGTGTTTAAGTATTGCCCAAAGGTTGCTTGAATGCATGTTGTTTAAAGTTTATTACAATTATCTGAATCGGTGTTAAAGTTCAAAGCACTAATTGTGAGCATGTATAAATGTTGCAGCCTCATCTAATATGTATGCATCTGCAAACTCTGTCGTAAAGTTCAATGGGCAGAACTATGGTGAATGGTCAGAACAGATCCGGTTTTCACTGGGTGTTATGGCACTTGACCATGCCATACTTACGGAAGATGAGCCTGCAGCCATTACGGAAGAGAGCTCTGAAACGGACAAGTCTCGATATGAGACTTAGGAGCGGTCTAACAGGCTAAGTCTCAATCTTATGAGGATGACGATGGCGGAAAGTTTTAAGCCATCTATGCCTAAGACAGAGAATGCAAGGGAATTCATAGAAAAGATAAAGGAGTGTTCACAATCGGAATTGGCTGACAAGTCAATTGTGGGGAGCTTAATGAGTGAGCTCACTACAAGAAAGTTTGACTGGTCCCAACCTATTCACGATCATGTAACATACATGTCAAACTTGGCAGCAAGGCTCTCGACCTTGGGAATGGAGGTTCACGAACAGTTCTCGGTTCAATTCATCATAAACTCTCTTCCTATTGAATTTGGCTAATTCCAGGTGAATTATAACACCATAAAAGAAAAATGGAATTTTAAAGAACTAAAGGCCATGTTGGTACAAGAGGAAGGGAGACTAAAGAATATGGGTGGCCAAGTTGTGAATCTAATGGGTCATGGAGGAGCAAGCACCAGTAAGGGAAAGTCAAGTAAAAGGAACAAACGCAAGGATTCTTCTTATCCTAATGGCCCCGAAAAGAAGATCCAGAAGGAAAGGAAGTGTTTCTTCTATAGAGAAACGGGACACTTCAAGAAGGATTGTCCGAAAAGAAAGGCATGGTTTGATAAGAAAGATAAACATAATAGTTTCGTTTGCTAATCGAATCTTATTGAAGTGCCTGATAATACTTGGTGGTTAGACTCTGGTGCTACTACTCATGTGTCTCATATTGAACAGGGATTCAGTACGATCCAGCCTATAAAAGGAAGTGGGCAATTCGTGTTCATGGGAAACAGGATGAAGGCACAAATTAAAGGCATCGGGACCTACAGACTAATCTTAGACACATGCTGTCATATAGATCTTAAGGAAGTCTCTATGTACCGGATTGTGCTAGAAATCTTGTATCTGTTAGTAGGTTGGATAGATTAGGATTTAAAATCAAGTTTGTAAATAGTGTATTCACATTGTACAAAAATGATTACTTCTATGGAAATGGTACTTTGTTTGATTCACTCTACAGTTTCAATCTTGATGCAAAATTTCTTGAATCCTTGTTTAATATTGAAAGTAGAGGCATAAAACGTAGTATGTCAAGTGAATGTTCGGCTTACTTGTGGCATCAAAGACTAGGTCACATATCCAAAGAAAGGATAATGAGGTTGGTAAAGAATGAAATTCTTCCTCAATTGGATTTTAGTGATCTAGATATGTGTATAGATTGCATAAAGGGGAAGCAAACTAAACACATAGTCTAGAAATCAGCCACAAGGAGTTCTCAACTTCTTGAGTTAATTTATACTGATATATGTGGTCCTTTTGATGCACCTTCGTGGGATGGTAGAAAATATTTTATCACATTTATTGATGATTTCTCACGGTACGGTTATATATATATCTATTGCGTGAAAAGGCTGAATCAGTGAATGTCTTGAAGATATTCATAGATGAAGTAGAAAGGCAACTAGATAGAAAAGTAAAGGTTGTGAGATCAGATAGAGGTGGTGAATTCTATGGAAAGTTTAATGAGTCTGGACAATGTCCGGGCCTATTTGCAAAATACCTCGAAAGTAAGGGCATTTGTGCACAGTATACAATGTCCGGTACTCCGCAACAAAATGGTGTAGCGGAGAGGCGGAATCGTACTCTTTTGGATATGGTTAGATGCATGTTAAGTGGATGTAATTTACCTCTTTCGTTGTGGATTTATGCATTAAAGACTGCAACGTATATGTTCTTGGATTCCTAGTAAGGCAGTTCCAAAGACCCCTGAAACGAGGTATTTTTTTTATAACGTGTGCACAGAAATAGATCACTGCAAGCGCTTGGTCAAGACACCACTCTCCTTAAATCCACTAGAGCACAAGGTCTAGGAACTTAAGAGAACATAAAGTGCTTGGTCGTTGGACACACATCGACTCCCCTTCAAAAAAATATAAATCCCTCAACCCGAATACTATGAATTAGTATAGGGAAGTGGGGTCGATCCCACAGAGATGGACTCGCAAAGTAGTGCTCAGAGACTTTGGACAGACAAATGGCTGCTGCCACGCAACAAAAGGGTTGAGAATTTTAAACTAACTCTAGACCTAGGCAGAAAATGTAAATGCTAGACCTAGGACATGTTAAACTTGTAAATTCAGACTTCGACAACAAGAAACATAACCACTTCCTAGACAGTGTAAACATCCACCTAATCTAGCTAAACAGAATATGACTGAAAGTGGGGACCATAATTCCAAAAATGGCAAGTACGGAAAGAACTGCAGATTAACAAACTCTGACGCTAGCTCGCAGCAAAATGCATCCTCTCAACCAAATTAAACTTGCAGATGAACAAAACAGAGCAAAAAGCGAGATTCGAACAGAATATAGAGATTTGGTCGTCGTTATCTTGCTGCAACTCGGAAACACATCAGATCTGCGTACACTAGACGGAATGAAAGAAAAACACGTAAACTAAGCATGAAAATCAGATCGAAACTACTCAGATTCACGTCAGAATACTTGATCCACTCCGGATCCAAGACATCCGAACCCAACAACCAACAAATCCAGCAAATCCAACCAAAATTCCTCCACAATCCAACTCCAATCTCTCAGATCTGACCATTAACCTACAATAACTCAGTAAACAGCTGCGAAACGCATCCAACTCAGACAATTTAAAAACTCCAAAATCTCAATAAACGAAATGATCAAACCAGAAATCAACACAATCGCCATAACGGAAAATCAAACTTGCATTTAAACCAGAAACTATTCGGTGAAAACAGCGAACCGAGCTTCGAACAACGAAGCTCGGCAGAGTAAGTAAAATGCGGAAAGCGGAAAATAAATTGTTTCTTCGCTCCTAACAAGAGCGGTGTTACACCATATCGGAAGCTAAGATGAAACCCGAACGTGCGAACTGAGATCTCCTCAAAACTAGTATCAAGTGTGTGTGTGGGAAAGTGAACTAAGCAACAGGCTGTGGTGAGGTCTCCCCCGGGAAGATCCCTCCAGCTTGCATGCTTCTGCCTTTTATAGATGCGGACATAGCCCTTGAGTCTTCGTAGAAATTCCTATTCTACCCTTCAACTCTGGAGCTTCCTCCGTCGAGCAATTCTCTTCATAATCGTTCACTAAATCGCCAGTTCCTCGACCTTGTGATTTTTTGGTCTTCTTTCCTGGACCTGGCGAATTCCTTCACACACCTGGCTTAAAACGTGCGTTAGTCCTAGTAAAATCACGAATTAAATCCCTAGACCCATGCATGAAATTAGCCTTATCAAACTGCTCACACTTAAACCATGCTTGTCCTCAAGTATGAAAGACAAGAAAAAGAAATAAGGCGAATTTCAATGCACGGCCCCCCCCCAAGTACTATTCTACAAACAAAACAGACTCCTAGACCTAGACAACTACAACACGAAACACATAAAAATCACAAAAGAAAAGAAAACACATAAGCGCATAAACTGGTATTTTCCTAGCAGCCATCCCCACAAGTTTAAGGTCAATCCAAGCGTTTACAGCCTCAGATTCCTCCCATTCCCTTCTTCTATCTAGTCGAGTTGTCAGTTCGTCAAGATAGCCTTCTGACTTCCCAATTGTTAGATTCACTCGATCACTCATTCCTCACCAGGGATGTTAGGATCGGATCGCTCTTAAGTTAAAGTTACTCCACTGATGCATCGGGTTATGAGAGTTTCTCCTTCCTACCGTCTCCTTTTTATTCCTGGGTCTGGTTACTACTGTTTCCTGCCCTTAAAATTTTTTTTTTTTTTTTTTTTTCCCTGGACTTCGTCCAGCTTATACCTCCGGTTTTATTATTTTAACTCCTCCCCTGGACTTCGTCCAGCTTATACCTCCGGTTCCTGGACTTCGTCCAGCTTATACCTCCTTTTCCTGGACTTCGTCCAGCTTATACCTCCAGAACCCTATTTTTTTTTCTCCGTCAGACTCTTCTCCCTAAGCATCAAGTGGTAGCCCATTCTTTTTACAAGTTAGCTCAAAGTGTATAGGCTTATAACTCGCTCTTATAGTAGGGCTGCACAACTGGGTTATCTAAGGCATCCTCTATCGTTCTTACTTCATCCAACTGACTTTGATTTATTAAGAGAAAAGGATTCACAAATTAGCATGTATTTTCTCTTCAATTACTCTCCCTAAGGGGCTTTTTGCTATTTATTATACCAGTTATGCAAACACGAAACCTAAAAAAAAAACTTCTACAAACTCCTAGACCTAACAGAATATGTACAAGACACTAACTGCACTAACTGCATCCCCCCTCCCACTTCATTTATGTTTGTCCCCAAGCAATCCGTATGAAGTGGAAAGCAGGCCAGTTAGTGGCGACATGAAACGAACTCAACAAAACACAAACTTCTCACACTTAGACCAAGCATTGGGCTAAGTGGGAGAAGGAACAACATACAACACAAAACATGTTATGACATATAACCCCTTCTCACACTTAGACCAATGCATGGTCTAAGTGGAAGGGTTCAACACATATATACAGAACCTAGCATGCTGACAGGTAAAACAGAAATAAAACGAAAGAACTGTTAAATAAAAGAAAGAAAAAGTTACTTGGGTTTGAGGGGAAATTCAATTCGGTGTCTGGCCCCCGTGGGAGCCAAACTTTGGTGGCACCGTCGGCTGGGTCACCTTTGCTTTCTTCCTGGCCGGCATCTCCGGCTTCTCTGGTCTGTCATCAGTAGGTCGGGGTATGGCTGTCCTCAGGACCACGGGTCTAGCGGAAGAGGGGGTGATGTGAGGCCTCGGGCCTTGTGATGGCTTCTGCGCGGATACACTTCCTGGACTTAGCGTTGTAATGTTGCCGCTAGACCCAGGAATAGTTTCTGATGCATCCGGGAACTTTTTGTGCAGCCATTTCAGCATGGTCGTCATCAAAGCAACACCCTCCGCCATCCTGTTGGTTTGCTCACTTGACGAAGCCACCCAATCGGTGATACGTCCCCTCAGGACTGCGGCCTCTTCCCTGCTTTTTTCGAATTCCCTTCGGATCTCAGTCATTTCCTTGCGTACCCCGTCGATTCCTTTCCTTACCTCCTCAACTTCTTTCTGAACTCCCTGAACCATCAGCCTGACTTCGTCCTCAGTGGCTTGATCCTTTACCTCCACACCATCGGGTTCCTGCTTGACTTGTGCCTCTGACTTACCGACCTCATAAAAACACACCTCCTTCCCTCGGGCGATCAGCAACCCCTTGTTGAAAAAAAGTCGAAATTGAAGACTTCCGGGGCTGAGCACATCTTTACTACACGGCAGGCCTTGCTGATTTTAATTACAATGTTGCGCTGCAAATAGGCCCCGAGAAGATGGCACGTGTACAGATGCCTGGACGGGTTGGAGGTGACTTGATGGCAGGCTTGGGCTAACCAATAACCCAAATGAACTCGTACTCCTGTGGCCATGCACCACGTAAAGTATAGGTCGGCGGTCGTCAGGGCGTTGTTGGCAGTGCCCATCAAGTTGTAGCTAACAAAAGTTTGGGCGAATCGCAGGACCCGATTTTCTATATGGTGTGCCTTCGAAAAACTTGTTTTAAATTGACCCACTCTTGAGTGAGTCAAGAACTCCCACGCACCTTGTGCCTGAAATCCTGGCGTCAACTTCGGCGGACCAACCATTCTGTCGTTCCACAGGCCCTCATCATCTTCTGTTCTCGTTAGCAAGCCCATCCGCAGCGTCCACTCCCGGATACTCATCCTATGTTCTTCATTAAAAAGCCTGAAAGCTTTGGAATCCGCATCCAAATCGGCGGTGGATTTGAACCGGAAGGTGGAAAAGAATTCACGGGCCGCGTCGACTGGAACTTCGAAAGTGCTGTGCTTTAGTAACCAATCAAAACCGATTGCATCTATATACCCCCTGAACTCATCGTTAGAGCTAATATGTTTGAGTTCCGCCGGGTGGTACATTTTTCCGGACTTCGCCACCTTTCCCTCAGCACTCTTTTCCTTGTATATGGCCACACGTTTTGGATCGTCAAATCTTCTCATATCGTCTAGCAGCTCGTTTGTAATCCAAATCTCCGTCGGCTCAAAGTTCAGTACATCCTCGTCTTGCTCCTCCTCTGAATCACTGGACCTGGCAGGATTCTCGGGCTCTGTGGCGTATGGTACCTTGGCGGGTGGAGGAAGTGGAGATTCAGTGGATTTCCCCCTCTCCTTCTCGGTCGAGGAGGAAGCAATTTGTTTCCCTTTCCTCTTCTTAGCCCTCGCGCGGCGCCCCTCTTCGTCACTCTCCCTTCCACTCGGCCTGGGGGAGTCTTCCTGCGCAGACACGGCTGTCGCTAGGTCCAGCGTATCCTTTTCCTTTTGTTGGGCAGATACGTCAATGTCATCAAGAATACTCCGACGTGTCCGTCTCCTTGTTTCCCTTAGATTAAGCTGCGAATCGGCCTCCTCAGAGACCTCAGTTAAATCCACTATCATGTGGAGTCCTGCATCGACAGTTTCTTGAGCACCCTCAGAATCGAGTGCTCCACTTTCCTCTGCTAACAATGGGGTTGCCCCCGTGATATAAACAGGGGTTTCTAACCCCGTAAGATTTTCTTCAGGTTGGGCTTCAGTGCCTACAGATTTTTCGGGAGTCCTTCCCGCATCAACATCTTCCTCAGTAAATTGGGCTTCATCGCCCCCAACTACGTCTAGGGTTTCTTTTTCTACATCCTTCTCAGAATTTAGGGCTTCTCCGCCCACTTGAACATCATCATCATCAACAACGGCATCCCTCTCAACAGACGCCTCCAGAGCAGGGGTTTCCCCCTCAGCCCTACTAACAGTAATAGCGGTGTCTTCAACTACCGCAACAAGAGCATCTACCCCCCCAACAACACTCTCCACCAAATTCACAGCAGAAATATCAAGGTTTACTCCCTCTGAAACACCATCACCTCCAAACTCTAAAACAGGGGTTTCCTTCTGAGAATCAGAACCTAACCTGGGTTCACTTACGGCCAATAACGTCAGTCCCGCGGCCAGATCTGTCTCTACTTCGCGAATCTCCGCAATGGGTGATCCTGGAACGTCGGGCACTGCATCGTCATCCGGCCTGGTGGCGGTTTCTGGGACTGTGTCCTGGGCAGAGGTGGTTTCTTCTGGAATAATGGTAGCAGCCTCCGGCGCGGTTTCTTGTACAGCAGTGGGTGGTGTCTCGACAACCTCCGGTTGTGTCACGGTGGTTGTTGGAACGGCTGGCATGGGTTGTCCCATTGCAAACATCGCGAACGCTTGCATCGCTTTATCGGCCCCTCCGAACTTCTGAAATAGTTCATTCATGAACTCCGCCGCACTCTTCTCGGCGGATCCAGAAGCGCTGCTGGTTCCTTGTTGGTTATCCATGGTATTCTGCAGAAAATTTTGAAAAGAACTTGGGCGAAATTTTCAGATTAGGGTTAGAGAGAGATTGAAATTTGGGGTTTTTGATTTGGGAGAGAGAATATTTGGAGAGAGAATGAGTAATGAGAAAATAAGAAGGCCAAAACCGATCATAGTGTAGGCATTGGAGAGGACAGTTTCCTTTTGCAGGCGGGTGCAGGTGGTGACGTTAGCGACCGTACGCCTCCCCATAAAGTGCTCTTTGAAATCCGGACCGGTGCCAACTCCCTCCAAAACTCTTTTACCCCACAATTCCTTGCTCAAGTAAATTCCTTCTGCCAAAACACACTAAAAGAAAACATCAAACTAAAAAAAAAAAATATATGAAACGCCAAACTCCCCGGGTCTAGGATATGACAGCATCAAAAACATTCCCGATGGGTCTGGTGTTTCGAAAATATTTTTTGGAAGAATAAAATTTTTTTTATTTGTTTGGATTTTTCTTGATTTAAAGAAAGCAATTAAATATTTACAAAATTGTTGTCAAGTGTTCTCAAAATTTCCTGGATCAGGGTATGGTCAAACTTTTAATTACTAGACCCAGGAGATATTTTAAAAACACTTCCTTCCTAGACTGGTTAGGTGATATCAAAGAGTGCGCGTAGTGGCACTTCGTCCACTACACACAACTCTGAGCTATCCCTAAAGACCTTTATCCTATGTCCATTGACAAGAAAAGGTATGGAATTTGGTGCACTTCCCTGGATTTCAACTGCTCCGTTTGCTCGAAGTCCCATGATGATGTAAGGCCCAATCCATTTAGACTTTAACTTTCCAGGCATCAACTTGAGCTTGGATTGAAACAAAAGGACTTTCTGTCCTACCCTGAGTTCCTTGACCCGGAGATTTTTATCATGCCAAAGCTTAGTTTTTTCCTTATACCACATGGCAGATTCATAAGACTCAAGCCGTAACTCTTCCAGTTCCTGGAGCTGCATCTTCCTCTCTTCTTCACAAGCCTGCGGATTCATGTTGATCTCTTTGACCGCCCAGTATGCTCTGTGTTCGATTCCCACGGGTAAGTGGCACATTTTTCCGAATACCAACCTATATGGTGACATACCAATAGGTGTCTTATAAGCTGTCCTATAAGCCCATAATGCATCATCCAGTCTCTTACTCCAATCCTTCCTAGACGGGTTCACCGTTTTTTCGAGAATGGCCTTTATCTCCCTATTTGATATTTCTGCCTGGCCATTGGACTGAGGATGATAAGGTGTAGACAACCTATGGTGGACTCCGTATTTCTTCATGAGAGCCTCTATTGTACGGTTCTTAAAATGGGTTCCTTGGTCTGAGATGACAGCCCTAGGGATCCCGTACCTGTTGAAAATGTTAGACCGCAGAAATTTGGCTACATCCACAGCTTCGCAGGAGGTCGTAGCTTTTGCCTCTATCCATTTCGAAACGTAGTCCACCGCCACAAGTATGTATGTATTCCCATATGAAGATGGAAATGGACCCATAAAGTCCATACCCCAAACATCGAAAATCTTACAAACAATCACCGGAACTTGTGGCATTTCGTCCCTTCTAGAAATTCCTCCAATCTGCTGACACCTTTCGCAATTCTGGCAGAATTCGAATGCATCCTTATGTAATGTAGGCCAGTAGAAACCACTGTCTAGAACCTTCCTTGCAGTCTTCCTAGGTCCAAAGTGACCCCCACAAGCTAAAGCATGGCAATGATTCAGCACATCCCTTTGCTCCCACTCCGGAATGCATCTCCTAATTACCTGGTCAGCTCCCATTTTCCACAAATACGGATCGTCCCAAAAGTAGTATTTGGCTTCACTTTTTAATTTCATCTTCTGGGCCCGGGAAATTTCGTTGGAACTGGGCACTT
The DNA here is from genome assembly GCF_004379255.2 of Salvia splendens. Taxonomy (NCBI): domain Eukaryota; kingdom Viridiplantae; phylum Streptophyta; class Magnoliopsida; order Lamiales; family Lamiaceae; genus Salvia; species Salvia splendens. The sequence continues at coordinate 33,332,975 of NC_056032.1, forward strand.
CTCTAGTGACCAAGTAATTTGCTAGATCAGCGAACCATGGCTCTGCATTCGCCTGGCATTTCCTTTTTTCAGCATCTCCTGGACCTGTTGCTGCCATTACTTCTTCCCAATTGATAGGTCTAGGAGAATCGTTAAAATAATAAAGATGTTCTTCCGGGAACGCATCAGGTATTGCTTCATCCGTCTCACCTTGGTAAATGCGACTCAGGTGATCAGCCACCTTGTTCTCCGTCCCCTTCTTGTCTCTGACTACCCAGTTAAACTCCTGTAACAGTAACACCCATCGGATCAACCTTGGCTTAGACTCCTTCTTTGCCAGTAAGTACTTTATCGCAGCGTGATCTGTGAAGACTATCACCCTCGACCCGAGCAGATATGGTCGAAATTTTTCAAAAGAGTACACGACTGCCAACATTTCCTTCTCCGTGGTGTCGTAATTTTTCTGGGCTTGATTTAGCGTTTTTGACGCATAGAAAATCACGTAACTTTTTCCATCAACTCTTTGACCTAGCACCGCCCCTACTGCATAGTCACTCGCATCGCACATGATTTCAAACGGCAAACCCCAATCAGGTGCTCTGATGATGGGGGCAGATACTAATCTGTCCTTCAGCAGCTGAAAAGCCTTAATGCACCCCTCATTAAAAACAAACTCAACATCGTTATGCAACAGATGAGTGAGTGGCTGAGCAATTTTGGCAAAATCCTTTATAAATCTCCTGTAGAATCCTGCGTGACCTAGGAATCCCCTCACTTCCTTTTGATTTGTCGGGTGGGGCAGTTTTGATATCACGTCCACTTTTGCTTGGTCCACCTGTATGCCCCTTTCCGATACTACATGCCCCAGGACAATTCCTTCAGGGACCATGAAGTGGCATTTCTCGAAATTCAAAACCAAGTGCTTCTCTTGACATCTTCTCAGCACTACATCCAAGCTCGCCAGACATGAATCAAATGAATCCCCGTATACAGTGAAGTCGTCCATAAAGATCTCGATGCAATCTTCCAGCAGGTCTGAGAAAATACTCATCATACATCGTTGAAAAGTGCCTGGTGCATTGCAAAGGCCAAACGGCATTCTCCGATATGCATACGTTCCGAACGGACACGTGAAAGTTGTCTTCTCCTGGTCCTCGGGATCCACGTAAATTTGGAAATACCCACTATATCCGTCCAAGAAACAGAAATATTGCTTGCCTGCTAATCTCTCCAGCATCTGGTCAATGAACGGAAGGGGAAAATGGTCTTTCTTGGTTGCCTCATTCAATTTTCTGTAGTCAATGCACATCCTCCAACCGGTGACTAGCCTGGTCGGTATCAACTCATTCTTGTCGTTCTTGACAACCTGGATTCCCGACTTTTTGGGTACCATGTGTACTGGGCTAACCCATTCACTGTCTGGTATGGAATAAATGATTCCTAGGGATAACAACTTCAATACCTCCTTCAATACCTCTTCCCTCATATTGGGATTCAATTTGAGCTGAGGGTCTCTGCAGGGTTTCGCTCCTTCATTTAATCGAATGTGATGCATGCACAGATCAGGGCTAATCCCTACCAAGTCAGAAAGTGTCCAACCAATAGCGTTCTTGTTCCTTCGGATGACTTTCAGCAGCTCCTCTTCCTGTTCCTTGATCAAGTTGCTGTTGATAATCACCGGAAAAGTCTCATTCGCCTCAAGGTAAGCATACTTTAGGCCTGGCGGAAGTGTTTTCAACTCCTTCTTGGGAACATCTTTTTCCTGGGGCAGGGGGTTCTTTTCTGCTGCTCCAGTCGTCATCCCCTTAGTCGATCCAGGAAGATCTTCCTTGCTTGCCCCATAAAGTGTCTCCCTCGATCTGGCTAGCTCGGGCTTGGTGCAAAATTCCAGAATTGCTTCTGCTAGCTCTTCATCTGACAACTTGCTCGTATTCATTGCTTGGCACCAACTGGCCACCTCCCTATCAACAGCATGACTCATCTCTGAGTTCTCAATCTGTCCCTGCATTAATTCAGTCTCGAGGTATTCCTGGACCAAGGGGTTAATGATATCTACAGAATGCATATTTTCAACATCAAGTGGCTTCTTCATTGCCTCATCTATGCTGAATGTATATTTATCCCCATTGTAATCGAGACAGATAGTACCATCAAAGACATCAATGATAGTCTTAGCAGTTCGCAGGAAAGGTCTCCCCAATAATACTCCGCCAGACTCTACAGACTCATTATCGCTCATCTTAATCACATGGAAGTCAGCCGGGTACAGGAAGTCGTGTACCTTGACTATTACGTTCTCGAGCACTCCTTCAGGGCAGATGCATGACCTGTCCGCCAATTGGATCACAACCTTCGTATCCACCATTCCTACTCCCACTAACCTCTTGTATATGGACAGGGGTAACACATTTATGGATGCTCCCAAGTCACACATAGCATGCTCAATTTTTACACCGCCGATGGAAATAGGCAAGGTGAACATACCTGGGTCATTGCATTTCGAAGGCATCCTCCGCTTCTGAATTACCGCGGACACATTCTCGCCTATCAAGATTTTTCCACTAGGTCTAGCCTTCCCAGCTATAAACTCTTTGATGAACTTGCTGAAAACTGGCATTTTCAAAGCCTGTAAGAAGGGTAGATTTATCTCCAGTTTCCCGAAAATATCCATAAGATCCACTGGCTCATCCTTCTTTTTCTTTGGCTCTCCTCGGTTTGGGAAAGGTTTTGGTCGTTTCCCGGTTCTGGAACATTCACCTGCTGAAGATTCATCGACTCCTTTTTTCTCTACCAATTCCGGTTCTGGATCTAGGAAAAATGGTTCGATTGTCCTGGGCAGCCGTTTCTCTAAATCTCCTGCCTGAAGTTCATCTCTAACTGCAGGGTTGCTTTCAACCGAGTTTCTTGATTCAGTGGTTTTTTCCTCTGTTTCCTTATCCTTAATGGGGGTCGTGACCTCTCTGTACCTCATGACCGGCCCTTCGTACTCCTTCCCAGATCTCAGTGTGATCTGGCTAATATTGGCTTTGTCAGGTGGTCTTACCGATGCAGGAATCTTGCCCTCGTTTCCCCGCATATCACTCAAGGAAGTAGCTATTTGAGACAACTGTTTGGCCAACATATCCATTGCCGCCTTCTGTTCTTGCTGCGCATCCTGAAGCTTGTGGACCACATCATTGTTCGACTGTAAATTGTTCTGAATGTGCTGCTGGGAACTAACGAGGTCGTGAACCATCTCATCAAGGTTCCTGGGTCTAGAGCTTGGCTGACTAGGGCCTGGCCCTATATTTTGGTTTGTTCCACTTCCTTGGCCTGGGCGAATGTGCCCTTGACCTCCTGGATTGTTGTTGAAATTACTTCCTTGACCTGGGTAAGGTGCTTGGAAATTCCTTTGATGTGGTGGTACATAAGAATTCCCTTGATAATTTTGATTCTTGTTTCCCCAGGTCGAGTGATCTCCTTGATTACGGTTGTTCCAATTTCCTTGCCCCTCATGATTTCTCCAGTTACCCTGCCTCTCGGGCTGCGGTGCGGACTGTATACTCAGTTGGGGTGCTGGCTGGCTTTGCTCGTTTTCAGACCATCTAAAGTTCGGGTGATTCCTCCAGGGTGCATCTCTTTGTCTTCCTTGGTTCCAACTTCCATCAGGATTCCAACTTCCCATCGCGTTCGCCTGGGCCTGGTAATCACCTTCCTGAGGTCCGTAATATTGCTGGAGTTGATTATCTACTGGACCTAACAACTTAGCCGTTTCCCTTGGTGCGGCTGTATTAGTTTTTTCGATAGCATTCAGCAAGGCTTTCTCCAGCCTATCAATCCTTGCTTCAACTTTGTCATCCTCCTGCTCCCTCAATGCATTCACAGAGCCTCTTCTCACAGCATTCCTCGTACTGTCATACGCCTTCTTGGCGTCGATTAATCTTCCCAAAATCTCTCTTGCCTCACTTCCTCTCTTTCTTGTAAAATTCCCCCCGCTCGAGGAGTTCATCAAATCCTTAGACTCGGGAGTTGCCCCTTCATAAAACAGAGAGTAGGTCTCTGCCTCTATCATCCGATGATTCGGGCATGCGTCCAGCAATCCCTTGAACCTTGACCAGTATTGGCTCAATGACTCATCGTAATCCTGCTTGCATTCCACTATCTCCTTCTTCAGAGCGTTCGTCTTGTTGGATGGAAAGAAGTAATCTAGGAACTCCAATTTAAAGTCCCTCCAGGTGCGGATAGAATCCGGGGGTAATCTCAACAACCATGTATTTGCCTCCCCCTTTAGAGTGAAAGGAATCGCGCGCAAGCGATAGTCCTCCTCTGTCGCATCATTAGGCCTCTTTTGAATGCCACATAACTTGCTAAACTCGTTCAAAAACTCGTACGGGCCTTCACTCCTTCGCCCAGAAAATGTTGGCAAGACACCTAACACATTCGTTTTGATCTCAATAGATCTCTGACGTGGGTTCATCACTATTGCGTGTGCTGGCTCTCCATCGAGATGAGCCGTTAGTGACCCTATTTCTGGATCTGGGTCCGCTACGTGTGCCATCTCAACTTCCTCTTCCTCCCCTGTTTCTGACTCTGTTTCCGATTCTGGTGGGGACTCCGGATCTGTTCGTCCTGAAGATTCCCAGGATTCGTCACTCAAAAACTCAGTCGGGAACGGATCTCCCGTCGTGAACCCTGATCTGGTAGTCACAGTGGAGGCTGTATCCTTGATCTTCCAAACGAACTGACCGTATTTCCAACCAGACGAGTTACTCCGGTGGAAGCTCCTGCTCATGTACTACAAAGAAAACGGAAAGAAAAAGTAAATTAAAATTATTCACACCAAAAACTCTAGGCACTAACACAAAGTACGCCATCCATCCCCGGCAACGGCGCCATTTGAAACGAGGTATTTTTTTTATAACGTGTGCACAGAAATAGATCACTGCAAGCGCTTGGTCAAGACACCACTCTCCTTAAATCCACTAGAGCACAAGGTCTAGGAACTTAAGAGAACATAAAGTGCTTGGTCGTTGGACACACATCGACTCCCCTTCAAAAAATATAAATCCCTCAACCCGAATACTATGAATTAGTATAGGGAAGTGGGGTCGATCCCACAGAGATGGACTCGCAAAGTAGTGCTCAGAGACTTTGGACAGACAAATGGCTGCTGCCACGCAACAAAAGGGTTGAGAATTTTAAACTAACTCTAGACCTAGGCAGAAAATGTAAATGCTAGACCTAGGACATGTTAAACTTGTAAATTCAGACTTCGACAACAAGAAACATAACCACTTCCTAGACAGTGTAAACATCCACCTAATCTAGCTAAACAGAATATGACTGAAAGTGGGGACCATAATTCCAAAAATGGCAAGTACGGAAAGAACTGCAGATTAACAAACTCTGACGCTAGCTCGCAGCAAAATGCATCCTCTCAACCAAATTAAACTTGCAGATGAACAAAACAGAGCAAAAAGCGAGATTCGAACAGAATATAGAGATTTGGTCGTCGTTATCTTGCTGCAACTCGGAAACACATCAGATCTGCGTACACTAGACGGAATGAAAGAAAAACACGTAAACTAAGCATGAAAATCAGATCGAAACTACTCAGATTCACGTCAGAATACTTGATCCACTCCGGATCCAAGACATCCGAACCCAACAACCAACAAATCCAGCAAATCCAACCAAAATTCCTCCACAATCCAACTCCAATCTCCCAGATCTGACCATTAACCTACAATAACTCAGTAAACAGCTGCGAAACGCATCCAACTCAGACAATTTAAAAACTCCAAAATCTCAATAAACGAAACGATCAAACCAGAAATCAACACAATCGCCATAACAGAAAATCAAACTTGCATTTAAACCAGAAACTATTCGGTGAAAACAGCGAACCGAGCTTCGAACAACGAAGCTCGGCAGAGTAAGTAAAATGCGGAAAGCGGAAAATAAATTGTTTCTTCGCTCCTAACAAGAGCGGTGTTACACCATATCGGAAGCTAAGATGAAACCCGAACGTGCGAACTGAGATCTCCTCAAAACTAGTATCAAGTGTGTGTGTGGGAAAGTGAACTAAGCAACAGGCTGTGGTGAGGTCTCCCCCGGGAAGATCCCTCCAGCTTGCATGCTTCTGCCTTTTATAGATGCGGACATAGCCCTTGAGTCTTCGTAGAAATCCCTATTCTACCCTTCAACTCTGGAGCTTCCTCCGTCGAGCAATTCTCTTCATAATCGTTCACTAAATCGCCAGTTCCTCGACCTTGTGATTTTTTGGTCTTCTTTCCTGGACCTGGCGAATTCCTTCACACACCTGGCTTAAAACGTGCGTTAGTCCTAGTAAAATCACGAATTAAATCCCTAGACCCATGCATGAAATTAGCCTTATCAACCCCTTTTGAACTGTGGACGGGAAGGAAACCAAGTTTAAGACATATACGTATTTGGGGATGCCCTGCAGAAGTAAAGTTGTATAATCCACATGAAAAGAATCTGGATTTAAAGACAGTCAGCGGATTCTTCATTGGCTATCCAGATAAGTCAAAGAGATATACATTCTATTGTCCTAATCATAGTACGAGGATAGTTAAGACGGAAAATGCTAGGTTCATTGAAAACGACGAAACTAGTGGGAGTAATGAACCTCGTAAAGTGGACTTTAATGAAGTTCAAGAGAAAGTTGTTCATCCACCTATTGTTGCACCTAAGGTTGTTGTTCCTATCGAACAACATGAAGTGCATAATCCACTTGTTGAGATTGAAGATGAACTAGTCATAATTCAAGAACAGAATGATGAACCAATAGAACCTTTAAGGCAATCAGTAAGGGAACGTCGATCTGCCATATCGGATGACTATGTGATATATTCTGTTGAAAGTGAATGTAACTTAAGCATTGATAAGGACCCGATCTCATTCCAACAAGCCATGGAAAGTGACAATTCTGAAAATTGGTTAAATGCGGCAAAGGGTGAGATGAAATCTATGAGCGATAACAATGTTTGGGACTTAGTAGAATTGCCTACAGGTTTTAAAGCCATTGGTTGTAAATGGATCTTTAAAACAAAACGTGATTCGAAATGTGACATTGAAAGACTGCCTTCCTAAATGGAGTACTTGAAGAGGAAGTATACATGAAACAACCCGAAGGATTTATGATAAAAGGACAAGAAGAGTTAATATGTAAGTTGAGAAAGTCAATATATGGACTCAAACAAGCTTCTAGACAATTATATATAAAGTTCAATGAGATCATTGTGTCATATGGTTTTGTAGAAATCATCGTTGATCGATGTATCTATATTAAAATCAGTGGGAGCAAGTTTATTATATTAGTCCTATATGTTGATGACATTTTGCTAGCCGCAAATGACATGGGTTTATTACAATATGTAAAGAAATATCTCTCTTTGAACTTCGAAATGAAGGATATGGGTGAGGCATCTTATGTGATCGGAATAGAGATATTCTGGGATAGATTACAAGGATTGTTAAGTTTGTCTCAGAAAGGCTATATCAATAAAGTCTTAGAGAGATATAGAATGGACAAATGCTCCGCTGGAATAGCTCCAACTCAGAAGGGAGACAAGTTCAGTAAGATGCAATGTCCGAAAAATGAATTGGAGCATAAAGAAATGGAAAAGATTCCCTATGCATCAGTGGTTGGGAGTTTGAACTATGTTCAAACATGTACTCGACCAGATATCACCTTCGCGGTTAGTATGTTGGGTCGATATCAAAGTAATCCCGGTATGGACCACTGGAAGGCTGCAAAGAAAGTCCTCAGGTAGTTACAAGGCACCAAAGAACACATGCTTACGTATAGAAGATCCGATCATCTAGAGGTCATTAGATATTCAGATTCAGACTATGCCGGGTACGTTGATAGTAGGAAATCAATGTTTGGCTATTTGTTCCTTTTAGCAAATGGAGCAGTATCATGGAAAAGTGGAAAGCAGTATGTCATTGCTACTTCCACTATGGAGGCCGAATTTGTGGCATGCTTTGAGGCCACTGTTCACGGATTGTGGTTGCGGAACTTTATTTCAGGGCTTAGAATTGTCAACTCTATAGCTAGACCGCTGAAAATTTATTGTGATAATTCCGCAGCTGTCTTCTTTTCAAAGAATGATAAGTACTCGAAAGGGGCTAAGCACATGGAGTGGAAATACTTATCAGTTAAAGAAGAAGTGCAGAAACAAAGGGTGTATTTTGAGCACATAAGGAGCGATATGATGGTAGCGGATCCGTTAACTAAAGGACTACCACCCAAAGCTTACATTGGCCATGTAGAAAGGATGGGTATCAAAGATAAAGCCTTGCTATTTTAGTTGTATGCTCATGTATTGTATAAACATTCTTGTGAATTCAATAAAAGTTATGTTTCTGTTTGTTTATATGTTATCATTAAAGTTTGTATACAGTATGGTTGTTTAGATAACATATGTTGTATTGAGAATTAAAGTTCATCTCAATGAAAGGTTTATTCATATAAAGTTAGAATTGATTTGTGATACATGGAAGGAATCATGTCAACTAAATGATTATGTGACCGCCATGATTCAATCAAGTTTAACTTTATAGGTATTTAAAGGATATATGAACTTTATAGGTATTTAAAGGATATATGAACTTGATGGTAAAGTGCGCAGAAAAGTAATTAAACCATTGAAAGCTACAAAGGTCAAGTGGGAGAATGTAGGAATATTTATTCCTATATGTGACCTATGTAGATATTGGTTTAATATTAAAGATCAAGTTCAAACATATCAGTTGGATTCTAATATAAAAGACGATACTGTGATGGATTGGTTTCGATTAAAGAATTAGAATCGGATGTATTGATAACCCTCTTCTCTTTCCTTGCATAGATGGTATAAATATGTGTACATTAAAGTGTATAGAAGATGGAAAGCTGTAGAATAAAGTCTACAGAAAATGTGATGGGTTTAACATGAAAGGGTGTAAGTGAACGGATGCAACCTTTCGTGAAAGGTTGCGTAAAACTTATATAAACAAATCAGATTTTCAGATTTAAAACACACAGAAAACTCTACAGAATTCAATGTACAAGAAAGGAATACAGAAAAGTCATATTGTTATCAGATTCTCCTCCATCGAAAGAATCCGGAAAGAAAAGGCGAAAGAGACGATAATATCATCCACAACTTTTAGGGGAAACATCAACTCGTGGAATACAACCCTACATCAAATATAAGCTATGGATGGAGGTTGGTAAATCATCTCTTTGTTGATGTATATGCAATGGTTGAATTAATACGAATCTAGTATCAGATTTCGGTATAGAAATCGGTAAAGGGGCTAACAAAGCCTACCCATCTCGACTGCCAAGGCATGATGAATTTGCACGAGAAGTTGCACGGCTTTTAAGGAATGTTTGGCAGCATAGATTGCATACATTGGGAGTGGAAGAACTGTTCGACCGCTTGGAAAGGGATGCACAGACCGGGTTCAGAGACAAGAATCCTACAATGATCCTCGAAGTCGTTGCTGACTACCGGCTGTGGATTTGGCAGCGTACTTTGGGGTTTCCGGGTCGAACGACGACATCAACGTCCTACTGTCGTCGCCCCTCTTCAATGGCCAGTGCCTTGGCATGGGTCCGACCATCAGTTTCATAGCCAACGGCAACCAGCATGATATGAGCTACTATTTGGCTGATGGGATATCCCTAGGTGGCACGTATTTATTAATACGATCAGATGCCCAACTAACCCAAAGAAAATTTACTTTGCGCAACGACAAGAGGCTGCTCGGAAGGATGTGGAGCGGGCATTTGGTGTGCTTCAGTCGCGATGGGCTGAGGTGAAAGCCCTGTCATGACTGTGGTATGACGAATGCATTGTTGATATCATGTATGCATGTATCATTATGCATAACATGATAGTCGACAATGAAGGTCCAGAACTCACTGACTGGGCCAATGAAGATAGTGTCGGACCAAGCCACAGTGTAGCCACCGCCCCTGTACAAATGGGTATACCCCACAGCGACACCGAAAAGGTCCAAGCATTTGTTACTATGCGCCAACAGGAAGCCCATATTCAACTCCAACACAATATAATTGAAGAGTTATGGGCATGTAGGGTTTGCACATTGCTATCGTTTGTATTTTCTATAATGGTTGTTTAATCGTTGTATTTTTTTTTCAAAATTGTAATACAATGAAGGTTTTCAAATTAGTTAAACTATACTCCCTCCGTCCCGCACTACTCGCACTTATTTCCTTTTTGGGCGTCCCAAGTTACTTGCACTCTTTCCATTTTTAGTAAAAAATTTCACCTACAGCCGTCATTTTTGACTTTCTTATACACTCATTCCTTAATCTCCGAGCCGAAAAGGAAATGAGCGAGTAGCCTGGGACGGAGGGAGTATTTTTTTGTTCAATTCATTTCGTTGTTGTTTTTAGTGTTTTTTTTTCAAATTCATTTAAATGGGAGAGCTAGGCTGGGCTGTTGTTGGGCTAGGGTATTGGGTAGACCTTGGGAAGGGTATAATGGTTTAGCAAAGAAGTTTTAGGTTTGGCTATTGCTAGGCCGTGACTGGAGCAATCATATAATGTTATTAATAGAAAACAATTTTTAGTTATTCAAAGCAAAGTGCTGTTGTGGAGAAGTTTGAGGGGTTTTTAAAGTGTCGACTATTTACTCATTGTCTTTTTTGGCATTTTTAGGAGAAAATAAAACGTTTGTATTTCATTAACTTCAATTTTTTATTTTCTCATTTGTTTGTTTATCCTTCGTGACAATCTTGGTTGATGGATTAGTTTCATGGATAGGAGCTAGAGTCAACTAAGAGCATCTGCATCGGTGCTTGTGGGGAAGGACGGCGTCCGTGCCGTCGGCGCTGCATGCCCCTGTTCGCCGATGTGCTCTTGCCGACGGCACGGTTCTGCTCGGTGCATCGAGCACGTCCGTGCCAAAAATATAGCCGTTTTATTAACGTTTTTTGAATTTTTTTGAATTTTTAAAAAAAAAAAAAATTCCAAAATCATCTTTAAATACACACATTCATCATCCATTTTGGAGTCCTTCAAGGCCGATTCAATATTGTGAAGGCCTCGTCTCGGCTGTGGTACGTTAAGAACATTGTCGACATCATGTACACGTGTATTATCTTGCACAACATGATTATAGCTAACGAAGGACCGAGGGCGGCTAACTTTTACGACGAGGATGAAGCCGGAAGCTCAACCGCAAGGTCTCCCCCATGCTGAGGTGTGCATACGACGGTGCGCGAGAGGATCGAAACAAGACACACAATGCGCGATACCAAAACCCACATTGAGCTACAAGAAGACCTAATAAAAAACATTTGGGCAAAATTCGGCCACGAGTAGTGGTTTTTTTTAATTTTATTAATTTAATTATGTAAATTTTAATTTTTAGGATTTTAATTATGTAATTTTTAATTTTTTTAGTAATTAGTAATAGTATTTTATGTATTTTTAATGTATTTTAATATTGCGAAAATTATTTTATTTAAATTGAATAATAGAATGGTGACACCCTTGAGCATGTCCTTGCGGAAGAGTATGGATATGAATGTTGTGCTCTTGTCAAATAACATGGAGTAAAAAATGAATAAAAGTGGGTCCAAGCCCACGTCCATGATCTTTGGCTGGGGATGCTCTAAATTGTAAAATTGACTATGAAATGAAGATCTGGAATCAAGACATTTAAATGCCAATAAAGGGTCTTGCGAGTTTTGTTTCTACTTTGTATGCGATAAATATCATCAGTAATATTAAATCATTTTATCTAGTGAACATATCAATATAGTATTATAGTATATGCTTTCTTGGTGATTTTTAATTGTACGTAGGAGTGCCGAACAATAACTTTAAGTTTTTCAATTTTCAATAATGAGATTATACTATGAAAGAAATACTGTATGCTATTACATCATATTAGATGTTTGAAAACCCAATATATGATTTTTCATATAAAATCGAGTCATATACTTCGTATAGTAATATTATAAACTCAACTAGGGCACACCAACCAAGGCATGGGATACGCCAATTAATTACTCCCTATTTAAGTAATCTTTGTAGTTACATCTTTCGTTTAATTTATAGGATTAACACGTTAATCAAGTTTGATGAAAGAAAACGTGTTATTCCATGTATTGCTACCTTAATTTAACCTCACATTAAGACAAGTCATAAGGGATAAGCACACCACTACTCTTTTTCTTTTCTTTTCTTTTTTTATTCCAATAAGGTCACCTCCTTCAATTTAATTTCGGCGGAAACATTATATACTACTAATTACTAAATTTATCAAGGATCTTGACTTGATACGGGCCAAAAAACAGCATGAACAACCTATCTTGAATTCAGATAATTATCAAGAGTACTCGGATTCTGACTAAGCCAATCAAGATAAATCATAGTAGTAGATTTTATATAATAACCTAACTATTTTAGGAGTTGCATTTATTATTTTTGTTGGACATGTGAAAGTGGATATGAGAGATGTTGGGCATAGGATAGGAGCATATAGGTTTAGTTTTTGTTGCATTATTAACAATTAACAACTATATATAGAATACTAGCAAAATTAGATTTTCTAAACTGTTGACTTAACGTAATCAATAAACATATACTACCCATGCAAGAGTTTCGACACCAAATCCCAAGAATATCTTCGTGTGCTTTATATATTATGTTGTGAAGAAAATATTTTAATGTATGAGATCTATCAACGATTTTATCTTCATTTAATTTTACATATGCAGTTATATAATTGAATAGTAAGACGCGTCAATAATTGTTGGTATTTTTAAAAAAAGATTCGGCTAATAATTATTTTGACAAAATAATTAGTTGCTACTAAATGTCTTATATGCTATGTGATGAATTTATGTGTTGCCTCAAATTATTACTGTACATAAGTCATGCATAACAGCATAAGAGTCGATGAAGCAGACGAAACGGAGAGGTGGGTTAAGTTGAAAAGGCTAAATTGGAAAATACTTAACTTGTATTAAAATCTTAATAATGGGTATGGAGAGCTAGTATGATGGAATATTATAATGTTGAATATTGTTGATTAATAATCCCTTTGTTTCATTTATGGGTTAAGTTGAAAAGGCTAAATTGGAAATCACAAATAGTATTAAATTTTTGAGTGAACTACATAAATGGTACCTGATCTTTCACTTTCGTATATAAATGGTACATGATATTTATTTTATATCGTTTTTGGTACCTATAAATCACATTTTTGGTACCTGATAATATTTTCACCCCAAAATACCCTCTAAACAAATACATTTTCTCATTTGTGTCATAGAAGATATTTTGGGCATACACAAAAATAGTACCAAAATTGATATTATTAATCAATATTAATATTATTATTTTGATGTTATAAATTAATAATTTATTTATTTTTAAATATTATTCAAATATACTTAATTATAATTACAGTTATAATTATATTTAATTAATATAATAATATTATTGTTATAATACTAAAAACTAGTAGTAATTAATAAATAATTATAGTATAATTATTTAAATTATGAATCATGTAACATAAAATAATAATTAAAATTATTATTATTATTATTTTATATTAAATTAATAACTAATCAATATAGTCTTAATAAAATTTTAAAATTGTGAATTGTATTCATAATGATATAAAGAGTTGAATATTTTTAGTTAGGTGTTTCAACCATAAAATGAGTATAAAATAATTTAATAAAATATTTTAAATAATTAATTTAATTAGGTGTTTTGTTCTTGATTTATAAGTATTATGAATGCAATTAGATGTATGTATAAAATATTAAAAAGAAAGAAGAAAAAGGAGAGAAAAGAAAAAAGAGGAAAAATAAACTACGGAGAAAAAAGAAAGAAGAAAAGAAGATAAAATACTAGAAAGAAAGAAGAAAGGAAGAAATAAGAAAGGAAGAAAAAAAATCACATGTTTGGTATACAATTTAATTAAAGAAGAAAAAAATCACATGTTTGGTATACTATTTAATTAAAGAAGAAAAAAATCACATGTTTGGTACCTAAGGTTATTTTTGTCACGGGGTACCAAAAATAATATAAAATAAAGATCAGATACCATTTATGTGCGAAAGTGAAAGATCAGGTGTCATTTATATAGTTCACTCTAAAATTTTAATAGTAATATGTTAACGGGTATGGAGAGCTCTAGTATGATGGAATATTATAATGTTGAATATTGTTGATTAATAATCCCTTTGTTTCATTTAAGAGTCTACTTTTATTATTTTAGTTCTTCCTCCCACAATACAAATTTATTTTCACTTTTACAGTACAAATTTACTTTCACTTTTACTATAAATGAAAGTATGTATCACATTCAGTTAACTCATTTTATCCACATTTTATTATTCCATTTATCCTGTAAAAATAGAAATTTTGGAGATAACATGAATTTTAATGCGAAATTTGTAAAGTATGTGTGAGATAGAAAGAAAAAGTGATTGAAGTATTATTAGCCAATATTAGGGTTCAGCTCATAAAAGAGAAAAAACTTGTCAAAAGTAGAAGTTGACTAATTTGAAGGACATCCCAAAACAAATATATATATATATATATATATATATATATATATATATAGGGATGTATTCATTTCCTTTTTCTATATTTCCTACTATTTCCTTCTTCATCATGGCCGTTGATTTACTAAATCCTAGGGCCTAAATGAGTGGGTTGAATCAATTAAAATAATCACTAAACAAATCGGAAAAGGCTAAATTCGTAATAAGTGTTTTTGGTAGTTATGGTAACTTCCTTAATTTACTCCTCTGAAGATCTTCACGGTTATTCTCCTCTCTGCAATTTTTTTTTCGCTCCAGACGTGAATTATAGAAAATTCTCTTCTCTCTAATTGATTATTTCGCTCAGCCATTCCTTGCAATTATCGGATATCCGATCATTGCTAAATTGTTTAGTGTCGTCTGTTACCGGCGTGGTGATTGACAATTCAAATTCTGATTCCAAATCCACTCCTAATTTTTCAAATATTTTTCAATTCGTGATTGAATCTGCAGATTTAGATCTATGTGATGATTTATTTCGATCTAATTCTACAAATTAGATTGACTCTTGAAATTCTGATTCTTCTTCTAATTATTTTGTTTTGTTCATGTGTCTTTGAATTCACGAGATCTGAATAAGAGGTATGATGATAATCTACCCATATAGATATATTTCTGCATTTGAATGATGAATACTTTCATGCACTACCATCTGATCTCTCATCAGTATCTCAAAAATTCATTTATTTTTCCAATTTCTGATTGAAATGCCATTTTTTAAACTTGATTAAAAAATGGCAATCTGTGATGCAATTTGTTGTCAATTGACTGATATCCAGTGATTATCAAATACAAAATCACCATCTTTCGACTGAGATTGCTGTTGATTCAAACACTTTTATCAAGAATTAGTATTTGATTTATCTATGCCCATGGTATCTAATGTTAAGGAGTTTATTCAATTTCTTGATATTTCGTTTTTGTGCGCATAAATTAACTAGAACAGGCCTTGCGACACAGTTTGCTTTGCTGCATAGGCTTTCTGTTACTAATTTCCTGTCTACATATTTATTTTAAAATTATTTTATTTCTAATTTTATTTGTTTCTGTATATTGTCCTTTCTTTCTGAATTGAAATTATGAAATTTCTTGTTCCAATTACTAGTATTTTGCTAAGTAAGTTAAAATTGTTCATTAAGGCTCTTAATGTGTCATGTTTCGATGTTTGGCACACGTTTCTTGTTTAACCCAAGGGTTTAATAAGCCTATGGGCTAGGGTATAGTACTTACACATTATATGGAAGTTGTAAAAGAGCGTGTAACTGACGTATATAAACATCACGTATTTTTTAAATTTACATATTTTACCGAATAAAGTTATGGAAAAGGTGCAAGGATACATATAATGCACCAAATAAATGTGCATAATGATATCTATTTTCTGTGTAATGCATAATACGTTGGAGGAATTAATGAAGGACCGAGAGTATGCATCATTCATTTAGGGTTTAGATATGTCGTGTTTCAATGTTTAGCACACGTTTCTTGTTTAACCCTAGGGTGTGCCGTTAGCAACTTACAAATTACACGGATGTTAAGGCCTACAAAACCATATTCACCCCTATACACAAAAAAATTGTCATAATGCATACTATATTGCAAATAATGCCATTGGATGCAGACGTAATGCACATCATAAATAATAGTACTGCACCTAATACTTATCTGAATATCGATAATCTTTCGGCGCTTAAAGAAAGTCGTAAATCAAATAACATATTTTACATCCCTCTAGCTTATTGTACTGTATAATGTATTAGTGCATTGTTTGTTTTACAAGTTGCATTATGTATCGTGTCATTTATATTATGTGGGATGTAATACGCATTATTACTGAATAATGCAAACATCTTTAACAATAATGCACAAAGTAATAAATGTAATGCACATATTATAAGTTTGAATAATTACTTGTAATCCATTCATACTACATATTCCCAAAAACATTGTCAACTACCAACACGCATCTTAATGTTGCAAAAAACTTCAGTATCAAATTCAAATGTGAACCACCAAATCAAGGATTTCGTTAACCTCCATCAACCTATATGCAAAACCATCACTCGCTACAGACCATAATTATCAACCCACTGCTCGAAATTGAACTTTGCAGGTCTCTCCCTCCAATACTTTGTCGCTTTAGTTTGGTTTGCAGAACCTCGGGTGTTGTGCGCACAGGTAAGGAGCGTCCGTGCAATCTTGATTCTACACATCTCTAAGCCTTTTGTTCCTTTTGCACTCAGCCACTGGTATAATGTCGTCCACTACGTCGTCTATCTCGTCCCTAAGCTCCTTGTCTGATATTACCAAACAAAACAACACATTAGAAAATTATCACCAATTCAAAAGTCAGCATCATATGACCTGTGTAAGGTTTGACACGTAAATCAAAAAAGCTATTGCTTCAGTCAGAACATATAATGCAAAAAGTACCACCCATAATGCGTTTGAAAAAGCAAATAATGCACTTATTACCATAACATAACATATTTATCAATTTAATCAACAACCTGAAGCTTAGTTTGTAATCTGAGTCAATTAACAAATACAATCAACACCTCTGTTGTGCTTACTATACTCCTCATTATACTCTTTTATAATGCAAAATGTATTCGACATAATGAAACTCTCATACGACATAATGCATTGTCTAAAGCGAAAAATGCATACGTATTACACCAAAAAACTAGTAACCAATATCAACAATACATCACAGATTCATAATGCAATACCCAAACGCAGGAGTAACCATATTGAATCTTGTCTGAGTTTCTTAAACATCAAAGACAATAAACGTATTAATGCCTGCTATAGACATCATAATGCTCAATATATGATATATAATGCACAGTCCAAAATAAATAATGTATCAGTTAAGGAACATAATGGCACTTACATGTATACATAATGCATTGTCTACACCCAAAAATGCACATGTAATACACACAAAGACTAGTATACCATATCAAGACTACAACTCATGCTGAGCCATACACTCCACCAAATGCATAATTACGGATTCATAATGCACCTCCCACACCAAACAATAACAATATGTAAACTTTGACAGAGTTGCTTAACCCACAGAGTCAGTACCCGTATTAATACATAATATAGACAGCATAATGCAAATATTATGTTACATAATGCATAGTACAACATAAATAATGCATAAATATAATATTGCCTGAATAATTCTTACATATATAATGCGTCATATACTGCACATAATGACACTTACATATATACATACTGCATTAAGCAAACATGGAATAATCCTTCCACAAAATCGACATATAAGATATTGAATTCCACCAGCAGCGCCGCAAATTTACCTGCAACTTGAGATGGTTGTGAGCGTGGACGTCCTCGCATATTCTATCTGTCTGGCAATAACCAAATAAAATTCCAAATCAAACAATGCTCTCAGACCCAGAATAAATAAAACCCAGTAGGATTCAGAGAAATGTCAGAACACACAATACAACCCAGTCGGCCATCAAAATGCATGCTTTTAAACCCAAATCAATAAATTCCGGTGTGAATTTATTGTTCCGCCACAGTTGTCGCTGTTACAAGTTATAGTTATCGCACCAAAACAATATTTAAAGCACAGACACGTACCCTGACGCCGGTAGGGTTTCGTTGTTACGAACGGCGGAGGATGTGTGATGAAATTTCGGACACTTGCGGTCGATTACTTGAAAGAGTTGCTCGTTGTTCACAGATCTAGGGTTTGGGGAGAGGCGATAGTGGAGAGAGTGGAGAGTTGGAAGATTTGGTGTACAACGTTTAATGACCGAGAATGAAGAGTTGGAAGTTTCAAATCTCTATAATTTCGCTCTTTCCAAATTCTGGCAGTTCTAATCTCGTAGAATTACTTTTTTAGCCTTATAATGCACACACACAGGTTCCATAATGCAACACGGATTCACATTTGAATTGTCAATCTGGACCGTTGATGTAGTTGATCTAACGCCTAAGAATGAGAAGAAGAAAGGATGTTATAGTTGAAAAGGAGAATAATGCTCCCATATATATATATATATATATATATATATATATATATATATATATATATATATAAGACAAAATGAAGACTCGTATTCCATTAACTTTTTTTTCCATTATTTTTGTTTTCATTTCTTAAAACATGTGATGAGTCAAATATAAAATCCTATTACGAGACAAAGGAAATATCGAAGAGTCATATTTATTGAAATCAAGTCACACTCAATACCGAGGGCGAGACCTGGCTATGAGCAAGCCAACTGACCTGATATGATAACACTTATGAGGCGAAAGTTCTAGAGTATAAAACATGGAAGGGTCTTTATAAAATTAAAGTGAAATTTTATGTAATTAAAGTCGTTATTTTAGTGATGGACCATATATTCAAATAACTCATTCATCTCACATTTTATTATAAAAGTATATAAAAATAAGATCGATATTCCACTAATTTTTTCACCAATTTTCTATATTATATTTCATAAAATTCATGTCAGATCAAAGGGTGACGTGTATTGGACAGTAGCCTCGATTCGTAGACTGTTGCTATTAAAAAAATAACCAATCAATCGCATGTTTTCACCGAAAAAGTGGAATCTGAAAATTTTGGAAGCATATTACTCATTTTTTTATTTTATGGCAAAAGATTTCTCATTTTTTTTATAAATTAAAATAAAGATAAAAACAAAAATCATGTCTGTATCACTCCGATTGCAAGGAACTTAGAAGAATATTTACTAAAAAATTATCAATTGATACCATATAATATGCCTAAAAATAACTTTAACGTAAACTTATTGATATAGGTTATCACAAATTTTAAAATAAATAAATAAGAAATTGTACAAGACATCTCAATACATATTTATATCCAAATTTATAGTATTAAATAAGTTGTTAGTAATTATAAGTATCAACTGAATTACAAATATGTCATTTTAATTTTGGGTTCAAATCTAAATAGACCTCAAATTGATAAAATATTGCACGAAAAATAGCTAATCACGTCTATATGGTTATGGTAACAGAATAAAGTTTTTCTTTACTATTTTAAGAGTCTGAGCATCCACAACCGTGCTCTTGCCAGCGGCACGGTTGTGTGCCCGGGCGGTACTATTCATGCCTGCTCTCTGGCAAGAGCACAACACCCACAACTGTGCTCTTCCGCAAGGACGAGCACAATTAATTTAAAATTCAATTAAACAATAACATTTCCATAATATTAAAATTCATTTAAAAACCACAATAAATATTACAAATGACAAATAAAATTAAATATTACATAATTAAAATCCTAAAAATGAAAAATTACATAATTAAAATCCTAAAAATTAAAAATTACATAATTAAAATCCTAAAAATTAAAAAAAACCACTACTCGTTGCCGAATTTCACCCACATGTGGTTGATTAGAGCATCTGTAACCCTTGGGGCCGGGCCGCAAATTGCGAGTCCCGGCCCGTCCCATGCATTACACGGAAGGGCGGCACGGCTCAGGCCCGTCCCGGTGACGCGTGACCGGCCTGGGGAGCGTCCCGAGTCCCGGCCCGGGACGGGGTTGCACGGAGACGGGCCGCAAGTCCCGCGTCCCGGCCCAGCGTTGTACGGTGACGGGCCGGGCCGCAACCAATTTTTTTTTTATATTTTAAATTCGAAATTTTTATATTTTAAATTCGAAATTTTTGTCAACTACGTTGTCACCGAGCCGCCCGTGCAGGGCCTTCCTCACGACATCCGCAATGTCATGGCTCGTTCAGCTGCGATGCGCCAAGAGGAACAACACACTCGCCTCCAAGCCGATCTAATCGAAGAAATTTGGACTCGCAACAACGTTTTCCAGCATTGACGTTATGTTTTCATGTATTTTATTTTCAGTTTGAAAATTTATATGTTGTAATTTTGCAGTATTCGATGAAATTAAATTTTCCGTGTTATAAATTTACAGCGTTTTTTATTTTACTTTCAAAATAGGTTGGAGTTGTGAATAGTGTCATTTATTAGTTGCGGCCCGGGCCGCAACCTGCAGGGTTACAGCAGTTGGGGCCTGGGCCGCAACTGTAGAGGAATGATGACGTGGAGGGGACTTGGGGCCGGAAATGGGGACGGGGTTACTGATGCCCTTAGGTCTTCTTGTAGTTGATTGTGAATTCGAGTATCGCGCATTGTGTGTCTTGTCTCGATCCTCTGGCCAACCGTCGTATGCTCGCCTCGGCGTGGGGGAGACCTCGCTGTTGAGCTTTCGGCTTCGTCCTCGTCGTAGAAGCTAGCCGCCCTCTGCCCTTCGTCGGCTATAATCATGTTGTGTAATATAATACACGTGAACATGATGTCGGCGATATTATTCGCGTACCACAGCCGAGCCGGGGCCTTCACAATGTTGAATCGAGCTTGAAGGACCCCGAAGGCTCTTTCGACGTCCTTCCGCGCTGACTCTTGACGCTGCGCAAAAAGAACCCGTCTCGGGTCGTGCGGGTTGTGGAGCGTCTTCACGAACGTCGACCACCGTGGGTAGATACCATCGGCGAGATAGTAACCCATGCGGTATGTATTTCCGTTGATGGTGAAGTCGATCGCTGGTGCTACACCATTCATCACATCATTGAAGAGTGGTGAAGAATAGAGCACGTTCAAGTCGTTGTTGGATCCGACAACACCGAAATATGCATGCCAAATCCATAGGCGATAGTCGGCGACCGCCTCAAGGATAAGTGTTGGGCCGCCGCCTTTGTGACCGCTTAAGTGTTGCCCCCTCCAAGCAGTCGGGCAATTCTTCCACCTCCAATGCATGCAGTCAATGCTGCCAAGCATTCCGGGAAAGCCATGGACTGATTCGTGAAGACGAAGCAACCGTTGGCAATCATCGGTGGTGGGTGCTCGAAGGAATTCATCCCCAAAAGCAGAACGAACGCCCTCGCAAAAATTCTTTAAACAAAGGATTCCAGTGGACTCACCGATATGCAAATACTCGTCGAAGATGTCGGCCGTTTGCCCAGTAGCGAGTTGTCGGATGGCACACGTACACTTCTGCAACGCCGTGATACTTTGCCGACCGGCTGCATCTACACCTGTTTGAAAGTATTCAACACGTGCGGACAATGTGTTGACAATTCGCATGAACAAGCGCTTTGACATGCGAAAACGGCGCCTGAAGTAATCTGCCGGAAACCGCGGATGGTCGGCAAAGTAGTCGGCAACGAGCCTTTCGTGGCCTCCCTCCCGGTCACGATGGATGTAGCGGCGATTTGATCTAGTGCGTTGAGGAGGATGAGCGGGGGTATTCGCCGCGACATATGCTTCGTAAGCGGCACGATGTTGTTCGTAGTATTCTTGTTCTTCGCGCTCCGCTTCCGCCATGAGATGAGTGAAATCCATTTGATGTTTTGAGTGAAGGTTGAATGTGTTGATAGTTTGTATAAGAATTATGAATGAGAGATGAATGAGAGATGAATTGATGTGATAAATGAGTGATGAATGTGTGTATTTATAGATGATTTTGGGAAAAAAAAATAAAAAAAAAATCAAAAAAATTCAGAAAAAACTGGAAAAAAACGGCCATATTTTTGGGATTTGGAAAATATTTTTTTTATTTTTTAGCATTATTTATAATTAAATACCGATTTTTTTTTTAAAAAAATAAAAAAAATGTTTAAACACAACGGCTATGCCGTTGACGAATGGGAGCGCGCCACGTGTGCGTCCGCTGGCACGGACGTGCTCGATACATCGAGCAGCGCCGTGCCAGCGGCGCGAGCGCAGCGGCGGCGGATGGCGTCCGTACCAGCAGCGCGGACGGCGGTGGCGACGGACGCCACCGCTGCGCATGCTCTGAGGATGCAGTTCAAAGGCAAAGTACTTGAAGTTTTTTTATAACTTACATTTTCTATATTCAAATTATTTTATAAGGGCATCCACAATGGAACGCCCGATGGCACGCCCGATGCGTGCCATCGTCCGCGGGCGCCATCGTCCGCCCCATTGTGGGTGCCCGCCATCGTCCGCGCCATACGCCCACTCCCGATGCATCGTCCGCGGTTGAAGCGCGGACGATGGCATATCGTCCGCGCCATTGTGGGCTCGGCTGACGATGAGCTATCGTCCGCGCCATCGGGTGCCCCATTGCGGGATCGGCGGACGATGCCACACATTTTTTATTTTTGTATAAATACCCCTACCCCACCTTCATTTGTAACGTTTCATTTTCACGATTTCACTCTCGAAACTCACATTTTTATTATTTCGACGAAATGGATGCAAGTCCCAACAGTCCGATGTTTGGGGGGGCGCGTTGGCCGGGTACAGAACCCGACGAATATCGGCCGTTCGACGCCAATTCACAGTACGATCCCGAATTCAGCATGGAATCGTACAAGGCCCTCAAGAAGTGTACGGACCCCGCCGAAGCCGAAATTCTCCTGGGGTTGATCGATGAGTTGCGTCGAAAGTTGGGAATTGCGTAGATTGGCTAACTTGAATCGTGTAACTTTTGTGTATTTATTAATGCAATATTCATCGGTTTTGGTTACTCGTTGTGTTTTTAAATTAGTTTGCATTATATATTTGAAAACATTTAAATTAATTAACAAAACAATATTAAAATATATAGGGCGCGCCTTAGGCCGCCCCATTGCATGTGGGAGGGTAGGAGGATAAAACTGCTGACGTGGCGCGCCATAGGGCGTCCCATTGTGGATGCCTAATGGATACAGCGAAGCTCTTCTTATTTTTCAAAGTCAATTAGATTTGTAGTTAAAAAATTTTGGTTAGTGTCCAGTAGAGATGATACGAGCCATGTTTGCGATTCTAAATCCAAGGAAAATATTGGGTGTGTTTTCACATTGAAGCTTCCTTATAAAAGGGACCCAAATTTCACAGTGATTCTTCAGTTATCATTAAATAATATTTTGACTTTGCAGTAGTGGGAAAGATTCGTTGACTGTACTTTGAAGGAATTATTTAGTTTAACGCCACTATAATCATATTAGAAACGTTGTAATAGTTTTGGAAGTTTGTGCAAAATTATAATTAAAGAACTCCACTAGCCTCTAATTTGACTCTAGGCAATGTTTTAATTAGTGTTAAGCTCTGAGAAATAAGTATGCGCAAAAATTAGAGCGATAAAGAATTATAGACCAAATATAAATATACAAAACATGGGATGGGTCTTTGATAATTTAGGGCTTATAATAATCAATAGATTAATAATTGTATAGTGACGGTGACGCATAATTTTGAATTGGTCTTTAGGGCATCCACGGCGGTTCGAATATCCCGGTGGACATCTCAAAAACACCTCATGTCACGTCATAAGGACTTCCCACTGCATTGCCACGTTATAAGGACTTCCCACTGCACAGTGGCGGACATCCCGACGGACTTCTCACATTAATAAAAATTCGCAAATTCACCAAATTAAATCATTTACGGAATTAAACAATTTACGGAATTAAAATTTATGGAACGATTACAGAATAAAATTTTCATTAAATAAAAAAAAGAAAGGTACATTTAAAAAAACTAAAAAAAGTACATTTCAACAAATAAAAATTTCATCTATGATGACCAGTATTTATAGAATTTTCGAAAAAAATATAAAATAATCGGGACGTCCGTGGGGTCAACGCAATGGCGGACGTTCGCAATGACGTCGCGACGAACGTCCCGGGAACGCCGCGGAACTCCGGTGTCCGCAGCGGACGTCCATATCCGCGTCACCTTTGCACAATTGCGGACGTCCGCCGGGACGGGTGCCATTGTGGATGCTCTTATGCCCTAATAAGCGGTAAGTATGCAATATTCATGGATTCCCTAAATCTATCCTTATGATTATACTAATCAATTATCCATATTTTAGTGTCCTATTAGTGAGAACGAGATATTGGTGGATTTAATTTATCAAATTCAATCTAACCAACCCTCCTATAAGTCCAACATATTGAACATTAACTTTTGTAGTGCCATTGTTAAATATCAATCATTTGAAAGGGTAAATGGCCGAACTCATTCTTTTCAACTCCTACAATTCGAATATCTTAATTAATAATAGTCATTATCAAGAATTAATCAATCATGAGCGTAATTCAACCCATGAGTAAATCCACGAAATTTATGTAAAATTGATCAACTCTGTCCATCCAAATCTTATCTGTTGGGCATGAGTTTACATCCCGAAAATAACATTATCATGATGTTAGTGTTAGCTCAAGACTACGACTTATATTCTAAATTTTTTTGACGCACAAAGAAACACGGTTTTAAACTTGCAATATTACTTCATCTTCATGCATCTTATCTTAAATTAATTTAATAAAACAAAAAAGTCAGTTAAAGCACGTAGTCTTCACCATGGCGTCAATCCTTCCCACATTAATTTAATAAATTCCCATAATTGATAATGACTTGCTAATTTTATTTGATACATAAGGTTAGCGTTGAATCGCCGGTATTCTTATTTCTTAATGTAGGCCCCATCCAAGCGATTTCAACCCCAGCTAGTACGCAATTGCTGAATAACTTTTTGGAGCCTCGTTGAATTTCTGAAAACACCAAAGTACCCTTGAATATTTTAATAGTCACCCTCATATGTGAAGGGTATTCATGTAAATGGCAACACAAGCCCCTAAATCGCCCATTCCTATATAAACAGCTCAGTACAAAATAATCATACGTACATCAAAATTAGTTCGACGCTTCACTCAAAGAATATGGCCTCACCGTCCACCACCACAGCCACGGCGGAGCAAGGCGGATTCTCCGATCTTCATCCCGATGTTATAAAGTCACACATCCTCAGCCGGCTGGACGGTCCAGCCCTGGCCTCCGCCGCTAGCTGCTCCCCCACCCTCCGCCGCCTCTCCGACGACGACAGCCTCTGGTTAAACATCTGCGAATCGACGTGGCCGTCCACCGCCACGTCACGGATGCGCCACCTCATCTCCTCTTTCCCCTGCAGCGGCCCCCGCGCATTCTTCTCCCACGCCTTTCCAATCGCGAGCAACGGAGGCAACCTATCCCGCAGTCAGTCCCCTCCGCCGCCGGAGCTGATCTCCGCCGTCGACGTGCACTACAAAAACGACCTAATTTTCACGAAAATTCAGGAGACCGAGACCGAGAGCGGGTGGTTCCGGTGCTCGCCTTTCAGAATCGACCTACTGGAGCCGAAAGACGTGGTTCCGACGGCGATCAAGCACCCGGAGGGGGACGAGGAGTGCAAGGAGATGATTGAGAACATGAATTTGAGCTGGATCCTGATCGACGCCGCGGGGCGGCGGGCGGCGAACCTCTCGTCGCAGCGGCCGGTGGCGGTGCAGCGGCACTGGCTGACCGGAGAGGTGCAGGCGCGGTACGCATCGATCCTGGCCGTGGACGGGGCGCACGTGCAGTGCGCGATCGTAGTGACGTGCGGCGGGGCGGAGAGCGGGGAGATGCAGGTGAGGGAGGTGAGTTTGGAGATGGAGGACATGGATGGAACGCATTTGAATGGGAAGGACAGTTTGGTCTTTTTGCAAGGGGCGTTGGAGGGTAGAAAAGGAACGGGCCGGAATAGGGTGGAGGAGGGTCAGAGAAGGTACGCTGAATTTGTCGAGATGAAGAGAGAGAGGAAGGAGAGAAAGCAGAGGACAGAGGGGGCATTAGATGTGTTCTGCGTCGCGTTTGGGGTTTCGATTTTTGTTGCTCTTTGCTGTTTTCTTTTTAACTAAAAATTCATATACTCCTGCACACTATTTGGTGGGACAAAGAGTAATTATATGATTTTGAAGGGGAAGCTCGGAATTAGGTGAAGATTGATACTGTAAACTGTAAACAGATTATTTGATTATAAAAATTATCAAATATACGAGATTTTTTTTCATTGAAGTGCAATACCAATCCTAATCTCACTATACGACAAACGGATTCCGTCCGTTTCCTCTATTATTTCGTCTTCATTTGGTATTACAAAGCAATGATAGATTTTGTTAGTACATGTTAATGTTGTGTCGAACGTTGATATTGTTTACATTTTTATAGTACTCCCTCCATCTCACTTTAGGACTCCCGGTTTACCATTTTTTGGGTATCCCATTTTAGAAGTTCCGGTTGGAATATTCCATAAATGGTATTAGGCCACACATTCCACTAACCTTTTTACACTCACATTTTATTATAAAACTAATACTCCCTCCGACCTATGTTACTCGCACTTTTCATTTTAAGCCGTAAATTTGGGATTGATTTTTTAGTGTAATTAAATTAGAATTTTAAGTGTAATGAGACATTACTTAATAAAGGAGCTCTTAAACTTAAACTAACATATTAATTAAATGCATTAATTCTAACTTAAACTATAAATAGTGTAAGGAGTTTGTGACGAGCCGAAAAGTAACAGTGCAAGTAACATGGGACGGAGGGAGTAAAAAAAAGTAGGACTCGCATTCCACTATCGTTTTTCACTAACTTTCCTTTACATTTCTTAAAACCCGTGCCGAACTCAACTGGGACTCCTAAAGTGGGACGAAGGGAGTACTAATTTCTTTTTCATACTGAAGTGTGCAATATTTTGGGGAATTATTTTTTTTTTTTTATGAAGAAGCAAAATGCTCAAACTATTGAAGATAGTGAGCTAAAGTTCAATAGAGCAACTAATAACAATCTGCAACAAAATAAAAATACAAAACCCCCACAAGAATAAGTGAGACTGGGGGCACCCTGACAACCAAGACATGTTGAAGGAAGATGAGAAGAGCTAAACAACCAAGTGATAACAGAAATCAACAACCACCCAAAGCCAAAAACCTCCCGAGCTCGCACTTTCTCTAGATGAAGAGAACATACCTGTGAACACATGCTCGCCACCTTGTGATTCATGTGTCTTGCCATTCTCTAATGTCTTTCAAATTTTCAACCATTTGTCCTGGTGGAAAGAAAAAGTTTGCGCTCCAGCCACGTATCCAAGTTCCAAGACCACAACAACCTTTTTCCTCGAACTCCCAATTTGGTTTGGAACCATGGAATGTGATCTTGTTCCTGATATCTCAAATAGACCTAGAAATGACATAGAATATGTGAAGAGAACAAATGTGTAAATCGACGCAGGGTTTAACGTGGTTCGATCCACAATCGGATCTACATCCACGGAGGAAGATGGTGATGATTTTATTGAAGAGACAAAAAGGAGAAAGCAATTACAATACACGCACACTCGCTACAGTAGTCGGAGAAGACACTACTCGATCCAGCTAGCTAAAGAATTACAAAGTGTATTCACTCCTCTAAAACTCTCTCTCTGATTCAGATTGAATTCAGCCGAAAAATTGAAGAAGAAGAGAGTTGGTTATGAGCTTTAACCGATCCTCGAACTGTTTCAACGGCTAGTTCCAAGTTTTAGCTAAAACTTGGGCCTTCGAGAATTGGGCCGCGAATTAACCTTCTGGGCCCGGTTGGTTGATCCAGACACGCTTAACCCAACAAATCTCCACCTTGGCTGAATCTACCAACAAGCACCTCCACCTTCACTCAAGTTTACTCATCTCCTAGCTGTCAAATTAACTAAGCTTAAGCAATGCTCAAACTTAGCACTTGGTAGTGGTTTAGTCATCATGTCAGCCGCATTCTCAGAGGTGTGGACCTTCTTGATTGCCACCATACCTCTGCTCACTTCATCCCTCACAAAATGAAGTTTGATATCAATGTGTTTACTCTTCACATGGAAAGTCTGATGCTTGGCCAGGCTGATGGCACTATTGCTGTCACACAAGATGGTTACAGCCTTCTGCACCACACCAAAATCCTCCAATATTCCCTTAAGCCACTTAGCTTCCTTAACTGCTTCTGTTAAGGAGATATACTCTGCCTCCGTTGTAGAGAGAGCTACTACAGATTGGAGATTGGACTTCCAACTGATTGCTGTGCCAAAAAGCTTAAAGATATAGGCAGATTGGGACTTTCTACTATCAACATTTGCAGCATAATCTGCATCACAGTAGCCTATGAGCTCATCCTCACCATCTGCTGTGCAGAATAACAATCCCAAATCTTGTGTGCCCACCAAATACTTCATTATCCACTTTAGAGCCTGTCAATGGGTGCCACCTGGATCTGCCATGTACCTGCTGGTGAGACTTATGGCATGTGATAGATCAGGCCGAGTACACAACATCATGTACATAATACTTCCTACAATACTTGCATAAGGCACCCTAGACATCAGTTTTCTCTCTTGATCATTTGCAGGTTTCTGACTGACAGATAGCTTGAAATGTGGACTTGTTGGAGTTGATACCTTTCTAGAGTCACTCATTTGGAATTTGATCAACATCTTCTTGATATAACTATGTTGCATCAGCCATAGTTTCTTGGCAGATCTGTCCCTTATGATATCCATGCCAAGAATTCTTTTTGCATTGCCCAAGTCCTTCATTTCAAAAGCTTATTCCAAGTCTTCTTTTACTTGTTTAATATCTGACTTGCTGGGACCAGCAACAAGCATATCATCCACGTAGAGCAACAAATAAGCAATTGCTTTACCTCCTTTGTATCTTATGTAAACACAGCTGTCAAATGCAGACTTCTTAAAACCAAGTTTCTCCATCTGTCTGTCAAAAGTTAAATACCACTGACGGCTGCTCTGTTTTAGTCCATAGAGGCTTCTCTTTAGACAGCAGACTTTGTCTTCATCTCCCTGCTTAATGAATCCTTGTGGCTGCTCCATGTAGATGGTTTCTTCTAATTCACCATGTAAAAAGGTTGTCTTTACATCTAGCTGTTGCAGATCCCAATCCCTCCTAGCCACTATGGCCATGAGGATCCTTATTGAGGTGTGTTTCACCACAGGGGAAAACACCTCAGTGTAGTCAATCCCCTCCTCCTGTGTGAAACCCCTTGCCACCAAACGAGCCTTGTACCTGATGCTATCATTCTCAGAGGCCTCCACCTTCTTCTTGTAAATCCATTTGCAAGAAATGGGCCTTTGTTGAATTTGTGATCTGAGGACTAGGATCCAGGTCTTATTCCTGATTAGAGAATCTATCTCATCCTCCATAGCCTTGATCCACTTCTCTTTATCCTTACTACCAATAGCTTCTTTGTAGTTGCTAGGTTCTGAAATCTCCAACTCCTCTGCAACACATAGTGCATAATACACAAAATTTGCATCCCCATATCTGGTTGGTGGTCTAATATCTCTTCTGGTCCTATCTCTGGCCAGAACGTATTGCTGAGTTTGTGGCTCTGGATGCAAATCAGTAGGTTGCTCTACCTCTTCATCAGAGGACACCAACTGCCCCCTGAGGTCAGTATTATCTGAACCTTCATTTCTTTGCTCATGCTGCTCAAAAGTGATTCCAGTAGGTGCTGCAGTAGTCTCTGTCTGCTGAGTGGTCTTGAATGGCATGATTGATTCATCAAAAATGACATCTCGGCTAATGATGACCTTTTGATTACCTTCTTCTATACACCAAAGTCTGTATGCTTTAGAACCATCTTGATAGCCAAGGAAAATGCATCTTTGTGCTCTAGGTTCAAGCTTTCCTTGTCTTATGTGAGCATAAGCTCTACAACCAAAAATTCTGAGCTTCTCATAACCCCCTTGACTTCCAAACCATCTGCTATCCGGAGTATCAAAACCAATAGCTGAGCAAGGACATTTGTTGATCAACTTTACTGCGGTGGAGACAGCTTCTGCCCAGAATTTCTTAGGCATCCCAGATTCAAATAGCATGCATCTTACTCTCTCGAGGAGAGTCCTATTCATTCTCTCCGCGGTTCCATTTTGATGTGGATTCCCCGGAGCTGTCCTATGCCTTCTCACCACTTTTTGTTTACAGAAAGTGTCAAACTCTCCTGACAGGAACTCTAGCCCGTTGTCTGTCCTCAGGCACTTCAAACCATGGCCTTTCTCTACCTGAGCAGCCTTATACCAAGTACTGAACTTATCAAACGTGTCTGATTTTTCTTTTAAAACCCAGACCCAAACCTTTCTGCTGTAATCATCAACAATACTCAGGAAGTATCTGCCACCACCTATGGAATTAACCGGGCTAAGACCCCATAAATCAGAGTGGCAGTAGTCCAGGGGCCTGGTGGAGTTGTGTTTTCCTGAGCCATAAGGTAATTTCTTTCCCTTTCCCAGTAAACAAGATTCACACATCTTCACTGTCTCCTTATCATCACAGGCAAAGACACCTTTCTTTATCAGTTCTTTGAGACCCTTTTCACCCACATGGCCTAATCTCTTATGCCACAATGCTAAATTCTGTCCCTCAGCAATATGGGAACTTCCCACAATAACATCAGCCTCCAGATAATACAACTTATTTCTTCTAGATGCTGACATAGCAACAGTATCACCATTCATCACCCTCATGCTTCCACTAGAAAAAACACAAGAGAAACCCTTCATTTCCAGCACACCAACAGATACAAGATTCCTTTTAATGCTAGGTATATATCTTACTTCAGTCAGCAATTTTATAGAACCATCATGCACCTTAAAACGAATGTTACCAATGCCTTTAACAACACACACCTGGTTGTTGCCGAGCAAAACTGAGCCATGTGCTTCAGTCAGGTTTTCAAACCAATCCTTGTGGCTGCATATGTGGAATGAGCACCCTGAGTCCACTATCCAAGAGTCAGCAATGGGCCTCTCAGTCACGTTCATGACCTGCGCTGACTCCAAATCTGCTGCACAGTCAGCAGTATGTTGATCAGAGTTATTGCCCTCAGCAAGCTTTTTCTTCAATGCCCAGCAATTCTTCTTGATATGTCCAGGCTTCTTGCAATAGTTGCAAGACCTGGACTCTTTCTGATCCCATTCTTTCTGGCCCTTTCCTTTCCATTTCTCAGGATTTTGCTTCTTCCACTTATCAGGTTTCTTGATATTAGCCTTCACGTTCAAGCTTTCTCCAATCTGATCACGCAATTTTGATGAAGAATTCTGAAAATCCTTCAACTTCAAAGCCGAATACACCTCCTCATAGGTGATCTTGGAGTCTCTTCCAAGAAGTATAGAGTCCTTGAACTGTTCGAAGCTCTTTGGCAATGAATTGAGAAGCATAAGTGCTTTGTCTTCATCCTTGATCTGTTCATCAATATCCTCCAGATCATCCACACATTTGCCAAATTCTTCGAGCTGCTCCAAGATGCCCTTCACTTCTGATATCTTAAAGGTGAACAGCTTCTGCTTTAGATGAAGGCGATTGGCGAGGGACTTCGTCATGTATATCGATTCAAGTTTCTTCCAGATGGCCGCGGCGGTCTCCATCTTTGAAACCTCCCTTAGAACTCGATCACCAAGGCTCAAAATCAGAGTACTATAGGCCTTTTGGTGGAGCTCTTTAATCTTGGGATCGGCGTTCTCATCCGAACTCTCTGCGGCATCATCCTTTTCTTGACTGATAATTTCCCAAAGTCCTTGTTGCATCAGCACAACTTTCATCTTTAATTTCCATAGGCCAAAATCATTCTTGCCCGTAAACTTCTCCAATTCGAATTTTGCGGAAGCCATTTGCGCCGATCAAGAAGCCTTCCCACAGACGGCGCCAATTTGAAGAGAACAAATGTGTAAATCGACGCAGGGTTTAACGTGGTTCGATCCACAATCGGATCTACATCCACGGAGGAAGATGGTGATGATTTTATTGAAGAGACAAAAAGGAGAAAGCAATTACAATACACGCACACTCGCTAAAGTAGTCGGAGAAGACACTACTCGATCCAGCTAGCTAAAGAATTACAAAGTGTATTCACTCCTCTAAAACTCTCTCTCTGATTCAGATTGAATTCAACCGAAAAATTGAAGAAGAAGAGAGTTGGTTATGAGCTTTAACCGATCCTCGAACTGTTTCAACGGCTAGTTCCAAGTTTTAGCTAAAACTTGGGCCTTCGAGAATTGGGCCGCGAATTAACCTTCTGGGCCCGGTTGGTTGATCCAGACACGCTTAACCCAACAATATGTATGTTGTCATCTTCTTGTCGAACTTCTTAAAAGATGCTTTTAACCGTGAGAGAAAACAATCCATTGGTTGTGACATAGGGACAAGTCCCACTGTCAGCAATAGTACCATAATCATGAAGAGACATTGTAGCTGAAGAACAAATGTTCAATGGTTTTGGCTCATCCCTACAAAGTGTACACCTATCATCTTCTACTCCTCCAAAGCCTAATCTGACGAGTCTTTCTTTTGTACTGAGTCGTCCTTAAAAGATGAACCACACTTGAAGTTATGCTAGGGGCTGTGCAACTTTCTTCCATATCTGTCTTCCTAGATTAAGCGGTGCATCTCCTTCTACATTAGTTGGGCAACTTGCAAAACAAAAATGGACACCAAAAAGGACCAAAATTGATCAAAATGCCAAATTCTCACGTCACTGGGAACCATGGGCGGACACATATGCCACCTAGGGGCTCAAGCCCCCAATAAAACTATTTTTTAGTGTTTTTCTTTTATAAAATTTTTTATATTTGTCCAAATTTGACTTAAGTTACTCCCTCCGTCTTAACTAAGTTGAGTCAAAATTTTTAGACACGAAGATTAAGAAATTGTGTTGAAAAGTAAGAGAGATGAATATAGTAGGAGAGATGAAGAGAGAATAAAGTAGGTGATGGAACAAAGTAAGAATGATTGAATGTTTTATTTTTAGTTAAAGAAATAAATGATTTAACTTAGTTGGGACATTCCAAAAAGGAATACGACTCAACTTAATTGGGACGGAGGGAGTACTATATAAAGCTCCTATTAATAATCTAAAGTATATAAAAATATACTTTTAAATAAAATTTTAAAAAATATAGCCCTTATTGTATTATTTTCTGCAACCGTCGCTGCTGGGAACTATGTAAGTTGAAGTTATGGTCATCTACAACTGCAATATTATTTGATCACTTTACTTGTGATATTCATTGACACCACTCTTCTATTTTCCCTTATCTTTTAACACTTATACCCTTTTCACTATCCCTTTCCATTTTAATTGTCTGTGAGTCATATCTTAATTTTTAATTCTTTGTTATTTCTTTTACTTTTAAATTTTATATGGTTATAGTATACCTTAATAACACGCTTGATCAACACGTATACTGCACGCGCCACGCCACGTGATTAGCCGAGACGTCCGCATGTGCATCATAGCTCGTGCTATCATGCCGATTTCTTGGTCTCCAATGTGGCACTCGTCTCCAACGCATCACAAAGCGCTAACGCCCTAAGGCATACTTAATCATCCAAATAAGTTAAAACTTGAGACTCAATAAATAAAAAACAAGTTATGACTTACATTAAAAGTCAAATGATATCATTTTAGTCCGGTTTTGTTTTCATTATAGTTCCTCCTCCACTGAATTCAGTGAATTAGTTCACAAATTTAAAGAATAGTAGTATGTAATATGTAATGCTTACTAACCATTCTTGAAGCAGTTTTTTGTTTTATATAAATGAAGCAGCTGTAAAACTAGAACAATCATCCTAAATTAGTGGCAGAAGTATTTTTTTTAAAATAAATATTGCATCCTTATAAAATGCAGAATAATTTAAAGGCGTATATCAAACTCAATCAATTTTTCTCAAATCACATAATTAAAAATGAAAATATCTCGATAGATCATTGAGATGCGATGCGACATACCAACAAAATCTATATATATATATATATATATATATATATATATATATATATATATATATATATATATATATAAATATTAATGAACAAGCTGCAAATTTCTTTAAAAGTGGTGGCTTGCACACACATACAATGGGCAATGGATAACCAGATATTCAAACTTGTCCACTTTAAGAATCCCAACAGAAAATCCCAAAAGAGGAGAAGAAACATAAACTAAGAAAGAAGTCTACTTCCAATCATATGTCCATACTATTGTGTATCATATCTGTGTACCATTTCAATTCTTTGAAAAAAGTCCTTCAATTTCAATTTGCGTGATTTAGTTAACTTTTATAATTATTAGTTGCAGTTATATTATACTCCTACTCCTTAATTACAGTATTAATTTAGGTCACAATTAATTATTATAATTCACTATTCTACAATCAGGTTTCATACTTTCTTATGATCCAGCAGTCCAGCTTAAATACTCTCTCTCTCACATCTAAAGTACTATATATATGTTATTTCATATATATAAATATATTTTAAATACGGAGTATGTAATTATATTCGATATTGAATTCCACGATCAGGTTTCATACTTTTTCTATGCTCCAGCTTAAATACTCTCACTCATATTTAAATTACTAACTAGCGATGTCAATGTAGCCCGCAACCCGTGGACTGGCCCGAATAATCCGCCAAATTTATAAGGTTATGGCTGGAAATTTCTAGTCCGATAAAATTAAAACCCGATTAGCCCACACCCGATTAACCCGCGACCCGTTAGGGCCAGACCCGAAAACCCGATGGGTTGGCCCGAAAACCTGATAAAATTTCTATTATTCTATTTTTTACTCCTAATTCGACACTTCATTGATTAATTTTATAATATAGATAACTAAAAAAATAACTTTCAATTTTATATTAAATATACACATTATATATTGAGTTTTTATTAATATAATAATTGATAAATAAATTAAAAACTTTAAATTCATTTAAAAAATATTTAAATTTCTAAAACATGTATTAAAATTTCACGAAATATCTCAAATATTAGTATTTGATCATGTTTATGATTGAGTTTGACCATACATCTTAAATTTATCATAATTAAATATTTTACATTTTACGAATATAACTAATTTTCATCATTATTTATTGGATTGAGCGCATGTTAATCTTATCGGTAGCAACCCGATTAACCCGCTGGGCTAGCCCGAAATTCGAGCTTTTAGGGTTAGGGTTGAACTTTTACAACCCGAAAGAATTCACAACCCGATTAGCCCACACCCGATTGACCCGCAACCCGAGTAGGGCCGGCCCGATTGACATCCCTATAACTAAGTTATTTCATATATGTAAATATATTCTATATACTATGTAATATTTTCAATATTCACGGTATATACAGTTTATATGGTATATATGTTGTCGCCATAAATTACGGTATATATATACCAAAATTTTGATATGTCGCGGTATATAAAAATTATACCATTATCTTACCAAAAATCTTTAAGTTATCATATGTATCGTACAAAATTACAGTGTACCGAAAATTTGATATTTTTTATACGATAAAAGCGATACATCGATATTTCGGTATTTTTTCCACCTCTAGTAGAATCTATACAATTTATCATTTTCATTACATATTTAAAATAAGTAATAAAAGAATGAATTTATTAGTTGAGATACAAGGTCTGAATCCATTGAAGTCTTTTAACACCCAAAAAGTGGAAAGAAAGATACTGATATTCAAAGAGAGAATATTGAAACTACAAAATGACAAAGCAATAAAAACTAAACAGATTCAATTTGTTTCTCTCGCGAGGATGAGAGGACAGAAGAAACCGCCGGCAAAGTAAGTTGGTAGGGGTGTTGTTTAACATGATTCCAAAAATATACCCCTTCACATTTTGTAGTTTATCTATGGATGATACTACCAAAGGATGTATTCATATCATTACTCTAAATATTACTTAAACATAACACAAATCTGAATCACTCATTTTTATTATTTAAGGGCCGAGATCGTAGGATATCTCATTCATTTTAATTCATTAAAAATAATCAAAAGGTTAAATTAGGAACTAGATTATGCTACGGTTATTTTATACCCATGATTCTCTCCCACCTTGGACGTGTATTTCTGGATATTATTTTGCTGATTTCGTTCTCGGCAATAATCACAATCCTTGATAACACAATCGTTGATAACAAACTTCACGCAAGACGACGATCTTCACACAACAATCAACGCTTCGTCGAGGACTTTTTTTTGTGTCGACGATGGAAGAAGGTAATTGCGTTGTAGTATTACCAGTTTGTAATCGTCATGAACTCCCCACCATAGTCATCATTTTTTGCATCAGTTTGTAATCGTGCATAACTCCTGTCATTTTAGTTTTGTTTTTCATGTGATATGTCGAATCTATAGGCATTGATGTACGAAATGTCGAACCTAATGTACATTAGACAACCACCTCGTTTGTCATCGTTTTTATCCCTTAATGTTGCATCATTTTAGTTCCTTCAATGTCGGCTATTAACACCATTTCCCAGGGTTTAGTAGTTTGTGGGGCTAGGGTGTAGTATATACGCATTCACGTACTTTAAGTGATGTACGTAATTCCACTGATAATGTGTAGGGACAAAAACTGTAGAATTTCGTATCCATAATGTAGTATCGTTTTTTATTCATGTAGGCCGGAAGTGAACACCATTTCCCTAGGGTTTATTATTCCATGGGGCTAGGGTGTAGTTTCAACTAAGTGACATACTAATAGTAATGTATGGTATACCAATAGTATGTATACTACACTGTAATGTAGCATTTCGTAGACATAATGTAACATTTATTAGCCTTAATGTAACATTGTTTTAGTTACGTCAAGTCCTCAATGTAGCACCATTTCCCTAGGGTTTAGTAGTCTACGTGGGCTAGGGTGTAGTATCCACACATTCACATGCTGTAAGTAATATACGATATTCGAATAATAATGTATATTACTCTGTAATGTAGCATTTCATAGACATAATGTAGCATTTATTAGTCGTAATGTAGCATTGTTTGAGTTCCGTCAATGCCTGAAGATAACACCACATCCCTAGGTTTATTATTCCATGTGGGCTAGAGTGGTATTATCCACACATTCACATGCTATTATTAATGTACGATATTCAAATGATAATGTATATTACTATTCTCGTATAATATATATTGTTTATTATTTTTTGCTTGATGTGTTTTTGTTGATATGTGTTTCTGTGAAGGCCAGCTGATCTCTCATTTATTGAAACAGTTGTTGTTGTACCTCATTGCTCTGAAGCACTGAAGCCTTTCGTTGGTCAGTGTTTCAAATCAGTAGATTTTGCAGCTGCATTCTACGACGTGTAAGCCCGCGCATTTGGTTTTGACATGCGCAAACAAGGTGTTAAAAAAGTGGATGGTCTTACTATTTGGCAGTATGTGGTTTGCAGTCGACAAGGTAAGAAGAAGACAGAGGAGGATGACAGGTTGAATGCCAGTAAGGGGTTCTCAATGAAACACAGACGCCTGACGAACAGATGTGGTTGTCTAGCTAGGATATCCTTTCGGTATTTCTGTGAAGATGGAGTTCCCGGTTACAAGATTCATGAGTTTGTGGAGACACATAACCATACCATGGTAGAGGTTCAGCATCAGCCATTCATGAGTATAAATCGAAAATTGAGTGAAGTTCATGAAAAATTTATTCTCGACTGTTCCAAGGCTAACATTGGGCCTACGCTGACTTTCA
Source organism: Salvia splendens (assembly GCF_004379255.2). Lineage (NCBI taxonomy): Eukaryota > Viridiplantae > Streptophyta > Magnoliopsida > Lamiales > Lamiaceae > Salvia > Salvia splendens. The sequence goes on from NC_056032.1 coordinate 33,370,930, forward strand.
AATTCTTGAAAGAGGTATTGGGAGGCTATGAAATGATGGGGTGCACCATTGGTGATATACGTAATGCATCTCGAGACATCAAAGCATACGCACATGGGTACGGTGTTCAAATGGTGTTGGACGAGATGCGTAGGAAGAAGGAACTGTCTGATGCATTTACTTATCACTACGAAGTGATCAGTGAGAACCAGTTGCAAGCCCTTTTTTGGTGCGATGGTGTGTCGAAGAGGAATTACCACATGTTTGGTGACATTGTTGCTTTCGACTCCACATATAATACAAACAGGTATTGATTACTTATGTTGAGCAAATCTCATTATAATAGGATAGAAACTACATTACAATTACACCCCCTAGACACTATAAGTTTGTACATCATATAGTGTTGCAGCTTACATGATGTTCCGTTTTGCAACCACTAGGTACTGTATGATATTTACCCCATTCACTGGGAAGGACAATCATGGGAAACATGTTACTTTCGCTGCTGGGCTGGTTTCAAACGAGAAAACAGGTGCATTTGCATGGTTGTTTAAACATTTCATTGAGTGCATGGTTGTCGCACCCAAAATGATCGTAACTGACCAGGATATGGGTATGCGATCTGCTATTGAGGAACTTCTCATTGGCACAAAATATCGTTGGTGTATGTGGCATATAATGTACAAGCTAGTTGTCAAGGAGCCGAAGAAGCTCCTCACAGATGACCATTTCAAGAAGGAGTTCAACGCTTGCGTGTGGTCCGACTTACATGAACCAGCGGAGTTTGAAGAAATATGGAATGGAATCATTGAAGAATATGGTCTTCAAGATGTGGAGTGGTACAACACCATGTATCGCCACCGGAAGTACAGGATACCGACGTACTTTAGGGATTTCACCCTGGGCTCAATGATAAGGATTACATCAGTTTCTGAGTAAAAAAATAGTTTTTACAAGAACTTTTTGAAGCCTCGGTTAAATCTTGCAGAATTCTACTTGAGTTTTACTAATGCCTTTGAATCTCAACGGCATTCTTCTGCAAAGTTGGACTATGCGGATTCTACTCTTGTCCCAATCTTGGCTACTGACCAACCATTTGAAAAACATGCATCCACATTATTTACCGACAGCATGTTCAGAAAAATGCAAGTAGAAATTGTGAAGGGTTGTAACAGATGTCGAATTGTTGGTTTGACGTTCGAATGCATGATTGATTTTTACAAAGTCGGTGACAGCTACCGCAACACATTTGTTGTAACGCACGACAAGAATCATGACTCATATGCCTGCGAATGCAAGTTGTTTAGCAGGCACGGATTTTTATGTTGCCACATATTTTACCTGTTCAAGAATAATGAAGTGCGTGTCATCCCAGATAAGTATGCTGAAAGCAGATGGATGAAGACACTGTTAGCAAAAGCTGTACATGGATACATGGCTAACTCTTTGGAAAATACGCGCATGGTTGACGAGAAGATAACTTTATCTACTGAAGCCACCACTCTGTTTTACAATTGCCTTAGTCGTTACTAGGCCAATGTTGATACATTGTGTGCGTTTGTAGGTGGTGTGAGCGAGCTTGCTGTTAGTTTAGATTCAGAGACCCCTCCTATATCTGCACCTGAAAAGCGGAGAATGGTAGAAGAATTCTATGGAATGGTGAGACCCGAAGTGGTTGAAGTTCACCCTCCAGATGTTGTGCAGACAAAAGGATCATGTAGTACAAAAGCTAAGCGTATCATTTCAAATAGAGATAAGGCTATAAAGGAGTTCAACCGGCATGTTAGAAGATGTGGTAAATGCCAAGAGTTAGGTCATCGTGATTCCCGGAATTGCAACCGTGTGTAGGAGAAGGAGTTGGAGAAGTAAAAAGAGAAGGCAAAGGGCAAGGGCAAGGAGAAACGTTGATATCTTTCTTACTGTTTGTTTTCCATCAATTGACTTTTGCACATGTTTAATTTGATTCACCATGTATTCTGTCATAGTACCTTTTTCTAGACGTACATTATGCGACCTTAAATCTACATTGCTAATGTTAAGGAGTAATGTTGCAGAAGTTATTCATTGTGTAATTCAAGTACATTAGTTATTACAGACGTACATTATCGATTATGTTTGGCGTTCACATCCAATTTTAAAAAAGTAATATACATAATAATTTTAATAACGTACATTGTCTATAACGTGTGAATGTGTGTATACTACACCCTAGCCCGATGAACTATTGAACCCAAATGGAAATAGTGTTACTTTCAGGCCTTGACGGAACTATAACAATGCTACAGTATGCCTACGAAATGCAACATTATGTTGTCATATACATTGTTTTTTGTATCGCGTACATTATGATGCAATTTCACCACTAAGTTACTATACATAAGCAAGGCTTATGCAAAAGTTATTATTGTATGGTTCAAGTACATTACAAATTCGATTATGCTTGCCTTTAACAACCTCAGTGACGTACATACTATTTTCATAGTTGCTTTTCGAGTGTAATATAACATGGTTTATGAAAACTGTACATTACTAAGTGCGTTACGGTACATTAGTTAAAGATTGGCGTACATCAGCATACATTACTAAGTACATTAATGTACATTAGTTACATATTGACGTACATCAAGACCAGGTTACTAAACAACAACAAGATAAGACCAAAACATTGACTTTTAATTAAACCATAGGCAAAAACCAACGCACTACCAACCACATTGTTTCGCAAAATATTATCCAGGTCCTTCCCATAAATAAAACAGATAATACATAGACTAATGTAATCCATTACCAAAAAAATAATTATAATTGTTTCATGAAGATTTCCTACTCATAAACCATACGCTTCGAACCACTTTACGAAGATGAATTTAGCCGGGCGTTCTTTCCAATGCATGGATGTACTTGCCTGGTTAACGGCATCCATCGTGTTGTGAGTACAAGTCAGCATGGTACGCACGTACTTAATCCTCAACATCGTCAAGCTCTTCAACCCCTTACTTGTGAGACCGCAATCCCATTCCTCATCTGATGCTCCAAAATATGTCTCCATATGCCGCATCAAATACACACCACCATCGGTGTCGTTGTGTTTGTTTCTCCACGACAACGTCAAGAGATGGACATCACATTTTCGCACTTGATCAGCTAGTTTAGGAACCCTGAACTTCTCGAGGGCCTCAGCAAAGAATTTGTGCTAATACATAATACGACAAAATCAGAATAACATACAACAAACAAATGAAAATTAAAAACATTACAAACATAACAAAAACATCGTACCAGCATAGACGGTGTTGTCCCATACTTTGTACTGAAACACGTATGCGTTTCGGCGGGTGTATGGTTGATTACTTTCATTAGGTTATGAGCGAGATCGAAACATATGAGGTAGTAAGAATTGTTGGTGTAAACCGAGAAGAAAAACTACATCAGAAAAAGAACAGATGAGGTGTCATAGCTACGACAAATGATGTATAACATAGACTACTGTACTTTATGGTTACGCTTATCTGATGTTGGTCATGTACGAATGAGATTAGATGATGTACATGATGTAGCATCAATTTCTATCTGATGTACTACAAAATGTAAATAATGTATAATTTATAATGTATAATGTATAATGTATAATGTATCACTTAAAATATACTAATGTACATAATGTGATGTATGATGTATTTAACCCTACATATGAGTAGTATAATGTAACAGCGGTGGCACTTATTGTACGAGTATGGCAATATAACGATGTAATGTACAAGTTAACCATGTATTGGTACCAGCTTGTAGTTTTCCCATTTGAACTGCGGTGTTTTCAAAGTGTCACTCAGAAGGTTTGTCCAGAATAAGTGAGACAAGCTTGGTCCAACACCTCTAGCCCCTCTGCCCACGAGGGGATGCTCTTGATATACAACGATATCAAGTGTTAACACACAAAAACTAAAAAATAAAAAACTGTGGCTCAGAAATTTGGACTCACGAATGTCTGTGTTGAGAAGAAGAATCTGGACAATGTTTCAGGCGCTTTCAAATTCTCCATGTTGTTTAGGTATGCTGCCCACGCATCATGATTCCAGTGGACACCAACTTGTAGGGGCCGAGAGACAGAAATTCAATCTTTGGAGTCGTCACCGCGTTGTCTTGGTAAACAACGGATTTGCTGTAAATAATATGAGGTTGTGTACACCTACAAACTTCAACACTAATAACAACATTGTTTTGAAACTTACAGTTTCTTGTCAATCGTGTCTAGTATCCAGTAATACAGCTCCATGTCATGTTGGTTGGGCCTCATTGTTATTCTGACCTCTCTGTCACAGAAAGGAGATCGCAGGGTAAAACTAGCCTTCTTAGTACGCGTTCCAGCAGCATTCACGACTCCCTACATTAATGCACAATGTATTGCTTAATGTGTGATTAAAAGAAGGACAATACATATAAAAAATAGGTATACGGTGCAAAACCTTATCATCCGCACGTTCAGTTGGGATTTCTACACCTTTTCCCTTGACTGTGCTTTCCACGGCTTTGCCCTTAACCATACAAGTTGCATCCACTTTGCCGCCAATCAACTGCGTTTCACCAGTCAACGGAACCCCTTTTCCCTTACTCGATGCAGTAGCTGCTTGCTTCTTCGCCGGCTGTTTCACGGGCACAACAACAGTCTTGCCTTTTACCACACCATCCAGAGTAGCTTTTCCACTTGCCTGTAATGTAAACCACAAATTAAGCAGATAATGTACTTTACTACTAAAACAAAGTGTCATCTCATATATTAAATGTAGAATACTAATACAGTACTGAACCTTGTTATGGTCCACACAATCGACAAGGGTCATCTTTGATGCAGATGCATCCCCTAATACTGCATCCACAGTTTTTCCTTTCCTTGTGCAGCCTCCCTGACAAATTTAGTAGTCTTTTGAACCCCTTTTGGCTGACGAGATGTAGGTACTTTTTGCATTTTGGGGGGTTGTTTGTCGACCACAACAACATCTTTTTCCTTTACACCACCATCGGATTTCTTGTGAACAACATCACCGTGTGTCAACAACATTTAACAATGTTTTATTATTTAATGTATAATTTGAATGAAACAATGTACCTTCTGATTGTGTTCCACAATGTGGGCGTCACCATCCACCCAGCCTTTCGACCTAGGCTGATCGGATCTTAATCGTCCACCTTTTGTTGATGTGCGGAGAACGTTGGCCACAACCTTGTCAGAGGGAGGTGGGTCCTGTTGTGGACAAGCACCATAGAACATGTCTGGCACTTGATGCTCAATAGAGTGATCCTCTTCATCAGAATATTCAACATCCGTCGTTACCAAAGGCTGTTGAGAAGGGTTTGGTGCACATTGATTGTCTTTCCGGCTTGTTCCTGCTGCCTCCGCATATCAGTAGGCTGAGAATCAAAAAGGCCATCCGGGAATCCTGGTAGGATGAACGACGGCTTTTCAAAGTCCAAGTTTATGGACTTCTTTTTGTCATACACTTGCATCATGACCTCCATCTCGGCAATCCACTCTGGACTGAATTCCTCGTCATCTACCGTTGCTTCCTTTTTTTGAGTTAGGGTATGTCTTCATCTGGTTGGCCTTCATCAACCTTCATTCCAAGCAGCTTCTTGGCAATTAGGCTTCCAAGTCTGAAACATTCTTCTTTCATTAACTGAACCGGTATGCGCTTAAATTGATCCTTTATTTGTTTAGCACTTTCTCGGGTGGCCTCCTCCCTTTCTTCTGCGGTCATGCCATGTACCATCCTCGTTTCTTCCTCAATTAAGTATTGCTCTTTGTTGATTATGCCTTCCAAGCTTCCTGATCCAAATTTCTTGAGCTCCAACTCTTTCTCCTGTCGTACTTTAAGTGCATCGGTTGTCCACCCTTTTACGGTTGGCCATGCACGAATGACTGTACGCCGGCGGTGAACAACTCTATCGACATACGCGCACTGACAACAAACCACAGAATCATGTTAGATTTATTGTAACTGTATTTCATATGAATAATGACACGTATTCAGTACATCACTCACCATAAGAAAGCTAATTGGGCCGGTAAATGACACACTACTTTTCGGTTTCCATCTCCCATACGTATACTCGAGGACAGATAGCAGGTAGCCACACCAGTTCATGTTCTTTATCTCATCAACATCGTCAATGAAATGCAAAACCTTTGGCTTCATCATTCCATCTCCAGGCGTCTCAATTAGTGCGCTCTCGAGCATTAGATCCCCCATCTCCGACGTTGTGCACATATATCGGTCTTTACCTAAACGTCCAACTACATCATCAAGGAACGCTGAATTGCTCTTAGCCTTATCAGGGCGTTCAATCAGCATAGCTCCTTTTGGGAAACCAAACGTCAGATGAACGTCTTCCTCAAAAATAGGTAGGGTTTCTTCAGAGGAAAACTCAATCCTGCATCGGCCTGGGTTGAACACCGGCAATATCCAGTGTGCCAACATACCGGGAAGGTAGGGTATGTTGTAGTGGAATATTGGTCCAAAACCCAATTCGTTTACTGCCTCTCTTTATCGTGGATTGAGTCTCTTTATATACTTCACAAACTCATTCTGAGATCTCTTAAAATACAGATTCTTATCCTTCTTGTTTCTAGATTTACGCGCCGCAACCTCAGCCTCAACCTCAGGCTCATCCTCATCCTCAAGATTTCTTCGACGCTTCGACCCTATTCAAAGACATTTTGATCAAAAATGATGAAAACTAATCTTGCCGACTGTCTACAGTAGGATATGTAAAAAACAGATTTAAGAATGTACATCAACCATTACATAAAGTATAAGCACATGATGCAAACTTTTACCTACATAGTCGCATCTGGTTAATGTAGTACTTCGACTAAATGATGTACCCAAGCAGAATGTTTTTAAGTAATGTACAAGCATTCATGTATAATGTATTGTGTACCCTATGTTAATGTACACAATGTGATGCATAATGTCACAATCATGTACCACCATAAAAAGGTTAGACAATGTAATTCAGAGATTAAATAATGTAATATACAATGCTGACAAGTTCAAACTAAATGTAGAGGTTGTACAACAACATAATATTTTCCCATCATGTACAAGATTTGATGTATAATGTATCAGTTATAATATACTAATGTACATAATGTAATGTGTAATGTACATATTGTATTGTGTAATGCACATAATGTACTATGTAAATATGTAATATGATGTATAATCTAAATAATGTGATGTATAATGTACAGAACGTCATACTACACAGAAGCCTGTTAAAAAATCATGTACACCTATTCATTATGTAATGTGCGATTTACTCTACAATGATGTAAAACGGGTGATGACTAATGTAATGTAACCCAAAAAACAAATATTACTTGTCGTTTGAGTAGGCTGACTCTTCGACCTACCTCGTTTGTTCACCATTTTCTACTTGAAATCCGTCTTCTCCGATCAGTCACTGTATCGTTGTAATTTATAGAAAAGAGAGGGGAAAAAGAGCATTAGAAACTTCCCCAAAATTGTACAGCAACAACAATCTACCGCAACATAAAACAAAAAACCATCATCTTATGATCGAACCCATAATGATAAAAGCAAAAAAAAGACAACGAATGTACGAAATCCAAAATGGAATTTTACAGCAACAATGGTTAAAAGCAATCCACAAATTTGACGAATCCGACTACGATTCACCCAAAAACCGATTGTTATGATGTACGAAAATAGTTGAAACCCGTTGTCAAGTCCCGAATCGATTCGAAAATGTCGAAATGGTTTCGTTTTCATCAATACCTAGACGTCAAGTGAGAGCGACTTGGTGGTGGTAGCAAATCGACTTCTTCTTCGTCGGCTTCACCGTCAGAAACGCTAGGATTGTAGAGGCGCGGCAGAGGTTAGGGTTTTGTGAGCAAAAACGTCTGATGAGGGAGAAGAGAAAAGAGGAGTAATGGAGAGAGAGAGAGAGAGAGAGAGAGAGAGTGGGAGAGAAAATGAATCGTCAATGAAATTAAAATCCGGAATTTTAGCATTAGCAGTTTCAACAAATGACACGCCTACCGAAATTGCCCTTAATGTACCGAAAAACTAATATAATGTACCAAATGTCATTAAATCAGGGCCATTAAATTACTAGATCCGACGGATTACATTAGTGCTATGTTTAAGACTTATAGGGCATTAGGACCTAAATGCGCCCCAATAAATAAATAAAGTTGTATTGAATCTTGATAAAGTGAAATACTGGCTAAACTTAGGAGAAACAGATTGACATCATGTTTATTTTCTGCTACACATAAATAACAATAATGAGCTGATCAAACCATACATTAATATCTCAACACGTGTATTTCATGGTGGGGTCATGATTTTTCTCTACCTCAGGGGTTTTAATTGAGTTTTTCTTTCAAGGGAGACCAAATACACATTTCTAGAATTCTGAATGACATGTCTTTTTTAGATTGTGATTCATCATCATATCAAAATCAGTAGAATTGCTCAAGAAAATCACAAAGGCATGAAAGCAGGATTAGGCTGAAGTAAAGATAAACTAACCAATTTTATAGAACACGATATTTTTATTGCCAAACATACAATTTACGTCTGCACTATTTTATTTTTTATTTCTTTGTAAGAGACAAAACTTGATAGATGCATTTGTGGCTTTTTGTTTAATCATTAATTGCACTTTATAAATGCTTGTGATGTTTATCTTTCAACTAGTGCCACATTTTCCCTCATTTATTTATTTATAAGGACGAGTGGAAGAATTTTAGTCACGTTTGTACATCTATTTAATTTTTATCCATGTAGTATATAGGTAGGTATATTCTTAAAGTTTTGTAGAAGAACATATACAAATCAAGATCAATATATATTTATTGACTACCCAATATTACATATGTATCAATTTTTGTCCCAAAATATGCATGTTTTATGATAGCATCCCACGCACTATCAATGAAAGAGATTATTGCCTAATAAATTGACTTCGTTTGCAATATAGACTTGTATTCAAGCACAATTTCCCTGCAAAGTTTTGATGGTCAATACGTGCTCTTTCAATTTATTGAATACTCCTAATCAGTCATTATCAAGATTATGTGACATTTCTTATAAGAAAATGCAGGATTTGGGTCAGAAAGCGGTATATGTGCTTATAATAAAGCATTAAGAGATTGATTTAGATGTGAAACCTGAAAAAGTGGACTATTAAATATAAGAAACAAAAGGATGCACGTTTGGTGTCGTTTCACCTAAATAATCGGCCGTTTTGGACCGGACCAATTAATGCTACACATAAATTTATTTTATTTTCATCGTTATTTGCCACAAATATCAATCACTCTCCCGTCATCCATTAAGACTATTCAATTAACTTCAATCAACTTGATATAATATAGTAGTAGTGAGAAATGATAAAAAGGTTATTAATATCTTAAATTTTTTAACTTCAATCAACATCATTTTCATTTTTTATTTTATATATTTAGTTTAATTTTAATACTATAATAAAAAGGTTATTAATATCTTAAATTTTACAAAATTCATAAAAATCAAGTCCGATTTATTCATTTTCAGTTATTTTAATCTTTATTTGAAGTTATAAAGAAAACAAACAAAACGAGCTTTGGTTTTTGTGAAATTTGTAAATTTAAAAATGTCAATAACATTTTTAAGGTATTTGAATCAAACAAAACCTACAATGCTAAATGTGCATATCATGAATATTAAAAAATAATTGCCCAACAGTCAGACCAATATATGCAGACAATTTTAAAAAATCCTCAAATTTCAAATAACAAATTTGACTAAGCCTGCAAATTATTAAAAATCACCTCAACTTCTGGAATAACTCTACCATAGTTGACAACATAAATATCATTTACTAGTATTACTTTCCAACTAATTAAACTGAATGCCAAAATGAGTAGTCTCTTACTGCAAAATCAATAAATTCTAAGAGAATGAAACATTTTACGTAGCAATCTAAAGTTACCTCGGCTCTCAATCACCAACATTGCTGTATTTTAGTTTCAGGAACCAAACCAGCTTGCATAACTGCGAAACTATCTGGCATATTCTTTGTATTGTAATGAATTGTCACAATGTTTGATGCTTTTAACTTGTCACATCGGTTGATCGAGAGATCAACTTTCTGGTGATGGTTCAGGAGGCCCCCTAGCTATTGGCATTGAATTACGAGAACCCCCTGACCTTGGCTTAGCATAATCCACAAAAACAACGCGCCCGTTGAGTTCCTGCAGCAAGCAGTAGTTATGTTAAAATTTGAAGCGCGAAAGTTGGAATGGGAAAAAGGAAAGAAGAGAGACCAGGCCAACCTTTCCATCCATTTCTGCAATAGCTTTCTCAGCTTCATCTTCCGATGCACAAGTCACAAATCCAAAGCCCTTAGATCGATCTGAGACTCTATCCATCACAATTTTAGCTGGAAAAATGAATGTAATCAAAGTCAAGAGTGCTGGCCAATGGAATGGCTAAGCTAATGTCACAGGAAATATACCTTCAATAACTTGACCATGTTGAGAAAATGCCTCGGACAACCCCTGTTCGGTAGTGTCAAATGAAAAGCCTGCCAAACACACAGACACACACACATTTTGTTTGGAGAGTAAACTAGAATCAATTATAGGTGCGAACCAGTGAGATTAGGTGGAATTGGATTAAACAACACGGCGTCACGATTAATTATCGATTGCGTAAAAACAACTTATAGCCAAGTGTATCAAAGTCACAAGTAACAAAGAGGGTCTGAAACATTCTCCACTTAAGTTGATCATATTAAGGATAAAATGGTCTTGGACACGGTCAACGTGGCACAGAGCTTTTATATTATAAGCATGGTATATTTCGAGCAACTTTCAGTGTATGTTACACTTGGCCATGCTCGGGAAAGCAAGGCATGTCATGAGTACAACTACATAATGGTTTACAAACACTTAGTACATTATTGGACAATTAGCTCATGAAATTGATGAAATCAAGCACGCTTACAAGATTCTAAAGTATGAACAAGTAATATTTGTATATAAATCCAAGACAAGGCTGCATTACTAATTCCAATGGATTTGTTGACCATAGAAGGGATATTTAGAATTTTTAGGGTGGATAATAATGGACTATTGATGACAGACGGACAGAATTGGTGGCTGAATCATCTAGAAGAGCTTAACAGTTGCAACTTGCAAGTGATTGATCCAATGAGATTAAGTAACTAATGGCTAGGAATCTGCAGGGAAGGGATACCTAATTTTAGGCTTTCACTTAACCTGGCATGCTTGAACCCAAGCTCGCGGTTGATTATATATATGTATAGTATGAAGCTGAAGCACAAGTACATTGATTGGAGACTAGCTTGTCTTGCATTTGACACCCTTAATCCGAGGATAACCTAAACCAAGAGCTTACACTACATGCTGTTTGTGTAATCAATGTTAACTGTATTACATTCATATAAGAAAAACCTTGACATATCTAGCCTCCAGAAAGAACAAAGAGAATTGAGAGAGTAACAAGAAGCTCCATCTAATGTGACAAAGACTGAAGGTTTCGACCTGCAACGAATCCCATTGTTGCCAGCGACTAGACTCTTAGAGTAGAGTATTGTAGTAGTTCCACTATTACTCTTCATCCCAAAACTCCAAGTCACACACACTTGAATAAAATACAGAAAGGGCATTTTCCAAATCCTCAAGGAATGAATCGATCCCTCTAAATTTGCTTTTACAGTAGAGCTGAACTGAAATTTCCAACAGTAGAGCTATAGTTATATCATCATTCCCCAGACAACTAAACATATTCCGAAATTGAACTTCAAAGAAACTATCATTAACCCCAATCAATTGGATATAACGAAGCAAAGGCGATTAATATAAGAATCACATTAAAGTTACGTATTTTCTGAAATTAAAAAAAAGCCCCAACTTGGTCATAATTTGTTGCCAATTCTGAGGTACTTACCTCCAACGAAGAGCTTAGATGCTATGCCTCTAGAGAAAATTACGAGAGGTGGGACTACTGAAGATGGTGATAAAATATTTGAGCTGAATTTTGGCAGACGAGAAGAAAAGGTTATATTATTTGACAGTTTCCTCATGGCCGCCATGGTCGATGGCTTCATCGTCTGTGTATCAATTTCTTGGAGAATTATCAGAGGTTTTAGGAATTAGGTTCCTCAAATATGGGGTTATTATGTAATTTCAAGCAAATGTTATTGCCTGTATAAAATTTTCATAATTATGGGGACCGAATTTGCGTCTAGTTGAATTTATTAAATAAAATTAAGTTTGGGTGAATATTGATGAAAAATGTTTTATTAATTTGAACTGCAATTCATCGTTGGATGAATATTTATTTTGTCTTTGCTAGATTTTATTAAATTGTTAATAACACTGAAAATATACATACACGAATTACATTTCGTTTTGATTTCTATTTATGGAGTATCAAGAATAAATGACACCACAACGTAAACATGAAAGGAAGAAAAAGGGGTAATTACATCATATATACAATAATGTATTAAATCAAAACGAAATGTAAATCGCATTTGTATATGAATTTGAAGAGATCAATGCTTTGTCAGGGCGAGAGCGGAAAGCACCACCATGATGAGAAGCAGCGCCACCACCGCCCCGCTGATCCTCTGACAGAAATCACCAAACTGCTGACACAACGGTAGCCAATTGGCCTCGGAGTTTCCGTTGTGAGCAAGGTACGATGAAGCCGCCGCCGAAGTAAGCAAAGTCACTATAAACTATACAATCGAAAAGAAGAATTGCAAGATTTTTACAATAAATTGTTTTACTATAATTTTCAATAATCTCTATAATTACTTACTGTATCGCAGATAATTAAGAGAACAAGGGGTTGTACTACGCAAGCTACTGAGAAAGGCAATGATAGAACGAGGTAGCCACTAGATATTGACATTGCTATCACAAAGAAACTGTATATTTGAAAAATCAAAATCAAAAAACTTAATAGTAACTAGTAATACTAATAGGCATGTAAAATAAAAATATAGTAAGATAGAAGAAGACTGACGTGAATGCGGGGAGATCTTCGTAGCTGGCTCGGAACTGTGTGAAGAATGGAAGAGTCTGCTCGGTGGTTCCCATGGCGAGGGTGGCGGCCAACGCAGCCACGGCGGAGGAACAGGTCCAAAATGGCCACGCTCTTCTTCAGTGCCAAAAGCCTTGATTTCCCTTCCCTTTCTCTCTTCCATTTCTTCATTCACTTTACAACATGCTGAATTATCAATTTGTTTCAAACAACTAATTCAGCTTCCTTGTTTTAACTATTGATCGATTTTTATATCAGAGTGGCAACCAATATCTTTGAAATTAATTAATGGTAGTATTAATTTATAAACTCATGCATGCACTACAAATTTGTTATGTCATCGTATGGCCAAAATGTTTTATTATAATATGCTATTAACATCTTGTGTTTCATAAATTAAAATAAGTATTTAAGTTCAAATATATTCCAGATGATTAAGTGAAGACTAAGGTCAACTATTTTAAATTTTGGGTGGAGAATGTGGTGGAAGTTAAGACATGATTATTCTTAATCGGATCAGTGAACTAACACAAAACTAATCCACTAAATGCGAGAATATGTAGTTACAAAGTAGATCCGCCTCGCTTTCCCTGAATCACCATTCAACAATACCACTTCATCTGTTTAATCACACATAATTTCTTTATTAATTAACATTGTTGGTGACATGACCTCCAACAATTTTTTTAATTTATTCTTTTTAACCTCAACACATAGTTTGTATTTGTATACCATCTGTTTGACTACTGCTAAAAACATATTTATAAAATTATATTATGTGTACGTACCACAGAGTAATACTCTCATTCGGTCATTGTTGCTCGTTCCATAAACTAGTCTGTATTCATTTTTGGAAATTTTTCATAACTAAATGCTACTAATAGTACAAGCTTCATTATTCATTAACATTACTTCAACTACATATTGAAAGACGAAGTTTCGATGATTATTATTTCTTAATCATTGTATATGAATATGTCAGGGTGGGCAAAAGTTTGTAAAAGTCAAAGTTGCTAGATTTAGACTTTTGCTTGTGTACACTTTATGCATGAAGGACACACCCTCTCAATATATTTTCTTAAGATTTAGTCATTTAGCTAATAAAAATACTCACATAAGATATGGCATTTTGACCAACCAAATGTCCCATCACCCCTAGTTAGGAAGGTCAATGTAACCCGGAACCTGCGAGCCGGCCCGAATAACCCGATAAAAATATAGGGTTAGGGTCGTAATTTCGCAGCCCAAATTTAAAATCGGGCCGTTCGGGTTGTCCGGTTAGGCGGGCTGACCCGTTCGGATTGGTCCGTCTGGTTGAAGGCTTCTGCACAGTGAGCAGTTTTTGTAACGGTCATAACTTTCTCTACAAAGCTCCGATTGAGGCGTGCAATATATCCACGCGAAGCTCTTTCGAAGACGAAGAGAATGATATGCATTAGGGATTTATCAGACTTCAAAGTCGCGAGAAACATTGACTCAAACAATGCTACTGCACATGTACATATTTTGTGTACATTTTCTAATCCATTTTCTATCATTTCTCAACAAACATGTAAACATACCAAAATATAGAAATATAATCAAAATCATCCAAGAGAACCCTCTAAAACCATGTAAAATCCAAATACGTCAACCGACTATATAAGATCACGAAAAAATCACTATGTGATTCATGGATTCATAAATACTCGTATATAAAAGCTTTCTTTTAGTATATTTCCAATATAATAGTGCAAAGTGTTATGGCGCCGCTTCGTCATTGAATTATGCTTACTTTGATGATTTTTAAAACAAAGGTAAATTATTATTTGACTTATTTACAGCTAGAATAAATTAAATTTGACCAATCATAATTCAAGAAAACTTAGAGTTACTCCAATTAGCTAGCAGAATTCACTCTTTAACAATTCAAAATATTTTTGCTACATCTACGATGCACCTCTCACGTTATGAAAATTTTATTCAATTTTCTACGAATTGATTTATGTTTGAATTTTGAAACAAAGTGTTGGTTTATGTTTTAAATACATAAACATACTAGTGATAGATATTTTGTAAATAATTATGTAATGAATAAGTTATTTAAATTTAAATAACTTAATCTTTTTTAAAAATATTAAAGAAAATTAAAAATAAGTATTTCATTGTTGAATGATTAATTAAAAATATGTATATAATTAAAGAAAATTTAAAATACGTATTATTTTTTTAAAATATTAAAAGAATTAAAAATACTTATTGGCCCGAATAACCCGGTGGGTTAGCCCGAAACCCGAAGGGTTAGGGTTAGGGTCAAACTTTTATAACCCGAAAAAATCATAACCCGAATAGCCTGTACCCGAATGGCCCAACAACCCGAACGGGATGACCCGATTGACATCCCTGCCCCTAGTTGAGATTCTTCACTAGCAACCCCCTCAGAGAAAAAGAAAGGACATACTCCCTCCGTTCTATAGTAGTCGAGGCGTTTCTTTTCGGCACGAGATTAAGAAAGATTGTATCAAGTGGGTTAGGTAAAGGAAGAATAAAGTAAAAAATGAAAAAGGTAGAGAGAGTAAAGTAAGTCAGAAGAAATGTATTGACTTTTACTAAAAAGGGAAATGACTCCTCTACTATGAAATAGGGGTGTGCATTCGGGTTTCGGTTCGGTTTTCGCCCTAACCGAACCAAACCTGAAAAACCGAATTTCGCCTAAAACTAAAACCGAATCGAAACCGAAAACCGAAAAACTGAAAACCGAACTTAAAAACTCGAACTAAACCGAAAAACTGAAATTATATAAAAAACCGAAAAATCGAAAAACCTTAAACCGAAAACCGAATTAAAAAATCGAAAATCTGAAGAGAAAGAAAACAGTACAGAAACTTAGAAATTTTCAACCTACAAAACATAAAATTCGAAAGGACTTATTTCTTCCTATCACCGTGTTGAACAGTGCGGTCCGATCATTAATTCTAGGGTTGCAAAGAACTAAATCATGCACACTAGTTCAACTTTGCAGCCCTAGAATTAATGATCGGACTGCACTGTTCAACGTGGTGATAGGAAGAAATAAGTCCTTTCGAATTTGATGGTTTTTGAAACTACATTGATTTCTGCACCCTGAATTGAAGTGCATTTTCCATTTTTACCCCTCTGAAGGCATTGGGTACACGTATCAAGGATGGCCATTTCTGAAGGGGCATTTTTGTCATATCAGGTAATAAATAAACAAATGTAAGACAGTAAGAGGAAATAATTTGCACAACAGTGAAAACCCATCTTATTTCTTTATCACTGACGATTGAATAGAGTTTCAATTTAGGTAGAACATCAGCTACCACATTCTCCTTACAACACACAAACGCCATGTTTAATCCATTTTGGGTTTGATCTGTTTTGTATTGGAGGATTAGACTGATGATAGTATAAATCAAAATCTCGATTACATTCTAACATGCTATCGAGAGGGAGAAGAAGATGGAAGATAATGTATTGAACATAGACATTGTATTGATGCTAGGAAAAAGTTCTATTGTATTCATTCTGCTGTCTTACAAAAATAGCAAGAATCTTCATATATAGAGCACAGATTGTAATCCTCCTATTCTAAGAGGCATCTTGCCTTTGTTAAACATGCATAAACTCTTAGCATCTAATTAGGAAAATCTGGCTATTCCCAAATCATTTATTTTGTCTTCATATTTGATTCTCTGCATAGGTGTGTACAATAACATCGTCTGTACTTCATAGGTTACTAGTTACTACAGATGAGCCATTTAACAAACAAAGTGTGTAGTCGTTTGCAATAATTATAGAATCATAAACTGTTCTGTTACTTTTGTGGTCAAAGTCTAAAATGGCCACAGTTTATCATTTGCCGAAACAATAGAACAATACAGTGTAAATCTAGATAGTATTGCATTAGAAAAAAAAGGGGGAAATGAATGATTCCAACATCTACAAAGTTATTGTTTACGCTTAAACTTGATTTTAATTTTATGAGACGGCGCTGAACTTGAGCCCCCATCATTTCTGCTCACACCCGCCCCTTGTTGCTCAACATTACTCCTGTTATTTACTTCCTTTGCCCCACCAACTGTACCTTGTCTAGTTACCGGCAGCTCTTTTTTACTCCCCGACTCCACTCCGGCAGGGTGATTATCCACACCTACTCTCTTTTCTTGTATCGGAGGCATAGTTTTGGGTTTTTCAGCGAGAAGTTTCGCCATTTCCTTCTCCTTTCGCTTCTTTTCCTTTTTCTGGCGCTTCTGTTCCTTGCGCTCAGGATCGTCGTGGTGCCTATCCTTCTTTCGCTTCTTGTCCTTTTCCTTGTCTTTCTTCTTTTCCTTGTGCTTACCATGTGATTGGAGATCAGTGGGAGCTGAACTATCTCCACCATCGTACCTTCTGGAGTCTAGAGCAATTACATGGTTCTCACTTGCTTGTTGCTCTCCATCACTTTTCTTCGTGGAGGTAGGAGAGCGATGATCATCCGAAGTGAGTGGTAAAGAAACTTTACTAGAATCTGCAGTACACTGTAGTTCCTTAGAAAGTTCTTCTCCATCATCAGTCGTGGGTTTAGCATGGCCTATACTGGCTGTCACTCGTGAACCAACATCATGGCATGAATTGGCATCCTCAAAGTTGTGATTTCCAGTACTGATAGTTTCGCCAAAGTTTCTATGTGGCGCGTCAACAGAAACTGAACTGCTCGCTCCATGATCAGCATCGTTGTTTCCATCTTGAGCATTCAAGATTCTACTCCTAACAGGATCTTCAGCCCGACTAGATGCTCTATCTGGATCTTCGGCCCGACTAGATGCAGCAGACTGTCTGACCCTTATCTTTAGTTTTGGCTTCTTCACCTCACGACTGATGGAAACAGTATCAGGTCCATGAGTAGCATCTCCACTTGGCATACTATCATGACGGACAAGGCCAGCTGGTTCAGTTTCCTGATGATTGGTAAGTGACATGTCGCCTCTTCTGGAAGCCTCAGTATCAAAGAAAGTATCTGGTTTTCCCAATGCCTCGGTTTCAATCAAGGTGTTGGTGTTTTCCTCTGTGTCAATGACAATATTGCCTAAAGAGTTACTAACTTGCTCAATTGGCTGATGGCCTTCAATGGGCAAGGGCATTGTAGGCATCATTGAGAGTTCATCATCAGAAATATGCAATATTTCTGGAGCATCAGAAGGATCTGCTGTCTGTTGAACAGCCTGAACCTCAGAATTATCGAGTGCAGGATTTGGGACTTCTGTAATCGGTTCATGTTTTTCCACAAAAGTGTCTCCATCTGTATAACCTTCAGGAACCAACAGATTTAGTGTCATATCAGAGGCAGATGAAGGCTCAGGAGTCTTGGATTGCTTGATAAGGGCAGCAAAAATGCTCTTAAGTTCGCTACATGTCTTTGTATGTCCCATCTTGAGAGTCTCATCTCTTGGAACCCCGTAAAGTGTTGGAGCCCTGAATATATAAGATATCGTATTAGTAATGAGTAATCAACAACACTACTCAATCATCAAACAACTATTCATTCGTATAGAGCTTATATAAAATAGCTTAAACGCCTTCAAGGTTTGATGCTGATAGATGTTTTTTTCAGCTACCTCTTTTCTATAACTTAATTGGAGAATAGTAGTTGCTTTTGAATAACTAAAGCATTATTTCGTATTCATACAGGACTGATATTTTCAAGATAAATCCACAACTCCTCAAAGATTCTCTTATCACGCAAGTGATTTCTTGTTTCAAAAGTAGAAAATTAGCAGCGGATGATAAACATGTAATTGATGTTCTCATTTTCCTTCATGAAAATAAATCACAATATGACAGCCATGTTCAACATTTCATCTAATTGATTAACCATTGATAGAGTCCAAGCAGTTAGGCCTATTGGCCGCTGTCTTTAGTGATGATGAGTTGCAGTGAAAAGGGTCATCTCGACCAGTGTTCCACTAAACAAGAAATAAAGGCAATGAATGCCCTTAACCAATTGATTCTTTGCTGATACTGCAGTCTCTTATATGCCACAAATAGCAGGTTTAATTATATCAACTAACCAGCGAGATCATATGGCTGTTACCTCATTTTTAGGCATTTTCAGAGATAACCCGTGTTTTTCCTATTCGTTATGTTCCGTTGCTGAGTTATTTTAAAGTACTTAAAATAAGCAATCAGCATGTGTTAGCTATAAAGAGCTTTAAATTAGCAAACCAGACTTAATTCACTATTATAAATAGAATGCAAGTTTGACCACCTTTTGGCAAGAACGTGCAGAATGCAGAAGACGTAGTGACGAAGCATAGTATTGTTAAAGGCCAGAGGACTTTCAAGTAAGCGCAAGAGTGCAACAAGTGTGTCGCTCTTTACACCTTTGTCACCATTGGATTGACTAATCATCTGCGATATGCGCAAAGCACAGATACCTAATTTGGTTTGTCCTGTAAAAAATAATATGAGCAGATTCAGAATGCTTACCATGCACACCTGACGAACATATACAAAAAACAGCCAACATTAATGCATGTGATTATGACAACACAAGGACAAAACTCTAATGTCAAATAAGGAATAGAACAGATGATGCAAACAACAAGAGAATCACAGGATAAAGAACCAAAAAAAACATGAACCTCGTAGAGATGTCTCGTCGTTAAGGTATTCGATGAACAGTTTCAGTGCTGCATCTATTCCTTTACACTGAAACTCAAGTTCAACTAGGCCTCTGCTTGCAGCAATTCGAATTTCCCACATCTTTGATATTCGATATGGTTTAATTAGTTCCACGACATTTTCCTGCATAAGTCAGTGACGTCATGTTCGCAATGAATCAATCAAGCACACATCAAATAGCAGGTTAAGTTTTCAAATAGCAGGGAAAAACTTACAAGAGGAACAAATTCTGATAGTTTGAGTGCCATTTGAGTAAGTGATTGGATACAACAGATTGTCAAAATCCCATTGTGACTTGGCATCAACCTGTTCATTGAAATCTCCGAAAATTAATATAACATGCACTATTCAAATTAAAAACAAAGGGGTTTAGGCTTCTAGCACAATCCTTAAATAAATAAATAGAGACTGGTATCATGCAACCAACAAACTATAATTAGTACCTGTCGAATTGCAAGAGACGATCAAGACGCTTCAGCAAAGAGGGTAAATAGATGACACTCTGTACAAGATCAAGCAGATAAGTCAAAGTATTGCTCATCCCTCTTAAATTACTTATTAACAGCATTACAAAGATACAGATGAAAGACTGTTGAGTACAACAGAACAAATTAACATAGATGATGGAAAAATTAAACCAAATTTCCAATAAGAGAAGGCAACATTACTGATGTGAATCAGATCATATACCTGTTGTCCAAATTCAAGTTCTCCAACAGACTGGACTAATGCAGCTACCAAGAAAACATCCGAGTATGTGTTCCCACTGTTATCATTGTACTACAACCGGAACAAAAATCAGGAAAAAGCAATCTAATCGGAACAATCAGCATAAACTCAAGGCAGCCGCCATTGATTTCATCATCAAAATCACAAAAATCCAAAACTATCTTACAGTTCTCCCAGTTTAAACCATATACTAACTTATAAGTACGTTTATTCACACATCCAGTCCACATAGGCATCTCAAATGTTCAGATTTTCTAGTAAAGTAGTCTTGTGCATATTGTTGGCAGTGTTACCTTCAGAAGTTGCAAAATAAACTCAACAGCTTCTCTGGGGCTCTTCTTGTCTGAAGATCTGACCATAGCTATTGCATGTGGTATTGCCTGAAAAATAAGTAGGGAGTCTTATTGGATAGTGAAATGTAGTCAGCATTATTTGTATTGAAATATAAGGCGATATTGGTTTTTTTCATTTATTGATTAGTTGGAGATTTTCTTCAATTCAATAGAAATATGAGTTCAATAGTTCTTCAGCAAGATAAAATCAGACTCGGATATATAACCCTGAGAAGAAACAATATGGCTCCACAGAGGAGTCAGCATCAAGTTAATATGCAACCAGGAAACACATGAAAGATCTACAGAAATGAGAAAAAAAAAGGAAGGGCTTAAATATATTTTTCAAAAAGAAGAGGTGGATAGATTGGCCTCAACAGGCACCCTAGGTATTATAGATAATTCTTCATCTGATAGAGACACATTTACAGAACCATATTGAAATATAGACATAATTAAGGGGCAACTACAAAACCCACAATTACTGAAACTTATAAATTGCCCCAAACAATGGAACCATATAAGTAACAGAGGGTGGGTAAATAGGCAAGCCCTAAATTTATTTTTGTAACCATGCCTAATGTACTTGAAACCTGATCAGGATGCAAAAAAATATACGAAGATCAAGTGATCAACAATGATATGGAAGACTGGAATAGACCGATCATGAAGGTCTAACATAAGCAGGCCAGATGTTAGATTGTGAGAGTATTTGGTGCAAGTAAACTTGCATGAATCATATAGAGAAGCAAAGAACATGGATATAAAGGTAGTCTAAAATGGACTATAAGAGTTCATCATAGAGGCAAAATATATCTTTAAAATGGAGACTTAAATAAATTCTTACTTTAGTTTCACAAAAGACTAATCTACTAGTATAAAATTCAGTGCTACAGTCTTCATCTGAATAACATCACAGCCTACCTCAGTGCATTACCTCAAGTACAAAGTACTCCTGAAAATCATGAAAGTCGTTTGGCCTATTAAAAAAGAAGAGCATGCAATTAACAATTTGACCAGGTAACTGAATAATTTACTTGAATTCCTGATATAACTTAAAGAATATACCTGGGAAGATTGATCTTTGGATCAAATCTACGACTTTTATAGAAGTTTATCAGATGAAGCAAGCCAGTCCAGTCAGTGTCCTGATTAGACAGTAAAGCAAAAATTAATAAAAGAAAACC
Source organism: Salvia splendens (assembly GCF_004379255.2). Classification (NCBI taxonomy): domain Eukaryota; kingdom Viridiplantae; phylum Streptophyta; class Magnoliopsida; order Lamiales; family Lamiaceae; genus Salvia; species Salvia splendens. The sequence continues at coordinate 33,392,905 of NC_056032.1, forward strand.
AATTATCAGAATGACAATGTGACAAGTTACGTTCCTCGACAGAGAATAACAGTGACAAGAATGATCAATGTTATTTTAATTCAATGTCACAAAATAATTACTTAGAGCAAGACCACCGCATTTATGATGTTCTCCATTACAAAATGGAACAATAGAAGTTGACACAGAGCACATGAGAAAATAGCTTATTCCCTACAAGAACAGATTGAAAATAAGGACACTGGAAAAAAATTTGATAGGAGTCCACTAACATTATATGCACAACCATAAGACATGCAAAAGCAAATTGACAGTCATTGATCTCAAAAGTTTCTACATATACATGTTCAATATATAGAAATGGCCCATAAACTCAATGTTTTCACAAAGTAGAAATGGCATTAAAAATACCTCACTTGTAGTAGCAGCCAACGCAAATGCAGCCTGTATGCGAACTCTCCAGAAAGCCTAAATGAGAAATAAAACGACAGTTGAGCAGACATAGATAAGGATAGACTAAAAGAGAGATGGAAGTGGGGTACAAGGATAAAGACCTTGGAGTCACAGAGAAAATTATATAGAGCATTAACAACAGAAAAGGAAAGTTGTGGTAGTGCTTCTAATACTTCTATAGCTTGGGCCTGAGCGACAACATCCTTATCCCTCTCCAATTGATTTATCTGCAGAAAATAAAACAGCATTTAGGTCCTGCAACAGAGAAATATCACAGAATGATTACAGGCTTATTCCAATTTTCTTGCAACTGATTTACATTTCTTATGATTGATACCTTGTCATTTCTCAATATTAAATTATGATCTAGTCTCTATCGTGTTCATACATAGTGACACAAGTACTAATTATGGCAAGGGATGTCAACAGAACCGACCCACTAGAGTTTAGGTCAACCCTACTCGGACTGCGGGCTATTCAGGTTGAAATTTTATCAGGTTACAACTTACAATTTTCCAACCCTGGCCCTGAACGTTCCGGTTTCAGGTTAACTCACCAACTATAGGGCAAAAAGTTATAAATGAAAATTATCATCATAAGTTGTATTTTTAAGGATCATATCTTTATAATGTATATACATGCACAATAATTAAATATATACTAAATCATATGACATCATAAAATTCAATGTCTATACATTTCAAAAAGAAGTTCAAATGGGATGCATGAAGAGAAAAATCACCCATAATTATAAAAATTTTAATTGGGAGAATTTTGGAATATACAAGCTCAACACGATTAAATACTACTAGTAGTATAAAACTTACTAAAAATAACTATGACCCTGGATAAGAATGACATTTGACAAACTTGTAAAATTTAAACATAAACACATTTTTATTTATGTTTTAGAATTCATAATATTTCTTATAGTAAACTTGAATTTTCAATTCGTTTATCTAATACTCTCTCCGTCCCAACTAAGTTGAGTCGTATTCCTTCCCGCGACGTCCCAACTAAGTTAAGTCGCATTCCTTTCCGCGATGCCCCAACTAAGTCAAGTCGCATTCCTTTCCGCGATGCCCCAACTAAGTCAAGTCGTATTCCTTTCCGCGATGCCCCAACTAAGTTGAGTCATTTCCTTTTTTTGCAAAAAAACAAAACATATAATCACTCTTGCTTTATTCATTCTCCTACTTCACTCTCTCTTCTCTCCTACTTTATTCCCTCTCCTATTTTATTTTATCTTCATTTAACCTTAACACAATTTCTTAATCTCCGTACCCGAAAGAAATGTATCAACTTAGTTGGGCCAGAAGGAGTACCATACTCCTTCTGTCTCATGCAAAGCGAAGCATTTCCTTTTCGGTATGTGCTCCGGTTATTTGGGTGATTCTATTCGAGCCACGTGCGCCGCGCGCCCGGGCATGCTTTTGACGACATTGCGAACAAGTCATAAGAGTAAGCAATAGTTGCTCTTGCTCGTAGGCCAACCCATTGGGTTTCGGGTCGGCCCTACTCGGGTTGCAGGCTAATCAGGTTGGAATTTCATATGGTTAAAAATTTACAGCACTAGAAATTTAGCGGGATATTTGGGTTAGCCCACGGGTTCGGGTTGCATTAACATCCCTAATTATGGCAAAAATAGAGAAATAACACTTAACAAAATACTGTGATTAGATACCATCATACCAGGAAGGAGGCATCTCACATATAATCATTATGACATCATAGTGGAAACAATATATATGTATATATGCATATATACGAATGGAATGTATATTGATTTTATCATACATTGATCCAGGTCTGCTTTTAGTATTTAATCTCCATTTACACTCTTATGTATATAGCATATGAATATAGCAGCAAACCATTTCATTGAAAGACCTTTAAAGTTATCAATGTTTTTCCATTAATAAAAACTCTATTAATATTGATTTCCATAAAAGAAGAATGCCTTTAGAAGTATTAGACTTGAAATCAATTGCTTTACAAAGAACTTTTGTATAAATTTATTGACTTTTCTTTGTTTTACTACGAAGTAAGAGTTTTGATCTGAGTTTTACACTCACCCACATTTGCACAGGTTGATTGAAATGTACTTCAGCAAGATATTCCATTTCTGGATCAGCGCGTAGCCATAATAGGGGAGACTCAGAACTGTTGAATCCATAAAAAGACAATCTTAGCAATAGGCTATATCACAGTAGGATTAGGTTAAAAAAGGATTGCACAAAGGCATAAGATACCAATACACGTACTTTGGTCGCACGTCAGTTATGGGCATAGCATCACCATTGTCATCAGAACCATCAGCCTTAGTGCCCTTCTTGGTTTTTTGAAAGCGCTTTGAAGCAAGTTTTGAGTGACACTGAATCTCCAGCAACTGCCACGGCTCACCAGCCATGGGCAGGAAAGGATGGTCATACATGCCATCCAGCTCATGCACCCGTATACTCATCATCCCTGGCCACCCAACTATGCCATCTCGATTTTCGGAATCATGATTGATATTATCAACGCCTACCCAAGAATCAGGTCTAGAAGTACATCCCCGCAGAACAGCTAATTCAATCATATTCTTTCTTTTGTTATAGGAAAATCCCATCCTAAGTGGAATGAAGGGTAGTTAAGAGAAAAGCTATTAGTAACACACAAAATACAATCAAAACAGAATATATACAGCAAGAATCATACTTCAGCACTGGACAACCACAAGATCCAACCCAGCGAGGAAAGAACTCTTTAAGAAATGGCCGCTCAAGATTTCCAATTTTATTAGCAAAGTGACGGAACTGCCATCAAACAATGTCAAAATAAAACGATATCAACAATAGCATAATAACATCCCAAGAAGTTAATCATATATACATGTGAAGTTAAGAAACATGAAAGAGAGATGTGTGACATTGATGAAAGCTGACCACAGACTTCCACCATAATATAGCAAGATGAAGCAGTGAAAGCAATATTATAGTATTTTCAAAAAAACAAATCCAAAGTCTTTAGAGTAACATATTAATCACTTTTACCATATAAGATATATGCGTTGCAATAATAAGCATTAGTAACAATGAGTTGTAGCCGGAAAATCACAAGTATTCTGCTGCAAGTGCTAATATGCAGTACAAACAGTAACAAAAAACATACTCCCTCTGTTTAGCAATAAAAGTCCCATTTTTACCATAAGAAATTATGGTAAAGAAAGTGGGCAAAAAAAGTTAGTCGATGGTTGATCCTACTTCACATATTGGTTTTATAATAAAATGTGAGTGGAATGTGGGATCCACTTGCCAAAAATAGTAAAAGTGAAATGGAATATTTATTGGCGGGGGGATGAAAAAGGAAAACTGAGACATTTGATTGCAGACGGAGGGAGTATATGCAAAGAAAAAGACAGAAGTTCAAGATGTGAAAGGAGAGGAAATAAGTCTTGCAAAAGCAATATTGTTTTGCCTCCATTCTTAAATCAAAAGAATAAATATTTGGTTCTAAATTTTTTACTGCAGATAAATGCCATGAAAGGATATCTGGAGCTTTCATATACTAATATGATAGATGTTTGCTTGGAAAGAAAAACAGAAATTGAGTATTCAAATAAGAGTAAACATCCTCAATAGTACACTGGATGGGAAACATTTTAAGCTAGAGAACAAACAGCTTGCTAGAAATTCTAATCCAGCGTCATAACATCTATCCACTAGAAGATGCACTAACATTTTGTTACTCTAAGACTGGGTATTTAGGTCAGCTTTGAGGATAGGAGGAAAACTTAACCTTGAAGTCATCTGCTCCAGGGTAAGAATTATATTACGCTAGATAAATTACTTACACCATCCGATGACTGAATGCAATGAGCATGAAAGCGATAACATAAGAATAAAAAACCTACAAAGTTACCTCTTTGGTGCTCAGTGTTCTCAAAGAACGGTTACCATCTCGAGCCCTCAAAACAATATTCTGCAGAATCTGTGGATGGAGAAGACTATCAAAAACTCACGAACATAAAGAAAGGCTATATACTCAAGAAGAAGACCAAATCTTGGGGTTTATAGAACTGGTTAAGATATAGTTTTCGGAGAGTAACCAATTACCCTAGCATCTAAATCCACAAGCAAAACTTGTAGCTTTGAGAAGATAGATAGTATCAATCCCCTATCATAAGAGATGGTACTATGCTACAATGAAGGAATGTTTGTCTCTGTAAGTGTGTCAGTGTGCATATTGAAAGCATTGCTGAACAGAAGTTACAGAACTAAATCTAAAGAGCACAAACATGCAATACTGGGACAGAGCTTCATATATCTAATTTCAAGATTCCAGGTTCTTACTTTACGGAATGACTCCGGACCCATCTGTTTCTCCAACATTTGAAGGATAGCTATCTACAATAAAGAAAGAGAGTTAAGCCAAAAGCATGACAGGTTAAATGGAAAATCTCTCTTAACCGATCAAATAGGACTTACAGATTTCCATGATCTTATTTTTCCATAAAAACCAATGCACTGGGTGCCATACAAATCCTTAGAAGCAGCACTGGAACTTAAGGTAGTAGCACCACTATCATCTGCTTGGCAAACAGCACAATTGGCCTGCAATATTTTATTGTAAATTGGCCAATTTAATACACAGTGTATACATTCTGTGGTAGTTTGAGAGTGGAATTTATATTTATATAAAGATAAATATATATTATCTCCAAAGCTAATGAGCCTGTCAATCACTCCCTTCATCATATAAATTGTTGGGTAATGATTGGATAATGAATAAATGATTGGATAATGAATAATGATTAACACAAGACAGAGCAAACCTAGTCTTTACTTTTTTTGGCAAGCAATATGCTGAAAGAACAATCACCGGCCTTGTCTTACGCATGCATCACTATATCTTAGAAGTATGACCACAGCCAGGAGCAAAGAAAGATTTGGTAAAAGTTATTTGTGAAATGAGTCATTTGGGTTCAAGAAAGTAATTTTCAGGAATCAAATATTTTGATCTCGTGAGAGAGAAATGAAAAGAAATCCACAAAAATATCTTTGAAATAAATTAATCTCAGAATGATGCTAATTTCAAGTCCAAATAAATTACCAGCATGCATAACATATGGCTCAAATATTCAAAATCACCAACAGATATTTGAAGATCTTAAGAAAAGGAATATAAAACATAGTGGAAATTGTGTGTTCATTAGACAGTTACCATGCAATCACTTGTATTCAACAATTAGTTATGGGTACAGATACCCTGTTATGTAAACGTCATTAGCCTTTCGGGGGAGTTCAGGTGTCAGTAGGCTTTTCTCTTGGTCAATTTATAAAATCAGCACTTTTAAAACAAAAGAAGCATTGCGAGTTCCAGTGCTTCATTACTTCTAAAGTAAGTGGTTCCCCATCATAGCAACACATTATCATTCATTTTGATATCATATTACGCATAAGTTATATATGTAACGAAGCATATAATCTCAATTTAAAGGGTATTGAAGAATCATTGAACCTTATATCTTCTAAAGCGCGCTTCATTGTTTCCCAAAAACCTCTTAATAAAAGAATCGGTGAGAAACCCAGCAAGACCATCCACCAACCACTCTGACAGAAATATTACAGCAACCATATCAGATTGAGAATTTTCCATAGTTGTTGGTACAAATATCTGAATTAGTATATCACCGTCATTTGGAGCTTCAGGGGTGATATATACTCCAAACCACTGTCTGGCAAGAGCATAAGAAAGTTTAATCCTTGTCTCTATAGTCTGTGGAGAAGACCCATCACCGGAAACAGAAATAATAAGGGAAAACTTGATCAGAGTGGCTTTCCATTGATTTTCATTAGATAGAAAAGGTCTAATAACAAAATAAAAGCGGGATGGTCAAAATTATATAAATTACTTGCAGCTTACAAGGAAACTATATCATAAGCATACCTGATCAATGAGTTTCTCATCAAACAGAAGATGAGAACTGAAGATGCTCGTGGAAGCTCCTGAACTCCATAAGGATACTGTCATCTCAGGAGCAATGAAAACTTGTGTGTATGATCCAAATGGAAATGATGCAGATAGGTAATCCTCATAGTGGCTGGTGAAAAGTACCAAGAAAATTAATATTGGATCAGATAACATTGACTGAAAATACAAGTGCCTAATAAACTAACATTATTTTATATTGGCCAATCAAACTTCGACGAGATAAATGAATTTTAAATACTGGTTATATGATCGAGGGGCCGCAATCAATACAATGAAGACCAGTATGAGGCAATACCTGAAAGCATTGTGGAAAAACACCATTGTATTCCGCAGCTTTGACAAGTTAGAAGGTAAACAAAAGTATGAGAGCAACCCACGATGTCGGTCAGGAAGAACCTCAAATGGTGCAACTGTCAGAGAAATCCACTGAGCAGCTACAGGAACATCTAGTTTATAAATATATGTCTTCTGTGGTGGATCATCCTTGGTCAACACCTACAAGAGAAGATTCATCAGTGACATTTCAAACAAAAGCAAATATTGTGGCACTGTAAAAGCATAAAGCATTCAAGGATTATAAGCGAGTCACCAAAGAAGTTTTTTCACTCAAACAAGGAGGAAGAACCACTAGATCATCGAGATTATATCTCTATTCTCTATAATCTATATCTCAATATGAAATGCACTTTCATATACTAAGGAATGCCATATAAATAAAAACAGAGTTCAAACACAATCTCAAGAGTTTACAAGTTAAATGTAGGGTCAAATGCTAAAGGCAAACACTTTTTCTATGTCATAATTCCCAAAGATCCCAAGACAACCATTCCTGTTCTGGCAGTCTTCACCAAGCAAGCTCTTAAAATTTTCATGTTGAACAACCAAATTAAACATCTAATATGTCAGTCCATATAGCAGAACAGCTATGATAACCAGTAATAAGAAGCTCAATGGTAGGATAGTCACATCTCACGTATAAAGAGATTGACAGAAATCTTAGCAAGTACGTATAAAGATCCTTCATTGGGGACGTAGAGATGTCTCCGGCTTACCCATTTTGCCATATGTTAACACTCGTCAGCCGACGCTCAACAGCAAGATAAATGAAAAGAACGATTCAATTTAAAATATTCCAGCAATCCAAATCAGTAGTAGTAATTAACATCCTTTTATCTATCTAGCTTCAAATGGAAATAGGAAATATGTGTAGTTCTTTGAATATTTTGCCTCAATATTTATAGTTTTATCCTTTACCTGATGAAGTAACGTTCCGGAGCTAACTGCAACAAGATCACTGGCCACCGTAAATTCAAGGTCATAACTGAACAAAATACAGAATAATTTATTGTTAGTATTAGAATGCATTTTATTGAAACTATTTAAGCTGGCAAGTACTTCTAGCCTTGGCTGCCTTGCACATACCAGCAACACTGCAAACTCTCATCCAAACAAGGAAACCAGCACCGTGCACGTCTCAACTGGTTATTTGTATGCAAAACATTGCCATTAAAATGTACTCCTGTCTCCGCTTTTTCAACCCAATATTCTATGCGCACAAGTTTCACATTCTGATCCGGCCTAGGTGATAAGTAAGAAGCAGCAAAATCACATAAGATTATCAGAACAAGAACATAACAATGTACTTGAACACAAAAACTAGAACTATTTACATGAAGTGGAGACATGGAGATATAGTTATAAGAAACCGGCTCATTCACACATGAAAATTGTTAACCTAAAAACAGATTGCATGTCTTATAAAGCCAGTGCCCAAATCAGACTCTGGACAGCACAAGTTGAATTTAGGTGCACCAATTTCCCACATAAGTTGATATTTCTATCTACCTGATGCAATATGGTGATACTATTAAGCATCTATATGAAACCAAGTATCTAGAACGTATAATGTAAAGAGTAATACATGTGCCTTTTAGAACTTTATGAGTAAACATCTATCATGAATCTCATCTATTATTTTGCCTCGTTACAAGTATCTATCAGAAAGCACTAGGGATGGGACTTTGATCACACTAGGATCACATCACATGGCATGCATAGAACTTCGATCATATCCACACATCAAAGAGTTAGAAGCTACGGAACAGATCATCTATATAAAAAGAAAGAGCAGCAGATGAATTATAATTTTGAAACCTGTTAGCATCAGCCAAAGTTGGTTCACCATTGTCCACCTGGATATATTCTTCTTGATTGTTCTCTGTTTTAGTGGTCTTGCTACACATTATCAGTAAATTTGGAAGTAATTCGATCTCAAGGGATGACAAGTAAACAGAACCGGAGGCATCAGCAGCTGAAGTGGCTGAAGAAACCACAGACCATCTATCCTTTGGGTCCAGATGCTGATAGTGAGGGAAGACTTCAAACATCGCTGGCTCTCCATCAACTGTAACCTTTTCAATTGCCAAATTATCAGCATGCAAACCCACTATTCCATTGTCCGGTATGGCTATTTGAAGTTCTGTGTACCTGAATTTGCAGATTTCATAACACAGAGAAAAAGGTTACAATCTTTTTCGTTTTAAAATTTTGACTCAGTTCGCATTCAGTTCTTTTTTCTCTCTTTCATAAGAAAAAAAGTAACTTCAAGGAGAAAGTACAGTTCGACTTCCCGACTAAATCTGAATCAGATGCCAATCAAGCTACCTAAGGACCCAACGAAATTCAACAACAAAAGAGTTCAGAATCAAGAAAAAGACCCATAGATTCGGCGGCGGTCCATGTCAATGGACAGACAGAGCTTCTGATGCTTGACAACTGCCTCCGAATTACTATTATCTCCATCTCTCTGCTCTTCGTTCTTTGCCTTTTTAGCCTTCGCCATTTTAACAACTGCAGGTAGAGCATATGCATGCATTGTCAAACACTGAAACAAATTGCGGAAGAAGGAAAGGAATAAATTCGAAATTAGATTGATACGTACTCCCTCTATCCCAGCCTAAGCCCTAAGTGAGACTTTCTATTTTGGCATAGGAATTTTGATAGTAATGTTTAGTGAATTAGATTATGGAGAAGTAAATAATAAAGTAGGAAAAGAATAAAGTACAAAGAGAATGAGAAAACAAAGTACTAGCTGAGATAAGAGTATAAACCCAACAACAGAGGGAAACCAAATCCAAACACTTAAAATCCTAGTTGAAAAAATTTGAAACGTAATCTCCAAATACAAGGCAAATAAATACACCAAACCAGAAAATTCTCACCGGTTGAAGATGGCATAGAGAATGTTGCCGGAATCCATGGAGGGAACCAATTTTGGAGAAGAGAAGGCTGCTAAGATTGTCGATTTCCGAGAAGAGAATGTCTCTGGCGACTTCACAGAAGAAAATATTGTCGAGTTTGGAGGAAATTCCACCGGTGACGGAGAGGGAGAGACCGCTGGAAAGGCGTCGGCCAGTCCGTCAGGCGGCGACGGTGTCTTGTCCCCAGCAGGCGGCGACTGTGGCTAGTTCCCGTCACACGACGAAGGTGGCTGGTCCACGGCAGGCGGCGACGGTGGCTGGTCCACGGCAGGCGGCGACGGTGGCTGGTTCCCGGAAGGCGACGACGGCGGCTGGTTTCCGAGGGAGGGAGAGAAGAGGAGAGGGGCTGTGGAGAATTCTGAATCAGAATCGCGAGAGGAAAGAATATAGAAAAGGGGTTTTCCAGAATTGCATACCAACCCCTCAATATTTAGAAAATTACAGTTTAGTCCATATTTCTGGAAAATGCAGAATGGTCCATCATCTGTACAGAAACTGCATTCAGGCCCCCCAGGTTCTGTAAAACTTCAGTGCAGTCCCTCAATTCCCATGGATTTTATGTGACACGACTATCTTATCTTGTCTTCTTGAACCCAATATTCATCATATGTTAGTCAAATTTAGGGTACCATAAGCCATATAGACTCATTTTTGGGAGAGTTTTCCATTAAAGACTTTATTTTATCCTCAAGTTTCGAATTGAACTGGAGTATATTTTACTACTAAGAAGAAGACTTCATTGAAATCTAATCCATTTTTATGTGTTGAAAAAGGAGGAACTGGAAGAGACATGAAAGTTGGAGGGAAGGACAATAAAATCTAACTAAGTGAAATCATGAAAATATTTAAAAAATAGTTTGAACTGGTCAGACTAGTCCGTAGTTTCTGGTCGATCCCTATGGTTTTGCCGGTTCAAAATGATTCAACAATCAAACGATTTTATATGTTAAATTGGACCAAACATGTACCAATCCAATTTCAAAACACTAGTAATTGTTGATTTGTTGAATCATGCATGGAAACCTGTTAAATTAGGACTAGTGCCCCTCATAATATAGAAATTGTTGCGAATGATTTGGTGAATTCTGTGAAAGCAAAAGGCTAAGATTGATCATGTGTTATTGCGTTGTAATGGGCCACTCCGTAGGAGAAAATATTGTTTTCTCTAAGTTCTGATAATGAGGATTACTAGTACAATGTTACTTGTCAAAGCATGTATTTACTTCTGATAATGAGGATAATGTAATATCATTGTTTTTCAAATAATGCTTGTTTGATTGGTCAAACATAATAGGAAATAGATGGACACTCTCTATTTTATTTTTAGTTGATTATACTTTCCAGAAGCCTAAGAAAACTTATAATGCAACCACGATGATTTTTTATGCAAACCAACGTCACATCGCTCTGACTTTCATTTTTGCGCAATACAGTGGGTGCGTGACTCTTAGTCAACCGTCAGCAGTACTTTGCCTTGTGGTTATCGATATGCTGTAGAACGTTACAGTAGCCAAACTGGCCACTCCACAATCGTCGTCGCACCATGGGTGTCGCCACCTAAGGGCAGAGCTAGGAGTACTAAGATGGGGCAAAGTTTTGCAAATTTGGTGCCTTAAATCCATAATGTTTCCACCATTCAGCTGAAGAAAACAAGATATATAAATATTTAACATATCATTTGCCAATCAAATAAATAGTTTAATGAAAAATATGATAATATTTACCGGGTGCCATTTGATTTCTATGTCGAATAGCTAAAGGAGTTCCGAAACAGGAGACAAGTCCCGATACAAAGTTGTTTCCTTTTTCATGATCTGAGCTTGCATACTTATGTCGGGAACCAATTTTAGAAAACACTCATGCAAGCCTTCGACAACCTCTGAACAAGCCAAAATACCTTTCACATCTTTATAAAAGACTGTCGGATTCAAGTAATGACCTGCAACATGCAATGGTTTGTGCAATTGATCATTCCATCTAGAGTCAATTATATCAAATGCTCTCTTAAATTTGTCTTCCTTTCCATTGAATGACTTGGAAATGGTCTTTTTACAACGATCTATAGCCTCATAAATATACCCCATCGCGGGCTTGCGCTCAACATCAACTATACTTAACACCTCAATAAGAGGATAACCCAATTTGAGTGCATGGACAATATGTCTCCAATAAGCATATCATTCAACACAGTAGTAGTTGTCTGTTTCTCGGATGCCTCTTTGTACCACTGACTAGTAGTCCATTCATCACTAGTGAACATTTTTATGAGATTTGGCCGCTGGCTATGGATGGACCTCAAAGTGATGAAGGAAGTAGCAAATCTAGTAATTGTCGGCCTAAGTAACTCTCTCTTGTTCATATATCTTCTCATCAATTTGGATCTCATTCTTTTCTCCAACATAATCAACCATCACTTCGAGCATTGTCAATAGAGCGTTTGCATCTTTTACAATGTCAGACACATCGACAGACTTGAGGAAAATTGAACCTTTTGGAGAATTCACTAAGAAGTTGATAATTTCTTTATGAGAAACATAATCACGCTGCCCATCAGATATAATTGAACGTCCATAAGTTGTCCAATCATCTCTATGAGCATTTACGAGAGCATTCACACTATCAACTTCTTTCTTCAGCAAAAACACTCTCAGTTCATGATAACTTGGTGGCTTCATACCAGGACCATACTGTCCAATAGATTTAATGGAAATCTTAAAGCTTTCGTGCTTAGCAGCATTAAATGGTATTCCGGTGTCATAAAACCATTTATCCTATTTACTGCAAGCCCTGTCACGTAAATCTTTTCCGTGAACTTCATTTATCATCTGTTGTTTTCCCTTGCTCAATTTTTGTACTTGGACTCCTTTTGCTGGAACGCGGTTGTAATATACATCCAAAGCACCTTTCGTCCTCGGCTTCTTCGATTTATTTGTTGTATTACCAACATCATCCTCTTCGTCATCTCCAAAGGTTAAATCTTTGAATCATGCCTACCTTGTGATGCTGACGGAAGATCTTGATCCATTTTAGCATCTTCTTTTTTCTTCATGAACTCTATAATCTCATCTCTCATAGGTGATGGACATTTAGTGCATGCCGTGACATTTTTAAAACCACCGACCAAGTGTTCCTTGACCCTTGGAACCCCTGATGTTATATCCATTTAGTAGAAATTACACGTAAATAAATATATATTCTGTGGATTTGGAGTTGCTTATAGGATCTTGAACCATCTTATATTAACTGTGATAAAAAAAATACAATATACATGTTATGATGTTATCAATGAGAGAGCATGGATTCATACAATATATACATGAATCTATAATTCAATAAAATATTACATGATTTATACAAAAAGTAGAAAAAATAAAGTTACATAAAAAATTAACATTAACTCCTTATCTAGATAGAGTGGCCGAATACATAAAGTTTCAATACATATAGCCTATAGGTAGATAAAGTGGTACAAGCTGCAATCATTTGTAGAGACCGAATTAAAATTAAAATTAACTATGTAGTCTGCACACAAAATTCAAAAAGAAGATGAAAGTTAGAACAATACCTTGATTAAACAAATGAATATATGAAGAGTGGCAGCAAAAGATCTTTGAATTGTTTATTTGTTTAGGAATGAAGAGGCTGAATTCTAAAGTGTAGAAAGTAAGGTTTGAAAAGTTTGATGTGGTGCATGCATATATATGGAGAATTGAGATTGAGAAACAAAGGAGAAAGTCAGAAAACGTGTGAGTGATTTGAGAAATTGAAGATAGCAGATTTTTAGGTAAGTTTTACTTTTATATTTTTTTTTAGTAAAAACAAATCACCATCAAAAGGAAAAGATTCACAGATAAAAGATTTAGGGATTACCTTAAAAACTTCACTGCGCAACATGTGTTAGGGCGATCCAGTCGATCCAGCCGAACCGGCGGCGACCATGTATCTCGATCAACTCACCCATGTTGGGGCGATGATGGTCTCGACCCAGGCGACCGAGCGACCTGAACGACATTTTGACAACACTGAGAAAGAGAAGAGAGGGAGTTGAGCTTCATTTGTTAGTGGGCATATTTTAACTAATGGATGGATCAAAATATTTAAATCAAGATTAGGCTAGTTTTAGTATGGGCCTGTAGTTAGAGTATTAAAATAAGTTGGCCTGATATGAAAATAAAATGGAGGAGATAGCTGGTTTGTCTTGGGCAGAAGAATATACGAAGCTCGGGCGGCGGCCTCGAAAATATATGAAAGAGAAGAGAAGTATGGACTCAAGGAAAGGATTTCTCAATGAACAAAATTGAAGTCGAAATAAGGAATTCAAACTCAAAAAATTAAACGAAAGAGGTGGGCTTTTCGAACTAAAGTTTTCAAGAGCTTTTGATTTAATATATCGGTTTGAGCATCATTTTATGTGATGAAATTCCTTCTAAGTGTGATTGAAATTATTATTTTATTCCATGATGATGTGATATGTGATTAAAGTGAAATTGATTGTCATGGGTTGTGATGTATAGCTTTTTGATTGGTTGTGAATTACTCGACTTTGTTGATATGATATGAATTGATGCTCGACCTTGACAAAGTATGATTTATGTTTCAAAATACGTTTTATGAGGAAAAGAAAGTTGAGAAGGGTATGTCATGCCATATTTTTGTTTTGAGAAATGTCTATCTGTTTGTTTAGCAAAGGAAGTGTCCTACTAGACCTATTACAATCGAATTCGGGTCTGATTGGGGAGTGAGTCCCTACTCAGGCTAGTGTACACCAATGGGGATCGTGAATCGTCTTTTGGGTCGGCCGGTCCAGTGATCGAGTTTGTGGCCACATTCTCGTTTCGCAGGTTGATGTTGATGTTGATGTTGATGTTGATGTTGATATTGATTAGGTTGATGATGGGCTAGGGAAGGGAGTGACCCTACTATGCCGGATCATGGTAATCGAATTCGGGTCCTAGCAAGGGTGCGTCCCTACTCGGACTAGTGTACATGATGTGGACTGTGAGTCATCGAACGGGTTAGCCGGTTTTCATGCTCGTGAAAAGTGGCCACCTTACACGGCACCCTAAAGAACAGATATGACAGTTTCTTAAATAACTCAAAGAGAAGTGGTTTTGTGCTAGGTCAAGCTCTCAGATCCAGAGAATCCGCTAGATCACAAGGTGCAGTGGGGACCATCTTCCAGAAACTGCAAGTACAGAAAAAAAGCTGCAGATAACAAACTAAGGATTTAACTAACAACGACGTACATCTCATTACCTGATTTAAACGTGAACATGAAGCAAACAGAGTAAATATTCAGATTCAAACAGAATGAAAAAGTTCGGACGTCGGAAACTTACGATTAGCCAGAAATAAAACAGATCTACATATACTCGACAGAGGGAAACAAAAACACGGAAACGAGACATCAAATACGATCAACTCTGTTTCAGATCCACCTGCCGGATGCTTAATCCACTCCGGATCCAAGCAATCTGAACACAACCACAAACAAAATCAACTCGATAAACTCCTATTTGACTAATCTATTTCGATCACAACAACTAACCACTGCTCTAGTCCGACTCTACAGATCAGCGTGAAAAGCATCCAGGTCAGTAAACAACGACAAACTCAAAACAAATACCATCCATACCACGAAATCAACAGCATCAAAGCAGAAAACAGGAATTGCATAGATCATGATAATTCGACGGAAAACAGAGCCGAGCTTCGAACAGCGAAGCTCGGTGAAATTCACAGCAGCAAAATGAAATTAAAACAATAAATTGTATCTTCTCCCCACGTGAGGACGGTGTTACGCAACAACTAACGGAAAGTAAAACCTGAAACCCCTGCCTATTCTCAGAATTCTCAAGTGTGTAGAAGTGTATAAGTGAGCTCAGAGCCGAAAGCAAAAGTTTCTTAAAAAAAAAAGCTTTTCCCCCAGTTTTTATAGGTGCGGTGGTGATCTTCTAGAAGCCTTCGCAGAAATCTCAATTCTTCCCTTCAGCTTTGTGATCTCCTCCGTCAGGTCATTTTCCTTCATACTGCTCACTTTATCGCCAATTTCCTTCCGCCATGCAATTGTCCTCTTTTCTTCCTGGACCTGGCGAAACCGTCTACACACCTAGCTTAAAAAATGTGTTAGACCCCGTAAATGCATGAATTCCACCCTTTAACTAATGCATGAAATTAGTCTTATCAAACTGCTCCCACTTAAACAATACTTGTCCTCAAGTATAAAAACAAGAAAAGGAAATAAGGCGAATTTCAATGCATGGTTAGCCTATGACCGACTCTACAGACACAAACAAGATACAAACTTCTAGACCTAGACACACTAACAGACTCACAAAAAGAGACTAAACACTTAAAGAAAAACACAAAAACATGAACTAGTTTCAACTTTTAGGCAGTCGTCCCCACAAGCTTAAGGTCTATTCGATTCATCTACAGTCTCCAAATCCACCCCTTTCCTTCTACCTAATCGGTCTGTCAATTCGTCAAGATAGCCTATGACTTCCCAATTGTTGGATTCACTCGATCGCTCATTCCTCACCAGGGATGTTAGGATCGATTCACTCTTATGTTAATGACACACCACTGATGCTTCGGGTTATGAGAGTTTCTCTTTCCTATAGTCCCCATTTTTTCCCTTCTTTTTTTATTTTTTTTTCTTGGGTCAGGTTACTATTGTCTCCTGCCCTTAGATTTTTTCCTTCTATTCCCCTTTTATATATATTTTTTCCATGGACTTCGTCCAGCTTGTACCTCCGAATTTCCGTTTATATATTTTTCATTCCCCTTGGACTTCGTCCAGCTTATACCTCATTTCCCTGGACTTCGTCCAGCTTATACCTCCTTTTCCTGGACTTCGTCCAGCTTAGACCTCCAGAAACCCTCTATTATTTTTTCTTTCTTCGGACTCTTCTCCCTAAGCAATCAAGTGGTGGCCGATTTTTATACAAGTTAGCTCTAAGTGTATAGGCTTATAACTCACATTTATAGTAGGGATTCACAACTAGGTTATCTAAGTCATCCTCTATCGTCCTTACTTCATTCAAACCGAATTCAGCTTATTAAGGAAAAAGGCCTCAAAGTTGACATGCATCATATCTTCAATTGCTCTTACTAAGGGAATCTTGTCGTATTGTATTCACTAGCTCATGCGACACACAAAGACCTAGACCTAAAGACTCCTATTCACATTAACAAAAACTCAGCTAACTCCCTCCCCCTCCCACTTCACTCAAGCTTGTCCCCAAGCTATCCCAGTGAAGGAGGGAAACAGAGAAGGAATAACAGACCTAAACAAACACAAAAAGCACAACACAAAACAACAAACAAGCACAAGTAAAATAAACTTCTCACACTTAGACCGAGCAACGGGCTAAGTGAGAGAAATTACTACAGAACAAAAGCCAAAACATGCCTAAAAGAAACACAAACTTCTCAGACCAAAGATTGGGCTAAGTGGGAGAAGACACATATAAACGCAGACACATATATACACTACTAGGCATGCTGGAAAAACAAACACAAAAGCATAAACTCAAAACAGCAAACATATACAAACATAAAAAAAAACGAAAAGAAAAACCGAAAGGTAAAAGTTACTTGGTCATTGGGGGTCTCAATTCGGGGTTTGGCCCCCGCGGGAGCCAAACTGGGGTGGAACATAAGGGCGGGTCACCTTCGCTTTCTTCCTGGCCGGTGATGCCGGCTTCTCCTCTTCCTTCTCACTCTGTCTCGACACATTCTTCTTCACAAACACGGGCTTCGATGCAGACGGGGCTAACAGGGGCTTTGACGCTGGGTGGGTTGCTGGATGGATGAGCTTCCTTGCCCTAGCTGCTTGGACACGCTGCTGGGTCCAGAGGGCAATTTCCTCTGGGGCTCGGGGAAACTTCTCCTTCAGCCACTGGTCATCATCATCATCAATTTGACGGCTTCCGTCATACGCTCATTCTGCGCGGATGACCTTCCCACAAGATCGGTAATACTACCCTGAGAGTCTTTATCTCATCCCTGACACCACCAAGCTCTTGTCGTATCAATCTCATTTCCTTCTTCATACTCTGCGTTGTTCACTACTTCGACACCATCCTGCTCCGGCTTCACTTGGGGTTCCATCCTGCCCACCTCATAGAAACACACATCCTTCCCGTGCATGTAGAGCAGGCCCTTGTTGAAGAAATATTCAACGCTGAATATCTCGGGGGGCTCACACATGACTACCTCGGGCGCGGATTTGGCTATCTTCATTATCGTGTTGCGCTGGAGGTAAGCTCCGAGAAGGTGGCACGTGTACATGTGGCGGGAGGGATTGGCAGCCATCTGGTGACAAGCCTGAGCCAGCCAATAGCCCAAGTGTACCTTTACTTCTTTCGCCATGCACCATGTAAAATAGTGGTCAGCAGTGGTTAAAGTAGAATTGGAAGTCCCCATCAGGTTGTAGCTTATAAATGTCTGGGCAAATCGTAGGATGCGGTTCTCAATATGGAAGCTTTTGGAATAGCTGGTCTTGAATTGCCCCACCTTAGGATGGGTGACAAACTCCCAAGCGGACTGCGGCTTGAACCCTGGAGTGTACTTCGGAGCTCCTACAACGCGCCCGTTCCAAATGCCATCGTCATCATCTGCGCGAGTGAACAACCCCATCCGTAGGGAGTCTCTAATACTCATCTCGTGCTCCTCAGTAAATAGCCGGAAGGTAATCGAGTCCGCGTCAAGATCGGTGGTGGGTTTCAGTCGGAAAGTCGAGAAAAACTCCCGTGCCAATGCTGTTGGCACCTCCGAGTCACTATGTTTTAAAAGCCAATCAAACCCAATGGCACCGATGTATTGACGGAACTCCTCATCTGAGTCTATCTCCCGTAATTCATCACGATCGTACCGTTTCCCAGATTTTGCTAGCTTGCCAGAACCACACCGCTCTTTGTAGGTTGTTGTCCTCTTCGGATCTTCAAACTTCCCCATCGCTTCCAACAGCCCTTTTGTCAGCCAGACCTCCGCTGGCTCGAAATTCAACTCTTCCTCTTGTTCCTCCATCTCTTCTTCCTCTGACTCGGTAGCCGGAGTAGGGCCAACCTGTTCCTTAGCGAAGGGAACCTTGGTAGGGGCTGGGAGCGGAGTTTCAATAGATTTGCCCACTGCAGTCTTCCTGGGCTTCTTGGTCTGGGAGGTAGTTGCATGCTTTCTTTTCCTTTTGCGTTCCTCCGCCAGACGGCGTTCTTCTACTTCGTTCTCCTCCCCGCTAGACCCAGGGGTTTCCTCCACTTGTTCGCCCTCTGTTCCGTGGGCTAGGCACTCCTCCTCCGTGGGTAGGGCGAGAACATCGATCTCGTCCCTCAAGCTCCTACGGGCACTACGTCTGGCCTCCCTTTTATCCACCGGCGAGTCTGCGTCCTCCTGATTCTCTACCAGATCTACCACCAAATTTAGCCCACTTTCTTCGGGCACCGAAATCACATCAGTAACGGGGACCTCACCCCCCCTCAGACAGACTAGGGGTCCCTCCCTCAATGTAAACAGAGGTTTCCCCCTCAGCAACTAACTGGTCAGAAACACGGGCTTCACCGCCCACCAACTTCACTGGGGTTTCCCCCTCAGCAACTACTCTGTCGACAACAGGGGTTTCCTCCTCGATCCCACCCCTTCAATAACAGGGGTTTCCCCCTCAATAACCACATCGTCACAAAATCAGGTTTCCCCCTCACGCACGCCATCAGCAGAAACATGGGTTCCCCCTCGAACACCAGTGTCGCCCTCTGGTCACCAACCGCCATTTGCACAAGATCCTCTGCCAGATCGGCCTCAACTCCCTCGTCTTCGCCTACTGCTGCGTCCTTCTCCGGCGCGCTGGTGGTCGGCTCGGCTAGTGCATGCAAAATCGCGGGTTTGGCCGTCGACTCTTCTGGAATCGTCGGCGGTGGTGGTGGTGCGGTTGTTGTTGTTGAGGGTTTGGCTTGTTCCATCATTGTCGTGAAGAGAGCGAAGGCCTTCATCGCCTCCTCTGCACTGCCAAACTTCTTCGTCAAATCTGCCATAAACGCCGCCGCGTCGGAACTTACGGTGGTGATGGGGTGTCCAGTTTCCGGTGTGTTCTCCATGTTCAGAATCTGCAAATATCACAAAACTTGGAAGGATTTTTCGATTAGGGTTAGACAACTGTGGGTATTGCGAGAGATGAATTGAGGGATTTTTAGAGTTAGAGAGAGAGTTCGGGTGGAAAATAAAAGAAAAGAAGGGAAATTGATATTTTAGGTAGGGATGAGAATGGTTGCAGCCGTGATGTAAGCAACTGTATGCCTACCCATAAAGTAAAAATTTGAAATTCGAAATTTCACAACTTCCCTCCCAAACATTCTGGTCCAAAAATCTCACCGCCCCATGTAAACGCTACTCTCCGCAATACCACACTTAGAAAAGAAAACAAAAAAATGAAACGCCAGACTCCCAGGTCGAGGATTCACATGTGACAAAACAATTTCCCTAAGAAGTCTGGTGTTTCGAAAATATTTTTGGAAAATTAGATTTTTTTTGTTTGGTAATTTTTTTTACTTTTTGAAAAGCAATTAAACTATTTACACTTTCAATTGAGTAATCTCAAGATCCCCTGGTTCAGTGTATAGATTCAAAATGCATTCCTATTTACCTGACCCAAGAATTCGTCGAGAGCACTTACTCACTAGACCGATTATGCGATAATAGAGAGTGCGCGTAGTGGCACTTCCTCCACCACACACAACTCCGAATTATCCCTAAAAACCTTCACTCAGTGACCATTAACAAGGAAATGAATAGAGTTTGAGGTACTTCCCTGGATTTCCACAGCTCCATTCGCTCGAAGACCAATAATTGTGTACGGCCCAATCCAATTGGACTTCAGCTTATCAGGCATCAGCTTGAGCCTAGATTGAAAAAGGAGGACCTTCTGACCCACTTGTAGTTCCTTGACCCCGGAGGTTTTTGTCATGCCAAAGCTTCGTCTTCTCCTTATACCACATCGCGGACTCATACGACTCAAGCCTCAACTCCTTCAGCTCCTGAAGCTGTTGTTTCCTCTCTTCCTCGCAAGATTGGGGTTTCATATTGATCTCCTTGACCGCTCAGTAAGCTCTATGCTCCACACCCACGGGCAAATGGCACATCTTGCCAAACACTAGCCTGTAAGGTGACATCTCAATAGGCGTTTTGTTGTTGTCCTATAAGCCCATAATGTATCGCCAAGCTTCTTGCTCCAATCCTTCCTTGGCGGATTCACCGTATTCTCCAATATCGCCTTGATCTTCCTGTTTGAGATCTCTGCCTGCCCATTAGACTGAGGGTGATACGGGGTTGAAAACCTATGGTGGACTTTGTATTTCCTCATCAGAGCTTCTATTGTTCGATTGCAAAAATGCGTCCCTTGGTCAGATATAATAGCTCGGGGTACACCGTACCTGTTGAAAATGTTAGCTCTAAGAAACTTAGCCACCTCTTTGGCCTCACAAGACTTGGTAGTCTTGGCTTCTATCCACTTTGAAACGTAATCAACGCCCACAAGGATGTATGCATTCTTATACGAAGATGGAAATGGGCCCATGAAAACCATCCCCCAAACGTCAAAGATTTCACAGACGATTACTGGGATTTGCGGCATCTCTCCTTGAAATTCCTCCAGTTTGCTGGCATCTCTCGCAGATTTGACAAAATTTAAAAGAGTCCTTGTGTAATGTAGGCCAATAAAATCCGTTGTCTAGGACTTTTCTCGCAGTCTTTCTTGGTCCAAAATTACCTCCACACGCCAATGCATGACAATGATTAAGCACATCCCTCTGTTCCCACTCGGGGATACATCTCCTGATCACCTGGTCAGCTCTCATTCTCCACAAGTAGGGATCGTCCCAGAAATAATACTTTGCCTCGCTTTTGAGCTTCATCTTCTGGGCCCGGGAAATTTTTTGTGAACTGGGCACCTCTCCTGTGACCAAGTAATTTGCCAGGTCTGCGAACCATGGTTCAACATTCAGCTGACACTTTCCTTTCTCAGCATTTCCTGGACCTGTTATCGCCATTATTTCCTCCCAACTGATAGGTCTAGGAGATTTTCCTATGTAGTACAGATGTTCCTCCGGGAATGCGTCAGGTATAGCTTCCTCCGTCTCTCCCTGAAAAATCCGACTCAAATGGTCAACCACTTTATTCTCTGTCCCATTTTTGTCTCTCACTTCCCAATCAATTTCTTGCAAGAGTAATACCCAACGGGTTAACCTTGGCTTGGATTCTTTCTTCGCCAGCAAGTACTTGATAGCCGCGTGGTCGGTAAAAACTATCACTCTCGACCCCAGTAAGTATAGACGAAATTTCTCAAATGAATACACGACCGCCAGCATTTCCTTTTCCGTGGTGTCATAATTTTTCTGGGCCTGGTTAAGTGTCTTCGAGGCATAGAAGATTACATAACTTTTTCCTTCTATCATTTGTCCTAGCACCGCCCCCACTGCGAAGTCCATCGCATCACACATTATTTCAAACGGCTGACTCCATTCGGGTGCCCTGATGATAGGGGCAGACACTAGCTTATCCTTCAATAATTGAAAAGCCTTCTTACATTCTTCGTCGAAGACGAAATCAACATCATTGTGCAACAAGTGGGTGAGCGGATGAGCAATCTTCGCGAAGTCCTTTATGAATCTCCTATAAAAACCTGCATGCCCTAGGAATCCCCTGACTTCCTTCTGATTCGTAGGGTAAGGCAATTTCAAAATCACACCGACCTTTGCTTGGTCCACCTGTATGCCCTTCTCCGAAACTACATGCCCTAGGACGATTCCCTCGGGTACCATGAAGTGACCTTTTTTGAAGTTAAGGACCACATTATTCTCCTGACATCTTCTCAACACTACGTCCAGGCTAGCTAAACAAGAATCGAAAGAGTTCTCATATACGGTGAAGTCATCCATGAAAATCTCGATACCATCCTCTAGTAGATCTGAGAAGATACTCATCATGCTGCGTTGAAAAGTGCCTGGCGCATTGCACAGTCCAAACGGCATTCTTCTGTAAGCATACGTGCCAAAGGGGCACGTGAACGTAGTCTTCTCTTGGTCTTTGGGATCTACATAGATGTGGAAGCACCCACTGTATCCGTCAAGGAAACAAAAATATTATTTTCCAGCCAGCCTTTCTAACATCTGATCAATGAAGGGTAATGGGAAATGATCTTTCCTGGTTGCTTTATTCAGTTTCCTATAATCAATACACATCCTCCACCCAGTGACAAGTCGAGTGGGCACCAATTCATTCTTATCATTTTTAACTACCTGAATTCCGGACTTTTTAGGCACCATGTGAACCGGACTAACCCATTCACTGTCTGGTATGGAGTAAATGATGCCTAGGGAAAGCAGCTTCAAAACTTCCTTCAGAACTTCCTCCCTCATGTTTGGATTCAGCTTGCGTTGCGGATCTCTATAGGCCTTAGCTCCTTCTTCCAACCTGATGTGATGCATGCAAAGATCTGGACTGATTCCTACTAGGTCTGAGAGAGTCCATCCTATTGCCTTCTTGTTCCTTCTGATTACCTCTAGTAGATCTCTCTCATGTTCCTCGGTCAAGTTATTGTTGACGATGACCGGGAAAGTCTCATTTTCTTCCAGATAGGTATACTTGAGGCCTGGTGGGAGCGTTTTCAGTTCCTTCTTGGCGGTACTTGTTTCCTGGGGCAAGGGATTTTTCTCTTTCACATCAGTTGTCATTCCCTTTCCAGACCTGGAAGAATTTTTCATACTAGCCACATGGACTAATCCCCTTGACCTGGCTGACTCTGGATTCGCACAGAATTCCGAAATAGCTTCGGCTAGCTCTTCATCCGATAATTCCCTTGTGTGCATTGCCTTAAACCATCCAGCTACCTCTTTGTCGATAGACTGACTCAACTCTGAATTGTCAATCTGCTCCTGCATCAATTCGGTCTCAAGATATTCGTGGACTAGGGGGTTAATAACATCAAT
This sequence comes from Salvia splendens, assembly GCF_004379255.2. Lineage (NCBI taxonomy): Eukaryota > Viridiplantae > Streptophyta > Magnoliopsida > Lamiales > Lamiaceae > Salvia > Salvia splendens. Next base: position 33,416,552 of record NC_056032.1, read on the forward strand.
AGCATGCAAATTCTCAACATCTAATGGTTTCTTCATTGCCTCATCTATGCTAAATGTATATTTTTCCCCATTATAATCCAGGCATATGGTCCCATCAAAAACATCGATAATGGTCTTAGCGGTTCGCAGGAAAGGTCTTCCGAAAAGTACGCTGCTAGACTCAGCAGATTCATTGTCACTCATTTTGATAACATGGAAATCGGCAGAATACAGAAAATCATGCACCTTGACGATAATATTTTCTAAAACTCCCTCAGGACAAATGCACGACCTATCCGCCAATTGGATTACCACTTTTGTATCTACCATCCCTACTCCTACCAACTTTTTGTATATGGAAAGCAGTAAAACATTTATTGACGCCCCTAAATCACACATAGCATGCTCAATTCTGACATCACCGATGGAAATGGGTAAGGTGAACATACCTGGGTCAGTGCATTTCGAAGGCATCCTCCGTTTCTGAATCACCACGGACACATTTTCCCCAATCAAAATCTTCCCACCGGGCCTTGTCTTTCCAGCTATAAACTCTTTGATGAACTTGCTGAATACCGGCAATTTCAAAGCCTGTAAGAACGGTAGGTTTATCTCTAATTTTCCAAAGATATCCATAAAATCAACCGGTTCATCCTTCTTTTTCTTAGACTCTCCTCGGTGCGGGAACAGTTTCAATTGTTTCTCTGCACTTGTAGAACCTCCAGCTAAAAGTTTGCTCGATTCCTTCCTCACTACTTCATTTTCCACTTCCGGCTCTGGGTCTAGGAAAAATGGTTCAGCTATTTTTGGTAGCAGTCTCCCCAGATCACCTTCCCGAAGGTCATCTCCTCTCACGGAACTCCCTGCCTTCGAATTTTCAGATTCAGGAACCGAGTCTCTTCCTTCCTTGCCTTCAGCAGGAGGTGTTTCTTCAATCTTCCTTATCACTGGACCTTCGTAACCTCACCCAAATCTTAAAGTGATTTGACTGATATTAGCCCTATCCGGTGGCCTTACTGAGGTAGGAATCTTTCCTTCATTTCCTCGTATCTCGCTAAAAGAAGTTGTAATCTGGGACAATTGCTTGGCCAGCATATCCATCGCTGCCTTCTGCTCCAACTGAGCGTCCTGAAGCTTATGCACCACGTCATTGTTGGACTGCAAGTTGTTTTGCATATGTTGCTGAGAACTGACTAGATCATTCACCATATCATCTAGATTCCTTGGGGGCTTAGAATTTGATTGGCCCGCACTTGATCCTAAACCCAGATTTGGTCAACTTCCTTGGTTCTGGCGAAAGTTTCCCTGACCTCCTGAACTATTGTTGTAATGATTTCCTGGTCCCTGGTTCCCCTGGTAATTGGTTTGGGGATTCTGATCATTTCTGGGATAGTTTCTTTGGTGCGGCGGTACATAAGGGTTCCCCTGGTGATTCTGATTCCTGTTCCCCCAATTAGAATGATCTCCCTGGTTCCGGTTGTTCCAATTGTTCTGCCCCTCCTGATTTCTTCCAGACCAGTTAGTCTGCCTCTCTGGTTGATGTGTAAACTGGGCGTTCTGTTGTGGAGATGGTTGGGCCGTATCGCTATCAGACCATCTAAAATTTGGATGGTTTCTCCATGGTGCATCCCTCTGTTTCTCGGGGTTCCAACTCCCATCCGGATTCCAACTCCCCATCGCATTCACCTGGGCATATTAATCTCCTTCTTGAGGGCCGTAGTATTGCGGGATGGAATATCTCCTGGGCCAGGAGATTTCTCTTTCTCTTGTGAGGCTGGCGGAATAGTCTTCTCGATTACATTCAAAAGTGCTTTCTCGAGCCTATCTATCCTCGCCTCGACTCTTTCGTCATCTTGCTCCCTCAGCACGTTCGCTGACCCTCTCCTCATAATATTCCTTGGGTTGTCGTACGCCTTCTTAGCCTCTATTAACTTTCCTAAAATTTCTCTTGTTTCACTTCCCTTCTTCTTTGTAAAATTTTCCCCGCTCGAGGAATTCATCAGATCCTTTGACTCGGGGTTTTCTCCTTCATATAACAGATAATAAATCTCTGCCTCAATCATCCTATGATTCGGGCAAGCATCTAGCAATCATTTAAACCGCGACCAATATTGACTTAGAGACTCGTCGTACTCCTGCTTACATTCCACGATTTCCTTCTTGAGGGCGTTCGTCTTGTTCAAAGGGAAAAAGTAATCCAGGAACTCCAGCTTGAAATCTCTCTACGTACGGATGGAATCCTGAGGCAGTCTCAGCAGCCATATATTGGCCTCTCCCTTCAAGGCGAACGGAATTGCACGTAGGCGGTAATCCTCTTCTGTTGTGTCGTTGGGCCTTTTATGAATACTGCACAGCTTGCTAAACTCATTTAAAAACTCATATGGACACTCGTTCTTACGCCCAGAGAACGTCGGTAGAATGCCTAGCACATTTGTTTTAATATCGATGGCCCTCTGACACGGATTCATAACTATAGCCTGGGCTGGCTCACCATCTAGATGGGCAGTGAGCGAACTGATCTCCGGATCTGGATCGACTACGTGTGCCATGTCTCTGATCCTCGCCTCCTCTGTTTATGTTTCTGAAGACGACGTGGGATCTTCCCTTCCTGACGAACTCCAATCCTCGTCACTTTCTGAACCAAACGGAAATGGATCTCCCGTAGATAATCCCGATCTGGTGGTGACCGTAGATGCTGTGTCTCTGACCTGCCAAATAAACTGATCGTTCATCCACCCAGATGAGTTATCCCAGTGTCCAAATCGTGAGCCCCTGCTCATAAACTGAAAATAAAGAAAAAGGAAAAAAAAATCAAAAATATGTATGCCAAAATTTTCTAAACACACTCGTAAATTACGCCATCCATCCCCGGCAATAGCGCCATTTCAAACTGCCTAAGGAAACAGTGTGTGCTTTTGTGCTAGGTCAAGCTCTCAGATCCAGAGAATCCGCTAGATCACAAGGTCTAGGAACTCAGAGGATTCTGGAAGTCTCGGTCGTCGGACACACTAATTCCGCGTTCAAAAACCCTCAACTCGCTATACTATGAATTAGTACAGGGAAGTAGGGATCGATCCCACGAAGATGGACGCGTAAGAATGCATTCAAAAGACTCTGGAAAGGTGAATGGCTGCTGCCACGCAAATTTGGGTTGAAGCAACTATTACTAGACCTAGGGATAAAATCTAACACTAGACTTAGGAAATTGAAAACATCATGCAGACACGGATTATCATTTAAACAGCAATAACTCAAACGAACTTCCTTGACCTAGTAAACGGCTACCTAATTTAACTAAACAGAAAGCAACGTGCAGTGGGGACCATCTTCCAGAAAATGCAAGTACGGAAATAAAGCTGCAGATAACAAACTAAGGATTTAACTAACAACGACGTACGTCTCATTACCTGATTTAAAAGCGAACATGAAGCAAACAGAGTAAATATCCAGATTCAAACAGAATGTAAAGGTTCGGACGTCGGAAACTTGCGAGGGAAACAAAAACACGGAAACGAGACATCAACTACGATCAACTCTGTTTTAGATCCACCTGCCAGATGCTTAATCCACTCCGGATCCAAGCAATCTGAACCCAACCACAAACAAAATCAACTCGATAAACTCCGATTTGACTAATCTATTCCGATCACAACAACTAACCACTGCTGTAGTCCACCTCTACAGATCAGCGTGAAAAACATCCAGATTAGTAAACAATGACAAACTCAAAACAAATACCATCCATGCCACGAAATCAACAACATCAAAGCAGAAAACATGAATTGCATAGATCACGATAATTCGACGGAAAACAGAGCCGAGCTTCGAACAGCGAAGCTCGTTGAAATTCACAGCAGCAAAATGAAATTAAAACAATAAATTGTATCTTCGCCCCACGTGAGGACGATGTTACGCAACAACTAACGGAAAGTAAAACCCGAAACCCCTGCTTATTCTCAGAATTCTCAAGTGTGTAGAAGTGTATAAGTGAGCTCAGAGCCGAAAACAAAAGTTTCTTTTTTTAAAAAAAGCTTTTCCCCCAGTTTTTATAGGTGCGGAGGTGATCTTCTAGAAGCCTTCGCAGAAATCTCAATTCTGCCCTTCAGCTTTGCGATCTCCTCCGTCTGGTCATTTTCCTTCATACTGCTCACTTTACCGCCAATTTCCTTCCGCCATGCAATTGTCCTATTTTCTTCCTGGACCTGGCAAAACCTTCTACACACCTGGCTTAAAAAATGCGTTAGACCACGTAAATGCATGAATTCCACCCTTTAACTAATGCATGAAATTAGCCTTATCATGCATCAAGTACTCAGCCCTACATGTGTTTTCCATATGTGCAAGTTGAGCTGTGACGAGCGTAGTGGGTGTTGAGCATGAAAGTGAAAAAGATAGCAAATAAAATGTTCCGAATATATTATTTCTTCATAAATAATAGTATTCTACTCTCGAATGCTTCCGCAAAATAGTATTTCTTTTGATTTCAAGTATTGCTGAGATAATATTCATTTTGAGTTGTTGATTGTCAAAATGATACTCTGATATTATTCGAGCTATTCCCATATATTTCGAGCTATGGTCGAGTTGTGTTGTTTTCCCCTTCTTTCCCGCTTCTTTAATCCCCCCCTAGTCGCGATCCACCGTGTTTTCTTTCCTTAAAAAGTGCGGTCGTGACATGAATATTGATCTTCTTGCAAATATTGTTTTGAGTGATTGTGATGATTCTTTAAAAGTCATTGCTTCTGCCACATATCTTTCTTATATGATCTATGGAGAATTGAACTCTGATTTACATGAGCGAAGTCATTGCTTCTGCCACATATCTTTCTTATATGATCTATGGAGAATTGAACTCTGATTTACATGAGCAATAGCTCGCTCCTACTTTAAATGTTGTTGAGTTGGTTAATCAATTCTTGATTTCCTTAGATCAATCAGATGTTTGTATTTAGTTAAGTTTAGATTGTAGTTTAGTACCATCCCGAATGGTTTTGCTAAGATGCATTATGTTGAATTCTTGAATTAAATATAATGGAACACCTAATCATGAATTGCTATTGAATGTTGGTACTCCCGTGATGTTGTTAAGTAACATAAACCGTGTTAATGAATTATGTGATGGAACACGCTTAGGCGATCATGTTTTGGAGGGGAAAGTATTGAGTGGCCATAATAATATTGAGCAAAATGCATTGATTCTTGTGATGTCCTTAATACCTATGATCCAAGGTTGTCATTCAAATTTCAACGACATCAATTTTCTTTGACTGTGTCGTATGCTATGACAATTAACAAAAGTGAAGGTCAATCTCTTACTCGTGTTCAGGGGCGGACATAATAGGCAAGAGGGTAGGGCTTAAGCCCTCACCCAATTTATTATTTTTTTTAATCTCCTACTTCCAAATTTTTCAAAATTTTGTAAAATCATGTTAAGCCCTTACCAAATAATGCTACTAAAGAACAAATTATCTTGGAATAAATAATTGTAAGGTGCTGAAATTAAATAATAGAAAAGTAAAAAATTGCATAAAAGTTTAACAATGGTGTTGAATGTGAGGAAGAAGATCTGTAATACAAAAACAAATTAACTAATATAAAAATAAAAGTCAAACTGAACCTGGCAAGTTTTTTACCTTTGAAAAAAGGAAATCACTTCTTCAAACTTTTTAAAGTGTTATCACTTTTAAAAGTGGGCACACGTTTTTTTTTAAAATAATTAAATAAAAGATTTTTTTTCTTATTAAAATTTAAGTACTTACGATTTAAAAAAAATCTAAGAGAGAGACAAAAAGGTTTAGAGCAGCTGCATACAGAAACTGTGCAAATGAGGGTTCTAGTCCTTGAGATTCAGAGAAATTAAAATTCAAATTCTACACAAATTGTGAGGTAAAGAATTTATTAAAGTTGTTAATTTTGTATTCTATGTGTTAAGATTTTGAGAGAATAGTAGCAAACTTATAAAAAGTTACTCCCTCCGTCCCACAATAAGAGTCAAATTTTGCCATTTTGATATGTCCCACAATAAGAGTCACATTTTACTTTTATCATAAATTGTGAGTATGTCTCACATTCCACTAACTCACTCCACTTAACTCACTCCACTCACATTCTATTATAAAATCAATATAAAAAAGTGGACCTCATATTCCACTAACTTTTCCAACACACTATTCTCTACATTTCTTAAAATCTGCGCCCACACCAAATGTGACTCATATTGTGGGATGGAGGAAGTATAACAATAGTTATTTTGAACTTTGAGTTTTATTTTTTTAATTCTATAGTTTGAACTTTGAAATTCTTATCAAATCTTGATATTCTAATATCTAAATTTTATTAAATATTTATGATTGTCTAGTACATAGTTGTGTATGTGGGTGTTGATGGTATCTTATGGATATAAACTAATGTTGTAGTTAATTATTGCTTAGGTAGACCGTAGAAGATGGAACACTTCTTAAAAAAAATAAGCGTCGGGATGACTTTTCTTCTCCAAGTGAACCCATTGTTGAAGCAATGGAAAATCAGTCTCGAATTGAAGTCGAATTGAACATGGATGGTATTGTTGGTGATCTAGGACAACGTAAGCCAATTGAAGAGTTTGTTGTTTCATTTCGTGATAGAGTACCAAGAGAGTACATGAATAAGGGCACTTGTCAACCAATTGAACATAAGTATGAAAAAAAGAAACATGGTATTCAAGAAAGACGTTTTCAAGATATTTGGTTTAAATGTATACATGGCTAGAGTATAGTGTATCAAAAGATGCAATTTTTTTCTTTTGGTGATGCCTTTTCAAGAAACCAGATAAAGGAGGTCGACAATCAGATTATGCTTTTACATAGACAGGTTGTAACAACTGAAAAAAGCATAAGAAAGATTCAATTGTCATGCTGGGGGCGTGAAAGTTGTCACAATAATGCTAGAATTCAGTTTGAAGTTTTTCAAGATCAAAGGGTTAGTGTGACAAGTATATTACAGTAAAAAACTCGTGAGAGGGAAGTTGCATATCATGTTCGGTTGACAGCCTCATTGAAAGTGACTCGGTTTCTCTTAAAGCATGGATTATCTTTTAGTGAACACGATGAGTCAAGTCGTTCTTCAAATCAAGGTAATTTCATGACCAACTTAGGTAGTTGCAACATGACAGATTAGTTGACCAACTAAATGACGGAGAAGTGATAAGTGGAAGAGGTAAAAATCAAGAAACTAGTTTGGTAAGGCATGGAGACACTCGCTGGGGATGACATTACTATACATTGCTTCATCTATGCTCTATGTGGTCTAAAGTTGATAAAGTGCTTGAAGTTATACGTGACGATGCTACTTCCCATAATAACAGAAGTACCATTGAAGGATTGATCGAAAGAATGGATAGTTACGAGTTTGTTTCAACTTTGTATTTGATGAAACATCTATTGGAATAACCAATAAAAAAACAATGAATCATCTATTGGAATAACCAATAAAAAAACAATGAATCATCTACTGCCTTACAAAGGAAAGATCAAAATATTGTTCAAGTCACATATTATTGATCCAAAGTGTGAAACATCAATTGCAAAGTTTTAGAAAGAATGGATGGGAAGACATATATGATCACGAAACAAAATTTTGTGAATTGCATAATATTTCACAAGTTGAGATGGATGAAATTATACCACGTCGTGGTTATAAGAAGTATGGAATAAAGTTGATCGCAAATTTGCATCATTATTGTGTAGAGATTTTTCAACAGCTACTATAATATTCCTATTCATGTTTTTTGTATATATATATTTTATTCGTAATTTATGTTATTGTGGTTGCAATGTCAAGGTTGTTGATATAACTATAGAAGAGACGATAATCGATTTTCTAAAACTAGCACCGATTTGCTAAGATGCATATCATGTCTTGATCCAAAAAAATCTTTTTCTCGATTCAATGATGATCAAGTAATCTGTCTTGATACTTCATATCACGAGGACTTCTCTATAAGTGATTGTTTACGTCTTCCACATCAACTTAATAATTTTATTGCTAATGTATGATGTGATCCTCGATTTGTTGCCTTTAGAAATTTAGGAGGCGTTGCTACATAAATGGTCAAAGGTGGTAAGCATTTGGTTTTTCCATTGATTTATCAGATTATTGAGTTGACATTGGTTTTACCCGTTGCTACTGCTTCTCGTGAGAGAGCATTTTCTGCAATGAAGACTATGAAGACTGACTTGTGATTCGAATGAGAGATGGGTGGATGAATAACAGTTTAATTGTGTATATTGAGAATGACATTTTTTCAATGATTGATAACAAACAAATCCTGCAGCGTTTTCAATCAATGAGAACACGTAGAATTTAGTTGTCACCGCCTCAGATCTAAAACCACAGCTATGACATGGTCTTTTTGTTCTTCTTATTAGATATATTTTAGACTAGTTTGTATTAAATATATATGCATTTTTACCGTTGTTGAGATTGCGGTTTTTGTATATATATAGAGATGTATTCAGATCCTTTTTCTATCTTTTATTCTATTATTCTTTTTAATCTCAGCCCCACGATTTTGTCATCCGACTGTTAGATTGATGTCACGTGTCATTTAATAATGCAGATTTTCAGTTGAATGATGCACACCGACTAATAATGCACCATTATAGTGTAATAATGTAAATTTTCAGTTGAATAATGCACACCGACTAATAATGCACCATTAGAGTGTAATAATGCTGATCGTCACAACCATCCAATTCAAGGATCCAAGGTTTGTGATCTGATTGAAGTTTGGACTGAAAATCTGCGAAGGACCTTAACACACCCATATATATATATATATATATATATATATATATATATATATATATATTGAAGGGGTTGGCAGCGGAAGCTTGCAGCATTCAATGATCACATAAATTTGATCTATTTAGCAGATTGTTTAGACAAATTCTATTCGCGTAATTATCACATGTATCATGCTCATAAATTGAATTAAAACATGCTTTAGCATATAAAATCCCTAAAACATGCTTACTACGGAATTAGCCAATTTACCTCGTTGATTCAATCAAGAATCGATGATGGCTTGCTCCGTCTCCACGTGAAGATCTTCAATACTCGACCTTGGATCTTCTGACTGGTGTCCCGGACTATACGCTGATATTTGTGTGGGCAAATCTCACCAACGTACTAGGACTTGAATAACGAAGACAGAACTCAGCTCACGGAGGAGGCAAAATTTCGAGCTATCTCTTTCTTAGAGGGGGACAAAAATTTGATAGAGAATAATGTGTATTTTCTGTCTCCTTTATTCTCCTATTTATATTAAGTCACATATTGGGTCCAATCAGGGATCTAAGGAAGAATTTGGAATAGGCCTCACCCAATTAGCTTTTTACCAATTAAATTGAACCCACAATTTAATATAAGCTTATATTGGAATATTACAAGCAGCCACTACAGAAGTAATATTGCACTGCCTTCCAAATCCGAAATTACAAGTATTCCTGGTTTCCTTTAATTGCATTTAATTTATTTCACGCGCTTAAGATAGAAACATCCATTAATTAACTATTGTCTGCTATGGACTTAATTAATTAACATATTTTAATCTCCAAGAGTGGACTTAGCAAGAAACTCTTATTTATTATTCATAGAGTAATTAAACTCCAACTAGCTAGGTTCCGAATAATAAAACCTTGTTTCGAGATCCTCTTGTGGATGTTATCAAACGAGACTCTCCTCGCGCACGATTCAACGCAATAGCAATCCTAGCACCGCTAGATAATGATAACCACTACCCAATATACCTGGATCGTTGGGTGACGAAAAACCCGCACCTTTGGTAAGTCAAAGTAGTAGATACTCAATATCGTATGTTCAATGCTAACGTACATTGATTAAGAAATTAATTATCAAGACCTCGTCTTTCAGAAGATAGCATAAAGACTCGTCTTGCTGTTAGATCCATTCAGTGCCATACCACACCAACGTCATCTTATTTCAATAAGGCTTAGAAATAATTGGACTGACATTGCAACCTTCGCGATAGGTAGTCTAGGCCTATCTAGGTTGTGAAATTCTTATTTTTTTTGTTTAGAACTGACCGTGTTACCTTAAATTGGACGACGCCCACAACCGGTCTACTAAAACAAAGACTTAGACTTTGTTACGTTTGCTTATACATTTAAATATGCAATAAACAACCATTAAATGTAAAACATAACAACACTATGACAAAAAATAATATGTTGCATTTATTGGAAAATAACAATTAGAGTTTACAGTATCCAATCACTCGAAAGATGATTTCTAGTATACAAAACCCTAACAATCTCCCACTTATACTCAAAACAACTTTCGAGTATACAAAATGGTAGTGCACACGTCTAAAATTTCTCCCACTTATACTGAAAGCGAGTTGAGGTCTTGAATGAGTCGAACTCACATCCCTTCAACGTGGCACTCGAACCGTTTCACCGCCAAAGCCTTTGTAAAAGGATCTGCCAGGTTGTTCTCTTACGCAATCTTGACCACTTGTATGTCTCCTCTCTGCACTATATCCCTGATGATATGATACTTCCGCTCTATGTGTTTGCTCGCTTTGTGAGCTCTTGGTTCTTTCGAGTTTGCCACAGCACTAGAATTGTCACAATAAATGGTGATGCTCTTGGGCAGATTCGAAACCACACCTAAATCCATAAGGAAGTTCTTGAACCATACAGCCTCTTTTGCAGCTTCCGAAGCGGCCACATACTCGGCTTCCGTGGTAGAGTCCGCGATGCATTTCTGCTTCACACTCTTCCAAATTACGGCTCCACCTCCTAAGGTGAACACATATCCTGAAGTAGATTTTCTCGAGTCCTGATCAGCTTGAAAGTTTGAGTCAGTATATCCCAAAGGACAGAGCTCGAATGCATTGTAAACTAGAGCATAGTCCTTAGTCCGTTTAAGGTACTTGAGTATGTTCTTTACGGCAGTCCAATGTCCTTGGCCCGCATTCGACTGATATATTGCCACCATGCCAACAGCAAAGCAAATATCAGGTCTAGTACAAAGCATAACATACATGAGACTTCCAACAGCCGAAGCGTATGGAATCCTTCTCATTGCTTGTATCTCAGACGGCGTTTTAGGGCACATCTCTTGAGATAAATGGATACCGTGTCTAAAAGGTAAGAAACCTTTCTTGGCGTCATGCATGCTAAAACGACTAAGTACTGTGTTGATGTAAGGTTCTTCAGATAAGCACAACATCTTCTTTTCTCGATTCCGAAGAACCTTGATCCCGAGGATGTGTCCCGCGTCTCCCATATTCTTCATCTCGAACTGGTTCGACAACCATGTTCGTACTGATGACAACATCTTTTATTGTTTCCAATTAGAAGAATGTCATCTACATATAAAACTAAGAACACCACATTCCCCTTATCAACTTTCTTATACACGCAGCTTTCACTTGGGCACTTTTCGAATCCAAACTTGCGAACAGTTTGATCGAAACATTGGTTCCACGATCTAGATGCTTGCTTGAGGCCATAAATGGCCTTCTTAAGCTTCCAAACCATGTGTTCTTTGCCCTTTATGGCATATCCTTCGGGTTGTTCCATGTAGATGGTCTCCTCAAGACCGCCGTTTAGAAACGCACTCTTAACGTCCATCTGCCATACATCCCAATCCATATAAGCTGCAATAGAGAATAGTATTCGGATCGATTTGAGCATGGCCACTGGGGAGAAGGTCTCGCCATAATCGACGCCTTCCTTTTGGGTATACCCCTTGGCCACTAGTCTTGCCTTAAAGACTTTAACTCGTCCATCGGGTCCACGTTTACGCTTATATATCCACTTGCTCCCAATGGCAGTACAGCCTTCGGGAAGGACGGACAAATTGTAGACGTCTTTGTCTATCATAGATTGTAGTTCCGAATCCATTGCTTTCACCCATTCGCAATGATCGACATCTACCTGCGCCTCCGCAAAGTTCCAGGGATCTAATACATTGCTGTCCGAGGAGTGATCCATAGATTCTCCCAAACCAATGTATCTTTCGGGCTCATGCGAGACCCTCCCACTGCGGCGCGGCACTACAATATTTTGAGTAGAAGTTGAAGTTTCGGGAATTGTTTGTACACTTGGTACTTGTTCTTGGTTAATGGAACTTGTGACAGAAGTTAGCTCATCAAGAGCCACTTCACTGCTGGGTTTATGATTCATTGCATAGTCTTCCTCTAAGAATGTAGCGTGAGTACTCACAATGAATTTCTTGTCTCAGAGACTAAAGAATTCATAACCTTTCGTCCCTTTGGGGTATCCTATAAACAAACATACCTCCGTCCTTGATCCTAGCTTAGTTGGATCCTTTTCCAATACATTAGTCGGGCAACCCCAAATCTTGAGATGTGCTAGATTGGGCTTGTACCCAGTCCACAACTCATAAGGAGTAGTAGGTACGGATTTTGATGGTAAATTGTCTAAAATATGGCTTGCAGAAAGCAAGACATGTCCCCAAAACGAAATAGGCAGACGTGCACAACTCATCATCGATCGAACCATATTGAACAAGGTCTTGTTCCTTCTTTCAGCCACGCCGTTCTGCTGGGGCATGCCCAGCGCAGTCAGTTGAGATTCAATACCCGACTCCGATAAGTAGTCCAAAAATTCGGCACTGAGGTATTCGCCTCCACGATCAGATCGTAGGCTTTTGATATTCCTTCCATGAACTTCTCCACAAGAGTCTTAAAGTCTTTAAACTTGTCAAAAGACTCTGACTTGTGACGCATCAAATAGACATATCCAATTTTCAAGAAGTCATCAATAAATGTGATGAATTATCGAAAACCACCTCTTGCCTCCGTAGACATTGGTCCACATACATCGGAATGAATGAGCTCAAGTACTTCCTTTGCCCTATTGACCTTAGCCTTAAAAGGCCTCTTGGTCATCTTGCCTTCTAAGCATGACTCACATTTATGAAAAGGTTCCTCCTGTAGACCCTTAATAAGATCTTGTTGAACAAGAGAATGGATCCTCCTTTCATTTGCATGACCAAGTCTAAGGTGCCATAAGTACGTTTCGTTCATTGAACTTGAAGGTTCCTTTCGTTTCTTTGAAATTTTCGATGTTGTATTGAGTTCTGATTTGCGATTATTATATTGTGTAGAAATGATTGTGTACAGATTGTTTTCCATGATACCACGACAGATATAAGAACCATCTTTCTTAATAACGCAGTTGTCATTAAAAGAAATCGAATATCCATCAAAAACCAATTTAGAAACTGAAATTAAATTTCTTCTAAAAGAAGGTATCAACAAAAGATTCTTCAAAATAAAAAATCTATCACTACTAAAACGCAAATAAATGTCTCCCACTACAACGGCCGTCACTTTGGTAGCGTCACCCAGCTGGACTTCGATCTCACGATCATGTAGCCGTCTTGTCACCTGCATTAAGTCAGGATCAAAACAAATATGATCAGTGGCTCTTGTGTCAATAACCTAAGTGCAAGTAGATGTCAAACTCAAACATGACTCAACTACTAAAGCTTGGTGCATACTTGTAGCCTTGCCCCTTTTAGTACAGTCTGGCTTCCAATGCCCCTTTTCTCCGCACTTGAAACACTTCCCCAAGGGCTTCTTGTTTGCCCTTTTCTTCTTCTTTCCCTTATCCACTTTGCCCGATTCTGAGTTCGGTGCCTTCCTTTTTCCTTTGCTAGGCTTGAAGTCAGAGGAACGAGGTGCCGAAGTCATCATGGCAGCCTTAGCCTGGACCATAAGGTCCTCTGCTGACTGAAGTTCAGTCAATAGTTCTGCCAAGGTGTAATTCCTTTTGTTCATCTCAAAGTTGAGCTTGAACTGCTGGAAGTTAGAGGGAAGACTTTGAAGGATGATTGTTACCTGGGACTCGGGATCGATCGTCCCTCCCAACACCTCAATCTGGTTGAGGTGGCCCATCATCTCGAGGACATGGTCCCTCACAGACGAGCCTTCTTTCATTGTCTTCGACATGATACTCCGAAAGGCTTGAGACTTAGCCGTTCGATTCTGAGTACCAAAAAGATTCTTGAGATTCTGCATAATTTCAGTGGCAGTTTCCATGGCAGAATGCTGATGCTTGAGTACTGAAGACATAGATGCTAACATGTAGCACTTAGCCATCTCATTCGCCTTATGCCACTTTCTATGTGCATCTCTGAGTCCTACCGCAGCGTTAGCCGCCGGTACTGGAGGTCGCGGGGTTGTGAGCACAAAGTTGTACTCTTCGGCTATAAGAACGATGTCCAAATTTTGATTCCATTCTATGTAATTTTGGCCCTCGAGTTTGTTTTCTTTGAGAATTGCAGAAAGAGGATTGAACGACATTGTGACGATTTGAATTGCACTACAAAACAGAGTATTTTACTATTTGTCATAAACTTATGTAAGAAATTTGATTAGATTAACCATAAAACTTTTCAAAATCTTACAACTGTAAAATTAAAATTTTGTACCCTCCAGAGGAAGTCAATACGTATTAAAATCTTACAATATTACTGATCACAACACCGACGAATAGTCCAGAGACCACAGAGTGGCATGGCCACCTAATGTTGCCTAAGCAAGACCACCGAATTTAGCGTTACAGAATCTCATTTCTACAACACACTCCCATAACAATGCTTATGTGCTGCTAACAAGATCAAGCTATCTCATAAATCCTGTGTGAATTTCTGAATCTCGTAGTTTCTTAGGATTATTGTCCTCACAGAGCAGGTGGCGATAATATTGGAAACCACATTCTAGTTCATACCATTTATATTTGAGAAGTCCGCCATATGAACTTGCTATTTCTTAGGATTATTGTCCCCACAGTGCAGGTGACGATAATATTAGAAAAAGGCTTCATAAATTGCAGACCAATTGGTGGAGACCATATACAAATGTTGAGTTCGTAGTTATAGCTTAGATATTTGGGGTTATGGTTTTTCTTTAATTATCCTTAGCCTTAAGGCAAAGAAAGGCTTGATTAAATTCTGTTGGTATTTAATTTGCTGGATAATTAAATCTTTTATTAATTGGTATCTTCCTTTAGGAAATTATTGTTCTAGAATATAATTCTTATTCATGTCTACTATAAGATATGTCTAAAATAAATTATTTAATTCTTAATAAGACATCAAAAATTAAATTCAAATTAATTCCATTGTTCAAGATTAGGAAGAGATATGTTATTATTTAATGTTATCATACATATCTATCCTTTTTAGGATCTTAGATATATAAATATTAGGAAACTATAAATTATTCTCATCTATATCATCTACGAATCAAAATAATATTATTTATTTCCATAGATATAGAAAATAATGAAAAATATTCCTAAAGTCTAGATAAATATTAGGAAACTATTAAATTATTCTCATCTATATCATCTAGGAATAAAATAATATTATTTATTTCCATAGATATAGAAATAATACAAATATTCGTAAAATCTAGACAAATCTTCCAAAATGATTTTATTTCCATTAAATAATAATATTTTAATGATATCTTTTAATAAAAAAATGAAATAATCATTAAAATAATCCTTCATCGTTATCTCATCGTACAAGGTTCGCACGAACGATGAACGACGAAGATTCGACGAGTTCGTCATCGAATCACGACGCACGCAGCGTCTCGACCACCGGCGCGCAGGTGGCGCGCGAGTGTCTCGGCGGGTGTCGCCAGCGTCTCGGCCAGGAGCGTGCGCTGAGGCGCGGCTCCTCTCGGCCAGCGAGAGTCCCCGTCTCGGCGTCTCGGCTCGTCGGGTGCCGACGCTTCTCGGCCAGGCGCGCACGCGGCGGTCCGCGCCTCTCGGCCATTTTCTCGACGTCCGTCTCGGATGTGTTGACCGTCGGGTGCCGACGCGTCTCGGCCAGCGTTCTGTCGGGCGGCTCGGGCTCTTGGCCAGCAGAGCGCACGGTGGCGCGCCTGCTCTCGGCCAGCTCGGACCCCCGTCTCGGCCTATCCGATTGTCTGGGTGGCGCGCGCTCCCGGCCAACAGCTCGCGCGACAGCGCGGTTGCTCTCGGCCAGCGCCGCCATCCCTCTCGACCCTTCCGCCTAGGGTTCTCGGTCTGGCGGCTCGGAGCCTCGGCACGTTCTCGTTCGAACTGCCGCGCCATGCCTTCCACCGTGTCAACCTTGACTCGGGTGCGTCTGGGTCATGCGGTTTCGATCTGCGGCGCGCACGAGCCCTAGCTCGCCTGCGCGTCGCCCCGTGATCGCGAGTCCCCGGCTCCCACTGTCTCGATGTCCCTACCTCGATCGCACGTGGTACGTTAGAGCAATTCAAGTTCTTTGATTCGATAGTTCTTGAGTTCAACATGCATAAAAATTAAACAAAACAAAAGAACATTCTTCGCAATCAAATTGGACATGCATACATGAATTTCGCAAAATTTAAATCCAAATAATCAGAGCCAAAGACTGGCTCTGATACCAATTGAAGGGGTTGGCAGCGGAAGTGTGCAACATTTAATGATCACATAAATTTGATCTATTTAGCAGATTATTTAGACAAATTCTATTCGCGTAATTATCACATGTATCATGCTCATAACTTGAATTAAAACATGCTTTAGCATATAAAATCCCTAAAACATGCTTACTACGGAATTAGTCAATTTACCTCGTTGATTCAATCAAGAATCGATGATGGCTTGCTCCGTCTCCACGTGAAGATCTTCAATACTCAACCTTGGATCTTCTAACTGGTGTCCCGGACTATACGCTGATATTTGTGTGGACAAATCTCACCAACGTACTAGGACTTGAATAACGAAGACAGAACTCAACTCACGGAGGAGGCAAAATTTCGAGCTCTCTCTTTCTTAGAGGGGGACAGAAATTTGATAGAGTAATAATGTGTATTTTCTGTCTCCTTTATTCTCCTATTTATATTAAGTCACATATTGAGTCCAGTCAGGGATCTAAGGAAAAATTTGGAACAGGCCTCACCCAATTAGCTTTTTACCAATTAAATTGAACCCATAATTTAATATAAGCTTATATTGGAATATTACAAGCAGCCACTACAGAAGTAATATTGCACTGCCTTCCAAATCCGAAATTGCAAGTATTTCGGGTTTCCTTTAATTGCATTAAATTTATTTCACGCGCTTAAGATAGAAACATCCATTAATTAATTATTGTCTGCTATGGACTTAACTAATTAACATATTTTAATCTCCAAGAGTGGACTTAGCAAGAAACTCTTATTTATTATTCATAGAGTAATTAAACTCTAACTAGCTAGGTTCAGAATAATAAAACCTTATTTCGAGTTCCTCTTGTGGATGTTATCAAACGAGACTCTCCTCGCGCACGATTCAACGCAATAGCAATCCTAGCACCGCTAGATAATGATCGCCACTACCCAATATACCTGGATCGTTGGGTGACGAAAAACCCGCACCTTTGGTAAGTCAAAGTAGTAGATACTCAATATCGTATGTTCAATGCTAACGTACATTGATTAAGAAATTAATTATCAAGACCTCGTCTTTCAGTAGATAGCATAAAGACACGTCTTGCTGTTAGATCCATTCAGTGATATACCACACCAACGTCATCTTATTTCAATAAGGCTTAGAAATAATCAGACTGACATTGCAACCTTTCGCGATAGGTAGTCTAGGCCTATCTAGGTTGTGAAATTCTTTTTTTTTTTTTTGTTTAGAACTGACCATGTTACCTTAAATTGGACGACGCCCACCACCGGTCTACTAAAACAAAGACTTAGACTTTGTTACGTTTGCTTACACATTTAAATTTGTAATAAACAACCATTAAATGTAAAACATAACAATATTATGACAAAAAATAATCTGTTGCATTTATTGGAAAATAACAATTAGAGTTTTACAGTATCCAATCACTCGAAAGGTGATTTCTAGTATACAAAACCCTAACATATATATATATATATATATATATATATATATATATATATATATATATATATATATATATATATATATGTGGATGTATTCATTTCCTTTTTCCATATTTTCTTCTATTTCTTTCTTGATCTCAACCGTTCATTTCCTCCATCCTATGGCCTAAATTATTAGCTTTAACCATTAAATTTAATTCAATTAAAATCTGAAAAGGACAAAATTGGTAAACACTATTTTGGTTGTTATGGAAACTTCCTTGATTTCCTCCCTTGAAGATCTTCACGATTATTTTTTCTTTTCACAGATTGAATAGATTGCTCAATTCCTTCACCGCCTCCGATTCCGATAGCGCACCCCACTCCCACAATTGATCCGAATACACCGCCGCTGGGAGCGCGCCCGGGACCACGCTATGCGCCGCCGACTGCGGCTGCAAACCCCTGAAATCCGCGACCAGATTCAGCGCTTTAGCCAGATTGTAGTGGCCAATCGACGATGAGTAATTATGAACGAGTTTGTGGAGATCGTTAATCGCGTTGGAGTTTAATGCGTTGGAGTTTTTTAACTGATATACATAATGTACATATTGTGTAGTATAATGCGTAGTTTTAGTTTCTGTAATGCATTATTTGTGATATGTAATGAACATTTATCTTGCCTCGTTTAATTTAAGTTTTGTCGTGTTTCGATGTTTGGCGCACGTTTCTTATTTTCCCTTAGGGTTTAACAAGCCTAGGAGCTAGGGTGTATTATGTTCTAAGTCTAAAAAACGTTGTCCAAATACACGAGCTGCAGTAATTCATCTCGGGTTGCACATGCATAGCGCGTAGGCATTTTTTAAAACAGATATACATAATGTACATATTGTGTAGTATAATGCGTAGTTTTAGTTTCTGTAATGCATTATTTGTGATATGTAATGAACATTTATCCCGCCCCGTTTAATTTAAGTTGTGCCGTGTTTCGATGTTTGGCGCACGTTTCTTGTTTTCCTTAAGGGTTTAACAAGCCCAGGGGCTAGGGTGTAGTATGTTCTAAGTCTAAAAAATGTTGTCCAAATACACGAGCTGCAGTAATTCATCTCGGGTTGCACATGCATAGTGCGTAGGGATTTTTAAAAACAGATATACATAATGTACATGTTGTGTAGTATAATGCATAGTTTTTATTTCTGTAATGCATTATTTGTGATATGTAATGAACATTTATCCTGCCCCGTTTAATTTAAGTTGTGTCGTGTTTCGATGTTTGGCGCACGTTTCTTATTTTCCCTAAGGGTTTAACAAGCCTAGGGGCTAGGGTGTAGTATGTTCTAAGTCTAAAAAACGTTGTCCAAATACACGAGCTGCAGTAATTCATCTCGGGTTGCACATGCATAGCGCGTCGGTAATTTTTAAAACAGATATACATAATGTATATATTGTGTAGTATAATGCGTAGTTTTAGTTTCTGTAATGCATTATTTGTGATATGTAATGAACATTTATCCTGACCCGTTTAATTTAAGGTGTGCCGTGTTTCGATGTTTGGCGAACGATTCATGTTTTCCCTAAGGGTTTAACAAGCCTAGGGGCTAGGGGTAGTATGTACACATTAATAACAACGTTAACAAAGACCAGTAGTTTGAGTTATAAAACTAGTGTTTTGTTATAATCGCGGTTATGGACTAATTTTGACTGATTTACATAATGTACATATTATGTAAGAGACGATCGCCCTTTCTTCCTCTAGGGTTTTTCGGCTCACCCTGATCTCCAGTCGTACTTGGGCCTACCTCGGCCAATCTATCCCTGAATTTTTTCGCAAGTGCTACCGGAATTACATCATCGACTGCTTCGTCGATGTCGAGTCTTAGCTGCTTCTCTGATATGGAACAAACAACATAAAACATCAGAAAATTATCATTAAAACAGAATACAGCATGATATGCGCACTTTGAATCTTCACTGAGTGGATTAACCAATATAAACAATACCTCTCACAATGCCTATTATACTCCAAATAATGATAATTACCTGCTACATAATGCACTGCCTAAACTAAATAATGCACATATGTAATCTTCACTGAGTTGATTAACCCATATACAAAATACCTCTCATAATGCATAATATACTTCAAATAATGAATAATACTAACGACAACAAGCACTTCTGATTTCAAATAATGTGTACTTTGAAATTCACTGAAATAATTCACATATACACAATAGCCTTCCTAATGAATACAATAATGTAAATAATGACAAAAACTTAACCTATAATGCGCAAGACAAATAAAAAAATGCACATATTTATATTGCATTCAATAATGGATCATTTTACACTTTGAATCTTCACTGAGTCTATTAACAAATATAAAAATACCTCTAATAATGCCTAATAAAAACCAAATAATGACAATAACCTACTACATAAATCATTGTACAAACCAAATAATGCACATATGTAATCTTCACCGAGTCTATTAACCAATATAAAAACTAATAATGCAAAATATACTCCAAATAATGACAATAACCTGCTACACAATGCACTGCATAAACCAAACAATACACATATGTAATCTTCACATAGATGATTAACCCATATGCAAAACACCTCTCATAATGCATAATAGACTCTAAATAATGACAATTACATACTGCATAATGCAATTCCTAAACCAAATACTGCACATATGTAATCTTCGTTGAGTTGATTACCCCATATACACAATACCTCTCATAATGCATAATATACTGCAGATAATGACAACTTAAAAATACATAATGCACTGCCTAAACCAAATAATGTAAATATGTAATCTTGACTGAGTTGATTAACACATATACATAATACCTCTAATAATGCATAATATACTGCATATAATGACAACTAGCGGCTACATAATGCACTACCTAAACCAAATAATGCACATACGTATCTTCCAATAACCACTTTTCCCACAACAGCAAACGAACCGGGTACATAAGTCAAAATATGTAACAAATAATGCATCCAAGTACATCAATAATGTGGATTTTAGATTATCTAATGCGCACAAAACAGTCATGCAATTACCCTTCCAGCCATTACCCAGACATGAAGATGAATACACAATGGAGGCCATGTCGAACAATTGAACCAATTATACACTCAGTTCATACACTCAATCAAATGGCGCAATTATACACGCAGTTTTACCTGCAGCTTGTGTAGGTTGAGAGCGCGACGGACGACCTCGTTTAGTCATTGCGAATCTGTCATAACAAAAAGACATTAGATACCCGATTCCATCATTCTAAACCCAAAATTGATGTCTGCGCTTCGGATTCAGAGAAAACCCTGACCAAACAAACTACTAATTTACGAATTTCAAAAATCGCAACGTAGTGGATGTTAAAATTTTTGCTTTTCGTGTCTAAAAATTCATGAATTCGGATTCTAGTCTGCCTTTTTCACACATACCTTGTCGACTTGGTGAATACAACAACACCAGTGTTGCCGGTTTGCGTTCGATGTTTGCACTGGTGGAGGGTGAGTGACGGGATCTAGGAAAGTGATGACAAATTTTTCGTCGGCTTCCGACGGAAAATAACGGCGGCGGCTAGGGTTTGTGTTTAATGGAAGAAGGGGAGTGGGAAAGGCGGAAGAGTAGAGAGGAAGTTAGAGAGTGTTAAATGAGAGAGAATACGTCGATGGAAGGGTGGAATTCATCAGAATGCTTAAATTTCGTGCCTTCCATAGTCTGGCGGTTCCAATTTTTGTGTTTTGACTAAATTACCCTTATAATGCACAAAATCAGCCTTATAATGCAACGCGGGTTATAAAAACAAACATCCATCTGGACCGTAGATGAATCAGATCCAACGACCCATATTTAAAAGAATAAAGGATCTAAGGGATTAATAGGAGAATATATATATATATGGT
Source organism: Salvia splendens (assembly GCF_004379255.2). Lineage (NCBI taxonomy): Eukaryota > Viridiplantae > Streptophyta > Magnoliopsida > Lamiales > Lamiaceae > Salvia > Salvia splendens. The sequence continues at coordinate 33,438,348 of NC_056032.1, forward strand.
TGCGTTAGTGTGCTAACTAATTTACAGTAATAACTAATAACTTCCAATTCTGTGTATTAAAATTATCAACACAAAGATATAATTATATCAATATAACATGTAAATTTAAATATCAACACAAAGACATAATTTATCAATACAAGAAAGATTGATAAATTTATGGCTTTGTGTTGATATTTTTAACATATAAAATTGATATTTAGTTATTAGTTATTACTGTAAAAAGTTAGTATTTGATCTCTCTCTCTCTCTCACACACACACACACACACACACATATATATATATATATATATATAGATGTGATCAGTTGCTAACTATTTGCTAATTGCTAACTGCCAACTATGTCAACAGCCTATGTTATAGATGTCAACATAAATGCATTTGTATGTCAACTAAACAGGACCCTAGAGTTGTAATCAAATGCAAGCTCTATACATTGTACAAAGTTTTACGTTATAGTTGGCAATACAAATTCCTTCGTGTTGACATCTATAACATAGGACGTTAACATAGTTAGTAGTTAGCAATTTAAGATAGTTAGCAACCTAACAGGACCCTAGAGATGTAATCAAATGCAAATTCTAAACATTGTACAAAGTCCAAACTATGACCCGTGACATAAGTATTTTGATAACTATTTTGTGCGCCTATTCAATTACTCATCCGGCTTTAAAAAATAACAAATTTGTAAATGACATGAGTTTTAATATATAATTGGTAAAGTAAGAAAAAAATGAGAAAAAATAAGAGATAGAAATTGAAAAAGTAGTGGAAGGAGTGTTACTGAATTCTTGGGTCCACATTATAAATGATATGTAAGATTATTATTTGTTGAAAACTTATCATATTTAGACATGATCTAATTTTTGGGGATATCCCAAAATAGTAAAACTAGTTTATTTCTTGGGATGCAGGGAGTATGTATATTGTTAGTAACTGAACTTTTGCTTTTGCCCTAAGATTTTTAAGTCTCAACTATACTATTTTGACTTTAATTGTAAAATATTTCATTCGTCCCTTAAAAATAGACTATATTTATCATTTGAAGATATTCCTTAAAAATAGACAAATTCTATATAAGGAAATTTTTTTTATCTCTAATGAGGTGGGTCTCATTCTTCACTAACAATAATCTAATCACTTTTTTCTTTCTATCTTTCTTACTTTACCAATTGTGAATTAATGACATGTGTCATTTTAAATGTTGTCTATTTTTAGGGAGGAATATTAGTTAAAATACTAATTTATTTTAACATAAAAACAGAATCTCCAAAGAGTTTTTCCAATTTTACATTTTCATGCCTTAATAATGAAATGAAGATATCAATTTTCTTTGTTGCAGCCCAACCATGCATATATTTTGTCCTATAATTTATATATAATATCATATTACAAGCCTGAATACGAAAATCACAAAATTAATAAATTCTATTAATATTGATATGATATAATGTTAGAAAAAATAGTTGCATTTTCAGAGACAAAATTATTCTTTAAAGTTATTAGATAGAATGATGTGAATTTTATCAGTCATACAGAGTGTGAAAGTGTGTAAAATAAAAACTCATACTCACGTCAAATATTTTCTAACTGGAAATAGAACTGGTATATGTGCTCATAAGTTGATACTCATTAACTATTCATGTTAAACGAATTTTTAAATACTGAATGTGGAAACTTTTGATCACAAATGAAAGGAATAAATATTAAATAGTAGTATTGAATTATCTCAAATTAAATAAACTAAAATATGTAATTTAGTATCTAAATTTGGATTTGCTCGCGTCAATCGTCCTCGGAGGCATCGTGGTGGTACTGCTGCTTTGGATTTTTCAGCGGCGTCGTTTTGATGTTTAAGAGGTGAGATTATCAATAAAAAAGGAAGATGAATGCGTTGACAATATTTTGTGAAGAAGGTGCCGGATATTGCTTGTTTTTTAATATTTTAAAAAGTAAACACATGTCACTATTCTATTGGTGGGTTGTAGGATGTGGGGGAGGTGATCCGCTCCGGTTGCTCTTTCGTACTTCCTTCGTATAATAGATGTCGTACTTGGATGATGACACAAGATTTTAGAATATGTTGTTTTTTGTGTTAAGTGAAGAGAAAAAAAAATATATTTTTATATATTGACGTGAGAGAGGACGGTTTAAAAAAGAAATGTGACATTTTTTGTGAGACAAACTTAAAAAAATATTGTAACATTTATGGGACAAACGGAGTAGTAGAGATCCAAAAATGTTCTAATAAATGTGTGTTTTGGGTGCATCTTTTGGTTTTGAAACTTAATTGATTGTATAATTTTTATTTTTATAATAAAATTTAGTAACTATTTACATATTCGAACTTTATATAATAATATTTGTTATTTTATAAATTTGAAATTATAATTTTAAACTAATGAGAATTTAAAAAACAATTGGGTCATGGCGTTAAAACTGGTTTTAATAAAGTCATAGGCCTGGGCCCATTATTCATAATAATCCAATAAAATTGTAGCCCAACCCACAACCTGAAAACCTAGCTATATATTTGACTTTATCTCTCCCCATCTCTTCATTAGGGTTTGTGAGAAGCAGCTTCACTCAGACCTTTTATTCGTCCTCCATCCGAAAGCCATGGTACTTCTCTTAGTTCACATACTTTTCAGTTGCGTTAATCAATTTATGATTCCAAAAACTGGTTTTAGAACCGACGCGTTATACACTCTCTCCTCAGGTTAATCAGACGGTTTTGTATTTTTTAATCGATTATAATTTGTTGTTCGTTCCCCCCTCCCCTTGAACTATGATTTTATGTTTTTGAATGTTGATAATTAACTTTTTTTTTCCTCGATTTCGCTCATTTATATCATCGTTCTGAGTTTAAATATCAGTTTAAGAAGCATCGGGTTCATACCGATGCCCTCCCTATAGGTTATTTTGTCACGAGAGTGCTAGAGCCGTTAGTGATGCATTGGTAGCAGTGATAGGAATTATGATGAATTGATGTTTTAATAGTCATTCATTTAGTTTGATTTATGTGTTTATTCCACTCGGGTATTTGAACGACTGAGTGGCGTTTCTGGTATTATGTGAAATACATCGTTTTAATAAAGCGTAAATACTCCATGTTACTGTATATTGATCTTCCATCTCTAATTTATGTTGATCTTCCATCTCTAATTTACAATAGTCGAAGAGAAAGACCAGAGAGCCCAAGGAAGATAATGTCACCCTTGGACCTGCTACCAGAGACGGTGAACTAGTTTTTGGAGTTGCTCACATTTTTGCCTCATTCAATGACACCTTCATTGTAAGTGCATATCAAAATTTGGTAAAATACTTATCTAATAACTAGTTAAAATAAGTAATTCTTTCCAAATCTTTCTTGCAGCATGTCACAGATTTGTCTGGGCGTGAGACCATGGTCCGTATTACTGGTATGGTTTAGCTGTTTATACCTATTATCTCGTTTTGGACCTTATTTATTGGAATTTAGACATTCTTTAGAACATTGACATGGTTATTAATTCGACAATATCACATTTTTCAATTCGAAAGAAAGTAGCCATGCTATATTTACTTCTTATATGTTAATCGATAGGAGTATATAATTAGGCATACAGGGCGTGGGATGAATCTCATTTTAATGGGTATTGTGCATCTGAAGCCTTCTTTATGATGCTTTATCACCTTGGAGAACTGATGTCCTGCTGTAATCCACTTTAGTCCTCATTCTTTTACTAGAGAAGTAGTAGTATAGTTTCCTAATATTGCTGAGCCCATGTCCTAGGTGATGTTGTATGTTAAGGCCTGAATACAAAGTTTCATAATTTTATGATATGTTGTATATTGTTCTATTTACTACTATGTTTTTCAAATTTGAAGGTTCTGAAATTTGATTAAAAAATTTCTGTATTTAGGTGGAATGAAGGTCAAAGCTGATAGGGATGAATCGTCTCCATATGCAGCTATGCTTGCAGCACAGGATATTTCTCAGAGATGCAAGGTTTCTACATCATATTGTTTTGCAACTACATGACTAACATTACCTTGGAAGTAATTCGTATCTGCCATCTTTTTGTTTGAGGTGATTAGTGGTTTACTGATGCTTGATTTTTTCAGGAATTGGGAATCAATGCTCTTCACATTAAGCTTCGTGCTACTGGTGGCAACAAGACCAAGACGCCTGGTCCTGGTGCCCAGTCTGCATTGAGAGCCCTTGCACGTTCGGGCATGAAGATTGGTCGTATTGGTATGTTGCAGTTTTATTTGATGAAGCGGATCATGGATTCATCTTCTTTTGCCTTCCATTTCATTGGTTAATATATGTTAACCTGTTTTTACATCTCCAGAGGATGTTACTCCCATCCCAACTGACAGCACCAGGAGAAAGGGAGGCAGAAGGGGAAGGAGGCTGTGATCTGTTCTCTGTTCTCTGTTATCAGGAGTCTTGCAAATGTGGTTGGGATGCCTTTTTTCATGTTGAAAATTTTGTTATTCAGATTTTGAACAATTTTAGTTTTTAAACATGAAATCTTATGTTTGATCATTATGGATATCAACAATGAAGATGGTTGTTTTCTGGATAATATCCATGCTTTCCTTGACTTAATTTATTCTGTAGTTGGGATATATTTTCTCTTGGGTTCTATCCATAATATCTTCTCTGTTTGCTTGTCTTAATTTACTTGCATGTATTAATGTGTTCTACTGCCTGTTATTTTAGATTAAGCATTGAACGTTTTTTGTGTTAGAATTTCTTAAGTTTGAGCCCCATCTAATGGGTATGTAACTATTTCTCTGTAGCCATTTAATGCCAGAGTGTACGTTATAAATCCCTATATTGAAAATCCATTAAACTTTGTCAGCTGAATTTATTCTATGGTAGTTGATTTTCAGTAATGGTATATGACTCCGTTTGCGAGCGTAACATTTTTTAAACAAACTTTTTCTTAAATTGTGATCACTAAAATTGTGTATTGCATCCTAGGGAAAAACTATATTAGTAATTTAACTAAAGTTGGTGTGTATTGTTAAAGATTGATTGCTTAAAATATGTAATAGCCTGTTTTAATTACAGTTATTCTAAGTTAAACTTATAACTTATTATTTGTAATTGTATCATTGGATAGAAATGTTCTTTCCTACGTTAAACTTGAAGTTCCATCCTTTTTGGCTGGAGCGGGAAAAAAAAGTAACATGAAATGTCGTTATGTTTGAAGACTGACAATTCTAAAAATAATTTTTTATTTTGAATAGGTTGCAAAAAACTCCGTGCACACAATTAACTTGTTTTGGAGGCCGCCTATTGTGTTCTTTTAATATAAATCCTTATGCACTCAATCTATGGTCATCATGGCGTTTATCCGTATTAAATAAGTTTACCGTTATTCTTTATACATGTTTTATTAAAGAGTGATGCTAAATGGCCATAATGTGGCCGGTCATAAAAAGTTAATTTAGTCTATTTACATGTATAAAAAATTAGAATTACCGATATAAACTTATATGTGTGTGAATGGATTTATAAGTTGATACTTATCTTTGAATTCTATTACGTAAAACATCTTAATATCACGAATTATTGTATACGTTGAGCAACAATCAAGAAATGACAGTAGTAATAAGTTGAGCAAAAACTACCAAAGAACAACACTAACATGTTGAGCAACATATAATGAAGATGATATAAAAGTAAAATCAAGTAGTATTAAATCAAAAATTTGAAAAAAAAATCAATTTTTTTTATTATTTAATTAATTTTATTTAATTAATTTATGGCTGGCCATAATGTGGCCGCATAACTTTATTCTTCATTAAAATTGATTGATTTTCTCTTTGTTGTCCACTCCCTGAATTCAATTTATTATAAAAGAATAGTTATTCTTTCTTAGTACTATATTTTACTTTATTTTTCCCAATAAACTCAATAATAGTAGTAGTAGTAGTATTTTTTTAAATCTCGCGGTGAGTAATTTTTTTAACTAGTGCCGTAATTGAGCAACCTTTACTAACTAATGTAAATCCTTATATTTCAATTTATTTGAGTAACATTGACAAACCTGTCAAGAGCATGCTTATGATCAAAATTTTGCATCTTTAGCATGTGAACGAACGCCAGTACTCCAGCAGTTGTTTATCCAGAATCTAGAGGATTTTAAGTATGTGGGAAAGAAAATATTCAAATAGTCTGCAGGGACAACGCAATTGATTTCGGAGGGTAGAGTTGCAAACTTGCGAGAGAACATAGTCAAACACAAATTGAGATTACGTATCAAGATGAGATTTTGGTGGCAACCAACTGCAAATGCACTGGATCAGTTTGGATTCTTGACTTAAATTTAATCCTAGTCGATATGATTTCGTCAATAGTCATTAGACTATTCTAATGTATTACTTCTATTTCATTTCCAAGAACTCGGCCAGATCCCAAAACTGATGACTTTTCTAATTTGCTCAAAATTTACCTTGATAACGATTGAGTAACATCAACTAAATTAATTTCCACAAAAAATAAAACATTCGGTTAATTAATGTTACCGCTTCAGGTGTGATAAAAGTGTAAGAAAAAGATGGAGTGCGGCGACGTAAACAGAAATATAAGAGTGGAGAAATGAAAAAAGCGTGGGCATTCAAATCCCACTAAGTTCCTAGTGAGATCCAACTACTTCTCACTCATCCAAATCAAATTGTAACTCATATATTCTCCATACACACTCATTGATTGACAGATCTGTGAATTCGGTATTCGTACTTTTGTTTGCATTAATTACTAGTATAAGTAAATTTAATCACGTTTAGCTAAACAGAAAAAAAAGGGAAATGGAATCATGAGTACATTTTCCTCTATCATTATTATCTAGAATTGTCGAATTTGGCTTACAAGGGAAAAAAATCCAACAACATCAACTTTTTCACAAAACTAATGCATGCCATACGAATATTGTTATTATGTAAATACATTTTTGTGTAGAACATCTACAACCATTAATCGAGAATTGAAGAGAGAGAAGTGTGGAGAGAGGTTATCGAGAATTTTGTTCAAGAAGTGAGATGAGATCAGAGCGAGGAGAAAATGAAAATGAATTTAACATTTATCCCCTTTTGATGCCCAGGGGTAAAAAAAGGGAAAAAAAAATGGACGCCAAATGATATTTTGAAATTTTCATATCCTATAGCGATATTTTTTCGAATTCAGAAACCTAAAAGGTGCAAAGTGTATTTTCCCGTAACCAAATTTAAAGTTCACTCTATAATCAATAGATGAAGACTCCCTAGATCGAGAGGAGGATCTAATTTTTTCTTAAGATCGGTAGAAAAAGATTAGATGTCACCCCGATTTGCAGGATTTTTTTAACAGAAGAAGATTTTTTAAATATTTATTTCATAAAATTAAAATTTATCTCTTATTAAAGTAAATTTTGTTATTCTTCATCATTTGTTCATTTCACTCCGCTTCCTTCAAAATTGAATCCTTGATCTGTCACTTGGCACATATTTTAAGAAAATAATTGATGAATGTTGGCAGATGTATATTTCGTAGAAAAATAATACTTCATTCGTCCCATAAGAATATGCACTATTTACTTTTTCTGTTCCACAAGAGTATGCACTTTTTAATTTTGAAAACTCTTTTATCTCTAATGAGGTAAAACTCATTCTCCACTAACAATACTTTAATTACTTTTTCTTTCTTTCTTTGATAAAAATAAAAGGCTCAAACCATGAGTGGTAAGCATAAGTTCACAAGGCGGCAAAACCAAGTACAAAAACTATCCAAGCTAGAGAACTCTCTTAGTGTCAACACCAAAAGGCAATCAACGGGCACTCAAAAGCTAACAAGACCATTACACTAACGCAATTACCTTTTTTCTATATCTCTTTTACTTTACCAATTGTGTATTAAAATTCATGTCCAACCAAAAGTGCATACTCTTGTGAAACAGAAGGAGTGCTATTACTAACGGTCTCATTACGTGGTTCATTTTGTAAAAAGAGTTGTTCGTAAAACTGAAATATCATATCCATGTGATATACTACGGAGTACTTTTTTTTGGATGCCAAATAAAACGGATGTTCTAAGTACTATACACATACCCTTTAGAACAATAATAATTTAAGAATAATATAACGATAAAACAATATATAAGAATAGAGCTTATTAAACGTGCAATTTTTAACCTTTTCTAAATGTGCAATTTTTAATTACTACTTTTAAACGTGCCACGACTTCAATACGTACATAAGCTTAACCCCATGCCAAAAAAGCACAAGAGAAAGAAAATAAATTAGAGTGGACTTTCTTCTTTTGGTATAAAAAGTTTCAACTAGGATGTTAGAATATTTACAGTTTTTTGCTTTTTGGCATCATGATTTGGTGTTAAATACTTATACATATGAAACTGAAGGGAAGGTAAATTCTAAAAAGTGATGGGGGAACTTCCACACCAAAATCATGAAACAAAACACAGAAATAGAAACCCTAAAATGATTGTAGATTTCACTTATTTCCTCCTTGTGCGGTTGTTTTGTTAAAAGGATGTTTTGTTCTCGCCACAATCTTAATGCGTAGTGCTCAATAAAGTGTGATAGTGAGAGTTCAAATTGATGTTATTAACGTTAAAAAAAATTGGTTATATTTTCTTAAATAGTCTATAAGTAGTATTGTACATATACGCCACATGGATCCTCTTCTAATGCTTATAACACCATAATCCAAAACTAAGACTAAATATACACCATTCGATTTTGAAATGGGTGGATGAGATTAAACTCACAAATTTCAATAAATAGTAGACAAAATATCAACAAAAGGGTAATATTGTCATTATATTATCATATGATAATTTTCGTGTGTGTTTTTTTATCAACATGGTGTATTACAAATATCAACAATATGACATGGAAATATCAACACAAGTACAAGAAAATATCAACACAGTTTTATTGATATTTTACCTACATTATATTGAGATTTTGCATATACTATATTTAGATATTTTTTACATTTGTTGATAAAATCTGCTTATCAACATGTACGAAAATTGAAATATAATTTATCAAATTTCATCACCCGAACATCGACGGAACATATGCAATTGAGATCTCGTCGGAATCCTTATAAAATTATCTTTAATTTGATATATTTTTTGTGAAAAAATAATTTAAATCAAGAGAGTTACATATATTTAAAGTTTTAAGATGATTTTGAAGAGAGAGAATTGACATTAATATCCTTTATGTTTATTTAATAATTTTTTAAATTTAAAATATAATATATTTGACATTATTTCCACCATTATATTTCTTAATCTAATGATTAAGATTTGGTCTTATTTATAATTGCAAAATAGTTAGCAATACATCACTCCCCTACATCACATATAATAAATATAGTCCATTTAGATGCAATAAATAAAATTTGAATACGACATATCATATCATGGATGAATCATGGATGATCTCGAAGAGTGGTGAAGGAATTTTACTTGTGGTCATCTCAGTCTAGAACCTATGTATGCATAGATGAGTGGGTAAAACTTGGACCCCCACTTAAATCTATTTGTCTTATACTATGATCAAATAAATACTAAATACTTATAAACTTAGCTGCGTAATATTGACGTCACATTGATATAAAAAATATGTTATATATGTGTGTATGGAATATTGTTAATTCTATGGTATTAGTATTGTTAATAATACCAAATATCATAAATTCAAAGTTCACTCCCTAACTTTTCTACATTTCAGTTTATAAATGTATGAGTTCCACGAAGTAAAAAAAGATATAGTAAGGGCAAATTACGAAACGATCACCTTTTATCATTATTATTATAATCTCTTCTATTCAATTTTTTATTTGGATATATAAGAAGCATGCATGTAAGCTTTCTCAAACCGTAGAGATCATCAATCACATTAAGATATTTTAATTTTCTGTACACCCTATTACTCCATTTGACTTGTATTACTACTTTTTTATACTAATCCTACATAGGAAATGTCACCTCAAGGAATTATATACATCACTAAATCATTTCATCATATATAACCAATTTACATTTGACCGTTTTTTAAAAATATCAACTATTTTCAATTTAATACATCTCTTAAAATTATATACTTTTTTATTTTAAAAAATACAAACACAACTAAACACTACTCTCTTCATCTCTTAAAAATACTATGAATTATTTCTTTTTCATTACTTAAAATTATGAATTTTCTATTTTAAAAACTTTTCTTATCTCAAATAAGGTGAGATTGATTCTCCACTAATATAATAGTACTTAATCACTTTTTTCTTTACATCTATTTTTTATTTTACTAATTGTGTATTAAAACTTGCGTGAATGTTAGTACATTTTTAAAGGATGGAGGTAGTATTACTAACGTGATCTATTCACACTATTTTCACTATCTATTCTCATTCCCTTTTTTAAAATTTTTATTTTTACCAATTGTATATCAATCAAAATTTGTTATTTTTAAAAGATGAATGTAATTCTCCTATATATATCTATATGGAGTATATTGTACTCCATCATTTGCAGTATAAAGTTCCAATTCCAACAGTTATGAAAATTATGGTTTCTTGATACGTCAAAATTAGATAATTAGGGTTTTTTTTACCGCTGAAACCGCCCCAAATTACACATGACTACGAGCTAAATTAAATATACGTCAGCATTTAACATAGAGTAGTTATATATGTTATGATTTTTTATGTCTAATAATTTGAAGTTTGAGCTGGTATAAGTCGTAGTCAACACCTAGAATAATTTCTCCATATCTCTATATGACAACAAAAAGACGTCTAAACAATTGGATCTGAGCTGCATTATGCATATATATGTCAACAAAGACAACAGTAGATGCTAAAATAATAAAAGACGTGTCAAACAGCTTTCAAATTTAAGTGGATCCTGGAAATCTTTTAATGACTTTTACTATAAATGAAAGAGAAAAAGTACAATCAAAGTTAACATGCTTAATTGGTAAAGAATTGATTTTAGTACATTAAAAATACTTTTAGGATAGCAAGGAGATAGCTAGGAATTTATGGGAAAAAAAAGAAACACAGCTTATAGGTGACCAAACTTTTTCTTTGATAGTTAAAAATTTTAACCAAATTTAATTTATTTTCAGACTGATTTCTGAAATGGTGATGCCAACCTAAATTTGACTAAATTTTATGAATTTTAGTAATTTGTCCAAAAGTTTATACACTTTGAATGAAAAATGGACTATACACTTTGAGTTTGTTAAAAAAGAGAATAATGGACAACCTTTTGAGGTAAATGGTAATTGCTTGAAAGATAATCGGTGTTGTTCTATTTATTTATGCATTTGCTCAAATTGGTGTTAACTGTGATTTTAAGAGTACTCTAAAATCCAATGTTTTAAAAACCGGACCGGCAAGCGAACCGGTGACGTTACTGGTTCACGGTTCAACCGGTCCAACCGTTCGAACCACCGGTCTAACCGTTTTACTGTTGTAAATATATATAAAAATATATTAAATTTAGTAAATGATTTACAATTAATAATATATCACAAAACATTAAACCTTATAGATAATTAGTGATGTATAAATATAAATAATATTAAAATTTAGTAAATATATTCAGATATATATATTTAATATTAGTTAATCTAGATAAAAAATTTAATATTTCACGTATTAAAATAGATAATGTTTATATTAATTTAAGAAAATTTATTTCGTAAAATAATATATAATTAAATACGAATTAAGTACTTATTAATTAGTTTAGATAAGATTATTCATTAATGTCAATGACTCAATAGCTAGGGTATATAAATTAAGTATGTAATATAAAAAATTTATTTATAGTAAATAATGAATCTTATATGGTACTAATAATAATATAGGTGGTAAGTAGAGTATCATTAAAATATAAAGGATGATAATTATATATATTATAATTAACAATTATATTAAAGAATAATAAAATTAAAATGAATTATTAGTTTTTGTAGATAAAATTAATGGTTAATGTATAAAAATATTTAATGTTCAAATTGTTCAATGAGCCCATGTGGTGGAATGGTAGAGGTCTTTTTAACTAGAAGAGAGGTCATGAGTTCAACCTCTACCAACAATAAATTTTAAAAAATTTTGAAAAAAAATAGAAAACCGGTTTCCAGTTCACGGTCCAACCGGTCCGACCGGCCGGTTCCACCGGTTCACGGCGGTTCAATGCAGTGGTGGTTTAAAGGGGTGAACCGGACTACCTACCGGTTCGCGGTCCGACCGGTCGAACCGGCCGGTCCAGTCCGTTTTTAAAACATTGCTAAAATCTATATGTATTGATGATACGGTCCCATCGGCAACTTGACAACAATGACGGAAAATGCTCATGACTAGGGATGTCAGTGTAGCCCGCAACCCGTGGGCTAGCCCGAATAGCCTGCCGAATTTATAGAGGCAGGGCTGAAAATTTCTAGGCCGATAAAATTAAAACCCGATTAGCCCGCACCCGATTAACCCGCAACATGTTAGGGCCAGACCCGAAAATCCGATGGGCTGGCCCGAAAACCCGATAAACTTTCTATTATTCTATTTTTTTACTTCTAATTCGACACTTCATTGATTAATTTTTATAATATAGATAACTAAAAATATAACTTTTAATTTTATATTAAATATATAAATTATATATTGAATTTTATTAATATAATAATTGATAAATAAATTAAAAACTTCAAATTCCCTTAAAAAATATTTAAATTTCTAAAACAAGCATTAAAATTTCACGAAATATCTCAAATATTAGTATCTCAAATATATCTCATATTTATCATAATTAAATATTTTACATTTTATGAATATAACTAATTTTCATCATTATCTATTGGATTGATCGCATGTTAATTTTATCGGTAGCAACCCGATTAACCCGCCGGGCTAGCCCGAAACCCGAGCTTTTAGGGTTAGGGTTGAACATTTGCAACCCGAAAGAAATCACAACCCGATTAGCCCGCAACCCGAGTAGAGTTGGCCCGAAACCCGATTGACCGACCCGATTGACATCCCTACTCAAAACCTTCAACGCGATCTATAAAAATGCAAAAATCGATGTTCTATGGTATTGACCCTCAAAAAATTAATATCATAGACAAGAACGAATGCACGAGCCCCTACGAACCCTACAAGTATTCAAGAAAGGAAATAGCTTGAATGACGCTACAAATAGTATAAAAAAACCAGGCTTCACCGAACAAGAAGAAGATTGAGATGGTAAATCTAATCTAAAAAGTAAATTAAGATTGAGTTATACTCGAATTCACGTCCAACAATTCATTTAATTATAAATTAACTTAATTCTTGCTCAAAAAAATTTCTCAATAATATACTGTTTTCTAAGCTTATCGGGATTGGATTAATTATTTAACTTATGTACTACGGCTACACATCACATTTAGCCATGATAAGTTTTTTTCTTCTCTTACTGTCGATAAGAAATTGAAGGAGTGATTTCAATTTGTCAAACTCTAGAATATCTTTATTAAGAGTAAAAGGAAGATTTTTTTCCAAAACTCAAATGTAGACTATTATATTTATGATTATTACTCATTTATTGAAGAGTCATTGGTCCAACCTGTCAACATATAGTTTTCATACTCCGACAGAATTAATTACACAAGGGCCAGCTCATATAATTATCTGGTGTGATTTTATTGTATATTAACAACAACAACAATAATAATAATAATAATAATAATAATAATAATAATAATAATAATAATATATCATTTTCATTTTTTGCCTATTGTCGTGATCGTACGTGAATGGGTTAAATAACTTAAATTGATCATCTAGATCTACTGTCATCATATATATTGATACACCTGTATAAATTGTTAATTATCCCCCCAGCGTTTAATAAGTTTATAATTAACAAAAATATAATTTATTCACGTTACAAAATATACCAAAAATCTCAACTTCCATAACTAAAATTAATATAATCAAATCAATAGCAATTATCCTTTTAATTTTGAAATGTCTTTGGCTTCAAGTTCAACCTTCTAACTTCTCTAGTTTTGACCCCATATTTTGCGAGTTTTGAAAAGTGAATATTTTTATCCACATTCAGTTACGTACGTCGATTGTAAGTTTCTTATCTTAAAATATTTAAATATTTCTCATCGAAAATAAGCATGCATTATTTTCAATTAAAAAAAAAGAAATCGTGTTTGTTTTTAGAATTTGAATCGTATATTGAAGAGAAAATTATAAATTAATGAAAATACTAATTTGGTCCGTCGACAAAAAAAAAAGCATTATCGAAAGAGAAAACCAAGGAACGGTTGACCATTTCGGAAAACCTAAAGAGCATTAACATTTAACACGAAATTACGGATCATTATCTTTTTTATTCGATTTCTGAATCTTATCAAGTTTTTTCTTTTTCTCTTCTTCTCTCTCCAGAAAAAAAAAACTCCATTTTCTCCACCTGATAGATTATAAGGATCCACCATCTTGTTTTTCCTATAAATACGCTCACTTGGATCCTTTCAATTAACATAGTAAAGACATTTTCGTTGATTATTCATGGATATATTCAACACCCTTGTTTGTGCACTTTCATTGCTATCACTTTTCAACCTTGATCTCGTCGAATCATCTCACCATGTTTTTCTGCACTTACAATCCAAATCCAAGCATGTGGTTGATGTCAAGCAACAAGGCAGGACTGGTTATCATTTTCAACCACCCAAACATTGGATAAACGGTCTCTCTCCTTCTCTCTCTTTGTGAATGCATGTAGTAACTATATATGTTTGGGTTTAATTTGGGGTGAACAAAAATTATGATAATGATGGAGTTTGAATGCATGAGGTTATTAGTATAATGAATGTATCTCAACTTCTTCAATTGGTTTTCCAATCAGGAAGAGTCAAACTTTAATTCTCTAAAAATATTATCTTTGTGGCCTTTCTTGATTTTTTTGGTAATACTTTTTGTGTTTGGATGGAGACAATTTGCCCCTTTTCTTATCGTTGACCTATTGTAATTTATGTTTGCATCAGCAGACTGCAGACTGCAGTAGATGATAACTTTTAAAATATATATAAACATTGCTAATTGTGTGTTTTTGAATGAACCACGTATATTTATCCAATATTAATTTGGCTACAATTCAAAGATGTCAAAATATTGTCTAACTGGAATCCAAAAGATGTGTAAATCCTTGTGCATGCTTTAATTGAAGTATAAGTCATCATGGTCCCCATGAAACAACTTGCCTTATTACTCCAATTTTGACTCTCAACTTAATTAGATAGGAGTACTAATAGAGTCCATACAACTTAACCCCAAATCACTTAGGTTGATCCAAACCAAGGCTTTGATAGAGTATGAGTTGCACTTATATATCGTTTCCGTATTTGTTAATTCTCTGATATGAGATGATTTGATCATCAAAACTTACCAACTCACTCAAACTGATTTTATATTATTTTTGTTTCATGTGGCGTGGCGGGTGATACAAAATCTCAGATCCAAATGGTTAGTTACTTAAACTTTCCGTGAGTCTGATTAATTAAGATCGAAATGAAATATAATTGATGGGTATATATGATTAGGACCAATGTACTTCAACGGAATATACCACCTGTTCTACCAATACAACCCAAAGGGAGCAGTGTGGGGCAACATCGTGTGGGCCCACTCCGTATCGAAAGATCTGATAAACTGGCACGCCTTAGAGCCCGCCATCTTCCCTTCCAAGCCCTTCGACCAGTTCGGTTGCTGGTCCGGCTCCGCCACCGTCCTCCCCGGCAACAAGCCCGTCATCCTCTACACCGGCATTGTCGACTCCAACAAAACCCAGGTTGTTATAGACTCAATGTCCTGTAAACGCCATTTGTGTGAGATATATAGACTAAATGAGCTGAGTTCTTCTGTTTGGTCTGTATCACAGGTCCAGAACTTCGCAGTCCCCGCCAACCTCTCCGACCCCTTCCTCCGCCATTGGATCAAGCCCGACAGCAACCCTCTCATCGTGGCAGACGACTTCGTCAACAAGACCTCCTTCCGCGACCCCACCACCGCATGGATGGCCCCTGACGGCCACTGGCGGATCACCATCGGGGGGCGGAGGAAGCACCGGGGGATGTCCTTCTTATACAGCAGCAGGGACTTCTTCCGCTGGACTAAGGCCAAGCACCCCCTCCATTCCATGGCCGCCACCGGCAACTGGGAGTGCCCTGACTTTTTCCCGGTCTCCACCGACTGCGCCGCTGGCTTGGACACTTCTGTCATTGGTCCTAAGGTCAAGCATGTGTTCAAAGTCAGCCTTGACCTCACTAGATATGAGTATTACACTATTGGGACGTATGATCTTGAGAGTGATAGGTATGTTCCCGATAAGGATATGGTCGATGGATGGAATGGGCTGAGGTTCGATTATGGCAACTTTTACGCGTCCAAGTCCTTCTTTGATCCGAGTAAGAACCGGAGGATCTTGTGGGGTTGGGCTAATGAGTCGGATTCTACTGATAAGGATGTGGAGAAAGGCTGGGCTGGTATTCAGGTGATTTTCTTGATTGTGGGGGCTCAAGCACCCCCAAACAATTCCTTGTTGTCGAAAATTTAAAAAAATGGTTTGTAGTGATACTTGTTGTGTTGTTTCAGCTTATTCCTCGCACTATTGTGCTTGATCCGAGTGGGAAGCAGCTGCTGCAGTGGCCGATTGAAGAACTGGAGTCGCTGAGGGCGGAGAACATGGAGTTGAGCAATTTCGAGCTCGAGCAGGGAGAGAAGGTCGAGATCGAACAGATAACTGCTGCACAGGTAGTGTTGTGTAGTAGTGTAGTGTAGTGTGTGTGTTTTGTGGCTGTAGTTAGTTTATTGTGGTGGTAATTGGAAAAGGTGGGCTAATGGGGAAAAAAATTGGTGTAGGCTGATGTGGAGGTGACGTTTACGTTTGATAGCTTGGACAAGGCTGAGCCGTTTAACGAGAGCTGGGATAGATATGACGCGGAGAAGATATGCCGCGAGAAGAAATCGACAGTTGGAGGAGGACTGGGACCGTTTGGGCTGGCGACGTTGGCTTCTAAGAAGTTGGAGGAGTTCACTCCTGTCTTCTTCAGAATCTTCAAGGATAATGACAAGCATCTAGTTCTTATGTGCTCTGATGCATCCATGTAAGTATTTTTGAATTTTGATTGATTATTTAAATTGTTGATGTTGAAGAAGTCTGATCCAAGTCTTTATGCAGGTCATCCATAGAGGAAGACAAAACCAAAATGGTGAATGGGTTGGATGCATATAGGCCCTCTTTTGGAGGATTTGTTAATGTAGACTTGAAAGACATGAAGATTTCTCTTAGGAGTTTGGTATGCATATTCTTGATTTTCTTTCGTTTGTGTTTTCTTACCAAGGTAGATTTTGATGATAAAGGTATCATTTGTAGATTGACAACTCTGTTGTGGAGAGCTTTGCTGCGGGAGGAAAGACTGTCATTACTTCTAGAGTGTATCCCACCATGGCATTGTATGGAGACGCTCATTTGTATGCATTCAACAATGGAACCGAAACTATCCAAATCGAGAGCTTGAGTGCGTGGAGCATGGACAAACCCGACCATATGAATCAGGAACTCAAGGATTAACATAGTTTCTTATAAACATGTAGTATCATCTTAGACTTATCTACTAGGAGCATACCTACTCATTTTGTATCTAATAATGTGAACTACAACTAATTATTGGTATCTCATTTGATGAGAGTGGCCATATATTCGGTACAACTCAGGGCAAAAGACCGTTTATATATGCAAAAGAGCTTTAATTTCTTTATCTCCCTTGGTAAATATTAGGCGCCATAGTTGCCTAGTTGATCTGTGAAAGCGGAGAACGAGGAGCTTGGATCTTTACTTCCTTGCCTACTATAAATGAATGGTTTTCTCGGAATTCTTCTCGAAGGGTCTCCATAGGCATTGTGCGGAGTGACTCGACGATAGTGCTCTTGCTGGGAATGACTGGCTCACACCTTACAGGTATCAACTCAGTTGGCTCGTAATCCTAAAATGAAAGATGAAAATGCTGTAATAATCCGATTCACACTACTGTAAAAAACCGTTCATAAGATGCAAAATGAGGCATACCATATATTTTTGTATGAAAGTGTCAGTGGCATGTTGTTGAATACATGCTGCATGCTCAGAATGATCTCTCTTAAGATCATCTACTGTTTCTGAATGAGCTCTGGCAGTTGCAGAAATTTCAGAAACGGATGCTCTTTCTTGTTCCGACCAATGATCTAAAATTTTCTTCCACATAAATCTCTACAGCAGTGACCTTAACAAATCATAAACAGCAATGTATGTGTGTGTTGGTCTAGCAGTGGAGTGGTTGATGTCAAACGACATAGGTCTTTATATTTAACATTACAATTAACAAATAAAACAATAAAAAATTCAAGTGTAGAGTAACTGACCGTCAAAGCAACGTATAATATCGTTGCAACTCTCTTCCGCATCCTTCTCGACTGTAACTCTCGCAGATTCAATCTCAGCATCGTGTAGTTCACTACTCTCACTGATACTCCTGAGAGAAGGTTCCAGAAAAATTGTCATGCTGCATTAAGTTTTCACTAAACGCATGGCTTCCAATGCCAGTATATGCACATGTGCATTTAAGAATCTTAGATTTTGAGCTGCCCAACATAACTATTATCTAACCAAATCCATACAACTGCATGTCAACCTATGCTTGCAATTAATTTAACATAAATTGCATGATAATATAGTCTTAGTTTATGACTAACCTAGCATGCAAAGCAATTGTTGAGGCATGTTGACTGCCCATGTCAAGCAATACTTGTTTGCTACTTTGCCACCTTTTCAAAGCTGCATCACCAGTGTTTGCACTGAAAAAATTATTAAAAGCAAAGAGAAGAAGGTCAAACAAATGGATTATGGGCAAAGAATGTTTCAGTAACAACAGGTTCCTTACCCATTCTGTATAAGTAACTCCATACGACAATGCTTAGCTGCAGAAAAGTCTGCATTATCCTAAAGGTTAGTTTCTGCTTGTGTAAAGGAGTCCTGACATTTTCTTTTCAAATCCGAAGTAATGCCATCCATTGTTGAAACATATCCATCCAAAAACATCTTATTCCCTATTACACTATCATTAAGATCACCAAGCCTTGCATCCACCTGCCAGTATAACCATTGGATACCTCAATAAAACTGAAAATGCACATGAAACAAAAGAAGCCAACCATCTCTTTATGGCTATGCATGCAGTCAGAAACTAAGGTGATCACATCAGCAATAAGCTTCTGTGCATCTGTCCTGGACTGTTCCTGCTTATACAAATCTTAATAAGCTCGAAGAAATACAGTCAATTTCATCCTGACAGTTGACCATATATTCATCAAACCTCATAAGCTCTGGAAAAGTCAGTAATGCACTTTGTCTGAACTTCATCAACTTTAGTTGCATGACTTCCAAGCCTTTTTGATTCTTCATCAAGCTTTTCGATAAATCCATGAAGAGATTCTGAGGAATTCTTCCTGTGCTTCCTGCTAGCATTAAATCTCAAAAAAATTGTCAATTTAATAAATCAAGTCATCAACTATTATGAAGAACTGGAGCAGAACATTCTTAGTGGTACAGGCTGTACAGCAACTTCCTTTTTAGAGGTACTAATAGGGAAACGTAGATTGCATATGCATACCTGTCTAAGCTCTCTTGCTAAGTCAACCATTTCCCTTTGATGATTTGATAACGATTGTTGAAGATCAACAAAAACGGAATTCATCTCAACATCTTCTGCCGCTAAAAACTACAGTACAGATTTTGTGAGATTACATCAAACATAAGTCGAATACCTACAAAAAACATCAGGAATGTGAGAGACGTTTATTACTTCTCCTATAGAATGTGAGTTAGAAGAAGCTATGGCTGACAGCTCATCCAAAGCTGCATTACTGCCTGCTTTGTGCAGCCTGGCAACATTTTGAACAGCCTCAAAATGAGAGACACACAAAGTCCTTGAAGCACTTACTTTCTTCTTAAGTTCTAAAGCAGCAAGTAAATGGAAATTTTTAAAATACAAAGAAAAATTTCACTGAAGGCATTCTTGAAAGAAGGAATGAAAGATTGTTCTACAACCAGCAGATGGTAGAAAAATTTACTGTATTGTGAGCTAAAAGAAAAGAATTACACAGATTCTCAACAGACTGGAGGTATTTACATTGTCGAGATATAGAACCAGGCAACAAATTGCAAAGGGTGTCAAGCTGCTTGGAAAGATCAGCGCGAAAATTATCCAAAGTTGATCTGTTATCAGAATTCAGTTTGTCCTCTCTGGCTGAAAACCAACAGAAATGAAAAACAGTGAAATCTTCCCCTCCCCAGATGAATAAATGTTTTGAACTTAAAGGCAACAAAAATGATGTACCAATTTTAAGAAATAGAGAAGCATTATCCTTCAGAGATTTCTCCAAATAAGCCCGTAAGACACAAGCTTGATGCACCAGAGCATTTTCTAGTTACATTATTTAGAAACAAGATTAGACACCACAAAAAGAAAAATACACATAGGAAGCAGGGCCAAAAAAAGTATACCAGAATTTTTTTGCTCAGATATGATAAAATCCTGCTCCTTGATGCAATGTTGGGATTCTTTTAATTCTTCTTTGGCATTTGCCAGCAACTTGCTGGTTTGGTCCAGGTCTTTCTGCAAACAACTCAAATTAAGATTCATAGACAGCTTAAAAACATTACTATTCTCAATGGGTATTGCTTACTTGAGTGGCATCGAGTTTTTTGCTCAGATCAGTACATTGTTCAATCTGAAGATCATATTTACTTTGCAGTTCCTCTATTTGCTGCGTATCATACATCAGGCAATTAAGCATTTTTGAGATATATCTACTTAATTTTATGCCGTGTAAAAATAAACATCAAGTAAGTTGACCTTCTGATGGTTTTCTATTGTCACTCCCATCCGTTCAATATGATCGGCCATTGCCTACAATAATAAGGAAACATATATTATGATTAGACAAATGAATTCACTAAAAAAAACTAAGTATTGAGCACTACATACACATACTCTTTCAACCAAATTATGTGTTTTTTAGGCAAACATCTAATATGCAGTACCTTTCTCTCACTCTCCTCCTGATAGTATCGTTCCTTAGGGACGTACACCCCGTTCTTCTCCCTTGAAGCATAAACCTCTAGAGAGATGGGGGGTTGAGTATCGTAAAGTTGCATTAAGAAGGAGCATCGGTATGATACAAAAACAGCATATCAAAACCAAGAGACAGTTACCTACTTACCTGCTTTCATTCGTTCTATTTACCCATAGAGATCCTAAATCAGAGTCGATTTCATCATTTTCTGATTCACATACAAGGTAACGAAAAAAATATATCAGACTATCAGTAGGTATTAAACATTATAGGTGAGCCTTATGACGGAACACTATGCTAAAGAGTACTAGGATAGGATTTGCTAATAAAATAATCTAACTTGCTCACAAGATAAAGGATAAGAATAAGCAAAAAAGAAAAAAAGATGAAGTCAGTAAGAAATGCAAAATATGAAACAAACAAACCTCAGGTTTATTCTTAATATGCTTAGCCCGGTGAGCATAATCCAATGTGCTAAGGGTTTCCTCAAGACGGTGCACTGCTGGTGACACAGTAGCAATAATACATGTCTTAGTTCTTCCACCCAATGAATCACGAAGTAAGCGAGTCAGCTTACTATCCATCCCTGTTTTAAGAATTAGCTGGAGACCTTTAGCTTAAAAAGTATAGTAACAGGACTAACAAAAATATTCAGTGACCGGTAAGAGGCTAAACCTATAAGGAACATGTCCAAGATGCTCGACAAGAGCATTAATTACTCGCCCCAGTGTCAGCAAACTTTTATTTATTTCGCAGCTTCTCTTGCTCTCCTCTGGAATGATGAAAGTTGGGATCATTGAAAATGCCTCATAAAAAAATATGCCAGGATATCACCTGATAAGATTTTAAATCTCAAACAATAAATCATAATGACAAAAACATGACTTTGTAAGATAATAACTACTACTTTATCACTGGGTCATAAGTTTACCTCCCGTGCACCAGAGCGAGATATGTTCTCTGAACCAGCCAAATCAACTAAATTCAACCCCACATTTTATTAGCTCTTCGCCTTCAGGTATTGCTTCCTTTATATGTATCGTTATGGAAAATAAAGAATGTGATCGACTGATGCCCCAAAGCAAATCATGTCAACTTTATTTCAGAGAACCAAAAGAATTATGCAAGGGATTACTATGAACATGACAATGACCTTGATTGGTTGTTAAGCAGTGTCTCCGCGGTTCGACGCTTAGCTGATCCCCTTTCAAGTATAGAGAAAATCTCACTGGTGTTTTCCACAATTTCCTCTTCTAATCCTCTCACAAGAACACCTCCTTTCCCATCCTCCATTAATGGCAACTGCTTCTTCTGCTTATCCTCCAACACAAGTTTGGACAAATCATCGGGGGCCAGCAAGTCAGTAATCTCTTCATTATACAGTTCCAAGAATGTGACTTTTACACTATATTCTGCATTTTGACTCTCTAATGTATCAAAAATTTGTTTTACTGCTCTGGCTATCACTCCTGCTCCCCGTGGCAATTCTCCACTCACTATAGATTACTTAATTGAAACTCTTTTTCCCGCAACTCCTCATTGAAACCACGAACAAGTAGAGCATGTGACTTCAATTGTTTTGGCGTGAAATGGCTAGTGTTGGTAGTCATGGCTCGTTGGACCCACTATTGGATAAATTACCTAAATATTGTAAACTCTCTTTTTAAATGAGAATAATAAATGTTTTCTTCATGCGGTGTATTTTATTTTAATGGGCATTGACCGTTTTAATTATATATTTAATTATATTCAATTAAAACGCCGAAAAGTAAAATCAGTCTAAGTCTTCTACATTGAAGGTTGGGTCATGGAACAGGAAAGTAGGTGACTCAGCCGAAACTTTGTAGAAGTAAAACTTTTTCATAACCTAGATAGCCTTTGACTACCTATCGCGAAAGGTTGCAGTGTCCATCCGAAAGTCATCTTTACCTTAAGAATGATTAGTGACACTTGTGTGGTATAACATTGAAAGGATCTAAAATATAGACACGTCTTTATTGCTATCTACGGAAAGATGATGTCGTAGAGATTTAATATTTCTTAAACATTGTAATAATATAGGACATACGTTATTAATCATACGCTGTTTCAGTAGGTGTGAGTTTTTCGCAACCCAATATTCCTGATATCTTGGGTAGTAGTAATTAATAACTAGTACGATGTCAGTTTTATTATTATATTGAATCGTGTGCTTTCGCGGTTTAACTATATTCCCAAGAGGTGTTCGAGAAAAGTTCTATTATCCGGAAACCCGACCGGTTTGGATTTAATCCAAGAATAATAGTAAAGACAAGTATATTATTTTAATATACATCGCATACTAGACAAACTCTTGAAAATAAAATATTAATTAATTTTAAAGTCTACATCAGACTATAAATTAATTAATGGGTATAGAAAGTCTTAAACACGGAACATAATATATTAAAGAGATTAACTCGGATTGCTTGTAATCAGAGATTGGATGGGCGGTCAATATTATTTTTTTTAGTGGCACAAGAAATAATCCATTGACCTTATATTAAATTATGGGTTATAATTTAATTAGTAAATAAAATGTCCAAATGGGGAGGCCCAATCCAAGCCTCATAGATCCCTAACCTAGCCCATCACAAACTCTATAAATAGGGATGAAGGAGGTGTGACACAAACACAAGGAAGTTAGATCTAGAGTTGGGTCATAGGTTAGAAGATTTTTGGTTTTGTAATAAAGCTTCAAGATCTACATGCGGAAAAGTAGCAAGCCACTTCGATTCTTTGGAGAATCAAAATTGTAACATGTTGACATGAAATTGAATCGATCCACGTAATCATCTAAATAGATTCTTTTTGTGAATTTATTTAATTTGCAATTTCCGCTGAGCAAACCACAACACAGACGTATTTCGTCCAACGTCTGCGTCAGAGGTTTGGCATGAAGGACACATGTGGATATACACATCCTCACTCGGGTGGTCATCGAGGCGGCTGATCTGGGAGTCTTTGTTTGGTTCGTTGGGAAATCAGGCATGTTGAGATAAAATTGGCTCCAATAATCATTGCCGTCTCCACGGGACATTTTTCAACAAAATATAGATTGAATATTTAGAGAGATTAGCGAGAGAAAGTTTTTTGTGCGAAAAGAATCTTCATATGAATTGAGTATTTATAGGTGATTATAAAATTTTTTAGGCTCCAAAGTCTTCTCCACACCATCGAGTATCTCTCCACTTCAAAGGAGCCACCGCACAAGAACTTGTACGCTGAGCGTACAAAAAAAGAGCCCTTCTGCTCTTGACACCAAAAAATCGCACCCTCACTAGAGCTCTGGGCCAGCGAGAGGCTCAGCAGCTGCTCGACTTCTTCCACATTAAACACAGCTCTCACCACCGCTTCATTCCACACGCGTGACCCCTCAAAGAACAACTCCGACACCGTAACATCATGAAACCGATCATCTCTACAAGAGATTGGGTGGAGTTTATCGGCATTCGGCCACCAGTTTTCCCCATAGATAAGCGTTTCCCGTCTATCTCTAGTGTGTTGCCAGAACCCAGCCTTCAAATGATCTTTTGCTGCCACTAACCCACTCCAAAAAGAACTTTGATTATCAACCTTACCAGCCTCAAGAATCCCATATCTAGGAAAGTATCGAGCTTTAAGAACCCGCCCAAGTAGAGAGTCAGGATTCTCAATCAATCTCTACAATTGCTTTCCCAACATCGAGATATTAAAGTCTTTCAAATTTCAAAAACCCGTACCTCCTTAACATTTTGGCACACAAAGCCTATCCCAAGCCGCCCAATAAAATTTATTCCTATTTTCTCTATCACCCCACCAACAACCATTTAACATTTTTTCTAAGCCATAAATGCTATCTGACAACAAAAACATATTCATCCAGTAGATGGTCGAGCTTACGCTACACTTTTAATTAGTACTTCTCTCCCTGCCATGGAAAGTAGAGATTTATTCCACCCCGCTACCTTTGACCACATTTTCTCTCTAAGAGATTGAAAAGCGATTTTTTTGTTCCTCCCAACAAACATAGGCATCCCCAGATAGATACCACATCCTTCCGATAGATTTACACCTAGCAACTCGCACAACTCAATTATAGCCACGTTGGAAGTATTGGAGTTGAAGAAAGCTTCTGATTTATTACTATAATTTATCAGTTGACCAGATGCTTCTTCGTATTCTTTGATACAATGCTTCACCACATTCCCCTCCTCCTGATTTGCACGGAAGAAAAGTAAGCTATCATCTGCAAAGAACAAATGAGAAATAGTAGGCGCCCCGAGATACCCGACAACTGTGCAGTCGCCCCAACCTCTTCTCCCTTCTCAAAATAGCCGAGAAGCCTTTGACACAAATGATGAAGAGATAGGGGGATAAAGGATCCCCTTGCCTAAGGCCTCGACTCGCTGTGATTGGACTCACTTTGTTGTTGTTATTCACCACAAAATATTTCACAGATGACTCACACATCATTATCCACCGAATAAACCGATCATCGAACCCCATACGACAAAGCATTTGTTGTAAGAAACTCCATTCAATGCGATCATACGCCTTACTCATATCAAGCTTAAGAGTTGCATAACCTGTCCCACCTTTTGATTTCCTTAGAATCCAGTGCATTGATTCAAAAGCAATTAGCGCATTATTCGTAATCAACCTACCAGGAATGAAAGCGCTCTGTGAATATGAGACCACTTTGTCGAGGACCCTTTTCAATCGATTGGCTAACACATTCGAAATAATCTTGTATAGGATATTACATAAAGCAATGGGCCAAAAATCCGCTATGGTCTCCGGCCTATCTTTTTTGGGAATCAGTGTAACAAAAGTGTCATTAAAATCTCTAGGTAAAGATTCATAGTTGAAAATTTTACCCAAGACTCAATTATATCTCTACCAACAATATGCCAAAAAATCTGGAAAAAGCCCGGGTTCATTCCATCGGGTCCCAGAGCTTTGTCCGGGTGCATTGAGAATACCACATGCTTGATCTCTACCTCAGTTACCTCCCCAGTCAGCAACGCATTATCCGGTGAAGATACCCGACTAGCCACCGCATCATTCGGTGAAGATACCCGACTAGCCACCGCATCAACCACACTGACTCACACTCCACTGGTTGGGCAGTAAATAAATTAGTGTAATAATCGGAAATTACTAACCCCAAACCATCTTCCCAAGACTTCCACACACCATTTTCATCTTTCAACTGGGATATCATATTTTTCCTTTTCCTAGTAGAAGCATTCGCATGAAAATATTTAGAATTACGATCTCCATCCCGAAGCCAGTGTTGTTTTGCCCTTTGCATCCAAAAGGTCTCTTGCCCCGCTAGAGTATTCGAGTATAAGAGTCATTTATCTCATTCTTTGTTGAATAAGTGATGCACCATTCCCTTTTGTTTTATTTTATTTTATTTTATTTTATTGTTATCTACAGTACCAAATTGTCCTTAATACTCTATAAACATATGTAGTGCAGTGTTAAACGTACTTTTCTTTTTTCATTTTTATTTAAAGGTTTCAAAAAAATATGGATGGATATAAAATGCCTAAGTTTTGTTTTTGTACTTTTTTTCTACCAATATAGTCGATATCACGCAGCAAGCGTCTGATGTGGCCCTATGAAATGGGACACACTTCATTTTTTATATGTACTCCAATTTTGGATTTGAGATTTTCCCTAAAAAAATACTCCAATATCGCTAATATAAACATCAAATGCAAATATGGAAATTATAATAAACAATTTATAAGTACAACACGCTTTCATTTATATATATATACAGCGGCATCCCTAAAACCCTTAAGCGGAATTTCAGTTGAGCCACTTGTAAAACCCTAGAGGTTGCGGCGGAGCAGTCTCCACTTCTATAAAACCCTAAAACCGCGGACGACGGAGTTTGGGTGTAAGCAAACCAAATATGTTGCTTCTATTTGAAACACCGGCCGGCTTTGCCCTTTTCAAGGTTCTCGATGAGGGAAAACTTTCCAAAGTCGAGGTATTTTCGTCCGACTCTCTGTTTTCGCTTCGTTTCATCTAATGACTTTCTGAATTTTTTTTTCTCATTTCTTTTTTAATTTTTTGCTGTTTCAGGATTTGGGGAAAGAATTCGCCTCCCCTGACTCCGCTAGACAGGTATGTACCCTTGAATACTTTTTCTTATGTTTTTGCTGATTGTTATTGGCGATGAATAAGTAGGGTGGATAGTTATAGTGAGGATTATGAATTGAAAGTCATTTTAATGATTCATCTGAACATCATTTATAGCTGAATGCTTGACTCCTCTATTTTAATTTTAATTTTAATGATAGACTTTATTAACCATTTTCTTTATGTCAACTTTACTTTAGATTGTCAAGCTGAAAGCATTCTCTAAATTTGAGAATACCGCGGAGGCATTGTCTGCTACTACCCAACTGATAGATAGCAAACCCAGCAAAGACTTACGTAAATTCCTCCGTAGCCATTGTGATGGTGACATTTTAGCTGTAGCGGATTCTAAACTTGGGAACTCAATCAAAGAGAAGCTTGTAAGTGGGCAGAACTTTGTTATTTGGTTAAGTTATAGTATGAAAAATGTTTGTATATATGATTATTTTAAACCTTACAGCAAATTGAATGCGTCCACAACAATTCTGTCATGGAATTAATGAGAGGGGTCAGAAGTCAATTGAATGAACTGATATCAGGTCTGGCAGCACAAGATATGGCTCCAATGAGCCTTGGTTTATCTCACAGCCTATCCAGATACAAGTTGAAATTTAGTCCTGATAAGGTGAGTTATAAGGCTAAGGTGCCAGAATTGTTCAACTTATGTGCCTGGAATAGACTATGCTTATTAGTAATTTTGTTACTTTTGCTGTTTTATTATGCATTCTGATATTGTATGGTATTTATTAAAGTTTAACTATCGTATTAATTAATACATCATTCTTATCTGTGCTATGCATAAGTTTGCTATTATTTTATAATCTTTAAAGGTGAAAGAAGCTGGAAAAAATGATGTAATCTTGTATGCTTTGTATACTTAAAAAAGTATTGTCATTGGTAGACACGGGGAAGGAAAATATTTAAATACATTGACATGTATATTTTGTTACTTGTTTTATTTGTTGTCTGCCTCCATTGTTACAATGCATCTATGCCCCTGACTTCTTTCATTGACGATTGCTCATGATTCCTATTTTAGGTTGATACAATGATAATTCAAGCCATTAGCTTGTTGGATGACCTTGACAAAGAGTTGAATACATATGCTATGAGGGTCAGGGAATGGTATGGATGGCATTTTCCCGAACTTGCGAAGATTGTGCAAGATAATATCCTCTATGCAAAGTCTGTGAAATTGATGGGTTACCGCTCCAATGCTGCCAAACTTGATTTTTCAGAGGTAGGCATTTAGTTATGTTGTCATTTGCCCACTCCTTTTAGCTATAAGTAATGTGAATTGATAAATAGATACATGTAAATAGGGATATAACTGTTGCTTACATTTTACCCTCTGTAAGCTTGAACGAGATAAACAAAATGCAACAATCATCTAATTGCTTGAAGGTTTATTCATGAAATTTCTACATTCACATCATTAAATAGAAATTGGGCCCTTGGCTATTTTCTAGTACTGACTGTAAAATACAGTTCTTTATAAAAAATAACTTTCCTGTAAATTTATTTATTTTTTGTTTGTTGGTAGGATTTGATTTTCTTCTAGTACTCACATTATAAATATTATAGATACTTCCAGAGGAGGTTGAGGCTGAACTAAAGGAGGCAGCAGTGATCTCCATGGGAACGGAAGTTAGTGATCTGGATTTGGAGAACATAAAAGACCTATGCAACCAAGTTCTTTCTCTTTCTGAGTACAGAGCTCAACTGTACGACTATCTAAAGAGCAGGATGAACACTATTGCTCCCAATTTAACAGCACTTGTTGGTGAACTTGTTGGTGCTCGCTTGATTGCTCATGGAGGCAGCTTGTTGAATCTGGCTAAGCAACCTGGAAGTACAGTGCAGATTCTTGGTGCAGAGAAGGCACTTTTCAGAGCATTGAAGACTAAGCATGCAACTCCCAAGTATGGGCTTATCTATCATGCTTCTCTTATTGGTCAAGCTGCCCCTAAGCACAAGGGTAAGATTTCGCGTTCTCTTGCTGCCAAAGCTGCATTGGCTATCCGTTGTGATGCTCTTGGAGATGGCGAAGATGCCACAATGGGTTTGGAGAATAGAATCAAGGTGATTTTTGCTTTTCTTTTTATGTAAAGAATGTTCTTGTTTTCACCAGTTGCTCTCTCATAACCCATTTGTTACTCTTTTATAGCTTGAAGCACGATTGAGGAGCTTGGAAGGGAAAGAACTAAGTCGGTCTGCTGGTTCTGTAAAAGGAAAACCGAAGATTGAGTTTTATGACAAGGACAAGAAGAAGGGATCAGGGGGGATGATCACTCCCGCAAAGGTCTAAAACATTTTAATCATACAATGGTATCGTAATGTTTTTTTAGTACAATTATCTGAAAGTCTCTCGTTTTGCAGACTTACAATCCGGCTGCTGATTCAATTCTTGCACTTACTGAATCACTCTCCAAGGATGATAAAGAAGAGACGGAACCTGAAGTTGCCGAAGAGCAGAAGAAAAAGAAAAAGAAGAAGAGGAGTGAACCCGAAGATGCTACACCAGATGTAGTTGACAATGCAGAAGTTGAAACTGAACCAGCTAAGAAGGAGAAGAAGAAAAAGAGAAAGCACACTGAAGAAGCAGATGAAGATGGTGATGCAGATGCTAGTGAGAAGAAGAAGAAGAAAAAGAAGAGGAAACATGCTGAAACTGAGGATGGCGGTGCCAACGAAGCTTCTGCTAAGAAAGATAAAAAGAAGAAGAAGAAAAGTGCAGACTGATGCATGCACACGAGCAACAGGTCTAAAATTTTTGTTCCCTGGTCTAGATTTGGTGTTGTGCATGTAAGTAGAGGGCCTCTTTCTTCGTAAGATGTTTGTTCGTCCACTATCGTGGCTGTATTTCTTATTATGCGTTGGATAATTAAGCTTTTCAAATGGGACTTTATATATTTTACTTATGTTAGTGAATCTCAAATTTACATATTTGTGCCGCTAGGTACTGAGGTAGTAGGTATATCTTATTGGTGCCCTACTTAATTCTTGTATTCTGCATTATATAGTTAAGCTTCAAAATAGAAATTTTCATTTAAATCATGTACTCCTTCGATGGTTTCGATTTATTAAGTTTATTAGTATCAATTTATTTTAGTTCATCGACATTATTCTTTGTTACCCTCATTTCTCGACTGTTTCCCCTCAATCATAATCTGAAGGATCAGTTTATTGTTTTGTAATAAAGGGAGTGACTATTTATGGTCTTCTAGATTCATTTTTTCTTATCGAAGTTTATGTTGGTTTTAAGATGTGTCGTTTTATTTTTGTCTGTTGGATGCTTGCAGCAATTGTTAGTAAGTTTTGTTCGCGTTGTTTGTGTTTATCCATGACGTTCACATTTTAATTGTTACTTGGAGAAGAACTAGGAAACCAATTAGAGAATCAGATCTGAAAATACTTTATGCTATATGTATCATGCATATGCTTTTCACCTTTTTAGTCCTTTAAGCTATGAAGGAAAATGTGGTCCAAAGTTACTCTTCCAGCTTGTTGGTCTATTTGCAACAATTCTTGCTTGATTTGTTTAGAGTAGGTGCTCTCGTCTGATTTTACTTGATTTGAGTCCTTTTGCGTGTCTGGTAAATTGCTTTTGTGTCTCCTGCCAAGCATTATGTATTATCCAATCTAACTGACCAGTTCATTGTCATGCTTTTCTTACCATTTAGTTACATTATTTTTTGTGTTGCCCTTAGCACACTGATCAATTTAGTCCTCTGTTTGCAGTGAAATACAAGTAGTGTAATTCTTAACCCACTCTTGAAGCGTTGCAACAACCAAACCTCTTACAAAATGCCCTTGCACATGTTTTGCAATCCATTCATCTCGATGGATCGATCCTTACTTCAACTCAGTTGATAACACGCTTCCCCTCCAAGTAATAGGTCGGGGGTTCGAGTCATCATGGAGGTAGATGGAGAAGTATTGTTGATCATCTTTTTTTAAAGTTACTTCCCTATGGTAGTCAATACTAGCTAGTCAAATATTTGAATATTTGAATCTAGTGTGCCTGCTGGACTAGTTTGCGTATTCTTTTATGCATGCACGTTCATAAATCCAATCGCATTTCACTCAGCAAAATAGTAGTAACATTTTTATAATATGGAGGCTAGGAGCATGTAAACATATACACTACATTTTGAGCACCAACCATTTCAACAATTTCTAAAAAGGAAATTGCGAAAATTATATACATTTATCTCTGTATCATGATATCAATTGGCTTAAACATCAGTCGAGCCATCTAAATATGACTTAAGTATCTGTTGGCCCACCTAAACTAAAATATTTTCATATACACGTGATTTGGTTTAATTTGTTGTATAAATTAATTTTTTTTTACCGTGTTCTAATGTATGTATGTATGTATGTATGTTAAATCAGTACCATATAATAGCGTACATCATCACCAATAAAATGAACACATGACACATCCACTACTAATTTGGAATTACCATGTATGTTAAGATGGTGATTGGGGAGATAAATAATTCTCTATATATATTATTGGTAGGGGCTGCATTATACCCAATATATATACTATATTCAATAAATAAAACACTAAATATAATAAAAATTAATAATATATTAAAAATCACAAATACAACTATAAAAATGATAAAAAAAATTATAAAAAAATTATTATAATGCATAAATCAATATATTACTATGTTGCAAATATATATAAAAAAAAGATAGAAAAATATATGAATCTAATTTGAACCAAACTCCAATTCTAACATCTTAAACTCAAATCAAATAATAGTCGGCCAATTTATCTAAAGAAAATTAAAGTTTTAATGTATATTATTATAATTAGACTTATCAATTTTTTGTAAATTACTATTGCAAATAAATAATGAAATGTTCTGTTAGACACAAGGTTATAAGATATTCAATAGAGTAAATATCAATTACTAGTAAATTATTACTATAGCCTACCTATCATTGATGTAACTATTAACAACAAAAATTTGACTACTAAATTGAAATTTTGGTACATTGTATATACTTTCATAATGATTAATGGAATAGTACTAAAAGCTATATTATCAATTTAGAATTATTACATTACCTAAATGGAAATTGAACACAATTAACATTTTAATAGTAGCACTATTATTACAAAAAAATATTTTGAAATTAAATTTATGAATTGATTGTACTTTTAATCTATGTGTGAATATATTGACAGAGTAGTTATTAATTATTATAGCTCAACTAGTCCACATATTCTACACTATTCACGAGGAAACTTTTAGAATAAAATAATATTATATTACTCCACTTATTATTTTTTTTAAAAAAGGACGCTTCTTCTTCCTTCAAACAAGGAGTCATTTTCATCTCTGCAATTTCACCTCTACAATTTTTTTATTCCAAAGTTCAGCCCCTTCTACCATTCCAATTTTGATGATTTACTCTTCAATAATATAAACTTGGGAAGGGCTAAAGAGTGTATACGAAATATTTTCCAAAAATTGAAGTAAAAAATACACAAAAAAGAGTTGTTGGGAGGGGCTTAAGCCCTTCCTCCCTCCTTACTGTGTCCGCCACTGGTTAAGGGGTGATATTTCATTACACCGATATTAATTCAGGGTTAGGAGTGCTTAATTAAAAAGAGGTTAAAGGATAATATTTTTTTCCTTTTGGTTTCTGCTATAATGCTATCCTCTTTATGATATACTATATCTTACATTTCACTTTATATTGGAAGATTAGAAAAAATCATGTTTTAATTTGAAATCAGTACGATCTGAACTATTGTTTT
This sequence comes from Salvia splendens, assembly GCF_004379255.2. NCBI lineage: Eukaryota > Viridiplantae > Streptophyta > Magnoliopsida > Lamiales > Lamiaceae > Salvia > Salvia splendens. The sequence goes on from NC_056032.1 coordinate 33,471,463, forward strand.
TTGTTATGATATGCAAAATTCATGTGTTAAGAGTTGGTGGTTGCATAGTAGTAGATTTTTTTTCTCGACTTTCACAGCATGTGACTATAATGGTTATTCACGCAGATATTAAATACTAGCTACTAGATTCTTTTAATAAATAATCGCAGAAAAAAACCCGGAAACAGATATAGAAAAGGAGCAATAATGTGCACATGTCTCCCTTGAAAAATAAATATGTGCTAAAAACATAAATGCATCCCTACCTACATAATATTTCGCAGAACAGGAAAAGCCAACGAACCCAAAATTTTGTAGATACTACTATACTCATGAATTAATAATGGAATTATATTATTATCCATGCAATTGATGATGATTATGGATTATCATTTGTTAGTTGAGTATTAAATAATTTTTATGTTACTCCTTAATTAGAGGCAATAAATATTTTTCTAGTTCTACATAGTTTTTCATTGTTTTCCCCTCCAAAAATTTAGTGGCAACACAACACCATGTCGAAAAATAATAGTAGTAGTATAATGATATTATTATTACCACTAGTGATATTTTTGAAGAGGAGAATCGTTACAATCACATTTATTGTGACAATAGCTTGGCATGTTTGTGATGGAAAAGAGTTTCAGTCTCTAAATAATGAAGAACATGCTAGTAAAAAAAATGAAAAACGTGGAATAGAAATGTAATTAATCGAAAACAACCCTTTTCAATGAATTGGTCATAGAGTGGTTGGGAAATAGAACAAGTTAATTGATGGCCATGGAGAATAAGACATATTGATAAGAACTCGGTTCTTATCGGAGAGGAGGAGCCCCGATCAGAACGAAGCCGGACTGGCGATGCTGGCAGATCACACATGGTGATCGAGGGAGACAGAGCTAAGGTAGAATTAGGGTTTTAATTAAAAGGAAACCACAGATGAAAAAAGAGAGAAAAATAACAACTAAATTATTATAATTTACTAACTTGGTTTCGTAAAGTTTATAGTTTGAACTATTCATATACTGCTAGCTTGCCATTTTTTAGTTTGAACATTTTATACAGCATCAACAAAATTGAAGGAAATCAATCATTAACAGTTGTAATTAGAGATCAGCATTGTTATCTGTTGCGCGAGGCCAACTTTTATTTGCATTTGAAATTCATTTTAGTATTTTACCATTGATTGGCGATCGCGCGACGTGAACTGACATGGTCATATGGAGTATATTGGTAGAACACTTTAATTAATTTGTACATGTGCGAAAGTCGCTGCAACAAATATCATTAAACTAAATTTAATGAAGGTAGCATATCTTTCAAACAGCTATAGTATCCTAAATTATATATAGCACTTTTTAGGACGAAAATGCACAGGAATTGCTAATACATTAGAGAAAACTAGTATACTGTAATTTTGCTGAAAGAATTTTGTCTTTTTGGTAGTATTTTTTTGGTTGAGGGGTATTTTTGTAATTTTCAATTGATGAGAGAATTACAAATTTAGACCCTAAACAATGAAATAATATCAAACACGATTCTTATTCTTTAAAAATATCTTCACACACTCTGACCTTTGATGTAATAACACTAGAATGACTTTTTCACTACTATATGACTTTTTTGTCCTTTCGGTAATTTTTTTGACCGGATGTATATGTTTATACTTTTTGCAATTATTTTTTCTCTCTTCTCATGATCTCATCCTCAATCACAACTATATATCTGACAAAGTAGTGCATAATTAACAATGTACGCTCAATGTCATACACAAAGGTTAAGAAATGAATAATACTTGAGATCTCATTTTTCCGTTATCACCACTAAAGACTTATTTCAATATGAATCCATTCAGTGCTATGCAATGTCTCTATATAATCTTGCTAAGGTTAGCAGATTTTGGGCTGACACTACATCGATAGACCGTCCTACTCTTTTCTTGATTGTGAAACATAATTTACTTGTGCAAGACACCAACTAAGAGGCCTTCGATTATGAATAGGCCACCACTTTGTCTACCACGTATATTACCTAGAGTTGTATGCTCAATTATAAAATAATTGAATACACAACATAATATTTCTTCATTCTATAAAAATAGAGACATTTGGAACGACACAAATTTTAATAAATAATTAGTAAAGTATGAGAGAGAGAAAAAAAATTATGAGAGTATGTTAGTAGAGAATGAGGTCCATCTAATAAGAAAGAAACATACCAAAAAAAGTAAAAAAACTATTTTTATAGAACAAACCAATGGAAATAGTGGATATTATTCTACACATAAAAGAAAAAATAATGTTTACAATGTACAAACATCTCGAAGCAGGTTTTTAGTACTACTAGTATGTATAAACTATAATCTCTATTTGAACTCGTCCGTATTACAAGTTAGGTCTTTCAAATTAGTTTGTACTGAAAAGTTAGGATTTTGTCGTGTATATAAACTCTACTATTTGAATTCATGTAAGGACTTTTGATCTGTATCTAAACGAATTATACTAGTTTCGATTCTTTGGAGTAACAACTAAGTTATGCTTAACGAAAATATTGTTGAATATTTGGTGATGGACTTTCATTTGGGCTGTCTATTTCTTTAGCCCAGGTGATGCTAATTTGGGCTTGGCCAGATTTCAGTCACGTGTACTCCCATCCGGATCAAGGCTCTCAGCCATTGGATTGAGGTGTGTGCTAGTTATGTGAGAGGTGTGTCTCTTGCTATTCTCAATTCACTCATTCTCTCTTTCTCTCGAACGCGCTCTCTCTCTCAGAAGCTCTCTCTCTCTGCTTTCTTCTCCGACGATACTCCGACAGTTTCTTTGTGATCTCTCACGGTTAAGAGTGTAGCAAATCTGGCTACAGTGCTAGAGAAGGCAACCACTTCGGTTGTTGATGTGTTGGTGAAAACTAGGGTTTTGTGTGTGAGTGTTTCTGTGTGAGTTTGTTCTCGAAGGTTTTAGATCTGGTGTTGAGGAGTCTGTTGGTGCTGAAATCTGGAGTGTGAGGTCAATCACTGGTAGATTCAGTTGTGCTCCCTTGGATCTATTTTCTAGAGAATAGACTTGTTCTATCGGCGGGTGGCTGAGGCGAAGTCTTGTTCTCTTCTGTGTTTTCTGCTTATTCTTGATTTACTTGGTTAACTGTTTAAGATCCGAGAGGATCTATCTTTTGTGTTACTAACTCGTTTATTGGGCGTGCAGGCAGTGGAATCGCAAGAGATTAAAGAGGATCTTAATCTTGTTGTAATAGCTAGATTGTAATCCTGTATTCAAGTTTTGTAATCCTTGAATTGTATAAATCAGTCGCGTGGTTAGAGTTTGACTGAGCTCTCTTAATGAAGAACAAAGAGGTCTTGGTAATTAGTGAATCCGACCCTAGTCTGATCCCTACAGTGGCATCAGAGCCACGGGGGGACTAGATCGGCACGCCAAGTCGCTTAAGGAGGTGGGCTAGTGGAATCCTCTTACGAGAGGGGATTCACTCTGGTAAATTGGCTGTTACCCTCTGGTATTTTTTTTCTTTTCTGTTGTAGTGCCACCCATAGGCTTGGGATATTTGTTGCTGGTAGATAGCCTCTGGCAAATGCATAGGACTCTTCTGTGTTATCTGTGTGAGCTTGTTTCCGCTGGATCTTGTTTCACTGTGTTTTCTTGATCTCTCATTACTTGGCCACCAAGCATAGTATACTGCCCAAGTGACCCCTTGCGCCCTCCAGTAGTGAGTGATTGCGAGCTGGGATAGCCTTGGAAAGTGTTGCTCGTGACAGTCAAGGATTTGAGGTCTGAACTCATGTGTGTTGGGTTTCTTGAAGTGTTCTTGGTGTCTTTTGCCTATGTCTGTGTGCTTTAAGGTTTGTAAGGCTCTGTGTTTTTGTCTTGCTACCTGTGTTCTTGCAAAAATTGTTTCAAAAATGGCCCAGCCTATTGGTCTGATCCCTTTCAATGGTAAAAGTGATTTATGATCTGGAAACAAAAATGAAATGTGTTTTGATTCAACAAAAGGTGTTTAAGGTTGTGGATGGCTCCTTACCTGATGATACTGCTCAAGATAAAATTGATGAGATGAATGAGTTGGCAAGAGCCACTATTGTGTTAAATCTGTCTGATTCTGTGATTAGGAAAGTTGATCATATTGAATCTGCTTCTGAAATGTGGAAAAATCTTGATTCTCTGTTTACAGAAACCTCTATGTGTTCTAGGATGTACCTGCTTGAGAAATTGTTCAAATTTAAGCTTGATTTAACTAAGGACATATATGATAATATTGATAGATTTCAGAAGCTTGTGCAAGATATTAAAAGATATGATGATAAAACCATAGATGAATACAAAAGTATAGCTCTAATGAATGCCATACCTGACTCCTATAGTGATGTTAAAGCTGCCATTAAGTATGGCAGGGATTCTGCCCATCTGGATTTAATTGTGAGCTCCTTAAAATCTAAAGAACTTGAATTAAGGGAAAGGGCTGCTGATAAGAGTGTTTTTAATAGGGCTATGAATGTCAGAGGTAGATCTCAAACAAGAGGGGGTAAAGACTCTAATAATGGATCAGGTACCAACTTAAATTTTAAGAAAAAGCACAGATCTAGGTCCAATAGCAGGGATCCTAAATCTTTCAGAAAGTGTTTTAATTGTGGGGAAGTAGGGCATTATAAAAAGGAGTGCACTAAGCCAAAAAGGAAGAAAACCCACAATAATGACACCCAGCTTGAAAATCTTGTCAATGTGGCCAAATATGATGCTGATAATGAATGTGTTTTCATGGTGCATGATCTGATGTATATTAATGCTTCTCCTGTGTGTCCCTTCACTTCAAATGATTGGCTTTGTGATTCTTCTGGATGTACATATCATGTTAGTTCTTTTAAGGAGGTGTTCTCTGAGTTGAAACCGTAATTAATACTTATGTGTCAATGACTGATGATAAAAAGTGTGAAATTCATGGAATTGACACAGTGTGTTTAAAGTTTGATAATGGTTTTGTGCTCTGCTTGAAAAATGTGAGATATGTTCTTGATCTATGCTACAATTTGATGTCTTGCACTGCTTTAGAAGCTGCTGGCATGGGGGGAAATGGGGGGAGGGATGCATGAAAATTTGCAGAGGATCTATGTGTCTATTTAAGGCCAAAAGGAAATGTGGTTTATATGTATGTACTGCAGAGCCTCTTTCATGTGCAAGTGCCCATGCTAATGTGGTCAAAAGTGATAAAACTATGTTGTGGCATGATAGGCTAGGACACATGAGTGAAAAATGCCTGAATATTCTGAAAAAGCATGCTATTCTATCTGATTCTGATGTGCATTTACCCTTCTGTGATACCTGTGTGCTAGGTAAACAACATAGGGTTTCTTTTCCTTCTCCTGTGCCTGTTAATGTGAGCAAGTGTGTTCTTGAGTATTTGCACATGGATGTTTGGGGCCCTGCCTCAGTGTCTTCTCATTCTGGTTCTGTGTACTTTCTATCTATCATGGATGATTTTTCTAGGAAAGTTTGGTGTTTTCTCATGAAGCATAAGTATGATGTCTTTGAGAAACTGAAAAACTGGAAAATTTTGATAGAAACTCAGACTGGTGAAAAGATTAAAGCTATCAGAACTGATAATGGTATTGAATTCTGTAACAAACAGATTGATGAATTGTGTGTTGGGTATGGTATTAAAAGGCATAAAACTGTTCCTTATACACCCCCACAAAATGAGGTGGCTGAAAGGATGAATAGGACTTTGCTTGAAAAAGCGAGATGCATGCTTTCTAAATCTGGTTTATCAAAGAAATTTTGGGGTGAAGCTTTGCTAACTGCTACTTATCTGGTTAATAGGTCTCCTTCTGTGCCCCTTAAGGGACAATGTCCTGAGCATGTGTTTACTGGAAAATCTATATCTCTTTCTCATCTAAGGGTGTTTGGCTGTACTGCTTTTGTGCATACTAAGACTGACAAACTTGAGCCTAGGTCTAGGAAAGGTGTTTTCCTTGGATATCCTGAGGGTGTTAAGGGTTATAGAGTCTGGCTGAGGGATGGACTTGGGTTCAAGGTCATAATTAGCAGGGATGTGGTCTTTAATGAATCTGAATTTCCTTGCTCAAAGTTGACAACTGAACCAAATCCACAATCTGTGGACAATGAACCTCTTATGGAGGAGGAGTCCACAGTACCACTCACTGAAGTGGAGAATCAAGATGATACTCCAAGTGAGGTGGAACAGCCTTTCTGGAATACTTATCCAGTCTTTGCACCTGATGAGACACCCAATGAGGGAAATCTGAATGATAATGTGTCCCAAAATGTGGATGATAATGTGGATAATAATGATGTGCGTGCTAGTCCTTTAATGAATAACTCTCCTGTTCAGAACATTACACAAAGCCGCTCTGGTGTCCAAAATGCTATTGCTAATACTGACTTGAGTGACTATGTGCTATCTAGGGATAGAACTAGAAGACAGAATGTGCAAAAACCTGCTAGATTTGTTGGCTTGATTGCTCTTATTAATTTGGCTTTCAATGTATTTGAATCTGATGGGGATGAACCCCAATCCTATAAGCAAGCCACAAAATCTAAGTTCTGGAATCAGTGGCATAAAGCCATGTAGGAGGAGATGCATTCTCTTGAGATAAATCTTACCTGGATACTTGTGCCTTTGCCTCCTGGTGCATCTGTGGTTGATTGCAGGTGGTTATACAAACTGAAAAATGAGGTGGAGGGCCTTAGGTACAAGGACAGATTAGTTGCAAAGGGCTTTACTCAACAAGAGGGGGTAGACTACACTGAAATATTTGCTCCTATTGTTAAATTCACTACTGTCAGATTGATGCTTACCTTGTGTGCTCATTTTAATTGGGAGTTAAAACAAATGGATGTTAAAACTGCTTTCTTGCATGGTGATTTAGATAAACCTATCTATATGAAACAGCCTGAAGGCTTTGTTGATACTCAGTTTCCCAATCATGTGTGTTTGCTGAAAAAGGCTCTATATGGTTTGAAACAGTCTCCTAGGTAATGGAATATCAAGTTTAATAGTTGTATGCATAAGTTGGGCTTTGTAAGAAGCATTTTTGATGCATGCTTGTATGTTAAGAACCTTGAATCTCCTGTGCCTGTGTTCTTGTTGCTGTATGTTGATGACATGCTTATAATGGGACTATGTTTGAAAACCATAAAAACTGTATAGTCTGCTTTAAGTGAGAATTTTGACATGAAAGACTTAGGTGATGCCCAGAAGATCTTAGGGATAAATATTTTCAGAGATAGAAAGTATTCTACCCTTGTGCTACATCAAGAACCCTATGTGTGCAAAATTATTAAGAAATTTAACATGTTTCATGCAAAATCTGCTTCAGTGCCTTTGGCTGCCCATTTTGTGTTGAATAAAGAGCAGTGCCCTCAAACTAAATCTGATATTGATGCTATGAAGAAAATTCCTTATGGAAATGCAATTGGTTCTGTGATGTATTTGATGGTGAGTACTAGGCCTGATATTGCCTATGCAGTTTCATGCCTTAGTAGATATATGTCTAATCCTAGACCTGTGCATTGGGAAGCTTTGAAATGGCTTCTGAGATATCTGAAACATACTTCTAAGTATGGCCTGTGTTATTCTAAATGTGATGAAGGTGTTACCCTAACTGGTTTTGTGGATTCTAACTATGCAAATGACAGGGATAAGAGGAAGTCAACAACCTCCTATGTGTTTACTGTTTGCAAATCTTGTATTAGTTGGAAGTCTCAATTGCAGCATATAGTGGCCTTGTCCACTACTGAGTCAGAGTACATTGCTATCATAGAAGCAATGAAAGAGGCAGTTTGGTTAAAGGGAGTTCTTTCTGAACTTAAGTTTGTGAAGTTATCTCCTACTGTGTTTTCTGATTCTCAGTCTGCTATTCAGTTATGTAAAAACCCTGTTTTCCATGATTTAACTAAACACATTGATGTAAGGTTTCATTATATTAGGGACATAGTAGAAAAATGTGAAGTGTTTCTTCAAAAGGTGCATACAGATAAAAACCCTGCTGATATGGGTACTAAAACCTTGCCTGTTGAAAAACTTCTTTTCTGCATAAAGTTTATGCACTTTGATTTAGGATAGGTGCATGTCCCGGGGAAAAAGTCCTCAGTCATCTTACCTGTAGTGGTAAAGCTGGTAGGTGGCTTGAGGCAGAAAGTCCTCCTAGACTAATGGGTTTAACCCTTTGGTGTCTGGAGGCAACCTGGTGGTTCCCAAAATACCAGTGAACTTTTGTTCTTTGGGGCTGAGGGGGCTACCTTGTAGGCTGTGATGATTCTTACACCTTAGCTTATAGTGCAGGTTGGTTTCCCAGAATGAAGTCCAAGGTGGAGCATGTTGAATATTTGGTGAAAGACTTTCATTTGGGCTGTCTATTTCTTTAGCCCAATTGATGCTAATTTGGGCTTGGCCCAAAACTAAACCCTAACACTCCAGATTTCAGCCACGTGTACTCCCACCCGGATCAAGGCTCTCAACCATTGGATTGAGGTGTGTGCTAGTTATGTGAGAGGTGTGTCTCTTGCTATTCTCAATTCACTCATTCTCTCTTTCTCTCGAACGACTCTCCCTCTCTCTCTTAGAAGCTCTCTCTCTCTCTGCTTTCTTCTCCGACGATACTCCAACAGTTTCTTTGTGATCTCTCACGGTTAAGAGTGTAGCAGATCTAGCTATAGAGCTAGAGAAGGCAACCACTTCGGTTGTTGATGTGTTGGTGAAAACTAGGGTTTTGTGTATGAGTGTTTCTGTGTGAGTTTGTTCTCAGAGGTTTTAGATTTGGTGTTGAGGAGTCTGTTGGTGCTGGAATCTGGAGTGTGAGGTCAATTACTGGTAGATTCAGTTGTGCTCACTTGGATCTGTTTTATGGAGAATAGACTTGTTCTATCGGCGGGTGGCTGAGCCGAAGTCTTGTTCTCTTCTGTGTTTTCTGCTTATTCTTGATATACTTGGGTAACTGTTTAAGATCCGAGAGGATCTATCTTTTGTGTTACTAACTCGTTTATTGAGTGTGCATGCAGTGGAATCGCAAGAGTTTAAAGAGGATCTTAATCTTGTTGTAATAGCTAGATTGTAATCCTGTATTCAAGTTTTGTAAGCCTTGAATTGTATTAATAAGTCGTGTGGTTAGAGTTTGACTGAGCTCTCTTAATGAAGAACAAAGAGGTCTTGGTAATTAGTGAATCCGACCGTAGTCTGATCCCTACAAATATAATAGCTTTCTCAAGACTTGGAAAATATTTCCAACATTTTCAGAACATATGTCGTTTGAAATTATTTTTGATAAAACAATTTTCAGAACATATATAGTTTGTAATTATTTTTGCTAAAACAATCTAATTTAAGATGTCATTCAATTACACCTTCGAATTCGACGTCAAATAAATTTCAGCCCAGGTTGGTCTTGATGTTTTTGTTGGAATATAGAAAATATATTGGAGGAGTATTTTAGTTTGGAGGAAATATTTGAGGGGACAATGGGTGGAATATGTGGGAAATGTTTTAGGAGAAATTGGTGATGTGGGAAAACAAGGGAACACTCTTTATTTCTCAAATTCTCTCAACTTCTCAACTTTTCAACTTATACAAAATGTTACAACTCACCCCTATTTATAGGCATCCCAACTCATTCTAGAATTCTCTACTTAATTCTTTTTATATTCTAAATATCTAGAATTTTCTCCTAAAATATCTAGATTATTTTAATGCCTACTAATTCTAGAGAATTCTACATAATATCTATTCTAGAGAATTCTTGATAATATCTAGATATTTATCATATCTAGATAGTTCTACTACAAAATCAAGTTTAATTATTTTATTCCAACACCCCCCCTTAAACTTGATTTGTCATTCCGAGCAATGTCCTGATCTTGATAAAGTCTTCATGATTGAGTGGCTTTGTGAAAATATCGGCAACTTGATCCTGCGATTTCACATACTCGACTTGAATCTCTTGATTTGCAATGCATTCTCTGATGTAGTGGTAGCAAGTGTCGATGTGATTGCTTCGGTTGTGGAATACTGGATTCTTGGAGAGCGCAATGGCCGACTTGTTATCCACACAAATAGTTGTTGGCTCCTTTTGTGGCCACCCGAGCTCCGATAGTAAACTCCTGAGCCAAATTGCATGACAAACACTGAAGGTGGCAGCCACATATTCGGCTTCGCAGGTTGATAATGTGACAATGGGCTGCTTTTTAGACATCCAAGTGAAGGCAGTGTCTCCCATATAGAACACATATCCACTTGTACTCTTTCGGTCATCAGTGTCTCCAGCCCAATCACTATCACTGTAGCCAACAAGCCTATAATCATTAGTAGCTGAATATAATAGGCCATAGTCGATCGTACCTTTGATATATCGGAGTATTCTCTTCGCTGCCTTGAAGTGGGTAGTGGTTGGATTCTCTATGTAGCGACTTACGAGCCCTGTAGCGTACAATATATCCGGCCTTGTGCAAGTTAAGTACCGTAGGCTTCCAACCAAGCTCTTGTATAGTGTCGGATCCACCTTTTCTCCTTTGTCGTTCTTAGATAGCTTGACCCCGCACTCTACCGGCGTGTTGATTGGCTTGCAATCCTCCATTTTGAATTTCTTCAAAATCTCCTTTGCATAGTGTTCTTGTGTGATGAATACTCCATCTTCAAGTTGCTTCACTTCCACACCGAGGTAGTATGCCATCAGCCCAATGTCCGTCATCTCGAATTCGTCAGTCATGGCCTTCTTGAATTCCTCGAACATGCTTGGATTGTTTCCTGTGAAAATGAGATCATCCACATACAAGCACACTATTAAGACATCATTTCCTTTACTTTTCACATAGAGTGCATGTTCATGTGGGCATTTGGTGAAGCCGTTATCTTCAAGATACTTGTCGATCCTGCTATTCCATGCCCTTGGTGCTTGCTTTAGCCCGTACAAGGCTTTCTTCAACTTTAGAACTTTATCTTCTTGGCCATTCACCACATAACCTTCAGGTTGCTTGATGTAGACTTCTTTATCAAGGAATCCATTCAAGAAAGCCGACTTTACATCCATTTGATAGATCTTCCATCTATTTTGAGCTGCAAGAGAGAGTATTAGTCTAATAGTTTCTAGGCGAGCGACAGGAGCAAATACCTCGTCATAGTCGATTCCAGCTCTTTGGCTATATCCTTTGGCGACGAGTCTAGCTTTATATCTTTCAACTTCACAGTTGGAATTCTTCTTGATTTTATACACCCATTTGACTCCAATTGCCTTGTGTCCTTTTGGTAGTGTCACCAGCTCCCACGTATCATTCTTCTCTATAGCCTTAATCTCTTCATCCATTGCACTCGCCAATTTTTACTTTCTGCAGCTTCTTCATAGTTGACTGGTTCACAATTAGCAAATAAGCAGAATAAGGTAAGATCTTCTAACCTTTCAGTGTCGTCATACACTTCAGCCAAATTTCGTGCGCGTTGTGTGGCTCTTTCGTTCAAGAAAGATGGCGGCGAGCCTCCAACAGATGTAGCAGGAGATGCAGGTGGAGTTGTTTGTTCTTGTTGCTCCTTTCTTATTTGCTCGTCTATTCTTGGATCTCCAAATGGAGGTATGGAAGTGGTGTCATTGTCCGAGCCGAAATCCCATACTCCTTCTTCATCGAACTCCACGTCTCGGCTAATCATTGTTTTCTGCGAAGTTGGATCATATAGCTTATAGCCTTTAGTGTTAGAGTCGTACCCGATGAAGATGAATGGTTTGCTTTTGTCATCGAGTTTACTCCTCGTTTGATCCGGTACGTGTGCATAGGCTTTGCTCCGTAACACTCTTAAGTGTGCGATCCCTGGTTTTCTTCCGTTCCAAGCTTCTTGAGGAGTCATTCCCCACACACTTCTAGTTGGAGACCGATTAGATAGGTATACAGCGCACGCCACCGCTTCTGCCCATAGCTCCTTGGGCAAATTCTTCGTCTTTAGCATACTCCGAGTCATCTCAACGATAGTCCTGTTCTTTCGTTCGGCCACTCCATTCTGCTGGGGGGATCTTGGAACCGTTAATTGCCGCCGAATTCCTCTTTCTTTACAAAATTCTTGAAACTCCCCGGATGTGAATTCTCCACCTCGATCGGTCCTCAATGCTTTGATCTCTAGACCGCTTTCCTTTTCGACGGCAGCCTTGAACCTCTTGAAAGCATCAAATGCTTCTGATTTCTGCTTCAAGAAATATACCCACGTCTTTCTTGAAAAATCATCGATAAATAGGAGGAAATAATTATTTTTACCGAGGGAACTTGGCTTGATTGGTCCACAAACGTCTGCATGGATTAACTCCAATGGTTTCTGAGCTCTCGAACTTGACTCCTTTGGGAATGGCTTTCTGAAGTGCTTCCCAACTAAGCATCCTTCACAGAGTTGATCGGGGTGCTTGATGGGCGGTAATCCTCGTACCATTTCTTTATTTGATAGCAATTTTAAGCTACCAAAATTCAGGTGCCCAAATCGAAGATGCCACAACCAAGACTTATCTTTGTAGCATGCTTGAAGACACTTCACCATATCATTTTGCACATTTAATAAAAACATTCTATTCTTGGACATTGGCACTTGGGCGATCAAATTATTTTTGCCATCTCTTATTGAAAGGCTATAATCCTCCCTATGAATATTATAACCTTTCTCTAAGAGTTGTCCAAGACTCAAAATATTATTTTTCATATTGGGCACGTAATATACGTTAGAAATAAAATCATGAGCTCCATTCTTCAAACGAATTAGTATCTTGCCTTTCCCTTTAACTGGAATTTTAGATTCATCACCAAAGGAGACGTTACCACTTACTGATTCATCAAGCTCCACGAACATGCTTCTGTTCCCGCACATATGATTGCTCGCTCCTGTGTCGAGGTACCACGTATCATCTTTTCTCCCAGCTTCTCCTTTATAAGCTAGAAGGACACAACCATTTTCTTCATTCGTATTCTCCACGTAATTAGCCTTCTCTTCAACTTTTGATTTTGCATCTCTGCACTCGGAAGCATAGTGCCCATATCTATGACAATTGTAACACTTTATTGAAGATTTATCGTACCTCGACTGTGGGGAACTCCTTCCTCGTCCCCTATTTGGGAACTCCTTTCTTTCTTCATTGTTCGGAAAATATCCTCGGCCACGTCCACGAGCATATCCCCGGCCACGACCACGATCTTGTCTTTGTCTGCGACCTCTTCCTTGTCGACCACCACCATTGCCCGAACTTTCTTCTTTCTCCTTTGGGCTCACTTGCAACTTTAAAAGTTGCTCCACAATTTCCTGTTTCTTCTTTTGTTTCTCCTCATATGCTTGTAGCGATCCCAATAGGTGATCGATACTAATTTCCTCTAAATTTTTTGTTTCCTCAATTGTAACTACTATATGCTCAAAATTGGGAGTTAGAGAACGCAATATTTTTTCCATAATTCTAACATCCTCCAATTTTTCACCATTTCTTTTCATTTGATTTGACACCGCCAAGACTCTTGAAAAGTAATCTGAAATTGATTCGGACTCTTTCATATGCAAAGATTCAAATTCTCCTCTTAAAGTTTGGAGACGTACCTTCTTTACTCGATCCGCTCCAATACACGAGATTTGGAGCTTCTTCCACGCTTCTTTGGCGGTGCTTGCACTCGAGATCTTCTCGAAATCGTCGTCCCCTAGAGCTTGGTAGATGAGATAGAGAGCCTTCTTGTCTCTCTTTCTCGCATCTCGCAATCTATCCCTTTGTTGTTGGGATAGAGCGGTCTCATCTTGTGGCTCCTCATAGCCACTCTCCACGATCTCCCAAACGTCATGGGCTCCCAATAACGCTTTCATCTTAATACTCCAATTATCGAAACTGCTCTTATTGAGCATGGGGACTTGGAACGACGGCAAGTTAGCCATACTATAGGTAGGAACTTATGGCTCTGGTACCACTTTGTTGGAATATAGGAAATATATTGGAGGAGTATTTTAGTTTGGAGGAAATATTTGAGGGGACAATGGGTGGAATATGTGGGAAATGTTTTAGGAGAAATTGGTGATGTGGGAAAACAAGGGAACACTCTTTATTTCTCAAATTCTCTCAACTTCTCAACTTTTCAACTTATACAAAATGTTACAACTCACCCCTATTTATAGGCATCCCAACTCATTCTAGAATTCTCTACTTAATTCTTTTTATATTCTAAATATCTAGAATTTTCTCCTAAAATATCTAGATTATTTTAATGCCTACTAATTCTAGAGAATTCTACATAATATCTATTCTAGAGAATTCTTGATAATATCTAGATATTTATCATATCTAGATAGTTCTACTACAAAATCAAGTTTAATTATTTTATTCCAACAGTTTTGGTTAAGTTAGAAAAAGAAAAATAATCCTAACACTCCCATCTTTTTTAAATTTTGTTAATACTATAAGAACATGTATATCACTTATTTGAATAATTTGATAATCTTAAATGTGATATCTTTTGAGTGGGCTTCGTAAGTGCTGGATATAAAACACGGGCCACGTAGATTTGTAACATACCCCCACACACATAGCTAATGAAATTCGGATAACATCCATTATGTAGCTGTAACATAACCACCAAACAGACCTTAACTATTAAAAAATACTACTAATATAACTACCATATTTGCCTTTTTTTCATGAAAGTCCATTCTCCAAGGGGAAAGGTATTGGATAAGGTATTATACCTTTTCCATTTTGAAGATGTATCTTTACCTCCCTATCAATGGAGATGTAAAATCTTATAACTACCATATTTGCATTCTTTTCATGAAAAACATTTTTCAAGGAGAAAAGTATTTGAGAAAGTATTACACTTTATGTTTTTAATGCATTTTGTATTATTATTTTATTTTTAAAAAATAATATACCTTTTTATATACCTTTTTCCTTTGAAATATGTTACTTTTTAGAAGGGTATATTTCACTTTTTAAGAAAATAAATACATGATATACCTTTTCTATATACTTCCTCTCCTTGGAGATGCTCTAAGAGTGACTAGTTTTATTACTCCATCTGTTCCTGAAATTTTGTCACTTATTTCCATTTTAGTTCGTTCCCAAAAATTTGTCAACTTTCATTTTTACTATTTTTGCTAGTAGACCCCACAATCCACTAATTCATTTCCGCTCACATTATTATAAAACTAAGTAGGACTTACCTTCAACCAACTTTTTCACACTTTCTATTACATTTCCTAAAATTCGTGCCAGGTCAAATGGTGACAATTATTAGGGATGGAATGAGTATATCGTTAGCAGCACCTAGCTTTATGGAGCACTCCATTTATTTTGCATTCAATAACTCATGCCTTGGAGGAGCTAGCTCTATATATTTATTTGCCATACACATGCAAGTTTTCCATCCAACAACATATAGCACTTCCCCTCCTCCGGCCACCGCCGACCAAGACCCGATGAGCTCCGCGCGAACCCTAGGGGATGTGGAGCAAACCTGGTGCCGCGCAGTGTCGTGCGGCACCGGGTCCACCGTCCTGACCCTCCAAATGGGCAAACCCGAGTCGAAACTCCCACTCCTCCACCAAGTCCTCAAAAAGCTCCTCCACTCCCACCCCCTCCTCCGCTCCAAGCTCCACTACAACCCCTCCTCAAAGTCCTTCTCCTTCCTCCCCCCCTCCTCCTCCTCCTCCCCTCCCCTCCCCATCATCACCCACGACATCCCCACCACCGCCGCCCTCCTCTCCACCTCCGACCTCCCCCCCTGCCACCTCATCACCGAGCACGAGCTCAACCACACCCAATGGCGCCACCCAAGCTCCTTCCCATGCTACGTCATCCACGCCGCATTCTACGCCCTCTCCGAATCCCAGTCCATCGTGGCGGTGCGCCTCCACGCCTCCGTCTGCGACCGGACCACCGCGGAGTCGATCCTGCGCGAGATGATGGAGCTCGTGGTGGAGGCGGAGGGGGGGCGGAAGTTCGCCGGAGCGGAAAACGGCGGGGAAGGGAGAGCGGGGATCGAGGCGATGGTGCCACGTGGGGCGGGGAAGAAGACGCTGTGGGCCCATGGAGTGGACATGCTTGGGTATTCAGTGGGCTCATTAAGGCTGAGTAATTTGAAGTTCAAGAACACAAAGGCGGCCAGGTATTCCGAGGTTGTACGGCTCAAAATGGACACTCATCAAACTGCTTTGGTTCTTGCTGTAAGTTCATGTCTCTTACCTTTTGTTTACATTTATTGATTTCTCAACAACTTTGACCTAAAAACCAGTCGACCTGTCTCACTTTCGAATTAATACTATTTCTGAGTGATGGATCATAGATGTGGAATCTGCTCTACATAATATATTGTTGAGATACTATATTTAGGCCACTATTTAATAGATGCGATAACATGACAACCGTCCTTGTATGCCGTATTTAATGATTTAATTTTCTGCAAGTATTTAGTAGAACAGCTTCATTAAATCATCCATCACATTTTTTGGAAAACGTGATAAAAAAAGTGCATATAACAATATTATTCATTAGTGTAAATAGTATAATAGGTCTATCATCAATTGGTTTTACGAAGAAATTTATGAATTTCTATCACAAAGTCGAACGGTGATTGTAGGCTAAATTTAACTAATCTAATTGTAGTATCTGGACCGAAACTGAAAATGACCGATTTACTGTAAAATTTGGTCTAACATAATAAAAAAGTCTAATGGTCACTCTTTATAAGGGCTGCAAATCAAGAGGAATAAAACTTTGCGGAGCCCTAGCGGCTGCCGGACTAATCGCGGCACATTCAACCTCCGGCAAGCTAACTAAGAAATACGGCGTCGTTACTCTCATTGACACCCGCTCTCTTCTCCATCCATCTCTTTCCACTAATCATTTCGGTAAGATAAAAATAAATATGCATCTCCAACTCTCTCTCCCAATTAAAATGCTTTTTTTTTAAATAAAAAATTTGAAGGATACTACCAACTGGCGATCCTGAACACACACACAATAAACGGCGGCGAAGAGCTATGGGACTTAGCCGAGAGGAGCTACTCACAATTCGCACGTGACAAAAAAAACAAGACGCATTTTTCGGACATGGCGGATTTGAGCTTCCTGATGAGGAGGGCGATGGAGAATCCGAGCCTGACGGCGTCGTCGTCTCTGCGGACGTCGTTGATATCGATTTTCGAGGATCCGGTGATCGACAACACGAGAGAGATGAAGCGGGAGATAGGCGTGGAGGACTACATTGGCTGCTCCTCCACGCACGGGGTGGGGCCCTCGGTGGCCATATTCGACACCATCCGCAATGGTGAGCTGGACTGCGCCTGCGTGTATCCGGCGCCGCTGCACTCCAGGGATCAGATGGTGCAGCTCATTGCTCACATGAAGAAGATTCTTGTTGATGGGAGTTACTGAGTTTTATTTATTTTACTACTATCTATCTATGTTTTGTAGTAATATTTGAATCTGGAATTAATACTTGTACGATTCATTCCCCTTCGAGAAATCTAAGTCTTTTCTTTTCTTTCATTAATAGTTATGAAGCATTAAATCGGGCTGTATCATGTAGTTGCAGGTAATTGTTGTGGGGTAAAAGTAAAACTACTCTCAGTCGTATGACTGTGGGGTTAATATTTGTAGTCCAGTCAAGTCAACTATGGAATTGTGAGAGCATGCACTAATTGCATCGCAATTCAAACCAGTTTAGACAATAAGAGCATCCACTACACGCGGCCTTCCCCAATAGTCTCGCCCCCTTTTTTTGTCCACAGCCCCTTTTTGCCCATAGTCCCAATTTTTTCCTTCACTGGCCCACTATAGGCGGACACTTCCAATAGCCTCGAAATTTAATAACCAATTTTCATTTTATTTTTTTCGTTTCGTTTTTAAATCGACTGAATTGAAATAATTATAAAACGAGGTAATTGAGACCAAATATCCCGACGGCTGGGAAGGATTGCCGCCATATCCTAATTCGTGCGAGCCTGGGGATTCGTCATCTCCACCGTGCATTTTTTGAGAGTGAAAGTGTAGATAGTGAATGAAGGGAAAGTGTGTTAAAATGAAGGGTGTGAAAGTGTGTAAAAATAGATGGTGGAGGAGTAGTATTTATAGGGTGATTTTCGAAATAAAAAAATAAAAAAATAATTCAAATGGGGCGGACGCCCATCGCCCGTCGCCCCACTGTAGGATCGCCCGCCATCGCCCCGGACTCGCCCCGCCGCCACCACCATCGCCCCGTCCTCGCCCCCTAGTCGCCGAAGCCTCTACCGCCCCAGCCCCGCCCCCTTTTTTCTGTCCGCCTCGGGGCGGACGTCCGGTCCACTATAGATCGCCCCCTCCTCGCCCCGATTTTCCGTCCGCCCCCTTTGAGCCTACAGTGGATGCTCTAAATAAACCTATTGTGATACCGATCGAATTTCTCTATGCCCAATGAGAAAGTATCCCATTGTGGAGTATAATTTATTGCAAAACAACTCGAGCTTTATTTTTAAAAATCTTATAATACTAATACCACTACCAAAACATTTATTTAATCCTCTATTGCTATAGTATTTCATTAACTGGATCTTAATGCTTTTTTAATTAACGATGACATTGTTTCACATGGTACACAAAAATACCACAGTCAAAATATATTTTTGCCAAAAAATAATTTTACTACTGTGCATAGAAAGAAAACCCAAAACCCCCACACGTAATGATTCAATTCCACAAATGTATTTTCTCTCTCTTTTGGCCCCAAAATTTATTTGATTATTGGAAAGTTCTCTGGTGGAAATAATGGGCATTATTACATGGTAGACAAAAATGCTTTTACTATAATCATAATATTGAGAGGGAAATAAGTTCCAAATGGGTTATAAAAACCGTACTAGCAATTATAATAAAATACCACCCCAGAAGTTTTAGAGTTAAATTTGCCAAAGGATCGATTGGTATTTTTCCAACAATAAACTAAGGAAAAACCTATAGCTCTTTTGTAGTAGTAATAATGTATCAATTGATTCAAATGCAGCCGAGAGAGGAGTATTTAATAAAAAAATTCTATCATTATTTCGGATAGAACAAAAGTTTCAAGATAACATAATTGATCAACAAAGGTAACAAAATAAGAGAAGCCATATCTAGGTAGGAGAGGGGCAGGACCCCAAACATCACTATGTATGAGTTGAAGTGGTGCAGTGTATTGAGTGTTAGAAGCTGCTGTTGAGGTTGTCTCTGCTGCCTAGGAGGTGAGAAACATTGCTCAAATCTATGCCAGCAATGGTCAGCTCCATGCTCGGGCTCAGGGACGGAGATAGCACTGGCCAAGCCACCGCTCCAGCGGGGGCTTGGCTGGTGCCGGACCCAGTATCCCCGCCCTGGCCGCCATCGTCGTTCTGCAACTGTGCGTGTGAGAAATTTGATGGGGAAGAAGATAGTTTTACTGGGCTATTAGTTATATTTTATGTTGGGCTTAGGTCATTAGGGATTAGTGATTGGAATCGAAGCCCAAATTTCTACGTATCTAATTAATTAGTACATTAAATCTTATTTATATAGCTTCACATTATTAAGAAGATGCAATAATAAATATTCTATCACATTCCAAGTTTCCACGCACCATTCTTAGTTAAATATATCTGTGATCTTCTTCTTAATATTATAGTGTATACTTTATTTAAGATATTTCTTTAGTCTCTTTTTTATATTCATCCATTTTTCAATATTATGAATATTTATATACTACTACTTTTTATACATATTATTATATTTAAGTGTAAGTTTTGAGACAATCACTTCCTTTTTACTATAAAAGTATTAATGGTAAAGTTAAATGCCTCTCTCTCCCATATACTATAGTAGAAGAGCATATAGAGTATTCAAGTGATCCAAATATCAGTGAAATATTTTTTCGAAAAAAAGTTGATATTTATAGTTTAAAGTAATGCTGATCCGTCTAATACAATTACAATAATTTAGTGTCTCCTAAAAACTATAAAATATTATAAATAAAAATAAAATTAAATATGTTAATATTATTTTTAAATTCGGCACCGGCTTCCTTAAAATCATAGTTCCGTCCCTGCTCGGGCTTTTGGCAGAGTTGACACACAAGTTTAGCTCCCGGGAATGTACCTCCTCGACCTCCTCTTCCTCTAGAATTCCTTCTTCCGAAACCTCCTCGGCCATGTTGTTGATTTCCTCTGTTTGACTGATATTGGCCATCGAATCTATGTCCTGTAGTCTGTATAACATTCGCAATTGGTTGTGTACCATCAGTATTTATGTTGGATCCCTTGGATGAATCCAACCTGGACTCAAAGCTCAACAATAAAGCTGCTACATCTTGAACACTTCAGACATCGCTTCTTGAGGTGATCGTCACCATGACTGAATCGTATTCAGATCCAAGTCCCGCCAGAATGTGGAGAATGTGGTCTTCATTCGAGACCTTACATCCGGCTGATCACAGTAGGTCTTGACTTTGTTGAGATATTCTTGCATTGAGAGGGACTCCTTCTTGAGGGTCTGCAATCGCAGTTTATACTGCATTATCTTAGCCTTTGATTGGCTAGAGTAATTAGTCTCTAGTGCCTTCCATATCTTGTGACTGGAATCAGTCCTACAACCATCACCATGGTGCTCTCAGAGAGGGAAGATTGTAGCCAGGCAGAGAGAAGTTGATCTTGACGATGCCAAGCGACATATGTCGGATTTGGCTGTGCTTCTTCAGTTTCTTCGTCGAGCAGATAGCGTGGAGGAATATGATCTTCTTCAACGAGGTATTCCTCTAAACCGTAGCCACGAACAGTGGCAAGCACTCATTGTTTCTGTTAGAGTTTGTATATTAGAAATCATCTTTCGAGTGATTGAATACTGTAAAAACTCTTATTTTATTTTCCAAGGAATAAAGCAGATTATTTTTTTCATAATAATGTTATGTTTTACATTTAATGGATGTTTATTGCATGTTTAAATGTGTAAGTAACTTAACAAAGTCTAAGTCTTTGTTTTAGTAGACCGGTTGTGGGCGTCGTCCACTTTAAGGTAGCACAGTCAGTTCTGAACAAGGAAAAATAAGAATTTCAAACCCAGATTGGCCTAGACTACCTATCGTGAAAGGTTGCTATGTCAGTCTGCATATTTCAAAGCCTTACTGAAATAAGATGACATTGGTGTGGTAGAGCACTAAATTGGATCTAACAGCGAGACAAGTCTTTATGCTATCTACTGAAATACGAGGTCTTGATAATTATTTATTTCTTAATCAATGTACGTTAGCATTGAGCATACAGTATTGATTACGCACTACTTTGACTTATCAAATGGTGCGGGCTTTTCGCAACCCAATAATCCTGGTATATTGGTTAGTGGTGATTAATATTTAGCGGTGCTAGGATTGCTATTATATTGAATCGTGCGCGAGGTGAGTATCGTTTGATAACGTCCTCAAGAGGAGCTCGATATAAGGCTTTATTATTCGGAACCTAGCTAGTTGGAGTTTGATTACTCTATGAATCATAAATAAGCGTTTCTTGCTAAGTCCACTCTTCAAATTAATAAGATTTTAATTAATTAAGTCTTTAGCAGACACTAATTAATTAATGGATGTTTCTATCTTAAGCGTGAGAATTAAATGACAAACAATGGAAACCCGGATTACTTATAATTTCGGATTTGGATGGGCAGTTGGCGGACCTACGGATGCGACTTGCGGTTTTCTTTGATTTAAGTTATATGGAAGAGATAACTGAACCGGATGGATCAGTTAGCAAATGTCGTTGCCACTTGATCAAGTTGATCTCGCTCTCGCACGCCACCAATGTAAATTATAAACTCCCAATTTTGCACTACTTTAACAGTAAAGCGGCAAGTTTGGGGTCGATCCCACAGAGAAGCTCGTGTATCAAGTGTGTGAGTAGTGAACAGGGGGTTGGCTGCTGCCACGCTTTAACTTTTAGGAGTTTTTAACTACTGATTTTACCTTAGACAGAAAAGTAGCTAACTACTTGCTCAAGGGAATTTTAACTACTGGGTCAATTGAATTTCAGACTGGAATGAAAATTAACTACTTGGAACAGTAAACATGATGACGAAAACAGAACAACTTCGATTTTATATTCAGAATCCAAACGAGTGCAGCGAACATGCGGAATACAAAAAGCTCGAAACTTTAACTACAAAGCAACTTGAAATTAAACTAAGCTAACACTTCGGAAAATACGAAAGCAAGTAAACCGAGAAGATCCTCGGTAGGAAACTTGAGACAACGCTGACAGATATAGAGTATTCTGTAGCGCTCCCTTCGGTCGCCCTTTTCTCTAACTAAGCATTACTTTATCTAAACTCTCTAGAGGACTGGACTAAACTAGATAACTAACTAAACTAAAGACAGAAAGTAAAAGATCGGATTCCCTCCTTTTTTACGTGGTGGCACATCCTCTATTTATAAGCTTGGCAACGACCTCCAGCTGGATAACGATCTTGGCAGGGAATATTCGCTCACGCTGAGAGTGAGCGACTCATCGATTGCTACGTGCTTTCCTTCTACAATGACGACGCTTTTCGGTAACATATTCATGACTCAGCTCCATCCTTGCATCTCATATATCAGCACGTGTCCCCGTCTAGAACGTTGTCCTTGCTAACAGAATGATGCACACCATCCAGCTCATTGCCTCTCATGTCCTTCTTCTGGAAGCCAGTGGTCCCCTCCTTGACTGCTTGATTACTCCCCTTGATCAACTCCCCCGCTTTCTAGCCTTTTTCGTCTTTTGTACTTGGTTGATCAGTTTGACATTGTTGCCTTGGTCAAGCGGCATTTCTGCACATTTAACACTGGCTTTGCGCGATAAAACCGATCAAGTAGCGTACATTTTACCCCTAAACCGATGCATGAAATGGGCATTATCAAACTGCTCACACTTAAAACATACTTGTTCCCAAGTATAAAGAATAAGAAAAGAAAAAGATAAGGCAAATTTCAGGCATGGTTTACTTATTTTAAGAAAGTAAAAGAAGACGAAAAAGAAAACAAGACTCGAAATAAAAACACATATTCACATTGATGCATTAGATCGAATAAATTTTCAACAATCATACCCGAGGTCGAGGTCAATCCATTTGCCAACAGCTTATACTTCTTCCTTTTCGCTTTTACTTGATCATGGTGTCAGTTCGTCAAGATTGCTCAATTTTGAAACCACTGTTGGATTCACTCAGTCACTCATTTCTCACCAGAGATGTTAGGACTGTTCACTCGGTATTGCCACAAATTTAATATCTCTAATCGGATTGCACAAGATAGTTCCTTAAGGTCTTCGTTTCAGGTGTAATGGGGCTTAAGGGTAGTGGTGTATCAAGGTAGGGTCCTAGGGGTTCTAAGTTTAAAATTATAAACCGTAAAAAGAAAAATACATGAGTCAAGAGACCAAAGATTTGAACTTTTTATTTTTCCACTAGATACCTCACTTGGTCAATTGGCGACTTTTAGCCTTAAATTTTTGGCTTATTTTTCTAACGTTCAACTTACCTGGTCAGGTTACAACTTTTTCCTGCCCTTTTTTTCTCAACTTTTCTTTTCTCTTTCTCTCTATTTTTTTTACTTGATTTCTGACTTGATCAACCTGATTGATTAACTCGCTCAACCCGGCTACCCTTTTATTTTTACTTTCTATCGTACTACCCCTTATTTTGAAATGACTCATCTCTTGACCTCTTTTCCTCGCGTGTTTGTAAAAGAAAAGGAAAAGTGTATGGATATGGGTTCCGGTTTCAAAAGAACGGGTCAAAGTGTATGGGCTCAACTTGGTTAACTAAGGGGTGCCTTGCTTGACGAGGCGGGTTCGTGGAGCGAAAGAAGAGAAGGCTCAAATTAGTTAAGTCCTAATGCCTTTAGTCCTTACTACTTGTGCAATTTTCATCTAAATATAAAAAATTCAGCCTCTCGTAAATTTTTTTTGTAAAAATAGTAGAAAGTGTTCTACTTTGGCTTATAACTCATATATAGAGAAGCTTCACTGTAAGTTTAAAAATTGAGCATTTCCATCATACTTGCGTCGTTCAAACTGATCAAGTTTTTTGCAATCAAGTTTCTGCATGTAAACACACTGATTCCTTTCTCTAACTCTTCCCAAAGTAATCAAGTCTTCCACTTATCCAATTTCATGCATATTGCCTATTTGTTACTAACTGATACTTTGTGTTTTCAAACTTCAAAATTTTAACATGCATGATTTTTATTTTCTGGAACTAACCCTCCCCCCTCCCATTGCATATGAACTCGTCCTCGAGGAACTTGATGTAGTGGAAAAGGGTTAGGTACATGCAATGGCACGACAGAAAAAAACAAGGAAAACTTCTCACACTTAGACCAGACACTGGGCTAAGTTTGAAATAGTGCCAACAGTCAAACATGCCAACCAAAACAGAAAAACAAAAATCAAAACAAATACAAGCATACCAACAAACACAAACAAAAACAACATGCATAACTTCTCACACTTAGACCCAACACATGTCTAAGTGTGAGGTGGAGCAGAAAATCAGTTATACAAACCAAAATCAAATAAAATCAAAATTGTTTTGAGATTTAAATGAGCTGAGATGGGGGGTTGTACTTAATGCTTCCGGGGAGGTAGACTGGGGGATGCTGAGGGTGGCCAGGAGGATGATGGGCGTCGAGACGGAGGAGAGCTTGTAGAGGGAGGTGGTGGTTGGCTGGCAGAGCTTTGATTGTGGGTGGTTCCCAGCAACCTGGCCAGTAGGACCAGTTGAGAATTTGAATTCTCCACCAGCTGCGTCAAAGTTCGCTCTACTTGGAGCTTCATGCATCGTCAGCACGCGCAGCCTCCTCACGCACCATCCTCGGTGGGGCATCCATTGTGCACCTTCATCATCTTCTTCCTCAGGGGTCGCTGAGGTTTGCTCAGGCCTCGTTCTCCTTCTGGGTTGGCTTCACTGTTGCTCCCGCCGACCGGCGGCATAAAGTTGAAGACCCCCTCCTTGCGTCTTCTCCAGTACCTGAGTTCTAACAAAGAAATCAAGGTCAAACAATTCAGGACTGGGGCAAAGGGTGAGACGTCCGACACACTGCATAATCCAATTCCTCCTCAAATAAGCTCTAAGGAGGTGGCAGATGTTTAGATGGCGGGCAACGCGGGTATCTCCGATACGCTTCCTTCCTCTCTCCAGGACGTTCTGTCCAATGCGGCAGTTGGCGCTTCCTGACACCTTTTCAGTCACTGTGCACGTCCTTTCATCACCTGCCCTGATCAACGAAAGTACTGTACCACCAATTAAACTTGAATTGCTCTGATAAAGTGGACAATTAATTCCAGATGAAAACTCAAATAGTTCCACTTGATCAGCTTCCGTTCTTACTTCCGATTTTTAATTTCTAAAATTAAAATAAAAAATATGAAAAACTATTTACACTAACTACAAAGGATTTGACCGAGTTCCCCTGGGATGTCACTTGATCAATTTAATAGATTAAGAATTTGTTGCTTGATCAAGCAGACTACCCATGAGTACCTGATCACTTCTTTTACCTGCTCACTGGATAAGATTAGGCAGGATCAGTGGAATTTCTTCCACTATGCCCGCTTCGGTCTTGTCTCTGTAGGGCTCAACCCGATGACTCTTTACCACGAGGGAGAACGAATGGGGGGGGTCTCCTTGGAGTATGTTTGCCTCCTGTGTGTGCATTGTCATGATGGTACGAGGGTCTGCCCATTTTGAATTCCGCCTCCTGGGTATCAGTTTGAGTTGACACTGGAAGAGTAGCTCTTTCTGCCCCACTATGAGCTCTTCCTTTCTCAAAGCGGGGTCGAGTCTGCGTTGTCGATCAAGGTGGGGTGTCACTCCTCTTCTAACATGGCGGGATGCATGCACAGATCTGGGTTAATCTCTATCAAGTCTGCTGTTTTCCACTTGACTACCTCTTGACCCAGCCTCAACTCCTCCATCAATTGTCCTCCCTGTCCTTGCAGAGTTGGTTTGACTGGTTTTTGATGTGTTTGGTTGGACAGGTTATTGAAGGTAACTGGCGATGCAGGTAAAGACAATAGTTGTCTTGTAGGCGCGGGGCTCTCCTTCAGCATTCTTCTCAACGGGGCGGCTTGGTCAGGTGGTTTTTTAACCCTTGCCGGTTGAGTGATCTCTTTGGACTCAACTGGTCGTGGTGGCTTACAGAAATCCATAATTGCCCTTTCAATGGCTTGATCATCCATTCCCCCAGTCATCGTTGTATCGAACCATTCAGCTGCTTCCTTCTTAAGTTGTTAATCTTTAATGGAATTAGTGGATGGTCTTTTGAAGAGTTCCTTTCCTAGATACCTTTGCTCCCAAGGTCTGATAGTATCTACGGATTGTATGCTCTCACTGTCTTGTGGCTTCCTCACAGCTTCATCAATGTCGAATGTAAGTTGTTCTCCTTTAAAATCCAGATTCATCGTCCCATGGCGGACGTCAATGACTGTGCTGGCTGTAGATAGGAATGGCCTTCCCAAAAGGACTCCAATAGACTCCTCCGCTCCTGGCTCTGTCATCTTTATGACGAAGAAGTCGGCGGGGTACATGAACTTGTTTACCTTGACTATTTCATCTTCCAGAATTCCCTCTGGGTGAATGTAAGACCTGTCTGCTAGCTGTATCACCATACCGGTTTTGACAAGCTTAGCTTCTCTCAGCTTTTCATATATAGAATATGGCATAACATTGATGGAAGCCCCTAGGTCGCACATTGCGTGTTCTATTCGAACGTTTTTTATGGAAATTGGGAGCGTGGACACTCCTGGGTCAATCTTCTTCGGTGGAAGATCGCTTGGTTGGATTGCCACGGTTACATTTTCTGCTTCGACCATGCTTCCCTCCTCAGTGTCCTGTTTAAGGGTACTAGACCCTCCTTCTTTTGTGACTTGATAAAGGGCGCTGGACTCAAAGCCTTCTTCATGATTGGGTCCGTCTGCGGGTGCTGGAGAACTCGCAGATGGGCTTTGATAAACTCTTCCTGATTTTAGAGATACTGCATTGACATTCTCTCGCCCAGTAGGTTGCTGCACTGTAGCTGGAATCTTTCCTTCATTTCCCCTCAGCTCGCCCAGTGACATGGCGACCTGTGATAACTACTTCGTCATCATCTCCAGTATAGCCATCTGTTGCTGGAATCTTTGCTGGTATTGCGGCTGGGTATGCTGTTGATTGCTTCTCTGGTGTGGCGGGACATAACTCACCATTTGGTTGTTCGGTTGCCTTCCCTGGTTGCTTGACTGGGGGCCATGCTGTCTGTACCCCCAGTTTCCCTCATTTTGTCTGTTTGACCAGTTTGGCTGCCCTCCACTGGACCAGTTCCCTTGAGGTCCACTTGACCAACCTGCTTGTCCTCCCTTCATTCTGATCCATCTGCTATTTGACCTCTCCTGGTTTCGGGCTGGCCAGTTGGGCTGCCCCTCAGAGGGTTGCATCTGCTGTGTCGAGGGTTGAGGTGGTTGGCTCTGATTCTGATCAGTCCACCTGAAGTTAGGGTGGTCTCTCCATGGAGCCTCTCTCTGTTTGCCCTGGATCCAGTTGCCATTCGCATTCCAGTGGCCGACGTCATTCACTTAGGCTTGCGGCTCCGCCTCAGGGGGAAAACTCGCAATAGTAATAGTGATGCTCTTCCGGTGGTGGTGGCGGCGCATACCGCTGCTCTTTGGGTGCAGGTGGCGGAGGTGCTCTGGATTTTTCCACTGCCTCGAGCAGCTTCTTCTCCATCTGCTCGAATCGAGCCTCCAATTTTTCATCACTGCATGCCTCTACTGCGTGTACTGCACCTCTTCGGTACTGGCCTCGGGACGTCTCATGCGAGCACTTAGCCTCAATGAGCCTCTCCAGGATGTTCTTGGCTTGGTTAAATGGGGATTTTGAGAAATCCCCCTGAGCTGCTAGGTTTAGATCATTCTTGCTATCGACTGTCAGTCCACCGTAGAAGATCGAGTAGATCTCCCGCTCCCCCAGCTTGTGGTTGGGGCATGCTTGAAGCAGCCCTTGGAATCTATCCCAGTACTGGCCGAGGGGCTCATCATACTCCTGTCTGGCTTCTGTAATCTCCCGCTTGAGGGCACTCATTTTTTACGCTGGAAAGAAGCGATCAAGGAATATCGTTCGGAACTCGGCCCATGTTTTGATGGACCCTTCTGGCAGTCTCGATAGCCATACTCCAGCATCACCCAACAAAACGAAGGGGATGGCTTTCATCCTATAATCTTCAGACCTAGATCCAGCCGGTACAGGCTGGATATCACAGTATCGGCAAAATTCCTCCAGGAAGGAGTACAGACACTCTTTTGAAAGGCCGTAAAAATGAGATAAAACAGCCAGTACTCCTGACTTGATCGCGATGGTCCGCATCCCAGGAGTAATGGCAATGGAATGTGTGGGCTCCTTTTCGTCATGAGCGTGCAGAGAGCCAATTCCTGAGTCGTTGTCGACGAGGGCCATCTCTGCTTTTGCTTGTTCAAGTGGTGGTGGCTAGGGTGGTACGTTCTGCTCTCCTTCTTCTTCGCTGGTCAGTTGTTCAGCGGTTGCTGCTGCTGCTGCTGCTAGTGTGGCTTGGTATCGCGTGGTAGCAACACCGACTTCCTGGATTCTCCAATGCGCGTTCGTATCTCTATATACGAAAGGATGATTCTAGTGTCCACCGCGTTGGTACCTTCACATGAACAGAAAGAAAAACAAATGAGAAAAGAAAGAAAAAAAATTATATACACCTATACGCTACATACAAACATAAAATAACACCATGCTTCCCCGACAACGACGCCATTTTGGTGGACCTGCGGATGCGACTTGCGGTTTTCTTTGATTCAAGTTATATGGAAGAGATAACTGAATCGGATGGATCAGTTAGCAAATGTCGTTGCCACTTGATCAAGTTGATCTCGCTCTCGCACGCCACCAATGTAAATTATAAACTCCCAGTTTTGCACTACTTTAACAGTAAAGCGCCAAGTTTGGGATCGATCCCACAGAGAAGCTCGTGTATCAAGTGTGTGAGTAGTGAACAGGGGGTTGGCTGCTGCCACGCTTTAACTTTTGGGAGTTTTTAACTACTGGTTTTACCTTAGACAGAAAAGTAGCTAACTACTTGCTCAAGGGAATTTTAACTACTGGGTCAATTGAATTTCAGACTGGTATGAAAATTAACTACTTGGAACAGTAAACATGATGACGAAAATAGAACAACTTCGATTTTATATTCATAATCCAAACGAGTGCAGCGAACATGCGGAATACAAAAAGCTCGAAACTTTAACTACAAGGCAACTTGAAATTAAACTAAGCTAACACTTCGGAAAATACGAAAGCAAGTAAACCGAGAAGATCCTCGGTAGGAAACTTGAGACAACGCTGACAGATATAGAGTATTCTGTAGCGCTCCATTCGGTCGCCCTTTTCTCTAACTAAGCATTACTTTATCTAAACTATCTAGAGGACTGGACTAAACTAGAGAACTAACTAAACTAAAGACAGAAAGTAAAAGATCGGATTCCCTCCTTTTTTACGTGGTGGCACATCCTCTATTTATAAGCTCGGCAACGACCTCCAGCTGGATAACGATCTTGGCAGGGAATATTCGCTCACGCTGAGCGACTCATCGATTGCTACGTGCTTTCCTTCTAGAATGACGATGCTTTTCAGTAACATATTCATGACTCAGCTCCATCCTTGCGTCTCATATATCAGCACTTGTCCCCGTCTAGAACGTTGTCCTTGCTAACAGAATGATGCACACCATCCAGCTCATTGCCTCTCATGTCCTTCTTCTGGAAGCCAGTGGTCCCCTCCTTGGCTGCTTGATTACTCCCCTTGATCAACTCTCCCGCTTTCTGGCCTTTTTTCGCCTTTTGTACTTGCTTGATCAGTTTGGCCTTGTTGCCTTGGTCAAGCGGCATTTCTGCACATTTAACACTTGCTTTGCGCGATAAAACCGATCAAGTAGCGTACATTTTACCCCTAAACCGATGCATGAAATGAGCCTTATCAGCAGTGCAATATTACTTCTGTAATGACTGCTCGTAATATTCAAATATAAGCTTGTATTAAATTGTGGGTTCAATTTAATTAGTAAAAAGCTAATTGGGGAAGGCCATATCCAAAACCTTCCATAGATTCATGTCTGGGCCCAATATGTGACTTAATATAAATAGGAGAATAAAGGAGATAGAAAATATGCTTATTTTTAATCATACTTTTCGTCCCCCTCTCCTACACCGTGAGGGACGAAATTTTCTCCTTCAGCTCTCCTCCATGAGATAGAATTTCTGTCTTCTTTATTTAAGTCATAGTATTCTGGTGAGATCAGCCCACTCTGATATCAGCATACAGTCCGGGAACCAGTCAGAAGATTCGTGGTTTAGTACTCAAGATATTCACGTGGAGAAGACGCTAGCTATCTTCGATTCTTTGGAGAATCATCAAGGTAAAATGGCTAATCCGTAGAAAAGCATGTTTTAGGTTTCAATTATACTTAAAGCATGTTTATATTTGAGTTATCAGCATGATACATGTGATAATTGTGCGAATAGAATTTGTCTAAATAATCTGTTAAATAGATCGCTTTATTATCTGATTTATTTTATGCACGCTTCCGCTGCCAACCCCTTCAGTTTCCACATAAGAAAATTTGCATCTGATAGTTTAATAGACACCGAATGATTTTGAGGAAGAATGGGAGAGGATTGAGGAAAGGACCGATCTTGAGTCGCTCCACTCATGGTAGAGTCAGTCATATTTTAAGAAAGAAGGTTAGGTATGATGTAGGAGAGGAGCAGAGGTGGTAGATCCTTAAATTGGCTCTGATACCATATTGGAATCGACTGCCAACGTTGAACACAAAAGATAAGCTAACCAAGTCATATTTAGAAAAATGTAAAAGCACAATATCGTGTTGCAATTATCAGAAAACCTGTGTATTCCATTAATGATGCATCAACCCTTTTTATACACATACAAGGAAGTAAAAACAACG
This sequence comes from Salvia splendens, assembly GCF_004379255.2. NCBI lineage: Eukaryota > Viridiplantae > Streptophyta > Magnoliopsida > Lamiales > Lamiaceae > Salvia > Salvia splendens. The sequence continues at coordinate 33,502,404 of NC_056032.1, forward strand.
TATAACTGATTCTATCCTACACCACAATTGAGACCACGTTCTCCACTTGCTGCACATTCAAGACGTGTGTTCAGTTTGTCCACACAAATCAGTTTATCCATCGTGGCTTTGATTGTTGGTTTTGGATTGCATAACTTCTCCTGACTTTGTGCTTCATTTCTAAATCACTTGACATTCCAACACATACAAATCAAATTCAGCATAAAAATAGAACTAATTCCGCAATTTGAATTGAACCCTAAATTTGTCATTTGCTAAGTCACGCTTCCAGCGCTTCACGTAGGATAAGTTTGTGTTGGAAATCGGGTCGGGTCGGGTCGGATGGGAAATTTACACATTTCGGTAAAGTTCATGACTTTTCATGCAACATATAAAGTTCACGGGAAAAGCCAAATTATGTTGAAAATTCATGACTGTACAAGTAATTTATCCTATCGAAAAGTTAATCGCACGGAGATCTTAAAAACCGTTTCAACTTAGGTTAAATCTCCAACCTTAATTTTTTTAATCAAAAAATTGGGAATGTTACTATACGCAAACTTAATAATTTAAAAATCTTTTTTGTTGTTGACTCTTAAAGTAACCTAAGAAATATTACTATATTAATCTATTATTATTATTATTATTATTATTATTATTATTATTATCATTAAATAGTAAATAGTAAAACTATGGAGCTCCATTGTGGCTGTCCATAAACGATATTTTAATAAATACTCCTATAGAAGTTATGAATCGATTCACTATACGTCGTACTATGATTTTTGTGTTTATTATCTAAATCTTCTAATTTGAGTTCATTAGTTTTTGACTTTTTGTGCATTTGTAGGTACTATGACAAAAATTTTGCGCTTTTTATCTTCCAACCAATTAAGGTATGGTCGCTTGGGCCTTTTAGGCTTCAAGTCTTCAACTACTAGCCTTTTGTGATTGGGTGACAAATTACAATACAAATTAATTTGGATGGTTTTTAAGTCCAATTAAATTCATAAAACTTACGCTCTGAATTTTAAAATTCATATTGGGCATATGAACTTGTTTATGTTATTTTGTTTTTAATTAACATGAACTTGTATGTTAATGAAGCAGAAATGCTGCATGCCTGAATTAAATTCAAAAGATTTAATAAATTCATTACAAATCAACTTTATTGCCACCATCATTTATGCGATGATATCTCTCTGTCTGGACTGATACCTGATTAGTTCGATAAAATGTGGAGTCGTCAATTAAATATGAATATGGTCATTATAATGTAATAGAAAATTTTTAACTCTAGCCGTTGAAAAAATAAATAATTAATAGAAATATATAATAAAAAATTGAAACCGTCAATTAAATATGGATATGGTCATTATAATCTAATAGAAATATTTTAATTCAGCATAATGCTTTCATTACCAGTGAAAGATTGATTATGTTCGCTTTATTAGCTCTATTCTTTTTGTTCATTTGGAGGTCATAACTCATAAGGGTTGTTCTCAAGTTCCTTTGCTCGATTCTTCATGACATTATTCTAATTTCTATACCTTATCCTTGGAACATCTTTATATTTGTTATAGTTATTTGTTGTGATTCTAATCATATTTACATTTCATTATTTAAAATTTTTCAAGTTAAGAAGTAGTGATGTGAGTCATGTGACAACGGTTGTCTGTAGTCTCCCTAGTCCCTAATTCTGAATTTTCTAATATTTGGGTAAAAATAAATAGCTTTGGACAAACTTAACACTTTTGATGCTACTAGCTATATTTTGGAATTTATTAGTCAATTACGATGATCTTGTGTGATTGTGTCCGTAATAATGTCTATATATATTTTTATCATGTTATATGTAATGGTGGGTTGTGACATTAATAGACAGGGCGTTTTATTTTTAGCATGTTCCTCATTTCCAAAATTTTAGACAAAAACAATGAGGACCAGCTTGTCATTTCCTACTCTATCTCTTACTACATTCACACAAACATGAGTGATGGGTCTCATATTTGTTTGTATATAGTAGAAAATGACATAGGTGATCCAAGCTGTGACCCAAACATCGCAAGTCAATTACGCTATACCACCATAAACGTGTCAATCATTCTTTATAGGTGTATAGTATGGAGGGAAAAACATCTCAATTTTTAGAGTTATTGTTTTCTACTTTCTACTACTAATATTTATTTATTCGGGATAATCAATAAGCGCAATTATTTTTTATAAATGTTTTGGGCTTTTGGCAGTGCTGTTTTCGGTAATTGCTTCCGTGCGTAGTGGGGCTGGGATAAAGTGATGGATAACAGTTCCTGTCACTAATACATGAGAAATACTAAACGCAAACTGGATCCATAATTTAAGATACTTATTATGTTATTCAGACTTTTTGGGAAGATTATATTTGTCCTGAATAAGTTAGGTTGATATATAACTTTACTTAAGATCAAGAAAAAATGAGATTAGAATTTAGATTATCTGATTTTTAGATGTTCGGTTCATTGAATATTTTATGCAATTTCAGAACTTTTTATTTAGATTGATTTTTATAGTTTAGAGTTCGAATTTACAGACGATTCAATTATGGGTAAATTTACTTTTTATGAAATTTTGAATTTTACAGATCGGACCGAATAAGGCTAAATTCAAACCGTAATCAAAATGCTCACTCCTAATTAGTTTGAAACATCTAATTATATTTCGCAGTAAGTATTATATTTTAGAATAAAAATAAATATACATAAATTGTACACATACATAAAACCTTTAAATTTAAATTTAAACTATATTAAAAATTAATTTTGTTATTTATTATATTATTATATAGCATTACAAAAGAAGTGGTATGGAAAAATTTATACTACAAATTTTCACATGATTTCAATTTAAAGCTTGATTTAAAATAATTATACAATATTCAATTAAAATAATATTTTCTCTTAAATTTATAGATATTTAATTAAAAATTTTAATATTTTCCTATATGGTTTCGGAACGCTTAGTATGTAATTTATTTCAAGTTAATTCAATTTTATAAATTGATTTTCAATGTAAAATGTCAAAAAAATTCGATTGTGTATGTATAATTCATGTATATTTATCACTACCCTTTATTTTATAGTCCTTAATGCACGTAAAATGATATAATATCATTATACTTTATAAACCTTAATACAAATTTATTTTGCCTTTAGAAAGCTATACCTTCAGGAAATCTTTTCAGAAAGAATGTTTTGTACTCATCCTTACCCATTAAACACAAGTTACACAATACATTTGTAAACTAAATTTTGAACTTCAATATAAACGACGAAGAAATAATTAGAATGGAAAGTTTTTACATAAAAAACCTTTTATACTCTAAAGTTTGAAACAATAATATATACTATTTAATAATATTTCATACATTATTATTTTTATCTCTTATAAATATAATGTCCTATCTTGCTATTAAAAGTGTCAATTTTTCATCTTGATTAAAAGACAGCACACCACTAAATTATTTTATTAATATTAATTTTATTATAAAATTATTACTCATACTACTCTCTTCGTCCACCAATAAATTTTATATTTATTTTTTACTATTTTTGATAATGAACCCTCGTTCTACTAACTTTATCGCACTGACATTTTATTATAAAGTTATTGTATATAAAAATATGATTCACCTTCCATTAACATTTTCAACCAACTTTCTAATTACGTTTCTAAAAAAACCCATGCTGGATAAAAACTTCCCTTATATTAATGGACAAAGGAAGACAGGAGCAGTGTATATATATAAATATGAGATTTACATCTCATTAAAATTTTTCACTTAATTTTTTCATATTTTTTAAAAATCCGCATCGAATGAAAGCGAGAGAATATATCAAAACGTTGAGAATACCAAATTACACGTGATAAGAAGAAGGAAAATGTCAGCGCGCAGCTATTGTAATTAATGCAAATTAATTATGATTAACTTCTTATTTAATTAGTGGCTGAAAATTGAACAAGTTGATGGCCACACATGAAGGCGCGCATTCGATATTAGCATAATTAGGCTTACGTTTTTTATTAAGCTAATTAGGTTTACATATTATTCGACGACTATAATCGGTGTATTATGGTTTTTTTTTTTTTAATTTAGTGGTTACGTTATGCCAGTGGCATGACAATCTGATTTGGTATGTCTCATCAATATTATTTTGCCAAGTAAAAATATATAAAATACAAAAAGCTAGTGAAACCAAGTGGAAAGTTGTGGAATGAAAATTGAAAAAAGATAGTGAATTGCGACACATGAAATTTGAAAGTATAAGAAAAATCCTAAAAGTTATTACTATTTTTTTTATCAAATGTTGCAATCAATCTGGTCAACCCATAATCCGACCAGGGGCAACCCGTTTAACCCGTCAATCCCGTTTTTATATTCAGTTTATTAAATTTTAGCCCAAACCTACTAATTTTATCGGGCTATTCAGGTCAACCTACGAGTTTCGGGTTGGAATGACATCCATCAACATACACATAAGAAATTAACTATATGAATGACTATACAGTGTTTTTCATCATTACATGTTAACCATATAATGATTATTTATTATGTTAAAATATAAGGACAATTAATAATAATGAGATGATCTAATGGGGTTTATATCATATACAAAATAGGGGTGTGATCAATTATTAACTCATCTGTTAATTGCTAACTACAACTAATTTGAAACCATAAAATTTTCAAAGATCTAGTGGTCTACAAATTGTTATGTGTAATTTTATCATTATTTAAATTTAAAAAGATAAGAAGAATTAACAAATTTAGGGTTTTGGTCAAACTGTCAATATAGTGCATAAAAATAATCAATATGATGCATTAAGTATGTCAACGCAATTTTGAATTGACATTTTATATCTATTGTGTTAACATTTATTGATAGATATGTTGATATTAGACTGCTTCGGAAAAAACATGAAAATTTAAGATTTTTTTTCAAATTTTGACATTGAAACATATGCGTGTAGGATCTTGTTGGAATCCTTATAAAATTATCTTTAATATGATATATATTGAGTGAAAAAATAATTTAAATTGTGATAGTTATATGCATTTAAAGTTTTGAGATATTTTTCAAAAGTTAGTTATTACTACTTTGTTGTTAATTGATATAAATACCTGACATTTTTTATCCACACACTCGAAATTGAATGATCATGGCATTTGATTTAAAGATCTAATATCTATCATTTACTTGCCGTTAGCAATCTAAGCGTGACTTAGCAATATAACACACTCCAAATAAAATAATATAAAATTTAATATCAATTTCATGAAATTAAAATATGGATTCAAATTAAGGATTACGATCTTATTTTTATACAATTAATATAAGATTATGCTGATAATGAAACATCAACTATAAAACTAAGAAAATAAATTTAGTGACATAATTATATAGTCTTTTATAGTAACTTAACTGTAAAATATAATTAAAAAGTAACGAAAATAAAACTTGAACATAGACATACTCAATTAATTATCAACATAGTCAATAACATATTTACTTGACTAAAAGAACACCAAATTTTGATGCATATGATTGTACAAAATTATGTGGTGAAATATAAAATACTATGAATAAAATATGTACTCAAGCTATAAGATAAATTATGTACCGAAGTTATAAAATATGAATAAATATGGAGCTTGTGCATATATATTGTATATGTATGATTGTATACGAAGGTATATGCGAATTATAGAAATTTCCATAAATCATCACATTTTTTCTCTAAAATTCATTTGGCCATATATGCTCTAGCTGGAAGTGGGCCTAATATATTTCTATTTGGCAAAAAAAATTATTAGTGGGACACAACAAATCAGATTGCTAACGTCGTATATCTAGATCACTTTAATTTTTTCTCAAATTTTTGATTAAATGACCACACGCCATTAAATTATCATATTGATATTTCATTATGAAATTAATATAGTAATATATAAATATTGAATTTATATTTTATTGAATTTTTCCACTTACTTTTTTCGTATCTCTAAAAATTAGCATCGAATGAAAACGAGACAATAAATCACAAAGTTGAGAATACCTAAGTACACGTGAAAAGAAAGAAGAAAAATGTCAGCAGCTATTGTAATTAATGCAAATTAATGAATATGATTTACAAATCAGTGGCTGAAAATTGAACAAGTTGATGGCCACACATGAAGGCGTTCGATATTAGCACAATTAGGCTTATGTTTTTCATTAAAATAATAAGCTAATTAGACTTACATATTATTCGACGACTATAATCGGAGTATTATGGGAAAAAAAAATCAAATTCAGTGGGTAAGCTATACCACGTGCCAATCTGATTTGGGATGTTTCACCAATATTATTTGGCCAAGTGAAAATATATACAAGAGGCAAGAGCCCTACTTCTACATGTAAGCATAATGAATATGGAAAGAAAAAGACAATCTCTTGTAATATGAAAACTATCACAAATTTTTTTTTGGGGAGAGGATGGAATACTAATTGTTAGAAATTTTTCGGTGTCCGAAAGCAACTGTGATTGGTGCAAAATTAGCGAATGATTAAGATGATTATGAGAGAAAAAGAATAAAAATAAAGTGACAGAAACTAGTAATTTATGCGATGTTGGTCGTTAAACCAACATAGCATGCAATGTCGATAAAGCAACAGTGACACTGTCAAAACTACTACTCTATCCATACCACCACTCAAGATGTCTACCTTTTCTTTTTAGTTTGTCATATTCGAAATTTCCACTTTATATATTAGAAAATAAATCTTTCTCTCCTCTCTCCCCATTAAATATATTCAACTACATTTTTTTTCTCTCTACTTACTCAATCTAACAACTCCTCTTAAAACCTCGTGCCACTAAAGAATGTGGACATCTTGAGTCGGACGGGGGAAGTATTCATAAGCTATATAATACCATTATTTTACCTATCTATAATTAAATTTTCAAAAATTATATTAATAGCATAGTTTTAAAATAAAATTTACAGATTTATATGATATAAATATTTGACCGTTTTGGTTTCTAACATAGTCAAAATTGAAAGGTCGATTAACAATAACTAACATCATAAGCAAATCAATTATACTTATTAAAATACAAATCATTTGATATATTTATTTATAAAATAATCAAAATTTAAAAATAGAATAATGATTAATATTATAAATAAAAAATAAGTATTTAGTAATGTGTAAATGTGATTTTTTTTTGTATGACATATTATTTTTAAAGGTAGCAATATTTTAAAACACATTTTTTTAGTTTGGTGTATTGTACTATTTGTTTTTTGTGCCTCTAGCCTAAAGGTAGCAATATTTCAATTTATTAAGTAGCGGTCCATCGACATAAATAGCGACTTCAAACATCGCGTGTCAATAATTTATTTTGTTCCTATCCAAATTTTATTTAGGGATATATAGTTGTGGTCGCCTAATCACGAGCGCTATATCAACCAAAAATCTTGAAAAATGAATAAATATTGACAAAGTTACTAATACGTACATTCAATAAATTGCAAACACTCGGCAAATTGCACTCTTTAGAATCGATACAATACAATGGAGGAAAAGATAGGCTGTATTTAAAGAATAGTAGTAATAACTTAGGTTGAAAAAAGAGAGAAAAAATTATTTAAAGTATGATAAAACATTAACATAAGAGCTTCCATAAAATATAATCCTTTATTTAGCAGATTCGGATTGGAGCGCATTTTTATCATTAGCAGATTTGAGTTGCTCTTCCAATCTAACGCTCAATCTTTGGTCAACCCAGTTGACGATGTCCGTGTACACGATGTCGAGATTTTCCGGGAGCTCGCCATACGACAACGAGTGCCACATTCCCGGGTACAGCTTGATGGTCTTGTCCATTGCGCGTGCAGTTTCATATAGTGTTTTGCTCACCGATGGATCCGTCACCTTATCTTCTTTCCCGTGCAGAACAATAAACGGCAACGAAACCTACATTTTATTTTTTATCAGAATTCATTAATTCTGAATTATATTAATTAATGGTTGAAAAAGAAAAATTAAATAGTTAAGAGACAAAGCCAAACCTCTTGAAGCCTTTGTTCCAAATCAATGCTGGCTGAATAGAGTTGGTAGCTTGTTTGTAGTCGAGGTCGGCCTTTATATGTGTAAGGGTTGGACCTAACCTGTGTGCATTAATACAGGGTTGGTTTTAATTAATCAGCAATTAAATTTAAAACAAAATGTCAATTAGTATAATTAATACCTCATGTCTAACTTGTGGATCCCTAAAGGCAACGTCAATTATATCTGGAGTTGGAGTAAGTTTCCACGTAGGGATGATGCGAGCCAAAGCGATCAAAATAGTGATAACTACCGGGCTTGGTTTTATCTCGTCAGCAATCTGCGGTGGTTCGATTTGCAAGATTATATCCCGGGATTAAATATTTATGATGTTTGGTTCATGAGATTGAATCTCACAACTCAATCATAAATAGATAATCATGTGATAATTAGTAATAGTCACATCTGTGATTAAAATAATCTCACAATTCAATTCTGATTACATTTCATAGTTATTTTGTCTAACTAATCGAACAGCATATCTGATTTAAGGGATTTGGTTATGATAGAAGAGAATATATTTGACCTTACACATGGGAGCAACGAGGATGGCACCATCCCAAAAAGCAGGCATTTTTCTATGCAAGCGTAGGACCATCGCCCCTCCCATTGATTCCCCCATTAATATCCTCAGCTTATTCCTATTCTCTTTCCTCTCTTCATAAACATTATTTGAATCATCACAAGTCACAACCAATGGATGAATTTTGAATAAATCAAACTAATTGGACTACAATTGATAGTACTACTATAATAACAAGTCAGAAAATCTAACCGGAAATATTGGTGAAGTGATCGGAGAGATCGTAGACGAGATCATCGAAGCTGGTGATAAGTCCGAGCAGGCCGGACGATTTCCCATGGCCCTCGCAGTCAATCCCGTGCACTTCATAGCCCGCCTTCACTAGTCGAGCGGCGCAGCCTGTTCCAATCAGTCAATTAATCCGTCAATTAAACAAATCGATAGAAATTCATAGGTTACATCCTAAAACCAATTAATCAAAACCAATTAATTAAAGAAGGACTGACCAATAGATTTATTATATAGTGGTTTCAATTTTAGTTACCTCTCATGGAGATGCTACACTCCATGCCGTAGCCATGGCAGAGGAAAATCAGAGCTTTTGGCTCTGTATCTGTGGGTCCCCATCGGCAGCTGAAAAGCTTCACTCCACGTGGACTCACTATGAATTTCTGTATCAAAATTAATTCTTATAATTTCAGTTTGCGGATCGAGTTTTCAAAAAAATGCAGTAGTTTAGTAGGTTTAATTACCTCTTCGTATTTGACGTTGCTGTTTTCGGTATCCTGCAAAAAAAAAAAGTTTTAGTAATGATATGTGATTTAAAAAATGTGTGGGGAGGTATAGGTATAGGTACCATTTGTATGCAAGCAAAAAAGCAGCAGAAAATTGATAGAATTTGCGGTGTGGGGATATTGTATTTGGATGAATATTTATGGAGCGGCAACGATGCGCCTAAATCGACGACTAACTCTTCTCTATCCTGTTAGTTTTGACTACTAGGTGACATATCCTTTTCAATTAATAATCCCACTCTTTTTATTTATAGAGTATTAATATTAATTATATAAGTGCCTAATACGGTACATGACTCGTCTTATTTATTTTAATGTGATGTGTTATAATTAAATTTTGAAAAATATGTATCATATATAACAGAATTTTAGGTTCCATCATTTGGACATATATTTATTAAATATAGGAATTCATTGATGGTTTTCGCTATTTACTCACTTTCTTTTGTGGAAAAATATTTCAAGATTTCTCAGCGCGTTACCTTCTTTTTAATTTGCATTTTTGGAAAGAAAGAATAAATTGTTTGCATATTAAAAATTTCAAACATAAGCTACACAAAGTATCTTATTTCAGTAGTGTGAATTGTACTGCGCAAAATTATTGTATGTAATTATATTATATCTTTCTCGAGGTTGGGTGATGACGACGTATATATAAATATTATTTTTTATTATTCGTTTTTTCAAAAAGAATTCATGAAAGATTTAGGATTTTCTAAGTTAATGTGATGACGACGTATAAATATTATTTAAGTAAATTACATTCCATTTTATGAGAGGAGAAAGAATAAACAGAACTATAATATTTTAATTGAAAAATACAAAGAAACTAAAACAAAAATATGTAATAAGAGTCCGAGCCGATGAAGTCTCTTTCCGTAAGATTAGGTTATACGTCCCGATAGTGGTTTTGGTTGGGAGAATTGTCTCCAAAGATAAATCAGGTTCGTCTCGTTTGTTGCATCATTGAGACAATACGAGCTCCGATAAACTAGAAGAGACATGGAGAAGACTTTAACAATGACAATATAGTGAATGCAAAGAACTTTTCGTATACTTTGTATTATGCAAAAATATGAATAATGCATGGAATACATATTCTATCTATAGGTGTAGTCTACTGTAGAAATCAATGTTGCATGAATGTTGTCATTCATGGTCATGGATATTCAAATGTTGTATTGTGAGTTATTGAATGGTTAATCCTTTCATGTCACCTCATCATGGTTGATGTAATAGTTAGAATTACGAACATGTGTTAACTGGATACGCACGTAAACATGTATTTGTAAAAATCATGGATTAAATATGCCCGGTCAATGGATTTTGACCAAATAATAAATGTGACGAGACATTTAATTTTGTGAAATTAAATGACATAGCGTCGATCTACATTTTACGTAGGTAAATGTAGTATATTCACTTTCTCAAATCCGATTTCCGGTGAGTGAGAAATAGTGGATTAAAGTTGGGCATAATTAGCTTTTAATTAAAGCTTGGAGATGGAGCTTAGGGAATAATTAACTAGTGTTAATTATCCCACATTGGAGGATTAACACATCTTTAATGTGTATAAATTAAGTGACTTTATGTTACTTAATAATTATAGTGGACCAAGATGGGTGAAAGAGCCCACACGCGCGCACACGCGCGCGCCGCCGCCGCCCGCCCGCCCGAGCCCGAGCCCGTGCCCGTGCCCGTGCCCGTGCCCGTGCCCGTGCTCGTGCTCGTGGTCGCGGGCGCGGGCCGCGGGCCTCGGGCCTCGGGCCCGGGCCCGAGCCCGAGCCCGAGCCCGATCTCGATCCCGATCTCGATCTCGATCTCGATCTTGATCTTGGACTTGGACTTGGACTTGGACTTGGACTTGGCCTTTGGGTGGTCTTTGGGCTTGGTGCTTGGCCCAAACTATTCTTTTTGGACCACCGCCGAGTCAGCAATCCAAGTGGCTTGAAACGTCGTCAAGCGAGGCACAGTCACGGTTGCCACGTGAGAAATCCACACGCTCCACACACGGATGGCACACTCCTGCCACACGTCTGTAACCGACGTCGGTTACGAATTGCCATGATGACAGCCATCATGGCTGTTGACCCCCTGCAGTGGACTGAGCCTATAAATAGGCCAGCCATTCCATGCATCACTACACAATTCAAAAAGCATTCTGCATCATAAGCTCTCTCCCTCTCCCTGCATAGTTTTTTCTGTCGAAGCTCTGCCCTCTCCTCCATCCAGTTCGCCGGAGCTCTGTTGATTGCGGTGCTGCATCAATAGAGACGTAGCCGTTTTACCTTTGGGGACGACACGCCAAACCGAAGAGCACTACCGGGGCGTATCTCGTCTTGCGGGAAGAGGCCTCCTCGACTCGGCTAATCACACTGGTTTAGTAGTTTCGATTATACGTTGTATTTTTAAGTTCAGTTCTTCCTTTCCTTTCTTTTGGGTTGTATTACGCCCGGTAGTTATCTTTGTAATCCCAGAAACCAACAATCGCAAGACGAGATAACTTGCCTTTGAAGGAATTTGGACTTCTAAACTGAACTAAAACTTTCGAAATATTAAACACCTTTGCTGGAGATGTCTACCGACTCCAACACCGCCGCTGCCACCACCGCCGCCGCCATTCCCTCCACCATGGCGACCACTGGACCGGTCAACACTTCATCGATTCCCTCGATGATGCCAACTTCTGGCTTCCCAGCCGCTTCATCCACCGTCCCTTGGGTTTGGGACAACCCCTTCGGGGCGTCCACTGGTTCCACCTTTGGTGGTTCGGTTGGTTCCACTTTTAGTGGTTCCTTCGGATCCTTTAATGGATCGAGTGTTGGTGCCTTCGGGCTCAATACTAGTGTTGGATCTTTCGGGATCAACACGAATGCTGGGGCCTTCGGGTCTCATGCGGGTGCTAGTCCCTTCGGGGCTGGTACGACCATGGCGGGCTCTATGCCCAACATGAATGGTGGGGGCTCTATGCCCAACCAAGTTGTTGGCTCCTTCGGGGGCAACGGAATTGGTTCCTTCCAAGGACCAACTGCGGCACCTTTGGCACCAAGAATGATGCCACCTGCCGAGAAGCCACCAAAGTTTGGAGGATCTGACTTCAAGCGGTGGTACCAGAAGATGTTGTTCTACTTGACAACATTGGGCGTCGCCAACTTCCTCACGGAGAACGAGCCGCCCGCACCAAGCGACCAAGAGACTAGGCTCGAAGTCATGGCAGATTATGAAGCTTGGAGGAAAGGAGATTACCTTTGTAAAAATTTCATTCTAAGTGCTTTAGATGATAGTTTGTACAATGTATACTCCAATGTAACCACATCTAAACAAATGTGGGAAAACCTAGAAAAGAAGTATAGCATAGATAATGCTGCAGGGACGGAACAAGTTGTAGCATCCAAGTTTATGGACTACAAAATGGTCGACTCTCGACCCGTCATGGAGCAAGTCCAAGAGCTCCAAATGATCATCCACTCCTTAGTGGCTGAAGGGATGACCTTGCCCGATAAGTTCCTAAGGTGCACGATCATTGACAAGCTCCCTCCAAGTTGGAAGGACTTCAAGAGTTATCTCAAGCACAAGCGAAAGCAGATGACCCTTGAAGACTTGATCGTGAAGTTGCGCATTGAGGCCGACGTGCGCAAAAGTGATCAAAAGGCTAAGGGCTTCACCCCAAATGAAGCCAAAGCCAACCTGTTGGAGCGGGGCGGTCCCTCCAACAAACGCCCTCGCCCAAACCGTCCAAACGACAAAGGGAAGGGAAAGCAGCCTTCAAAGAAGTTTGAAGGCGACTGCTACAAATGTGGCAAACCGGGCCACTTTGCCAAAGACTGCCGCAGCAAGAAGAAGAAGCCGGCAGCCCACGTCGTTGAGAAGGAGTTCAAGGACTGGGATGAGAACGACCTCATTGCAGTGGTCACTGAAGAGGTTAACCTTGTTGATAACAAGGGAGGCTGGTACATCGACACCGGCGCTACTGCTCATGTTTGCTCCGACAGGAGCAAGTTTGCCTCCTACACTGCTGTTGAAGGGAGGAAGATCAACATGGGGAATCAAGCATCGTCAGAAGTCCTCGGCGTTGGCAACGTGATTCTCATGATGACGTCTGGCCTAACTATCACTTTGAAGGATGTGCTGCATGTCCCGGACATCCGCAAGAACCTAGTGTCAGGATCAATACTAGTTAATAAAGGGTTTAAACTTGTATTTGAGTCCGATAGGTTTGTCTTGTATAAGTTTGGAAAATCCATCGGAAAAGGTTATGTAACCGATGGGCTTTTCAAGCTTAGTGTAGCAACTCGAAGTGTTGCGAAGCCATTGGCCAATAAGAATAAAGCATCTACATCCTCTTATTTGATTGAGTCTTCAAATTTGTGGCATTGTAGATTGGGACATGTAAATTCAAAAGCCATTAAAAGATTAGTAAATTTAGATTTACTAAAGGCTAATGAATTGGATATCCAAGATAAATGTGAAATTTGTCTTGAAGCAAAAATGACTAAGTTGCCGTTTCACTCGGTTGAACGAAGCACAAAACCCCTTGAATTAATTCACACGGATGTATGTGATTTAAAGATGTTGCAAACTAGAGGTGGTAAAAAGTACTTTATCACTTTCATAGATGATTGCACAAGATATTGCTACATTTATCTTTTAAGAAGCAAAGATGAAGCAATAGAGGCGTTCAAAAATTATAAGAACGAAGTTGAGAATCAACTTGGTTGTAAAATCAAAATGATTCGAAGCGATAGAGGAGGCGAATATGTAGCCCCGTTTGAGGAGTTATGCAACGCAAGTGGTATAATTCATCAAACAACTGCTCCATATTCACCACAATCCAATGGTGTTGCAGAACGCAAGAATCGAACTCTAAAAGAGATGATGAATGCACTGCTACTCAGTTCAGGATTACCACATAACATGTGGGGGGAAGCTGTTTTGACAGCAAACTATATCTTGAATAAAATCCCTCTCAAAGGAAAAGATGTTACTCCTTATGAGTTGTGGAAGGGAAGGAAGCCATCCTACAAATACCTCAAAGTGTGGGGGTGTTTGGCAAAGGTGATGGTTCCTCCGCCCAAAGAAGTTACAATCGGACCTAAGACGGTTGATTGCATCTTCATTGGATATGCACTTAACAGTAGTGCATATCGATTTGTTGTTCACAAGTCTGAAATATCGACTATCACAGTAGGAACAACAATTGAGTCGAGGAATGCTGTATTTCTCGAAAATACCTTTCCTTGCAAAGATAAGGAAAAAGTATCAACCAATTCTGAGACAAGAATTGAAGAAGCCACTAGTTCTAAACAAGTGGAAGAAGAAGCCACTAGTTCTAAATCAACAGATGCGGAACCTGAATCGCGCAAGCGTGCAAGGCCCGATCCAAAAGATACAGTACTAAGACGTGGTAATAGAGTCAGAACACCAAAAACTTTTGGTCCTGACTACATTGCTTTCATGTTGGATGAAGAACCAACATCGATAAAAGTAGCCTTTGCTGGCCCAGACGGGCTGCATTGGAGAGAAGCTGTTCAAAGCGAAATTGATTCAATTTTGCTAAACCACACATGGGTGTTGGTTGATTTGCCCGAAGGTGCTAAACCTTTAGGATGCAAATGGGTTCTTAAAAGAAAGTTTAAGGCCGATGGAACAGTTGATAAGTATAAAGCCCGATTAGTAGTAAAGGGTTTTAAACAAAAAGAAGGACATGACTTCTTCGATACCTATTCACCTGTAACAAGGATTACATCTATCCGGGTGCTTCTCGCTATTGCTGCATTGCACAATCTCGAGATTCATCAAATGGATGTAAAGACCGCGTTTCTGAATGGTGAACTAGAAGACGAAATCTACATGGAACAACCCGAAGGGTTTGTAGTACCTGGACAAGAGAAAAAGGTATGCAAGCTCGTGAAATCCCTATATGGATTGAAACAAGCGCCATTGCAATGGCACTTGAAGTTTGATAATGTGATGTTATCAAATGGGTTTAAAATCAACGAGTGCGACAAATGTGTCTACATCAAGAGCACTAATAACGGTCATGTTATAGTGTGTCTCTACGTTGATGATATGTTAATCTTGGGTAGCAACACTCAAGTAATTAACGATACAAAGGCCATGTTAAAGAGAAACTTTGACATGAAAGACATGGGTCTAGCCGATGTAATTCTTGGAATGAAGATTTTAAGAACGAATGATGGAATCATCTTAACACAATCACATTATGTTGAGAAGATATTGAATAAATTCAAAGCCTATGATGGCGCGCCGGTTAAGACTCCAATTGAACTCGACGTTCACTTGAGCAAAAACAAAGGCGAGCCCGTTGCACAAGAAGAGTATGCACGGGTCATCGGGTGCATTATGTACTTGACTAATTGCACTCGACCTGACATTGCTTGTGCCGTGAACAAGTTAAGTCGTTACACGAGCAATCCAAGCAAAGAGCATTGGAGAGCTCTTGTGAGGGTTTTGAGATATTTAAAACACACTCAAAATCTTGGGCTACACTTCTCGAGATACCCCCCGGTGCTTGAAGGGTACTGTGATGCCAATTGGATATCCGATAATAGAGACTCACTTTCAACAAGTGGATATGTCTTTACTATTGGGGGTGGTGCTGTATCGTGGAAATCCACAAAACAGACCTGTATAGCCCGATCAACAATGGAATCGGAGTTCATTGCCTTGGATAAGGCTGGTGAGGAAGCCGAGTGGCTTAAGAACTTCCTTGAAGACATTCCATGTTGGTCTAAGCCAGTGCCACCAGTGCTGATTCACTGCGATAGCCAAGCGGCTATTGGAAGGGCAAACAATGGTTTCTATAACGGTAAGTCTCGACATATACGTCGACGACATAACACCGTGAGACATTTGATCACAACAGGGGTGATTACAATTGACTATGTGAAGTCAATAGATAATCTAGCGGATCCGCTAACCAAAGGGTTAAACCGTGATCAAATGAATAAGTTGCTAGAGGGAATGGGTTTGAAATCCACAAACTAAAGAATTGTCATAGTGGTAACCCAACCATGATGACTGGAGATCCCAAGAACTTGGTTCAAAGGGACAACTAAGCTATGAGAGTTCATGGAAAAACACTCAAACTATATCTATTCCCTAGAGAGCAATAGAGTGTTGGAGAACTTGCCTCGTGGTAAAGGCTAAGTCTATGACTTTTAATGGTTCTTAAGGATCTCAAAGAGATGGAATTCTCAAAGAGACCAAGTATGGCAAGGTACTTGACTAAGAATCACCTACGTAAGTGCGAAGTGTGGTCGCTTCATAAAAAACGCACTTATGAATCCAAAGTGGTGTCCAAGACCGCAATGGACACAAAACGTGAGAACGGATGAGGTTGAGGTGTTTAAGTGTTAACACCATTGTCTCGGTGCACGCCGTGGGGGATTAGTTCAAAGCATCGCGCTACTAAGCCGCCTGTGTATCCGATGGTGTCGACTATGGAGGGTTCAAAGTCAACAACTACCTATCCTTATGCTTATATACCTCGCGAGGGTTGAGCTTGTGTCTGCATGCATATGCATTCGGCTATTTCCACTCATGTGGGGGATTGTAAAAAATCATGGATTAAATATGCCCGGTCAATGGATTTTGACCAAATAATAAATGTGACGAGACATTTAATTTTGTGAAATTAAATGACATAGCGTCGATCTACATTTTACGTAGGTAAATGTAGTATATTCACTTTCTCAAATCCGATTTCCGGTGAGTGAGAAATAGTGGATTAAAGTTGGGCATAATTAGCTTTTAATTAAAGCTTGGAGATGGAGCTTAGGGAATAATTAACTAGTGTTAATTATCCCACATTGGAGGATTAACACATCTTTAATGTGTATAAATTAAGTGACTTTATGTTACTTAATAATTATAGTGGACCAAGATGGGTGAAAGAGCCCACACGCGCGCACACGCGCGCGCCGCCGCCGCCCGCCCGCCCGAGCCCGAGCCCGTGCCCGTGCCCGTGCACGTGCTCGTGCTCGTGCTCGTGCTCGTGGTCGCGGGCGCGGGCCGCGGGCCTCGGGCCTCGGGCCCGAGCCCGATCCCGAGCCCGATCCCGAGCCCGATCCCGAGCCCGATCCCGATCCCGATCCCGATCTCGATCTCGATCTTGATCTTGGACTTGGACTTGGACTTGGACTTGGACTTGGACTTGGACTTGGACTTGGATCTTGGCAATTGGTCTTTGGGTGGTCTTTGGGCTTGGTGCTTGGCCCAAACTATTCTTTTTGGACCACCGCCGAGTCAGCAATCCAAGTGGCTTGACACGTCGTCAAGCGAGGCACAGTCACGGTTGCCACGTGAGAAATCCACACGCTCCACACACGGATGGCACACTCCTGCCACACGTCTGTAACCGACGTCGGTTACGAATTGCCATGATGACAGCCATCATGGCTGTTGACCCCCTGCAGTGGACTGAGCCTATAAATAGGCCAGCCATTCCATGCATCACTACACAATTCAAAAAGCATTCTGCATCATAAGCTCTCTCCCTCTCCCTGCATAGTTTTTTCTGTCGAAGCTCTGCCCTCTCCTCCATCCAGTTCGCCGGAGCTCTGTTGATTGCGGTGCTGCATCAATAGAGACGTAGCCGTTTTACCTTTGGGGACGACACGCCAAACCGAAGAGCACTACCGGGGCGTATCTCGTCTTGCGGGAAGAGGCCTCCTCGACTCGGCTAATCACACTGGTTTAGTAGTTTCGATTATACGTTGTATTTTTAAGTTCAGTTCTTCCTTTCCTTTCTTTTGGGTTGTATTACGCCCGGTAGTTATCTTTGTAATCCCAGAAACCAACAGTATTCACGCCGTTGGTTGTTTGAGGGGCATTCATGGACGACCCCATGTGCACCTACGAGCCAAACGGAGATGTAAGGTCATACTATCAAACTTGGTCCATTATTTTAGTCCAAAAGAATTAAGTTGGCTTGAACTAAGCCCAAAGCCCATTACATAATTTAACTCTAGAACTCAATTCTTAGTTACACTTGTAAACTAACTTTGATATAACCTGGTAATTAATAAAAATATTTATTGACTGGGACTTGACTCCATCCACCCTCCATTGGTGTCTACAATGTAAAAATGTTTTGTGGTACAAACAATGGGTTAGGTCGAATTTTGTGGTTATGCTCAACTGCTTAAGAATACAACTCACTCATAATTACATCATGTAATGATTACATTTATGTTTCTGTGATTGTGAGATGCATAAAATTTCATAATTTATGTGATCACTTTTGTATTCCCTCATTTATCGGTAGTTTCGGTACTAATTTATCGGATTTTGAACAAGATTGGGGAAATCAAGTGTTGGGCTTCATTTTTCAAGACTGGCTTATTTAGAGCATCTCCAGTACGGCGTCAAAATCGCGACGCCGATTTTTCGCCGACGCCGGTTCTGACGCCGAACCATTGGAACCGGCGTCGGCGAAATCGGCGTGGCCATGCCGATTCGCGCGATGACGCCGGTTCCGACGCCGATCCTCACGGCGCCATTGTGGGTCCCGGATCGGCGTCAAACCGGCGTCAGATTTTATTTTTTATTTTTTTTTCTTTTAAAAACACTATATATACGCGCTTTGAACGTCATTTTCATTCGCACCACTTGTTTTAACGAGTACTCTATCTACCTTACTTTATGTTCAAGATCAATTTAAGAAATGAGTAATGCCGGTGGTAGTGGTGGGGATGCGGATGAGTACGAGCGTATGATGAACGAAGAGCTAGATGCCTATACGAGCCGTGAGGTTGATCGATGGATGCAGAGTTATATGCAGCCGGCGGCACCTCGCCCACGACCAGTTGTCCACCGTCGATAAGTGGTTGATCGTGATCATGAAGCTGCACATCAGCGCCTGTTCACAGATTACTTCGCAGAGGAGCCGCGTTTTAACGCCAACCATTTCAGGCGTCGTTTTAGGATGAGGCGGGACTTGTTTATGCGTATTGTTAACGCTTTGGAGCAGCGATATCTGTATTTCCGCTTCAGGCACGATGCGGCTGGCAGACCCGACCACACCCCTATTCAAAAGTGCACTGCGGCAATCAGGCAGTTGGCCTACGGCACCGCGGCAATCAGGCAGTTGGCCTACGACACCGCGGCAGACATGTGGGACGAATACCTCCACATCGGTGAGACGACTGCCATCGAATGTATGAAGTATTTCTGTCAGGGCGTGATCGAAGTATTCGGTGATCAGTATCTCCGAAAGCCTACCCCCGAAGATTGCCGGAATCTGCTGCGGATGCACGGGGATCAGCATGGGTTCTCGGGAATGTTAGGCAGCATAGATTGTATGCATTGGAAGTGGAAGAACTGTCCCGCTGCCTGGAAGGGGTTTTACACGACCGGCTACAAGGGAAAAAATCCCACGATGATCCTCGAGGCCGTAGCTGATTACCGGTTGTGGATTTGGCATGCGTATTTTGGGATAGCCGGTTCGAACAACGACCTAAACGTCCTCAACTCGTCGCCCCTTTTCAACGAGCAGTGCCAGGGCGTCGGTCCGGCCATCAGTTTTGTCGCCAACGGCAACCAGCATGATATGGGCTACTACTTGGCGGATGGGATATACCCTAGGTGGCCCGTCTTTGTGAAGACGATCCGGTGCTCATCAGATGCGAAGAAGGCCTACTTTGCGACGCGGCAGGAGTCGGCGCGAAAGGACGTGGAGCGCGCATTTGGTGTGCTTCAGGCTCGATGGGCTGCAGTTAAGGGACCAACGCGTTTGTGGAATGTCGACTGCATTGCTGATATAATGTACGCCTGTATTATTATGCACACCATGATTGTCGAAGATGAAGGTGTTCAACTGACTGATTGGCCCAACGACGATAATGAGGCCGGTCCAAGCCACGGCGTCGCCACCGCCAACGTACGAGGTGGGGTACCTCACGATGAAGAAGCCCTCCTCCAAGCACATGCCGACATGCGTCAGACGGAGGCTCATATTCGACTCCAAAAGGATTTAGTTGAAGAGTTGTGGGCGCGGAGGATTGCAAGACGTTAGTTTTTATGTAAATTTATGTAATTTTTTTAAATGTATTTTTTTAAAATTATTGTACTTTTTGAAATTTTAATATTATTATTCGAATTTTCCGTATTTGTCTCGTAAATTAAATTCCGTATGTTGATACGAGTGTAAATTAAATTATATAATTGTTATTAGTGATATGGATAGGTAGTGTGAAGGCTATGTGAGGGCTATTTGATGTCCAGTTGATGTGGCAAGCTAATGTGGCAGGAGAATTGTAATGCTGATGATGTGGCAGTGTGAAGGCTATGTGAGGGCTATTTGACGTTCAGTCTTACTAGAGATGATGCTCTTATAAAATTACATCCTGAGATGCTCTTATAAAATTACATCTTGATTATCTAAAATCAAGACTGGCTTCATCTTGATTATCTAAAATTACAATCGTAATCGAAGATCACTGTACACGTTATGTAGATAGAATCATCACATCAATCAATTCGTCATTCGTTGCCTTTTGGTACTAATTAAGTGTGGCCCACATGCTGAAATTGAAGTGATTTTGATGGTATTTGCCAACTTGATTTAGTTGACAATTCAATTGCAGCTACAGCCATACATGAGAGAATACATTCTTTTAAATGACTCATATGCAAAAGCCAAAATCAAGTGATTTTAATTTACTAATTTTTTTTTCTTCAACTAGATTTCTACCATTGTCGGTAGCTATTAGGGTTTTCCGCTCCGTTTTATATACTAATATAATTGATTGTGTCTTGATGTAATACTCAGAGAGCATTTTAGAGCATCATCATCCATGTTCTTGCCAACGAGCACGGATGTTGGCCCGGAAGAACACAACACACACATTCGTACTCTTCCGCAATGACAAGCTCAAGGGTCTCACCATTCTATTATTCAATTTAAATAAAAACATTTCTACAAAATTAAAATGCATTAAAAATATCCGGAATACTATTACAAATTACAAAAAAATTAAAAATTACATAATTAAAATCCTAAAAATTAAAAAGTACATAATTAAAATCCTAAAAATTAAAAATTATATAATTAAATTCATAAAATTAAAAAAACCCACTACTCGTGGCCGAATTTCGCCCAAATGTGTTTGATTAGGTCTTCTTGTAGCTCAATGAGGGCTCGGGTATCGCGTATTGTGTTCCTTGTCTCGATCCTCTCGCCCACCGTCGTATGCACACCTCGGCGTGGGGGAGACCTCGCGGTTTAGCTTCCGGCTTCATCCTCATCGTAAAAGCTAGCCGCAATGAGATTGGTGAAATCCATTTGAGAGGGTTTGAGTGAGAGAGGAAGATGTAGATAAGTTGTATGAAAAAATATGAATGAGAGATGAATGAGAGATGCTTTGATGTGAAAAATGGATGATAAATGTGTGTATTTATAGATGATTTTGGGAATAAAAAAATTAAAAAAAATAAAAAAAAAATCCAGAAAATGGTAAAAAAAACGGCCATATTTTTGGGAATCTGAAAATATTTTTTTTAATTTTTAGTATTATTTTTTATTTAAAAAAAATGAATTTCCAACGGAAATACCGTTGGCCAATCAGAACGCGCCACGTCAGCTGCTCGCTGGCACGGACGTTCTCGATGCATCGAGCAGCACCGCGCCAGCGGCAAGAGCGCAGCGGCGAGCAGGCCGTGTCGCGCTGCTGGCACGGACGGGTGTCCACTCACCGCTGCGAATGCTCTTAACTTTATAATGATTCAAGTTTAATTTTATTATCGAAACGGCAAACTATTAAGTTACTTTTTCACTTGTAACATATAAATTATATACAATCGTGTCTATTTGGAGTATATATTTATTTTATCTTGCAAGTGGTGTGGTTGTAGTGAGTAAAAATTCCATGGTCCTTCCACACCATGGTGGCATGATAATTTGGTGTGCCTCACCAATAACTCTTTGACAATTGAAAATGAAAATGGTCAACATGCCACATTATTTGGACATAAATTTGGCAACCTTATATCTAAATTGGAGACATCCATTTAATCATTTTATGAAAAGTGTAATAAATTAAATATAGAAATTCTATCATATAAACTATAAATTGACGTTAATATACTAGTACAATTTATATATGCATATTGATATCATAATATAATAATATTATACACATAAAAGTAATTGTTTTAGTATATATATATATATATATATATATATAAGAAAAAAAATCATATTATTATGGATAAGATCTTTTTTAATTGTTTTAGTATTTATATATATACGAAAAAATTCACATAAATAAAAATTATGACTGTAAGTTATATTTTGTTACCATAATTTTCGTTATATTTATTAGCACGTAAAAATCAGGAATTTTTAACACAAGAAAATAAAATGAAATATAAATATAATTTGAAAATATTATTATTTTATAAAAGAGATGTCTTGTAGTATATTAGTACTATTATAATTTTCATTAAATTTATTAGCATGTAAAAAAATCAATAACTTTTAACACAAGAAAATAAAAATTAAAAAAATGAAATATTAATATAATCTGAAAATATTGTTATATTATAAAAGAGATGTCTTGTATATTGTACTATTATATTATGAGATTAATATACATATATAAATTGTATATATTAACGTCAACTCATTTTTCATATAAGTATAATTTCTATATTAAATATTATTCAACTTTCCATAAAATGATTAAATGGATGTATCCAAATTTACCTATAAGTTTCCTAATTTATGTTAAAGTGATGTGGCATGTGGACCCTTTTTATTCCAATTGTCAAAGAGTTATTGGTGAGACATACCAAATCATTATGCCACCATGGTGTGAAAGGATCATGGAATTTTTACTCGTAAAGATTATATACTCCATTAATGCATATACACAATGAACATCCTAAGTCCTAACCCATGTCCCATATATATATATGGATCTGTCTCAAATAAAGCTGTCAAACAAAAATAACACCAAATTAATTAAACATTTCACTTTAGACTTTTTTGAGTTAATGTTTTTGGTATATAATTAATTAGGTCTGATTAATCTTGACTTGTTTGTACTTGATCGATCTTGAAAAGGTTGATTGTATTTGCCGTAAAAAGACTGAAATAACTTTCTTCTGAATTGAATCTTTGGAATTGATTATAACATGACATAGTATTAAACTAGAACTTGTGTGTATTCTAATATGTATGTGACTAATGTACAACTAATCAAGGCCTTAGGCTAAATAAATTCCTGCAGCAACTCACCAAAATCGAATTTGGGATCGCAGCATTGAATTGCATTGATCACTTCTTCAAATGCGGCAACACTGCACGGTACAACCAGCACATTTGTTTGGTCGAATCCGAACTCATTATATGCCTTCTCCAACAAGATCTTGAACAAAGGGTGTGAGAGATAGCCCGTTGGCACTACGAATCTCTGCCGGCACTTGCCCACGTACATAGGGAAGGTTCCGATGGGAGTCTTGCAGTACTACTCCGTCGTCCCCGTGCAAGTTGTCATCATATGAGCTTCCAATGGACTTAACCTTCTTGGCTAGTATCTTCATTGATCCAAGTTTCTTCATTGAGCCGAGTTTCTTCATTGATCCGAGTTTCTTTCCCAACATTTTGTGTAATGGATTGGAGATATATAGCAATTTTGTGGAAGAGGTAGTTTATGGTTTCTTTTCTCGACTGTTGCATAGAGGGAAAGGGTGGATGGATGAAAGATGGCTTTTTGTAGTGTTTTTTGGGGAAAATTGTCATCCATTTGACTTTTTGAATCAAGAAACTTTGCATGATTGTGGTAGTTAATTGACGTGGAATTCTTTTCAATTCTCCATTTACTTTGATCTAGTAACAATTATATATATATTAGGTTAGTACTTTTCTTATGTATAGGTACATTCGAAGAAACATAACTGGATGATCTTATTATTACCATTTTTTCCAATAAAATATGGAAAGTTTGTTTGTGGAAACTAGACTCGCATCACTAATCATAATATAAGGCGGCAAGAGCAACTCTAAGAATTAATCAGAAATTTCATTTATTTCTCGTCTACCAAAATAACTCATAGAAATGCAAACAATTTATTATGTTATAAATTAGTACTATAGTAGAATATGGTTATGAATAGATTTTTTATACAAAAGAAATGTTCAAGCTGAAGACGCAGCAAGCAAAACAACCGTTAGACACATCCAAAAAGACTTTGCAAAACCCTCGACCTACCTGCCACTAAACCAAAAAAAACCACCAAGCTAAGCAAATAAACACTATAAGTCAGCAGCAGCCAGACCCCGAGCCATCCCTCAACAAAAAGCAAACCACTAGCTCAACCAAGGACAAAACACCAACAACAGAAAAGCATGCACCAGAGGGGAAAAAAAAAGAAAAGAAAAGAAAAGAAAAAACAGCAACGCCACAAAAGAGCACCCTTCAAATGCCTTCAGCCATCTAGTTCCTTTTACTTTCAGTGTCTCGCCAGCCTCTAACATCGTTCAAGTTTTTTGCCATTTGTGTATAGGAAAAAGGAAATCCTGAGCACCAACCCCTCACCCATGTACCAAGGCGCCACGAAAGTCTTCTCTTTTCGAACTCCCAGTTTAGTGTGAAGTCCTGGAAAATTATTTTATTCCGGATGTCCCTATACAATATGCGATAATAATACTTTCTAAATAAATTTTGAAAATACATGTATAAGTGGCGTACACTATACATTTATACACCTTAAAGTTGGT
Organism: Salvia splendens; assembly: GCF_004379255.2. Classification (NCBI taxonomy): domain Eukaryota; kingdom Viridiplantae; phylum Streptophyta; class Magnoliopsida; order Lamiales; family Lamiaceae; genus Salvia; species Salvia splendens. The sequence continues at coordinate 33,527,574 of NC_056032.1, forward strand.
AAAAAGGTATAACTACCAATATACAAGTAAGGTGCGCCAGCAAGTTGTTAGACTAATTAGCTCAGTGATTAGTGGGGTTGTATCATTATTGATGGACGATGGTCCATAACCAAAGATGGACGTCTCATGACTCATCACCAAGATTTTGAAATGAGACTCTTTGATTTTGTTTCACTAGTATTATTAGATGCCAACTGTATTGAGCTTTCAAATAGTATTAGTAGAGTTTATTAGTCCGTGTATTTAATTGATAATATTTAGTTATTTTTCGATAGTTATTCTATACCAATGATTCACAACAAGAGACAATTACTTAAGGATAAATTAATAACATCAACTGTTATATAGCATTTGTATATGTATAATGCTATAGGCAAACTGCAGATGATCATTTTTATAGATAAAAAGAGATGTAAGCTGCATGTATATCACTATATTAGTATATGGCCACTAAATTTTGTCAACTACTAGCAATTTTCAAATTTAATTAGCCAATCATGATCCGGAAAATAAGTAAACAAAGACGGCACTAGTATATTATTGCGTTTTGCCTTTTTGTGGTCAATAAAGGAATGCTTGGCAACTTGGTACTTGGTAGCAAAGAAATTGGAGTGAAATTCACACAAGAAAATAAAAGAAATATAGCACTACATCCAGAGTTATTTCTCATTTCTTAAAAAAAAACACATTTTTTCTTTTATTTTTAATTTTTCTTTATCTCTATATTTTTTCTGTCTATTTTATTTTCTTTTTATTTAACTTACTTAAAATAATTTTTTTCTAAAATCTCCTGTAAAAAAAGAAATGCAAGTAGGACCTAGGTGCAGAAACAATATAATATCAAATAAATATAAAATGAAAACATGATATCCAATTACTCCCTCTGTCCACGAATAGGAGTCCTATTTTTCCATTTTAGTTCGTCCGCGATTAGGAGTCCCGGTTCATTTTTACCATGAATGGTAATAAGGTTCTACCTTCCACTAACTCATTCTACTCATATTTCATTTAAAACTAATAAATACAAGTGAGATCTTTATTCCACTAACTTTTTTCCACCTACTTTTCTTAACATTTCTTAAAACCTGTGCCGACCCATTTTTCTTAACATTTTTTAAAACTCGTGTCACTAATAAATAAGACTCCTAATGGCGGATAGAGGAAGCATAGAATGCAGTTGACGTGGTGCGCTTACTTTCAAGGTCAAGTCAACCTTCATCACTTTCTATGGTCCAAGACTCCAAATTACTACCTCCCAATTCTCAATTCCCATTTCCCACTGTATCTCTACACTCCAAATTTTAGGTTCTATGCTACTCTTTTAGTCTTATAATAATATACACTTTTAGGTGGACACGAATTTTAATATTTAATTGATAAATTAAAAAAAACAGAAAAGAATTTTCTAATTTCGAAAACGCATATTATAAGACGGACTAAAAAGAAAATAGAGCATATTCTTATCGAAAGAAGGAAGTATATTATTTCGGCATAAATAATATCTCTGGATTCTTATAATATTTGTATCACATATATATATATATATATATAGGGTTGTGTTAAAGATAGAACCATTCTTAAGTGTAGAACCTAGAACTCTACATATTTTATTCATTGGATGAGGAAAAAATGACGGTCAAGATTAAAAATCATACATATTAGACTATGTTTTCACGACATTCCGGACTCAACATGCGAAAAAACTCACATGTTGATGGAAGAATGAATGAAACGAAGAAGAGTCCATGCATGCTTTATTTTTTCACTTATCTGCATTCACCCATTAATAATAGTTTTGGTTGTAATGGGAAGTTGTTGTGCAAATCAACACCATTGGATTAAAAGATCTAACGACCTCCGTTTGGCATTTGTTCTACGTTTAAGAATGGTTCTACGTTTAAGAATGGTTCTATCTTGATCACAATATATATATATATATATATATATATATATATATATATATATATATAGTGGGGTGTGTTAAGGTCCTTCGCAGCTTTTCAGTCCAATGTTCTTTTTAATCACAGCCCTTGGATCCTTGAATTGGATGGTTGTGATGATCTGCATTATTTGACAAAAAATTTGCATTATTAGTCGGTGTGCATTATTCAACTGAAAATCTGCATTATTACACTATAATGGTGCATTATTAGTCGGTGTGCATTATTCAACTGAAAATCTGCATTATTAAATTACACGTGGCATCAATCTAACCCTCGGATGACAAAATCGTGGAGCTGAGATTACAAAGAATAACAGAACAAAAGATACATAAATGAAATGAATACATCCCTATATAGGGGTATATATATATAAAGAGAGAGGTTAGTGATCAAGGTATAACTAATTTTAAGTGTATAACTAGAGAACAAATCTTAGCCACTCATTATCTTAATCTAATACTAAATTAAGTATTCATTTTCCATTAATAAAAATTGCACGGGGGTATTTTGAGAAATACATTGTTCCATATTAATGATACAATCCGTGTATCACAAAATGAATACAATCCGTGTACTCAAAATACAATCCGTGTACTCAAATTCAATTCACACAACATTTGATTTCATCTTCCTCAAAATCTTCCTCGGCCGCCGCCCCTTCTTCTCATACACCGTATCCAGCTTCGGCTTCCACTGCCTCCGCCGCCCCACCAGTGTCTCATTCTCCTTCTTCAGCTGCGGCGTCGTGCACACCCTCGCGATCCGCCGCGCCGTCTCCGCCTCTGCCTCCATTTCCCTGTGCCTCCGTGCGATCATCTCCTACGTCACCTTCACCCTCAGCCCCCCACCGCGGTATTCTCGATCTCGAATTGCGCCTTTCCAATATAAAACGTGTAGATGGGCCGACTGCGGCAGGAGCGGCGGCGGGGAGGATGTGGCGGGAAGGATGTGCTGCAGCTTCTCAACAACAATGCCGTCATAGAAGCCGATCAAAGCCTTGAGATCTGCTGCCTACTGTTGTTACACGTCGTGACTTGTGAAACGATATTCTACATTTTAAAACATAGTTTAATTTGTGGGGAAATCTTATTGTATTTTGGATGTTGAAAGTTGATATATGTAGGGAAAGCCAATAATGTGTAGAGTATTTGCATTGTGATAATATTATTGTAGTGTTCACTGTTATTAATAAAATATATCACTATTAGAATGATTTTACTTCACTGTTGTTAATAAATACATCACTATTAGCATGATTTTACTTCACTATTGTTAACAAAACACATCACAATTAGAACGATTTTACTTCACTGTTGTTAATAAAATACATCACAATTAGAACGATTTTACTTCACTGTTGTTAACAAAACACATCACTATTAGAATGATTTTACTTCACTGCTGTTAACAAAACACATCACTCTTAACATGATTTTACTTCACTGTTGTTTACAAAACACATCACTCTTAGCATGATCTTACTTCACTATTGTTTACAAAACACATCACTCTTAGCATGATCTTACTTCACTAATGTTTACAAAACACATCACTCTTAGCATGATCTTACTTCACTATTGTTTACAAAACACATCACTCTTAGCATGATCTTACTTCACTGTTGTTTACAAAACACATCACTCTTAGCATGATCTTACTTCACTGTTGTTTACAAAACACATCACTCTTAGCATGATATTACTTCACTGTTGTTTACAAAACACATCACTCTTAGCATGATATTACTTCACTGTTGTTTACAAAACACATCACTCTTAGCATGATCTTACTTCACTATTGTTTACAAAACACATCACCCTTAGCATGATCTTACTTCACTAATGTTTACAAAACACATCACTCTTAGCATGATCTTACTTCACTATTGTTTACAAAACACATCACTCTTAGCATGATCTTATTTCACTGTTGTTTACAAAACACATCACTCAAAGACCTCCATATATTCCTTGATCACCTAGCTTTTCCTCAATTCTAAGCAGCTGTATACTCGTATCCAAGAGACAACAACTGACCCAAAAAACATGCATGGTTGGATTTTATTTAGCACTATCGATCGTCATCGTCACCATTTCCCCAAAACAAAATCCACTAATTAATTTATTTCTCACTCCTTCCCGGTGACAATCTCCGCCACCGCCCTGCCAAATCAACCATCTGCTACCTGCTTTTCTTCGTAATTCCCTGCAGGCATTTCCTCCGGGCACCGCCGACGGAGAGCACAATTCATGCGGCTTCTCTTTCGGCGAGAGACTCGTGAATCCATCGGTGTTTCTCTGCGTCATTATTTATTCCTTGTGCATTAACTGAAACTTCCGGGCTCAACTCCATTTGTCGGTTTAATTTAACAGAGAAAATGAGAAAAGAGAAGAAGAATCGTGGGTTCCTTTTCAAATGAATACAATTTGCCAACCTAATTTGATGTTGGAGTAAATTCAATTGGCTATGCAATGACCATAATGTCACTGCCTTGTTATTATGGAGTAAATTTGTGATTGATGGAACTAATTTCTCCTTAAATTTAAAAATTAATACTAAGCCCTTGATTTTTTTGATCTTGTGGCTATGATTTATTCTCTAGTTATGTAGTTAATGGGCACTTGCCCTAGATTACTACTATATATATATATATATATATATATATATATATATATATATATAGGGGAGCATTAAGGTCGTATTTCCCCCTTAGTGTTAACCATTAGATTGATGGAATATGCGGACTAGATTAAGAGGAGATATGTGATCCCGTGTTGCATTATTAGTTCAATTTTGTACATTATAAGGGTATAACTGTAAACAAACAAGGGATTCTACACGTTTTAAAACGGAAGGCGCGATAATTCAGCGGGATATTCATTGAAACCGATTGACCTTCCATCCAATCACTCTCTATCTCACAATAACTCTCTCATCCCTCAACCCACGATCAAAACCCTTTCTCTCTCAGTTCTAAACCCTAGCCGCTGCAAAATCGGAGAAACTTCACTGGAAAAGTCGATTTCTGCCAGATTAACGCCCTTCGTTCGACGCATCAACGTTTTAATCGGTTGAAGATTTGCAATCGACAACAAGGTAGGGATCCAAAGTTTCGATTTTCGGTAATAGAGCAGTCCCAGAGTCGATTTTAGCCGTAAAAATACCGTAAAGTCGATGATTCAGAGTTTTCTACTAAACACGGTCACTATTTTGGCAAACATTTGGTCGATTTGATTGGTAAATCATAATAGCTTGTTCATTTGTTGTAGGTTTCTCTTCATTATTCACCCATTTTAGTTCATTGTTGCTTTAGATGTGTGTATTGGTCGATTTTAGTTATCTGACACACTCTTACGATTTTTTAACATATGCTGTCGATTTTTCTGTAAAGCATGAAATCGTGTGCATTTTTGTTAGGGTTCTGTCCATTATTGAAGTTTAGGTAATTAATAGTTTACAATTGTGTATTGGGCGATTTGGCAGAGAAAATCTTATCCGGTTTTGATTTTTGGTTCGTCTCACAGATCCAGAATGACGAAAAGAGGCCGAACTTTCAAAAGCTAACCCACCCAGACTGCAGGTGAGCAATCTCTTGCATTTGCCTTTTGAATTTTTGGATTATTTGTACATTATTGTAGGGAGTGGTGTACATCATGTTTTTTGTTTGAAGTTACATCAATCGGTTTCATAAAATGCCTGTAATTGAGTTAATGTTATATTCATTTGTGCATTATTTGCTGTCATTTGTATATTATTGTAGGGAGTGGTGTACATTATGTTTTTTGTTTTAAATTACATCAATCGGTTTCGTAAAAGGTCAATGGTTGAGATAACTTTATATTAATTCGTGCATTATTTGCTTCTTATTGTACATTATACAGTTAGTAGTGTACATTATATAATATTAATGCGATACATTATTGATTTTTGGACAGCAGCGAAGCAGCCTAGGTTGGACATTGACGAAGCGGTGGATGATGTTCTTCCAATTGCGATTGCGCAAAAGTTCAGGGAGAGATTGGCTGAGCAAAGGGCCGAGACGAGTACCTCTCATGAAGACGCGGGGAAAAGGAAGCCGAGGGGAAAGAATGTCGACCATCTCTACTGTCGACGGACCACAACCGAGTTCCTGAACTGTTTAAAAAGCCTAACTCCACGGCAGAAAGAAGCCATTCATGAACTGGGTTTCGGAGCTATCCTACATTTCAACATAAAGGAGATTCCGGGATACATAGTCAACTTGTGGTGGATGATTTTTTTAATAACTCATGTTGGAAGGGAAAATAGCCGACTTGTGGCTTGGTCTGTTTTGAACAATATCTAGTGTGCTGAAACTTCTTGCAAACAGAATCATATTTTGGTACTAGTGTATGATGTCATTAACACAAAACATATAATGGATGTAAAGTACCGAATAATGTCACGTTACTGCTTAATAATGTAAAAAGGAAGAAAATAATGTAGAACAAGTTAACTGGATTTTAATATTAATGTACAACAAAATGAATAGAAATTGTATAATGGATGTAATTAACCGAATAATGTACAGAATGTGCTTATTAATGAACTGTATTGGAATAATAATGTACAGTAAGTTAAGTCCTTGTGAACAATAAAGAACAACTTCACGAATAATAATGTACGTTAACAGTTTAATAATGCAATGTTATTATGTATAATGTACAGAATGTGTCTAATAATGAACTATACTTGAATAATTGTGTACAGTAAGTTAAGTGGTTGTAAACAATAATGTACAACTTCATTAATAAGAATGTACATTAACAGATTAAAAATGTAAAATTATTATGCATAAAATGTTAACAGTGGTAGGACTAATAAGAATAACACAACGAATTGAATAATAAGACTAAACCGAAAAACAAAATACATCAACATTTCCTTCAACACCTTAAAGGAAAGTGTAGGGCCTATATTAGCCTTGGAACAGTCAAGAATGAATTTGTGATGTACAAGCTCATTCTTTTCATTCTTTACCACTTGTATCCCCGACTTCTTCGGCACCATGTGGACTGGGCTCACCCACTCACTGTCTGGGATCGAGTAGATGATTCCCAAAGACAGTAGTTTCAGAACTTCCTTCAAGACTTCTTCCCTCATGTTTGGGTTCAGTTTCCTTTGTGGATCCTGGCAGGGCCTTGCTCCTTCCTCCAAGCGAATATGGTGCATACAGAGGTCGGGACTGATTCCTTCTAGGTCTGATAGAGTCCACCCTATGACTTTCTTATTTCTTCTGATCACTTCCAGTAACTCATTTTCCTGTTCCTGTGTCAAGTGGCTGTTGATGATTACAAGGAACGTCTCGTTCTCCTCTAAATAAGCATACTTAAGACCAGGTGGCAGTGTCTTCAACTCCTTCTTTGGCGAACTTGTCTCCTGGGGCAGTGGATTCTTTTCTATTTCCTTGGTGATTAAAACTTCAGGCCCTGGTAATTTTTCCAAAGTAGTCGCATGGGCTGATTTCTTTGACCCTGCAGATTCAGGACCCTTACAGAATTCCACAATTGCCTCTGCTAGCTCTTCATCCGTCAATTCCAGAGTGTTCATGGCCTCACACCATCCTGGTACCTCTCTATCAATAGAATGTCTCAACTCTGAATTGTCAATCTATTCCTGCATTAATTCAGTCTCAAGATATTCTTGGACCAAGGGGTCAATGATATCCACAACATGCAGATTTTCCACATCTAACGACTTCTTCATAGCCTCATCAATATTAAACGTGCATTTCTTCCCATGATAATCCAGACATATGGTTCCATCAAACACATCAATTATGGTCTTAGCGGTGCATAGAAATGGTCTACCTAAAAGCACTCCGCTAGACTCAGCATATTCATATTCACTCATCTTCAATCTGTACATTATTTACTGATATGTGCACATTATTAGATACTATTGGTACGTTATTTACTGTACTAAATCTTAAACGCATTAAAATATGAAATTTAATTCATGTGGTGGTGCTATAACCTAGCCCCATGGGTTGTTAAACCCAAGAGGAATGATTCAAAATCTCTATCCTTTGTAATGGTTCTGTTTGTGAGTTGGTACTACAACCTATCCCTATGGATTGCTGAACCCAAATGACTTGAATTCAAGTTCCTTTCAACATTATTCTCTTCAATTTGTACATTATTCACTGGTCAATGCACATTATTAGATATTGGTACATTATTTACTATACCAAATCTTAAACGCATTAAAAAATGAAATTTAATTCATGTGGTGGTGCTATAACCTAGCCCCATGGGTTGCTAAACCCAAGGGGAATGATTCAAACTCTTTTCCCTTTGTAATGGTTCCGTTTGCGAGTGGGTAAAAGAACCTATCCCCGTGGATTGTTGAACCCAAAGGGCATGAATTCAAGTTCCTTTCAATATTATTCTCTTCAATCTGTACATTATTCATTGATCAATGCACATTATTAGATACTATTGGTACATTATTTACTGTACCAAATCTTAAACGCATTAAATAATGAAATGTAATTCATGTAGTGGTGCTATAACCTAGCCCCATGGGTTGCTAAACACAAGGGGAATGATTCAAACTCTCTGCCCTTTGTAATGGTTCTGTTTGTGAGTGGGTACTACAACCTAGCCCCATGGATTGCTGAACCCAAAGGGCATGAATTCAAGTTCCTTTCAACATTAGTCTCTTCAATCTGTACATTATTCACTGATACGAATGTACATATTAGATACTATTGGTACATTATTTATTGTACCAAATCTAAAACACACATTAAAACTATAAATGTCGAAAATTTACAAGAAGTAACTCAGGAAAAGAAAACACGAAAATTTAAATGTTAGATGATTTCATGAAAATAAAACGACAATCGATGAAAAATAAATCTGAATACAAGGATGAACTAATCACAAACAAATACAGAAAACCATAGATGTCAATTACACGACTAATACAATAACTTTCTACTAAAATTGGTGAATAATCAATTAAGTAACTAAATGTATAACCTTCTTCCATTGTTGACATGAATGAAACGAGAATAGTGAAATCTCAAAAAATGGAGACGATAATGAAAAAACAGCAGACGTGTTGAATGGAAAAGAGGATTCACGACGACAATCAAACACTGCAGATGTCTTCAATGGAAAATAGGTTTTGCAATGATAATTCAGAAATATAATCTCTCAACAAATTTTATGGGACGAGAAAATAAAATTTGCAGACGTATTCAATGTAGAATGCGATGATAATTCTGGTAGAGAGTGATTAACATTGGCGTGTAATAGGGATGTAATCTTCCGACGTATTTTGGTTGATGATTGAGGGAGGAAATCATGGAAACTACCATAACTGAATCTTAATCCTATACCAAAAATGACCTTTTCCTATTAATTTAATAATTTTAATAATCAAAATCAGCTTGATTTTCGGCCATCGGATTTTCAAATCGTGAGGCTAGGATTAAAAAGGAAGAATGAACCATATTTACAAAAAGAATACGATTACATTCATATATATAAGATTATAGTGAAAACAAAATTTATGTTAAAATTAAGTTAAATATGGAAAATTAAAGAGTAGACGGTGGAGATTTAAGTTCCGTATACTTCGTACACAAAATAAAATGTCTGATTGACAATTACTACAATACTACGTACTGTAAGTTGTTTGTAGAATTCGTATGTAAGATCATCTTCATTTGGGAAAAGATAAAGAGTGAACTACGTAAATAGTACCTGATCTTTCACTTTCACTCATAAATGGTACCCGATCTTTATTTTATATCGTCTTTGGTACCTCATGACAAAAATAACCTTAGGTACTGAACATGTGATTTTTTTTCTTCCTTTCTTATTTCTTAGTTTTCTTCTTTCTTTTTTCTTCTTTGCTTATGTTTCCTCTTTTTTCTTTTCTCTTTTTATCTTCTTTCTTTTTAGTGTTTTATACATACATCTAATTGCATTCATAATATAAATCAATAACAAAATACCTAATTAAATTAATTATTTAAAATAATTAAATCAATTGAATATTTATTATTAAATTATTTTATACTCATTTTAGGGTTGAAACACCTAACTAAAAATATTCAATTCTTTATATCATTATGAATACAATTCACAATTTTAAAGTTTTAATAAGACTATATTGATTAGTTATTAATTTAATATAAAATAATCATTATTATTATTATTATTATTATTAATCCGTATAATAGTATATGATTCATAATTTAAATATTTATACTATAATTATTTATTAATTACTACTTAGATTTTAGTATTATAATAATAATATTATTATAATAATTAAATATAATAATTACTATAATTATAATTAAGTATATTTGAATGATATTAAAATATAAATTAATTATTAATAATAATAGTATAAAGAGTGAGGAGAATGAGAGAAGATATTATAATATCACTTTTGGTACTAATTTTGTGTATGCCCAAAATATCTTCTATGACACAAATAGGAAAATGTATTTGTTTAGTTGGCATTTTGGAGTGAATATTATATCAGGTACCAAAAATGTGATTTATAGGTACCAAAAATGATATAAAATAAAGATCGGGTACCATTTTTGTGCGAAAGTAAAAGATCATATACTGTTTATGTAATTCACTCAAAGGTAAATTGAGACTGTATATATCTCATTTACTTTATCAAAAAAGTAATTATACTTTTTAAAAAATTAATGGATTCCAAAAAAAAGAAAGTAAATTAAAAAGGGAAACAAAAATAATTAACTTTTTATCTTTTGTATTAAGAGCATCTCCAAGTACGGAAGATATATCTTTTATTTACCTTCTCAAAAAGGAAATATACTTTTCCAAAAAGTAACAAAATATAAAAAAATAAGTACAAGATGCCTCCCAAAATATAAATGTATAATACCTTCTCAAATACATTCTCTCTTGGAGAATGATTTTTCATGAAAAGAAAGTAAATATGATACTTATAAGAGTTTACCTCTCCATTGATATAGAGGTAAAGATACCTCTTTAAAACGGAAAATGAAGCGGCTAGCATTTCTATAGAGAGGAGAGAAATTAGTGAAGACCGGTAAAGAAAATAATCATAAAAATAGTACGGAGTACTATATTCATTCTTATTTCTTGTGAAATATTCTACATATATTTACAACATGAGAGAATACAAAAGATATCATGACAAAATAAAACAAAACAAATTGGATCAAAGCCTAAGAGCATTCACATCCATGCTCTTGCCAAGAACACGAATGTGGGCCCGGACCCACCTTCTGCAAGAGCACACCACCCACGTGTCATGGCTTGGCATTCCTCTTAGTAAGGTTGAAAAACAAATTTGGATTGCCTTGTTCTATGTTATTTCTTGGTCAATATGGGATATCCGGAATAAGATCATTTTCCAAAAGTTCAAGCCTAACTGGGATTTTGAGAAAAAAAATATTTTTTGGCGCCTTGGATCTTGGATGAGAGGATGGTGCACGAAGTTTCCATTTTCACCAGGACATGATATGGAAAACTTTGAGGATATCAAAAGGTGGGCAAGGGGAACGAGTCCACGTAGAAGATGACTTGTTGGGGAAGTGCTTGTTTCTTCTCCTGTTTGGCGCCTGCTGTGATTTCGAGCGGTCCCTGGATGCTAGCTGCTTTAGTGTTACCGATTAGTGTTTTGCTTTTTCTCCTCTGGCCTTGTCTCTTGTTGTCTTCTCTTCTTGTCAGCTCTTTGGGTGTTGTCATGTCATCTATGTTTGTGTTTGTGCTTCTCTTGTTGTAGTTGTTGGATTGTTTCTTTCTTGTACTCCCCCTCACCACTTTTGTGATTTGAGATTTTGGTTTATCAAAAAAAACAACACCCACATCCATGCTCTTCCGTAAGAGCATGCTCAAGGATCCCACCATTCTTGTAACATCCCGACTTTTTCATCCTTTTTTTTATTTTGACAGAACGTCGATTGTGTATCTGAAAAATTTTGCCTTCAATTCTTTTCGATGTTTGATGGAATGGGCTAAAGATTTATTATTGAATTTGGGTTAGGATTTTTTTTCATTCTTTTACAAAGCCCAATTCTTTGTTTGAGAAAATCACTAGTTATGAGCCCGAGTCATCTTTTTAAATTCTACCTTTGAGCCCACTATGAACCTACATTCTTCGAGCGACAGATTTACATAAAGACGCTCCACCAAAATCTCAACAATTAGAGATTACCTGTTTTTTTCATACATGTCCTCCTCAATCATGAGTTAGAGAAGAGAGTTAGGTCAACTCCAACCATTTACGCCAAACTCAAACCCATTTTTGAGTATATGCTAACACCAAAAGTAATTTTACTCCAATCATTTACACCAAACTCAAATCTAAAAGAATATTCCATACCCACCTACTTTTTATACATTTTCAATTACACCCACATACTTATTTGAATTACACATTTATCTACAAGATTCTATAAAAAAATTAAATTAAATTAAATAATAAAATAAATTTTAATATACTCCATTAAATATACTTTATATTAAAAAAATTCATTAACCCAAAAATTAATATACACTTCCTCACGTGCTATGATAAAATTAAAACATAAATCAAAACATATTTTAAAACATCATAATTACAAAAAAATACAAATATATGGATATAAAATTAAAAAAATTCAAGACTCGAAATTTGTGTTTGTTCCCACAACTGATCAGCTAGTGCAAGTCCAGAGCAACATTTTATTTCTTTTTGAGTCATGTCAAGTCAAATACTTTTGAAATCGAGCATCTTCATTTGTTATTGTAATTTTTTTCGTGTTTTAATTCACATAATTAAATAATAATGGACTGATTTGCAATATGTCATAAATTTTTGCATTACCACCATATTTGGTGTAAATCTGTATAAAATACAAAAAATGAGTTTGAGTTTGGTTGAAGATGATTTTTACACAAAAAATGGGTTTTGGTGTATGATTGGAGTTGGTCTTAGAGTTACCCAAGTCAGATTCTTCAAGAAGGTAAATTCAGTTTCTCCCTATCTTCGTAGTAAATTTGATTCCACCAGATCCACCGATCTTTCAATTTCTTTCACAAAGAAAAACTGAGAAGGGGTAGAGAAGAAATTGAACGAAGGAGTTAGAGTTTTCAAAGCTGTGTCGAACATGAAAATTCTCAGGTAAAGCGTTCACCTTCACCGCCGTAACTTTCGCTCATACTGCCGAACATACGCATTAGTACACACAAACACAACATGTTTTTCGTAGAAGTATAATTCTTTATGCTTAGCAATAGTCAATCGAAGAATCAAGAAAAGATGAATATAGGAAAGAGAGGACTAGGAGTAGGAGTAAAATCTTCGCTTTGGAATTGGGAGAGGTTGATCAGGGACGGACTGCCGAGTGCCGAGGGAGCTGACGCGTGCGGCGAAACGGCTAACAGAGACTGCGGCCAGAGGCAGTGGCGCCGCGGTGGGGGCAGAAGCAGCGGCTGGTCTTCGACGGAGGGACTAGAGAGATGGGAGTCAGTTTTGTTTTGTTTCTGACTTGTGTTTTCAGTGAGAAAGAGGGTGAGATGTGAATTAGGAGAGAGACCAAGAGAGGAAGTTGGAGTCATGATCTGTACTTCTAAATCGGATTTGTAGCTCCGGTTGTGAGACATCAAATTGAGAAGAGAAGAGAAACAGGGGCGGTGGGAGTAAGAGTGTCCAGTATAAGAGCATCCACTATGGGAGTGCCCCGCCTATAGCCCCGGTGGGGGCGGTCCCGGGGAAGTTTATAGTGGGGGAGGTGTCCGCCCCGGGGCGGACGATGATTTTGGGGCGGTGGGGGGCTGACAGCGGACAGGCAATGAGAGGGCGATGACGCGCCAGGCCGTCAGTTCGCCGCGCCTATAGGTGCGCCGGCCATGGTGACCGGCGATCGGAGCGCCGGCGGTCAACTCAAAAATTTTATTTTATATATTACTTACCTCTATAAATACCACTCTCCACCCCCTATTTTTTCACCATTTTCACAAAATCCCTCCATTCAATCTCTATACTTTCACTCTCTATAAAATGCACGGTGGAGACTACGAATCACCCGGCTCGCAAGAATCGGGCTATGGCGGTGATCCTTCACAGCCGTCGGCCCGCTATCTTTCACAGCCATCGGGGTATGGCGGATATCCTTCTCAGCCGACGGGATATGACGGGTCTCCGGCTCAGCCGTGGATGTGGAGTCAATCTCCCCCGCCGTGGGCATCTAGCCCAAACCTACCTCCATCTCAGTCGTGGAGGTCTTCTCCAACGCCTGCACCTATTCAGCGGAATCTGAGTTGCTCCGCATTTGGAGATTATAGACCCAACCTCGACGCGCTTAACCAGCCGCGTTCGGAGTCCCCTTTCCAATCCAGCCAATCTCCTTTCACCGAAGCAGATCAAGACGCGCTGGATACTATGATGGGTCTCCTCAGTTCCGGCGTCCCGGATACGTCGACAGAACGGGACGGTAGGGGCGGAGGAGTTGGAGGTGGCGAGGGATCCAACGTCGGCAGTGGCGGTGGCGAGGGCTCCAACGTCGGCGGTACCGGTGGCGTGAACCGGGGCAAGCTCTACACCAAACAGGAGAGCATTGCCGTGGCGAGGGCGTGGGATGCCATCACATCGGACCCCGTGGTGGGCACCGATCAGCCCGGGAGGAGCTTTTGGAGGCGCGTCATGATGGCGTGCGAAGAGTTCAAACCTGACGGCGCCGATAAGCGCGACCCAGAACAGCTCCGAAAAAAGTATAGCAGGATTCTGCGGGCTACCAAGCGGTTCCCGTCCATATACCAGAACAACCTTCTACACGCTGAGAATGGCCGCAGCGAAACAGACGTGAAGACCCTGTCGATGGGCCAATACAACAAGGAGGGCTGGCCGAAGTTTACCCTGTGGGAGGAGTATCTGGTCCTCGCGGATTGTCCGAAATTCAAGTCCATCGTGGCGCGAGAGGTCAACACAACTCCTGGGCCGAAGCGTACAAGGCACAACCTTGCCGGGGACTACAGCCGCTACACACACTAGGCGAAGACGGCTCCTGGGACAACAACCTCTATCCGCAGCGCCAGAGGGGCTAGAAGTGCCTCCCACCAAACGTCGGCCGCGTCTGGATCTCGCATCCCCCTGCCCGCCCCAATCCCACAGCACATGGTGCAAGCTCCCCACGAGGTCTTGAGAGATAACATAGATGTGCAGTTGATGCAACAACTGCAAGACGTATGCAGAAAATACGCAGCGGAATCTGACCCGTACGTCAGGAACGTCTACAAGAGGCTCATCACTCAGATTGAGAGTCGGTTGGGGTTGGTTGATGATGCTCCTAGGGAAACCGCGGCCGACAACAGCGAGCGAGTGAGGAGGAGGAGGAAGAGAAGGAGAAGAAGAAGAAGAAGACGAGGAAGCCGACTCCGACACCGAGTAGAAAAGTGGCGGAGTTTTTAGTTATATTTTATTTTAAATATTCGTTGTATAATTTTACCCTTTTGGAATACAACGAATATTCGGGTCCAATTACCTCGTTTTCTAATTATTTACATTGCGATGATTTTAATAATACTTGATTGAAACAAAAATTATTTTATAATAAAAATTGATTATAAAATTTGGGGGCTATTAGAAGTGTCCACCATAGTGGCGTAAACAAAATTTTGAGGCTATGGACAAAAACTGGGGCGGGGCTATTGGGGTGTCCGCCTTATAGTGGACACCCTAAAGCGGACACCCCAATAGCCCCGCCCCAGTTTTTGTCCACAGACCCAAAATTATTGTCCACAGCTCCAAAAATTTGTTTCAGCCACTATGGTGGACACTTCCAATAGCCCTAATCTTTTTTTTTCATTTTTTATGTTACTTCAATTATAATTAAATTTATTAGAGTATACGTAATTAGAAGAAAACGGTAATACGTGAAGAAATTAAAATTAAACACTAAATTTTCGTCGTATTAAAGTACAGGAAAAATTATACAACGAAAATTTAATCTAGTGCAAATCACAAAGGTGTTCACACTGCACCGCCTCCCCTACGTGCCCAAACTTCTTCAATCAAATCGGCCTGGAGTGTGGTATGTGTTGTGGTCCTACGCATATCAGTAAAACATTGGATCAAATATTCATTGCTCCGTGGTACGCCCATCTGGATCGGGGCGGATGCAACACCGTGACTTGTACTTGCGCCCTCTTCCGGTGCCTAGCGCTCTGCCGCAAATCCTTCGTCTTCTATTATCATATTATGCAATATGATACATGCTAACATAATATTCGCGACATCATCTTCGTGCCAAACTCGTGTCGGGCACCGTATAATGGCCCACCGCGATTGGAGGACACCAAAAGCCCGCTCAACATCCTTCCTAGCACCCTCTTGTTTGCGCGCAAAATATTGTTTCTTCGGTCCAACCGGTTGGCGAATTGTCTTGACGAATACGGGCCGCCGCGGATATATCCCATCAGCCAAATAATATCCCCTACTATACTGCGTATCGTTGGCTACGAAGCTGATTTCTGGACCCTCCCATCGGCACTCATCGTTGAAGAGCGGCGATGACTGAAGAACATTAATGTCATTGTTCGAACCTGCCACACCGAAATACGCATGCCCGAGCCGCAAACAGTAGTCAGCAACGGCTTCTAGAATCATCGATGGATGTTTGCTTTTGAATCCAGTTGTGAACTGGCCTTTCCAGGCCACGGGGCAGTTCCTCCACTCCCAATGCATGCAATCGATGCTTCCTAACATTCCTGGGAACCCGTGGATCGAACCGTGCATATCCAGCAGTCTCTGACACTCATCAGGGGTGGGCTTTCGTAGGAACTCCCCACCGAAAATTTCCCGGATCCCTTTACAAAACTGTTTAAGCACCGTTAGGCTAGTCGTCTCACCCATCTGTAGGTATTCATCGAACATATCGGCTGGACCGGCGTAGGCAAGCTGCCGGATTGCAGCGGTGCACTTCTGATGCGTAGACAGCCCGATCCTGCCTGCGCAATCACGCCGGAGGGTGAAGCACCGGTAATGCTCCACCAAATTCGTCGCTATATGATTGAAGATCCGTTGCGATATTCTGAATCGCTGGCAAAAAATCTCGGGTGGATAACGGGGGTTATCCACAAAGTAATCAGCCATTAGACGCTGGTACGCACCGACGTGGTCTCATTGGATGGTCCGCCAATGAGTAATCGCACGAGGGATCGCAGCCTCCGCCTCCTCCGCATCCTCCTGGGCGGCCTGGTGTTGCACTTGTTGAATCAGAGAATTCCACGCGTCTTTCCACAAATTGTCCATTTCAGACCACAAATTCTAGTGAGAGAAAGTTTGAGTGATGAAGAGTTGGAATGGTGTGAAAATAATGAATGGAATAGGGTGTATTTATAGGTGAATTAAATTGAATTAAAAAATTAATTTCACCGTCCTCCGGCGCGCCGGGCACCGCCCCACTATAGCAGGCGCGCCTATTCGCCGCGTCTACCCCGGACCGGCGCGTCCTCGCCCCGAAGACGCCGATTGATCGTCCGCCCTGGAAATTTCGTCAGCCTCGGGGCGGACGTGCTCTCCACTATAAGGTGCCCCGTCCTTGCTCCCGCCGGGGCTATAGGCGCGGCGGTTCCATAGTGGACACCCTAATGTACTTTTCATCTTTTTACTTATGGTTTGGTAGGTGATGATAGTGACGAGAGTTTAGTATAGGTTTGGACCATTATTTTAAGTATTGGGCCTTAAATATTTTGAGATGTGGTTACTACTCTGGGCCATCTTTTTAATTTTGAGTTTGGGTCGGCAGAGTGGGGTATCTTCATTGATGGGTGAAATTCTTGTTTTATGGATTAACTAAATCAGTTTATGCCACTGAATTAAGTAGTTTTCGTGTGGATGCTGACCCAGGTTTAATATAAGAGAATTTAGAAATTTCCTTTAGAATGAGAAAGAGAACTAGACGAGCACTCACATAGGATGCTTGCATTCTAATTTAATTAGATGTTTTCTCGAATTTTGATGAGTTGCATTTTTTTTTGAAAAGGGTTTTCTTTCGCAAGCGAGTTAAAGGCGGAGTGAGAATTTTCAAGTTAAGAATTTTAAGAGAACGAGGTGGGCTTTCTATCCTACATTATTGTATAGACTTACTTTAAAATTTACGCAATATTTTTCAAGTATAAGTTATGTGCTTAAAATCCAAATATGTTGTGTTATGCCATATTTTGTTATAGAGGATGTGCCTATCTGATCGCCTAGTGGAGAGTGAGTCCCTACTAGGGAGTGAGTCCATATTCAAGCTAGTGTACACAGAGGGAATCGTGCTATCTTTCGAGTTGGTCGGTCCGATGATCGAGAATGTGGCCACGTTCCCGTTTCACATACGAGGTTCATATATGGTATGAGGAGAGAGAAAATGGGCTGCAGCCTTACTTTTAAACGAGAAAATGTTTTGGTGACTTGGTCTTTTGCCCCCGAGTTCACTTTTAAATGCTGACACAATATTTTATGAAAATTATTTTGGCATGTGTTCACTGGGTACACCAAGTACTCAGCCCTGCATGTGTTTTCCCTATGTGCATGTTGAGCTGTGATGAGCGCGGTGGGAGTTGAGCAAGGTCGTTGAAGAAATTTCATAGTTAGATGTTCAGAATGTGTCATGTCTTCACACGTGGCATATTCATTCTCTCGAATGCTTCTGCTGAGTATTTGTCTTTCTTTTGAGTTCTTGCATTGCGGAGATAATATTCTTTTTGAGTTGTTGATTGTTGAGATACTATGATTTTATTTGAGCTATTCATGTTATTTCGAGTTATTCCCAAGTATACAATTGTTTCTCAATTTCTTCCCCGCTTCTTTAACCTTCCCCTAGTCGCGATCAACCGTATTTTTTATCTTTAGAAAATGTGGGCGTGACAATTCTATTATTCTATTTAAATACTTCAATTACTAAAAACATTTCCACAATATTAAAATGCATTAAAAATACCCGACATAATATTACAAATTACTAAAAAATTAAAAATTACATAATTAAAATCCTAAAAATAAAAAATTACATAATTAAATTCATAAAATTAAAAAATCCAATACTCGTGGCCGGATTTTGCCCAAATGTCTTCTTGTAGCTCAATGTGAGTTAGAGCTACATTTTTTTAATTTGGAGAGTGTTTGAGTGAGAGAGGAAGAGGTAAGTTAGAGCAATTCAAAAATATGAGAGAAGTATGAGTGAGAGATAATTTGATGTAAAAATGGATGATGAATGTGTGTATTTATAGATGATTTTGGGATAAATTTTTAAAAAAAAATTGAAAAAACGGTAATAAATCGGCTATCTTTTTTGGAATCCGAAAATATTTATTTTTAAATTTTTGGGATTATTTTCAATTTTTTTTAAAAAAATAGAAATTCCAACGAATTTCCATTGGCCAGTGGGGATGCGCCACGTCAGTGTGCTCTTCGGCACGGCGGTGCTCTAGGCAACGAGCACGTCGCCGCGAGCCGTCGGTACGGCGGGTGCTCTTGCATAAGAGCACCGCTGCAGATGCTCTAATAACTATAAAAATAAATCAAATGATAAAAGATGTAAAAAATAAATCATAACCTAAATAATAGTAATATGAAGATTATCAGTTCAAGTAATTTTTTGGAAGAATATAATTGATAAGAAGCTAGAATAGTGAATTGGGAGATGAAAAACCATCTAATGTCAGAAGAAACAACCCCCAAATATATGACTTGAAAAACGGTATGGATCACGTTTCATAATACATTTTATAATACACCATTAAATAGTTGACATTAAATAATTGACAAATGGATCCTATTTTATAGTTAAAAAAGTTATTTCTAAAAGTTATTTCCATCACTTTTTTAACTATCATATTTAATCAACATAATTTTGTTAACTCTTATTAAAAAATTATCATAGGTCAAATTTTACTTTTTAAAAAAATTTATATAAAAAGTGTAACTTTTATGTATTCTAAAAATATAAAAATGCCAAAGATTTTCCTTTTTATTTCTTTTTTCAAAAACTTTATTATGGTGATTTAGTTTTTAATATCGCTAAAAGAACGTCGCACTTATATAAAATTCGCACTTATATAAAATTGTATTTCTTTTTTCTAAAATTTTATTATGGTGATTTAGTTTTTAATATCGCTAAAAGAACGCCGCACTTATATAAAACTGTAATAAACTAAAGCTTGACCAAATTTTATGTTTTATATAGCTATTATCTCAATAAAAAATAATATAAAATTTTAATATATATATATTCTATAAAAATAATTGCAAAATTTTAATAAGTTAAAAAAAGTTGACATAGTTGACTATATATTTTTACAATTCGGTCTCATTATAATAGAATCAACTAATTATGTTAAACCTTTTTTAATTAATTAAAATTTTGGAATTATTTTTATGGAGTACTATATTTTGTATATCATTTTGTATTTGGATAATAGCTACTCCATCCGTTTTCAAAAAATAGAAACATTTGAAACGACACGAGTTTTAATGTACAGTTGGTAAAGTAAGTGGGAAGAATTGGAAAAGTAAGAGAGAGGAAAAGAAAAATCAGTAAAGTAAGAGAGAGAAAGAGAAAATGAAGTGAAAGTAGAGTTAGTGGATTGTGGGGTCAATGTCCTAAAATAGAAAGATTATAAAGTTTCTATTTTTAAGGAATGACAAAAAATGGAAATAGTTGTTAGTTTTAAAAAATGGAGGGAGTATATAAAACATGAAATTTGGTGAAATTCTAGTTAATCGCATTTTTATATAGATCGACATCGTTTAGAGATATTAAAAATTAAATAATCTTAATAAAATTAGAAAAGAAATAAAAAGAAATGTTTATATTTTTTGGAATACATAAAAAATTAATATTTTTATATAGAGGGAACATCTTTTTAGGTCCACAAACTTTGCTAAAGTATCATTTTAGGTCCGTGAACTTTGAAAATATCATTTTAGGTTCATCAACTACAAGTTAATATCATTTAAGGTATTTTGAAATTTTTTTGGACGAAAACGCCTTTAAGGCCTTCAAAGGGCAACCTGGACAATTCTTTCTCCACTCTTCTTGACGGCCAATTTTTATTTTTAAATTCAATTTGGATGGTAATTGATCTCCATTCTGAAATTCATATAAATAATAGTCCAAATGACAATCCAAATTAATATAGCTATCTAATTCCAAAATAAATAAACTAAATATAATTCACAAATCACCTATAGTAAGTTCTTAAAATGCAGTTTAGATTGAAAAAAATAAAATAAAGTATCAAGTCCCAATTCACTATCCCTAAATAATTGGTCATCTAATAATTGAAAAATTAACACATATTTTTTAAGGCAAATTTTAATTATATTTAAATTCAATTTGGATGGTAATTGAATCAAATAGTAGTAAAAAAAATTGTTGGACTCTAGGCCTTTGACGCAAGATGAGTGGCGAAAGAATTGTCCAAATTGCCCTTTGAAGGCCTTAAGAGTATTTTCGTCAGGAAAAAGTTTAAAATACCTCAAATGATATTGACTTGTAGTTGACGGACCTAAAATGATATTTTCAAAGTTCACGGACCTAAAATGATACTTTGACAAAGTTCATGGACCTAAAAAGATGTTCCCTCTTTTATATAAATATTTTGAAGTAAATAAAATTTGACTTATTAATTTTTTTTAACAAAAGTTACGCAACTTCTTTGATTAAATATAATAAGCAAAATTAAAGTACATGAACTAACAAAACTATTTTGATTAGATATAGTAGTGAGAAAGTGAAAGAAATAATTTAGAAATAATTTTTTTACCATAAAATGGGATACACTTGTCAAATTTTTAATAGTGTATCATGAAATGTAGTATATAATGTATGAGGTTAGGGATGTCAATCTAGCCCGAAATCCGCAGGTCGATCCGAATAACCCGCGGGTCGATCCGAATAACCTGGTAAAATTATAGGATTAGGGACGGAAAATTGCAAACCAAATGCATAATAGGGCTACACGTAGACATGCCCACGGTTCGTAAACCGGCGGTTCCGGTTTCGAGAAATGTGGAACCGGAACCGGACCATGAGGCTATTTCACAGTTCCAGTTCCGAACCGCCGGTTTTCCGGTGGTTTTTTGTAGTTTTTTACGGTTTTTCACGGTCCCGAACCGCCGGTTTCAGGCGGTTTTTCGCGGTTCCGGCTAGATTTCACAATTTTCTGAAGGTTCTTCACTGTTCCGGTTTGGAACAGTCCAGAACCGGCGGTTCCGGCACGGTTTCGGTTCGTAAAATTTGAAACTGGCCCGCGGTTCAAAATATGGCGGTTCCGGTTCAAGAAAAAAGTCACGGTTCCGGTTCGGAACCAGAACCGGCGGTTACAGTTCCGCGGTTAACCGCCGGAACCGAAAACCTTGGGCATCTCTAGCTACACGTGCTGACCCGTTCGGGTCGACGGGTTATGCGGGCTGGCCCGGTGGGTTGTGGGTTAGCCCATGGGTTGAGCATTTAAATAAAAATATAATTAAAATTTTAGGTTATATACTTATATCATGTATATATGGTAATATCAATATTAAACGCAGCGTTGATATGAAGTATGTATGGTAATTATGTCTTCTCTCTCAAATTGAAAGTTAGAATTTACTTTTTGGGTATACAATTAAGAATGTCATTCAACTCCTTTGAAATGCATGATTTCCATTTAATTGTAGTCAGATTCACGATATGTTTGTGTATTTTATTTTAATTTTCAATTGCTATTTTTTTCTTTCTCTTGATCATTGTGATAATACTTTACTATCTACGATAATATGTTTTTTTATAATTTGAATATTGGATTTGATAGAAAGTAACACATAAGATCACTTTTGACTTGAATAGCCAGTGGGTTAGCTCGAAACCCAAAGATTTAGGGTTAGGACAGAAAATTTGTAATCCGAAAAATTCACAATCTGAATAACCTGCACCCAAATAGTCCGACAACCCGAGTGGATAGGCACGAACCCGAGCGGTTTAGCCCAATTGAGATCCTTATATGAGGTGATCCATCCCGCTCAAAACGGTATAAAAAGTTGTTACTCAAATGTCCATCACGAAATGGCTATTGGGCCTAATATTTTGTAACAGCCCATTTTTTCCTGTGAATGTTGCTCCTAAATTCTAGGGTTTTTGATGAAAGTTAAACCCTGACTGGAAATCCTCTCTCTAGGAATCAGCCATGAGCAGATCTGGACAGCCACCGGATCTCAAGAAGCAAGCCTTTCATTACTTTATCAGTAAATCGTCGCTTTTTGCGAGAATGAAACCAACTGATCTTAGCCTTTTTTTTGTTCTCATATCGGTAGGTACATGGACAAGAAGCTTCAGAGTGAGTTATCATTTTTCCTGTTCATTATTTCTTGTGAACAGTAATTGATGATGTATTTAAGTGTATTACGCTAAACGGCAGCTGCTACTTAATAATGATGCTTTAGTTGCTCAATTCTTTTGCGTTTATTTTGTTCTTTCACATGTATAGGTATATTTCTGCTGAGGTGCTTGGTTATCAGTAATCTATGCTCTGTTTATATTGTCATTTAGATCTATGATCTTGCTTGAATCTAAGTCAGCCTAGCTATATTTTTGTTTCTTCAAAAAATTAAAATGGAAATAAAATGCAGTTAATTAAAATCGATGCTTCTTAAGAAAGTATGGCAGTCTTTGTAGTAGTTCTTTTAGCCTCTAAAATTAGAGTTATCAGCCTTAGCACCCTGCAGAATATTGGTGTATGAATTTGAAAATTTCCATCAGCATTCGATAAGAGTTGTTGACACTATCCATGCCTTCTAATTAAAATTTACACACAAACAATGTCATGGAAACACATTTAGATTATATTTTAATTTTGTTTTAACAATTTTGTTAAGCTAGCCATTTAAGCGCATCTGAAACTGTTGTATATGTGTGTTTAATATGGTATTGACTACATATCGAAGCAGTATTTCTTGGTTTATGAATTCAATGACTCTCAATTTTTTTAATAATAAATCAGTTGCTTTACGCTGACTGGGGAAAACTATTGCACCACTGCTACTTTAGGAAAACTCGATCTAGAATCCTCCCTTCATGTTAATTGCTTAATAGAAATCCTCCACTCATTTTTGCCCTTGTCCCTATCCGAAAATAATGATGCTTTAGTTATTCAGTTCTTTTGTGTATATTTTTGTTTTTTCACATGTATATGTATATTTCTGCTGAGGTCCTTGGTTATAGTAATTTATGCTCTGTTTATATTGTCATTTAGTTCTACAATCAAGCTTGAATCCAAGTCAGACGAGCAATATTTTTGTTTCTTGAAAAAGTAAAATGGAAATAAAAATGCAGCTTATTACTAATTGGTTCTACGTTGTTTGATGCTGTGAGTGTTGTTATAACCTGCCTATGTTAGTTGTTTAAACATGGTGGTTACAAGTTCAAGCCACGACCTATAGTACTGTTGTACTGATCTTTTTTTTTTCTCCTGTTTAGGGACATGTATTATCCTATCTGATATTCTATAGTGTTGAAGTAATTAAATAATTTGGAATTCTATTTACCAACACTTATGACACGGGAATCATTTGTTTTCTTAACCACATGTTATGCTTTGAGTGCAATTGTTAGGTAAGGATAGGCTGCACTGCAACCATAAGTATATTGGCCATGGGTTACAAAAACCCTTTAATCTTTAAAATCTGTGCTTCTTAAGAAAGAATGGTGGTCTTTGTAGTTCTTGTAGCCTATAAATTAGAGTTATCAACCTTAGCACCCTGCAGGGTATTGGTGTACACTACAGCATGCGTTAAAGCTGTCGCACTATCCATACCTTCTAATTGAAATTTACACACAGAAAATACTATGGAAACACATCTGCATTAAATTAACAGCTTTGTTAAGCTAGCCATATAATGCATCTGAAACTGTTATATACAGTATGTATGTCTAACATGGTATTGACAAGATATCTAAGCATTATTTCTGGGTTTATGAATCTTAAGTCTTTAATAATGTTAATAAATCTGTTGCTTTATGCTGACTGATGAAAACTATTGCACCACAGCCGCTTTAGGCAAACTTGATCTAGATTAGAATCATCCCCTCATGTTAATTCCTTAATAGAATTTGCCTTGATATCATTGGATGTTTCTGTAGTTTGTTTTCTCCTTCTCTATAGTCTATATATATATATATATATATATATATATATATATATATATATATATATATATATCTACACTCAAATTGTCTGATACTGTACTTTCCAGTAAAGCTTAATGCCAACTGCATGGTGGTTGGAACACTGCGTGGTTTCGATCAGTTCATGAACCTGGTGGTGGACAATACTGTCGAGGTGAATGGAAATGAGAAAAGTGACATAGGCATGGTGGTGAGTCCTTTACGAACGTGTGGTGGTTGAGAATTTTTGTATGCTTCACAACATCATGATGGTCAATCAAATGTTGTTGCTTGCTTCTGTTGTAGGTAATTAGGGGTAACAGCGTGGTTACTGTGGAAGCTCTTGAGCCGGTTAGTAGAGCACAATAAACTGTACATTGTTTGTGTAGGAAAACACATGAGATAATTTCAAAAGGCTAGGCCTTTGGCTTTTCACATGGTGTAACCTTTATGAGGTGCCCTAATTACAAGACCTTTCACTTGTGTTTCCTAGCCTATAAATAGGCTTGTTTTGAGGAGAAGAAGACACAACAAAAACAAATCTTCTCTCTACATCACTTAAGCATTCTAGTGGGCATTCTAAGAGCATTGTCTAGCTCGGTTCTCGCCTCCAATTCAAGTTCGCCGGAGCCTACGAGTTTGAGGTGCTTCAACTCGATAGGAGGAAAGTCGTTTCATCGTTGGGGACATTACGTCAATCCGTGAGCACTAGCCGGGGCGTATTTCATCTTGCGGAGAGAGGGATACCTCGACTCGACTTGAAGAATACTATAGTTTGCATCTCTTTACTTTCGTTGTAATTTTTATTATTATATTTACCTTCCAGTTTTGTTCTTTTGTAATAGCAAGAGTTTTCCCGTGTAAAGGCTACAATATTTCCAACATTCGCAAGACGAAATATTGTACTCTTGTTGAATTCATGTCGACCGATGCCAGAGGAAACATGAAATTCAAAGCTGGAATAAAGCAACGAACGGTCGCAATGTCGATGCGCTATGGAGTGGTTAATTCCTTGAGATCTATTCTCTTGAGAATGATGTTTATCGTTTGTCATTTGACAAGCAAGATCAATTTAGATTTGGTAGTAGTAATTGGGATGCATGGGTTGATGAATATACCAATGCACATTTGGTTCAATATAATTGTGTACTTATTGTTGGAAACAATACTGTACAAATTATTTGAACGTGTTGTTATAAACAACAAAGATCACGAGGTGATCGCAGTAGTCTCCGACGTGGACCATGGTAATAATCCAAATGAATGGTTTGTTGATACGGATGCCACATGTCATGTGTGCTCCGAGAGAAGCGTTTTTTCTACTTACAAATCTGTTGGAGGTAGAAAAGTACGTATGAGAAACCAAGCCTCTTCCGAGGTGGTTGGTGTGGGTAATGTGTTCCTAAAATTAGGATCCGGAAAGGTTCTTACCATCAAGGATGTGCTGCATGTCCCAGACATCCGAAATAATTTGGTGTCAGGCTCACTTCTAGTAAATCATGGATTTTCACTAGAATTTGAGTGTGAAAAGGTTATATTGACCAAGTATGAAAAGTTCATAGGTGAAGGTCACCTAGTGAATGGGCTTTTTGAGCTGAATGTTACGGTCATTCACCGTGGAAAAGGATTAAGAAATAAGGAAGATGATGCATCCTCCTATTTGCTTGAGTGCTCTGATTTATGGCATAAAAGATTGGGACATGTAAATCTAAATGCCATAAAAAGATTAGTAAATCTTAATTTACTAAAAGTAGATAAGTTTAACTCACAAGAAAAATGTGAAGTCTGTGTTGAAGCAAAAATGACCAAGCTACCGTTTCGCTCGGTAGAACGGAGCACAAAACCTCTAGAGTTAATCCATACAGACGTATGTGATTTAAAATTTGTGCAAACTAGAGGTGGTAAAAAGTACTTCATCAAATTTATAGATGATTGCATAAGGTATTGTTACCTTTACTTATTAAGAAGTAAAGATGAGGCAATTGAAGCGTTTAAAGACTTCAAAAATGAAGCCGGAAATCAACTTAATTGTCGAATTAAGTGTGTTCGAAGTGATAGAGGCGGTGAGTATGTAGCCCCGTTTGCAGAATTATGTCATGCAAGTGGTATAATTCACCAAACAACGGCTCCATATTCTCCCCAGTCAAATGGAGTTGCTGAACGCAAAAATCGAACACTAAAAGAGATGATGAATGCCTTGTTGATTAATTCAGGATTACCCCAGAACATGTGGAGGGAGACTGTGTTAACAGCGAATCATATCCTGAATAAAATTCCACTAAAAAATAGGGATGTGACTCCTTATGAGTTGTGGAAAGGGAAGAAACCTTCATATTCATACCTCAAAGTGTGGGAGTGTTTAGCGAAGGTAGAAGTGCCACTTCCGAAACAAGTTGCAATAGGCCCTAAAACAGTCGATTGCATCTTTATTGGCCATGCACTTAATAGTAGTGCCTATCGTTTCCTAGTCCATAGGTCAGCTGTGTCTGGCGTGGCTGAAGGAACAACGATTGAGTCAAGGAATGCTATATTCTTTGAGAATGTATACCCTTGCAAGAGGCAAGAGGATCGTTCTAGTGAAAGAATGACGGATGAATCCACTAATTCTAATCTTCCAAAAAGGATGAGGTCAAGTCCTGACGATGTTGAACCAAGACGTGGTAAAAGAGTTAAAGTTGCTAAAACATTTGGTCCTGACTTCATAACTTTTATGTTGGATGACGAACCAAAGTCATTGGCGGAAGCTCTGTCTGGCCCAGACGCGGCGTGGTGGCAAGAAGCTATCAACAGTGAAATTGAATCCATCATGAGAAATAACACTTGGGTGTTAGTAGACTTGCCTGAAGGCTGTAAGCCTTTAGGGTGCAAGTGGATTCTGAAAAGGAAATATAAGCCCGATGGTACTATAGATAAGTACAAAGCTCGCCTAGTTGTCCAAGGCTTTAAGCAGAAAGAAGGGTATGACTTTTTTGATACCTATTCACCTGTTACGAGAATCACTTCCATTTGGGTGCTTCTAGCGATTGCTGCTTTGCACAATCTTGAGATTCACCAAATGGATGTGAAAACTGCATTTCTGAATGGTGATCTGGAAGAAGAAATATATATGGAACAACCCGAAGGGTTTGTTGTGCCTGGGCAAGAGCGTAAAGTATGCAAACTGGTAAAGTCATTATATGGGTTGAAGCAAGCACCATTACAATGGCATTTGAAATTTGACAACGTGATGTTGGCAAATGGATTCACTATCAATGAGTGCGATAAGTGTGTTTACATTAAGAACACAGATAACGGTTTTGTTATTGTGTGTCTGTATGTTGATGATATGTTGATAATGGGCAGCAATAGTGCCATTATTAACGAGACAAAAAACATGTTGAAAAGAAATTTCGATATGAAAGATATGGGTCTAGCTGATGTGATTCTTGGAATCAAAATATTGAGGACTAATGAGGGAATTGCCTTAACGCAATCTCATTATGTTGAGAAAATGCTTAAGAAATTCAACTCGTCTGATTGTAAGCCAGCAAAGACTCCTTTGGAGCTCAATGTTCATCTGAGCAAGAATATGGGTGATTCTGTTGCTCAAGAAGAGTATGCAAAGGTCATAGGAAGTTTGATGTTTATCACAAACTGTACTCGACCTGATCTTGATTGTCCTGTAAACAAGTTGAGCCGATTTACGAGCAACCCAAGTAAGGAACATTGGAAAGCTCTGTGTAGAGTTTTGAGATACTTGAAGTATACTCTTAACTTTGGGTTGCATTACACAAGATATCCCCAAGTACTTGAAGGGTACTGTGATCCAAATTGGATATCTGATTCAAAAGACTCATTTTCTACAAGTGGGTATGTGTTCACTGTGGGGGGTGGTGCTGTCTCGTGGAAATCAACGAAACAGATGTGTATTGCTCGTTCCACCATGGAATCTGAGTTTATCGCTTTGGATAAAGCAGGGGAAGAAGCCGAGTGGCTTAGAAACTTCCTAGAAGATATTCCATGTTGGAAGAAGCCAGTGCCGACAGTAGTGATACACTGTGATAGCCAAGCAGCTATAGGTAGAGCACACATTGGCTTATACAATGGTAAGTCTCGACATATTCGTCGGCGACATAATACCGTCAGACAATTGATCACAAGTGGTGTTATCACAGTTGACTATGTAAGGTCAGTGGATAACTTAGCGGATCCGTTAACAAAAGGTTTAAACCGTGATCAAATGCATATATTGCTAAAAGGAATGAGACTGAAAACCACATTTTAAAAGATGAGTATAGTGGTAACCCAACCATACGATTGGAGATCCCATGGGATTGGTTCAATGGGAAAACGAAGCTATACAAATCTAGCTGTAACACTCAGAAGATTTTAATCTTCCGCCCATTCTTTAGAAAGCATTGAGTGTTGTAACCTGCACGTGGTAAGAGGTTAAGTCTTTTGACTTTTAATGATTCTTGAAATCTCAAGGAGATACAGTATGGCAGGATACTCATGAAAGAATCACCTATGTAAGTGAGAAGTGAGGCCGCTTCGTGTGTGTGGGTCACTTATGAATTCCAAAGAGGTGTTCCACGGCCGAAACGGACACAAACGTGAGAACTGATGGAGTTGAGACAATATTGTGTTAATGCTATTGACTAGGCATACACCAAGGAGGAATAGTTCAAGGCATCGCGTCCACTAGTCCGCCGGTATGTCCGATAGTGTTGACTATGGAAGGTTCAAAACCACAAGTTACCTCTCCAAATACAGTATCGTTTCCTGAGAACTGAGCAAAAGAGTCTACATACATGCATACATGTCTAGTGTTGGTTTGAGCTTGCAGCGCTCTAACCAATGTGGGGGATTGTAGGAAAACACATGTGATAATTTCAAAAGGCTAGGCCTTTGGCTTTTCACATGGTGTAACCTTTATGAGGTGCCCTAATTACAAGACCTTTCACTTGTGTTTCCTAGCCTATAAATAGGCTTGTTTTGAGGAGAAGAAGACACAACAAAAACAATTCTTCTCTCTACATCACTTAAGCATTCTAGTGGGCATTCTAGGAGCATTGTCTAGCTCGGTTCTCGCCTCCAATTCAAGTTCGCCGGAGCCTACGAGTTTGAGGTGCTTCAACTCGATAGGAGGAAAGTCGTTTCATCTTTGGGGACATTACGCCAATCCATGAGCACTAGCCGGGGCGTATTTCATCTTGCGGAGAGAGGGATACCTCGACTCGACTTGAAGAATACTATAGTTTGCATCTCTTTACTTTCGTTGTAATTTTTATTATTATATTTACCTTCCAGTTTTGTTCTTTTGTAATAGCAAGAGTTTTCCCGTGTAAAGGCTACAATATTTCCAACAGTTTGTGTATGCATCCAATCTAATATGGGATACTGCAGCTGTAGTGCATCCAATCTAATATGGGATACTGCAGCTGTAGTGATTTCAACATTATAGCTTACCTATTGTTTCTGATTTCTATGCCGGTGAATGTTGGAGTCTTTCTATAAAAATGCTGTGACTTGTAAAGAATGATTATCTGCTTTCGCGGTTGGAATTCCCTTTTTTGTATGATTCGCGATATTATTGTAATTCGAATGAAGGGAGCGTCCAAGAACATGGAAGTATTTTTCTTAGTTTCACAAAGTGGTAACTTTATTATTATTATTATTATTATTATTATTATTATTATTAATTTTTTATTTTATTTTATTTTGTATAAAAAAAACAAGGAACGTCACTTATCTTGGAATATAACTACTTCTCCTTTTGTGCCATAAAGTTTAAAATAAATTGTGGCTTTTGCCTTTTTGTTTTCTTGCTTTATTAGTGCAGACCGTTGCGGATAGAACAATGAGAGTGAAAGAATCTCATTCTTCATCTCGTATGATATGCTCTCCTTGTTCGTATTTCTTTTTTATTTTCATACTGAGATAGACAGATAGTTGAAATAATTTTGGTCCATTATAAGCTACCCCAATCATGTTGATCAACTGCCTCATTTAATTACGTACGAAGTAGTATCATTTTTTTGATGAAATGTGTGTATCACAGGTAAGCACAAATCAAATTTCATCTTCTATTCTACGGCTATAGCTTATAGTATTTTGAATTTTCATAATGATAACATTTATTTCTCAAGCTAAGACATTGATAACATCACCAAGACATATATATACAGACTATACCTATATGTCTCCCTTTATTTCGTGGTACGATAAATTTAGTCGAATCTCTATTACATACTACTACGATAATTTTTATTGCACTCAACCAAAAAGACTCGAGTCTAAAATCGGTTTAATTTATATGGTTAAAATTTTTTTCGATTCTACATATAAATGATAACTTTAGTGTTAGACATTGTGTTTTGATCTATATTTAACGGTTCCACCATTAACAATCGTGTTTTGACTGGACTAATCTATACTAATCTAAAGTGCAAGTTTGATGAAAAGTCCTTAATGCCCTTTTTGGAGAGAAAATGGAAAGATGCGGTGTCTTCTATTCAAAAATAATTTTTTAAGGCAAAAACAATTGGACAAATAATAGTCCAATAAAATGCTAACTTCTTGAAGAAGTGTTAAAACACATTTAAATAGTGCACTACCATTAATTTTTTTTATAATTAAGTTATTAAATTTATATATTAATTAGCCTTATATTTGAGTTAAATTGGAATTGTGCTAGAGAGTTTAGTTTTCCTTCCATTTATTTAGGTTAAAATTGAGATTTAATCATTTATTGCAATACTTTTTAATATAAAGAGTAGTGTAAATTCTCATATTATTCAAAACAAAAAGATGCATAAAATATTATCTTTATTTTAAGTGATAGTAGTAATTTACTTTTTATACGTATATGTGGCGGGAAGTAAGCACTTTATTCTTTCCAATATAAAAAATTCATTTAGTCTTTGGAAATGTATATCAAGTTATGCTATGGCCTGAAATTAAAAGAAAGAAATAAACAGTCAACTAAAATATGATTATTGGATAATACAAATTTTCTAACTTGACTTCTCAAAAAAGTTTTAAATTTATATGATTTAAATTATTCATATATTTAATGTGGATATGTTTAATATTCCATATATTTTTTTCAAATTAATTTTTTTATAAATTAAGCTATTAAATTTATATATTAATTTACCTTTTATTTGGATTAATGACTTGCATAGCACTTTCAATAAACATCTTTACTCACACATATTTTCTTTATTTGTATATCTTATTCTAATTAATTCATATTCTTTTATCATTTGTCACACATCTTATTTTTGTCATTAATTTTATTGTTTTTACTTCACTTAGATTATAAAGTAAAATTGCATAAATGTTTCATTCACTGGGAGTAGTAAATTCTTCATTTTGAGTGAGACAAGATAAGTACATTTTTGTTTTTTTAAATCTCCATATTTCTTTCAATTCTTATTTTCTATATATTTATTATATTTTATATTCATTATTTGAAACTCTTATGTCCCGTGCATAGCTCGGGTGTTAATACTAGTGAGCTAAATACTAATTATTTCAACCTCATTAAGTTAATATTTAGAAAAACACATTTTTAACGCAAAAAATAAAATAAACAGTGTCATTTGCCGCTTCCCAAAATTTTAGCTTAATTAGGTTAAAATGTTAAAATGCTACTCCGTATTTTGTTAATTAATTTGGTAAAAACGTGGTTGATATTTAATTTTTGTCGGAACTTAATGTGTAAAATTTTAATATTTTTGGACAAATGTACGATACCAATTTTTTGGACATTATCATTTCTTAATAAAAATAGTTAGAAGGTTTTTCAAATTTGGTGAGATGTGATAATTATTTTTTTGATATAATAACAAAAATTTAGTTAGAAGGTTTTTCAACTTTGGTGAGATGCGATAATTAATTTTATATATATATATATATATATATAGGGTTTTGATCTATGCAAAACTGGATTTAAATACAGAAACGCAGAACAATATCATAATTAGGGCACTTTTAGGTCATAATTAGGTAATTTGTAGGTCATGCTAACAAAGCATGACCTAAAACGATCTTAGTATGACATTAAATCCAAATATTATAATATGACCTAAAATTGCTTAATTATGACCTTCCGTGTTTTTGGTTAATTATTGACCATTAGATCATCTAATCCTAGGGCTGAGATTTGGTCTGCATTTCTGGATTTAAACACATACTTATTTTGATCATCTCCCTATATATATATATATATATATATATATATGGAGATGATCAAAATAAAAATGCATTTAAATCCAGAAATGCAGCTCAAATCTTGGCCCTAGGATTAGATGATCTAATGGTCAATAATTAACCAAAAACACGGAAGGTCATAATTAAGCAAATTTATATATATATATATATATATATATATATATATATATATAAGCGTTATTCTCCTATTCATCCCTTAGATCCTTTATTCTCCTTAATATGGGCCGTTAGATCTCATTCATCAATGGCCCAGATGATCTGCATTATTACACTATAATGGTGCATTATTAGTCGGTGTGCATTATTCAACTGAAAATCTGCATTATTAAATGACACGTGGCGCCAATCTAACCGTCGGATGACAAAATCGTGGGGCTGATATTAAAAAAAAACAAAGAACAAAAGATACAAAAAGGAAATGAATACATCCCTATATCTATATATATATATATATATATATATAGGGTAATGATCAAGATATAACTAATCTTAAGTGTATAACTAGAGAACAAATCTCAGCCACACATCTTAATACTCCAAATTAATCCTATGGCTTAAACAAACTTTCAGATTTTTATGAAAAAAACTTGTCCAAGGGCATTTTGGGAACTCAATACATGAATGTGAATATGCCAAGTGACTGTCGGGCTCGGTTGTGACCCACCGCCGCCCACTCCGACGCCTTCTCAGACGGCTCCGGCGGCTGCACCGCCGCCGTCTGTGGTGATCTCGTCGACTTCTTCGGCTCTGGCGCTGTATGCATAGTCCGTCGGTGGCTGTACCTCTACGTCGGACTCACCGGGATCAACGTCGGCACAACGCGATCAGCCCTCCATGGGGCGCCTTATCTAGGAAGCATCAACGTACGCCGCCTCGTCCTCCAACTGCGTCAGGTGGCCGAAGCGAGGAGTGGGGATTCCGGCGGTCAGCTCTGCCCGTGTCGGACAATTTGGCGTACATGGATAGCAGCGAGTTCGATACGGTGAAATCTGAAGTGAAGCCGAGTTTGACGGCGTTGCAGTGGAGATGGCGGCCGAGAATGCGGGGAGATTGGGAATGGGCGCATGCTTTGGTGATGGAGGGGACGAGAAGGCGGTGTCTGTGGTTAATTGGGAATGTTCCTTTAAATTATAAGTACGTAATCATTAACAAGCAATATTAATAAAATAAAAATAGTAGTAGGAGAAAAATTAGTCCTTATTTTTCATGACTTTCGAGGCCAGATTCAATTGTACCAATGATTAATCTGTAGATTATGTTATAATCATGACAGCTTGTATATTGATGGCTCTTAGAAAGTGTAACAAATTAAATGAGGTTACAAAACACATCACTCTTAGCATGATTTACTTCACTCTTGTTTACAAAACACATCACTCTTATTCTGATTTTACTTCACTCTTGTTCTCAAAATACATCACTCTTATTCTGTTTTTACTTCACTCTTGTTCACAAAACACCTCACTCTTATTTTGATTTTACTTCACTCTTGTTCACAAAACACATCACTCTTATTTTGATCTTACTTCACTCTTGTTCACAAAACACGTCACTCTTATTCTGATTTTACTTCACTCTTGTTTACAAAACACGTCACTCTTATTTTGATCCTACTTCACTCTTATTTTGATCCTACTTCACTCTTATTTTGATCCTACTTCACTCTTGTTCACAAAACACATCACTCTTACTCTGATTTTACTTCACTCTTGTTCACAAAACACATCACTCTTATTCTGATCTTACTTCACTCTTGTTCACAAAACACATCACTCTTATTCTGATCTTACTTCACTCTTGTTCACAAAACACATCACTCTTATTCTGATCTTACTTCACTCTTGTTTTGTGAACAAGAGTGAAGTAAAATCTTGCTAAGAGTGATGCGTTTTGTAAACAAGAGTGAAGTAAAATCATGCTAAGAGTGATGTGTTTTGTAAACAAGAGTGAAGTAAAATCATAATAAGAGTGATGTGTTTTGTAAACAAGAGTGAAGTAAAATCTTGCTAAGAGTGCTGCGTTTTGTAAACAAGAGTGAAGTAAAATCATGCTAAGAGTGATGTGTTTTGTAAACAAGAGTGAAGTAAAATCATTAATGTTAATACCAACACAAAACACAAATTTCTTATTGATTGTACTCGATTAATATAGACAAGTCATAAATCACAAATTAAGCACAATTTTCTTATTTTATGTACCCATATAGATAAGTTATAATTACAAATCACAAATTAATGAAACTAGGGCTTTCTTCCAATCTTCATTCTTGCTTATTTGTTTATCATTTTGTTCTAATTCCATTGATTCTGCTCAATTGTGTTTAGCATTTCCAAAAAATGCATAATTGTGGTTAAAGAGATATTAGAGTACCAAAGCCTAGCATTGATAATGTTTAGTCCCAAAGTGTTATTGTTCTAAGATTAATTTTTGTTTAGAGTCCCCAACTCCACCTATATACTAAGGTATTCGGTACTCCAAATGATGTAATACAATGCAATCCAATTCAATTTCTTCTTCCCAATATAGTTTAACATGGCATCAGAGGGCAGTGTCGGATCGGTCACTAGCAGCGTCAGAGAGAAGAGGACTGATATTGCCTCATCCTCGAAAGCTCAATTTGGGGGATCGGTAGAGGAGGGGAACATCATCATCGATTCGGGGACGACGCTGACGTTCGTGCCGCAAGAGATCTATGAGGGGGTGGTTTCGGCGCTGGCGGAGGCGATCGACGGGGAGAAGGCCATCGATCCGCAGGGGACTTTTGGTTTATGCTACAAGTTTCGAGCGGGCAGGGGATTGAATCGTCGCCGGTGACGGTGCATATCGCGGGGGCAGATTTGGTGGTGGAGGCGGTGAGCTAGTTTGTGGAGGTCGGGGAAGGTTTGAGCTGTTTGACGATGGTGGCGACGCAGGATTTGGCTGCAATGACAATTATACCCCCGCCTTGTTATTGTGGAGTAAATTTGTGATTGAGGGAACTATTATCTCATTAAATTCGAAAATTAATACTAGCCCTTGATTTTTTTGATCTTGTGGCTATTATTTGTTCTCTAGTTATTTGGTTAAGAGGTGTTTGCCATAGATCACTACCCTATATATATATATATATAAAATAACAAAAGCTCAAGACAACAAGTGGCTAGGGCAAAGGCTATAGCAGCAAAAGCATTTGGCATAACCACAAACCACGAGAAAACAAAGATTAGCAAAAGAAACAAAAGAAGAGATTTAGCAAAGAACTTAAGTTAATCTTCAATCTAACTTCTAATAATGCTCTAGTCATCTATCATGGGATCTGTTGGGAAATGGGAGTTTCGATAAAAGCTTTAAGTCTATTATGAATGAAGCTATCAAATAAGTCTTCTTTTCTCAGACTCTCAATTCCTTGAAATGTTGACTTTTGTCTAAATTGACCAAGCAATACGTGAATTAGAGATCTAAGTTAAACTTGCGAAAAAG
The DNA here is from genome assembly GCF_004379255.2 of Salvia splendens. Taxonomy (NCBI): domain Eukaryota; kingdom Viridiplantae; phylum Streptophyta; class Magnoliopsida; order Lamiales; family Lamiaceae; genus Salvia; species Salvia splendens. The sequence goes on from NC_056032.1 coordinate 33,564,345, forward strand.
GAATACCCGTCCAAGAGATAAAGCATGTTGTTGGTTGTTTGAGTTGAGTATGCAAAAGAAGATGTTCCAACGCTCACAACAGTAATATTAAAAAGTTATTTGAGACTCTACAGCAGAAGATTGCATGCACCAGCGAGGTGAGGGAGAAGAGGGTTTGGGGAAGCTCGCCGGTGAAGAAATTGTGCTGCAGGTAGAGATTGCGGAGGGAGGTGAAGAGGTCGGGCGGGAGGGGGCCGGAGAGGGCGTTGTAGCGGAGGCTGAGAGTCTGCAGATTGGTCATGTTGGAGAAGGATATGGGGGGGAGCTCGCCGGAGAGGCCCATTCCAGGGAAGTGGAGCTCGACGACGGAGGAGTTGTCGGGGGAGCAGTTGACGTCGGGTCAGGCGCAGGGGTGGGGCTGGAGAGGTTCCAGAGGAGGACGCGGCCGCCTATGGCGGTGCGGAGGGCGAGGAGGGCGGCGCGGTCGGATGCGATGTTAAATTTTAACAATTCCGTCCATTTCGGACTAAATGTGATCCGATTTTAAATGTGAATGACCGAATAATTCAAAAGATAATGTTTTGGACCAAAATCAAAAAATCGTCATATGTTTAGGACCAAAAAGGACTTTTACTCTTTGATATAATAACAAAAATTTAGTTAGAAGGTTTTTCAAATTTGGTGAGATCCGATAATTAATTTTTTTTATATATATAATAACAAAAGCTCAAGACAACAAGTGGCTAGTGCAAAGGCTATAGCAGCAAAAGCATTTGGCATAACCACATACCACGGGAAAATAAAGATTAGCAAAAGAAACAAAAGAAGAGATTTAGCAAAGAACTTAAGTTAATCTTCAATCCAACTTCTGATAATGCTCTAGTCATCTATCATGGGATCTGTTGGGAAATGGGAGTTTCGGTAAAAGCTTTAAGTCTATTGTGAACGAAGCTATCAAATAAGTCTTCTTTTCTCAGACTCTCAATTCCTTGAAATGTTGACTTTTGTCTAAATTGACCAAGCAATACGTGAATTAGAGATCTAAGTTAAACTTGCGAAAAAGGAATACCCGTCCAAGAGATAAAGCATGTTGTTGGTTGTTTGAGTTGAGTATGCAAAAGAAGATGTTCCAACACTCACAACAGTAATATTAAAAAGTTATTTGAGACTCTACAGCAGAAGATTGCATGCACCAGCGAGGTGAGGGAGAAGAGGGTTTGGAGAAGCTCGCCGGTGAAGAAATTGTGCTGCAGGTAGAGATTGCGGAGGAAGGTAAAGAGGTCGGGCGGGAGGGGGCCGGAGAGGGCGTTGTAGCGGAGGCTGAGAGTCTGCAGATTGGTCATGTTGGAGAAGGATATGGGGGGGAGCTCGCCGGAGAGGCCCATTCCAGGGAAGTGGAGCTCGACGACGGAGGAGTTGTCGGGGGAGCAGTTGACGTCGGGCCAGGCGCAGGGGTGGGGCTGGAGAGGTTCCAGAGGAGGACGCGCCCGCCCACGGCGGTGCGGAGGGCGAGGAGGGCGGCGCGGTCGGAGGCGATGTTAAATTTTAACAGTTCCGTCCATTTCAGACTAAATGTGATCCGATTTTAAATGTGAATGACCGAATAATTCAAAAGATAATGTTTTGGACCAAAATCAAAAAATCGTCATATGTTTAGGACCAAAAAGGACTTTTACTCTTTGATATAATAACAAAAATTTAGTTAGAAGGTTTTTCAAATTTGGTGAGATCCGATAATTAATTTTTTTTATATATATAATAACAAAAGCTCAAGACAACAAGTGGCTAGTGCAAAGGCTATAGCAGCAAAAGCATTTGGCATAACCACATACCACGAGAAAACAAAGATTAGCAAAAGAACAAAAGAAGAGATTTAGAAAAGAACTTAAGTTAATCTTCAATCCAACTTCTGATAATGCTCTAGTCATCTATCATGGGATCTGTTGGGAAATGGGAGTTTCGGTAAAAGCTTTAAGTCTATTGTGAACGAAGCTATCAAATAAGTCTTCTTTTCTCAGACTCTCAATTCCTTGAAATGTTGACTTTTGTCTAAATTGACCAAGCAATACGTGAATTAGAGATCTAAGTTAAACTTGCGAAAAAGGAATACCCGTCCAAGAGATAAAGCATGTGTTGGTTGTTTGAGTTGAGTATGCAAAAGAAGATGTTCCAACGCTCACAACAGTAATATTAAAAAGTTATTTGAGACTCTACAGAAGAAGATTGCATGCACCAGCGAGGTGAGGGAGAAGAGGGTTTGGGGAAGCTCGCCGGTGAAGAAATTGTGCTGCAGGTAGAGATTGCGGAGGAAGGTGAAGAGGTCGGGCGGGAGGGGGCCGGAGAGGGCGTTGTAGCGGAGGCTGAGAGTCTGCAGATTGGTCATGTTGGAGAAGGATATGGAGGGGAGCTCGCCGGAGAGGCCCATTCCAGGGAAGTGGAGCTCGACGACGGAGGAGTTGTCGGGGGAGCAGTTGACGTCGGGTCAGGCGCAGGGGTGGGGCTGGAGAGGTTCCAGAGGAGGACGCGGCCACCCACGGCGGTGCGGAGGGCGAGGAGGGCGGCGCGGTCGGAGGCGATGTTAAATTTTAACAGTTCTGTCCATTTCGGACTAAATGTGATCCGATTTTAAATGTGAATGACCGAATAATTCAAAAGATAATGTTTTGGACCAAAATCAAAAAATCGTCATATGTTTAGGACCAAAAAGGACTTTTACTCTTTGATATAATAACAAAAATTTAGTTAGAAGGTTTTTCAAATTTGGTGAGATCCGATAATAAATTTTTTTTATATATATAATAACAAAAGCTCAAGACAACAAGTGGCTAGTGCAAAGGCTATAGCAGCAAAAGCATTTGGCATAACCACATACCACGAGAAAACAAAGATTAGCAAAAGAAACAAAAGAAGAGATTTAGCAAAGAACTTAAGTTAATCTTCAATCCAACTTCTGATAATGCTCTAGTCATCTATCATGGGATCTGTTGGGAAATGGGAGTTTCGGTAAAAGCTTTAAGTCTATTGTGAACGAAGCTATCAAATAAGTCTTCTTTTCTCAGACTCTCAATTCCTTGAAATGTTGACTTTTGTCTAAATTGACCAAGCAATACGTGAATTAGAGATCTAAGTTAAACTTGCGAAAAAGGAATACCCGTCCAAGAGATAAAGCATGTTGTTGGTTGTTTGAGTTGAGTATGCAAAAGAAGATGTTCCAACACTCACAACAGTAATATTAAAAAGTTATTTGAGACTCTACAGCAGAAGATTGCATGCACCAGCGAGGTGAGGGAGAAGAGGGTTTGGGGAAGCTCGCCGGTGAAGAAATTGTGCTACAGGTAGAGATTGCGGAGGAAGGTGAAGAGGTCGGGCGGGAGGGGGCCGGAGAGGGCGTTGTAGCGGAGGCTGAGAGTCTGCAGATTGGTCATGTTGGAGAAGGATATGGGGGGGAGCTCGCCGGAGAGGCCCATTCCAGGGAAGTGGAGCTCGACGACGGAGGAGTTGTCGGGGGAGCAGTTGACGTCGGGTCAGGCGCAGGGGTGGGGCTGGAGAGGTTCCAGAGGAGGACGCGCCCGCCCACGGCGGTGCGGAGGGCGAGGAGGGCGGCGCGGTCGGAGGCGATGTTAAATTTTAACAGTTCCGTCCATTTCAGACTAAATGTGATCCGATTTTAAATGTGAATGACCGAATAATTCAAAAGATAATGTTTTGGACCAAAATCAAAAAATCGTCATATGTTTAGGACCAAAAAGGACTTTTACTCTTTGATATAATAACAAAAATTTAGTTAGAAGGTTTTTCAAATTTGGTGAGATCCGATAATTAATTTTTTTTTATATATATAATAACAAAAGCTCAAGACAACAAGTGGCTAGTGCAAAGGCTATAGCAGCAAAAGCATTTGGCATAACCACATACCACGAGAAAACAAAGATTAGCAAAAGAAACAAAAGAAGAGATTTAGCAAAGAACTTAAGTTAATCTTCAATCCAACTTCTGATAATGCTCTAGTCATCTATCATGGGATCTGTTGGGAAATGGGAGTTTCGGTAAAAGCTTTAAGTCTATTGTGAACGAAGCTATCAAATAAGTCTTCTTTTCTCAGACTCTCAATTCCTTGAAATGTTGACTTTTGTCTAAATTGACCAAGCAATACGTGAATTAGAGATCTAAGTTAAACTTGCGAAAAAGGAATACCCGTCCAAGAGATAAAGCATGTTGTTGGTTGTTTGAGTTGAGTATGCAAAAGAAGATGTTCCAACACTCACAACAGTAATATTAAAAAGTTATTTGAGACTCTACAGCAGAAGATTGCATGCACCAGCGAGGTGAGGGAGAAGAGGGTTTGGGGAAGCTCGCCGGTGAAGAAATTGTTCTGCAGGTAGAGATTGCGGAGGAAGGTGAAGAGGTCGGGCGGGAGGGGGCCGGAGAGGGCGTTGTAGCGGAGGCTGAGAGTCTGCAGATTGGTCATGTTGGAGAAGGATATGGGGGGGGAGCTCGCCGGAGAGGCCCATTCCAGGGAAGTGGAGCTCGACGACGGAGGAGTTGTCGGGGGAGCAGTTGACGTCGGGTCAGGCGCAGGGGTGGGGCTGGAGAGGTTCCAGAGGAGGACGCGCCCGCCCACGGCGGTGCGGAGGGCGAGGAGGGCGGCGCGGTCGGAGGCGATGTTAAATTTTAACAGTTCCGTCCATTTCAGACTAAATGTGATCCGATTTTAAATGTGAATGACCGAATAATTCAAAAGATAATGTTTTGGACCAAAATCAAAAAATCGTCATATGTTTAGGACCAAAAAGGACTTTTACTCTTTGATATAATAACAAAAATTTAGTTAGAAGGTTTTTCAAATTTGGTGAGATCCGATAATTAATTTTTTTTATATATATAATAACAAAAGCTCAAGACAACAAGTGGCTAGTGCAAAGGCTATAGCAGCAAAAGCATTTGGCATAACCACATACCACGAGAAAACAAAGATTAGCAAAAGAAACAAAAGAAGAGATTTAGCAAAGAACTTAAGTTAATCTTCAATCCAACTTCTGATAATGCTCTAGTCATCTATCATGGGATCTGTTGGGAAATGGGAGTTTCGGTAAAAGCTTTAAGTCTATTGTGAACGAAGCTATCAAATAAGTCTTCTTTTCTCAGACTCTCAATTCCTTGAAATGTTGACTTTTGTCTAAATTGACCAAGCAATACGTGAATTAGAGATCTAAGTTAAACTTGCGAAAAAGGAATACCCGTCCAAGAGATAAAGCATGTTGTTGGTTGTTTGAGTTGAGTATGCAAAAGAAGATGTTCCAACGCTCACAACAGTAATATTAAAAAGTTATTTGAGACTCTACAGCAGAAGATTGCATGCACCAACTCTTTTTTGTAGTATAAAATACACTAGTCATATTTGGTTCCAAAATTATTAATATTTGAAGCGTATCATTGGTGTTGAGCATTCTTTGTAGAACGAACCAAATATGTGCGAATGCTCATGGCAGGACAAGGATTTTCCAAGCAATACATCTTTGTTTCACCGTTGTGCTGCTCCCTCCCAATATCAAGGCGTCACTAACCTGCAAAATAAAATTATATATATATATATATATATATATATATATATATATAGGGATGTATTCATTTCCTTTTCATATATTTCCTCCTTTTTCCTTCTTAATATCAGTCATTAGATTAGAGAAATGGACGGTCAAGATCAATATTGGGTAATTAATCCCGTGTTGCATTATTTGTCCTATTTTGTGCATTATGAGGGTACAATAGTAATCTAATAATGGCTGGAAACCGCTACGAATAATGCACCACATGGTCACGAGTAATGCATATAATTGCCTATATAATGCACAATATGTGAACTGCAATGCATACGAACAAGATGTGCTGTGTTATGATGTTTGACACACGTTTCTTGTTTCCCCTAAGGGTTTAATAAGCTTAGGGGCTAGGGTATAGTACGTAGACACGTATGTAATCTTCACATGGTAACGAGTAATGGATATAATTGACTATATAATGCACAATTTGTGAACTGCAATGCATACGAACAAGATGTGCTGTGTTATGATGTTTGACACACGTTTCTTGTTTCCCCTAAGGGTTTAATAAGCTTAGGGGCTAGGGTATAGTACGTACGCATTAATAACAAATTATAAAACGATACGAATAATTCACCAAATTGTCACGAGTAATGGATGTTATTAACTATATAATGCACAATATGTGAACTGCAATGCATGCGAATAAGATGTACCATGTTATGATGTTTGACACACGTTTCTTGTTTCCCCTAAGGGTTTAATAAGCTTAGGGGCTAGGGTATAGTATGTAGACATTACTAACAAATTGTTGTTATTGGAGTATACGTATGTGCATTATTTGGTTTAGGTAGTGCATTATGTAGCTGTTAATTGTCATTATCTCAGTATATTATGCATTATTAGAGGTATTGTGTATATGGGTTAATCAACGGATTGAAGATTACATACGTGCATTTAGTAATGTCTGCGTACTATACCCTAGCCCCTAAGCTTATTAAACCCTTAGGGGAAACAAGAAACGTGTGTCAAACATCATAACATGGTACATCTTATTCGTATGCATTGCAGTTCACATATTGTGCATTATATAGTTAATAACATCCATTACTCGTGACAATTTGGTGAATTATTCGTATCGTTTTATAATTTGTTATTAATGCGTACATACTATACCCTAGCCCATAAGCTTATTAAACCCTTAGGGGAAACAAGAAACGTGTGTCAAACATCATAACACAGCACATCTTGTTCGTATGCATTGCAGTTCACAAATTGTGCATTATATAGTCAATTATATCCATTACTCGTTACCATGTGAAGATTACATACGTGTCTACGTACTATACCCTAGCCCCTAAGCTTATTAAACCCTTAGGGGAAACAAGAAACGTGTGTCCAAACATCATAACATGGTACATCTTATTCGTATGCATTGCAGTTCACATATTGTGCATTATATAGTCAATTATATGCATTACTCGTGACCATGTGGTGCATTATTCGCAGATACCAAAATGTGGCAGTTACTTTTCCGTCAAATGTCAATAATAACCCTGTAATGCATACAACCACCTTCTATAATGCAACACGGAACCAGTTTTATAGAATCAATCTGATCCGTTGATGCGTTAGATCTAACGCGTAATATTAAGAAGGAAAAAGGATCTAAGATGTGAAAAGGAGAATAACGCTCCCATATATATATATATATATATATGATTATGGTTATATATATATGATGTAATATGGTACATTAAGTGACTAGGTTGAGGCATACTAAAACTTTACAAATCGGTCAATCGAAAATAAAGGAACGTTATATTAGTAACATCACGCCTAGTTATAGAATGCTTTCACCAGTGCTTAACAAGGTTTATCATGAGATTGTTCGAATAATTAATCAATATTCCCGCCTCACATGTTATATTATCAGTTTTGTGAAACCCTTTATTATCATATCAAAATACGCAGTTAACTTCAGGAATCAAATGCTATACCATTTGATAAGAACGTGCCGACTTTAATTGTTTATTTTGGATTTTGCATCTTGATTTGCCAACTCTATCTTGATCCAGTGCCATGATTATAAGCAAGTGGAAGTAGTTAGATCGCTTTATAAATAAAACCATATTTGAATAATATGGAGAAGATCCTTAATTGTTGAATGTAGGAGAAGCCACTGACTTAGTTAAGACAAATATTAGGTTAACTTGCAATAATTCATTTGAACAAAGTGGATCCAACTAAGATACCCTGTCATTTTAAATTTTGTTGATATTAGAATTTATTTTAAACAGTTAATCATATATCTTTTAATTTACCTTTAAAAAGTGAGACCAAATGCCAATGGTGTAATAAATGAATTTAACTTCAAAAGGAGAGCTCATTAATTACACTCGTTTGATATACTGGAGTGCCAATACTTACTGGGGTTTAGGTTTCAAATTTCATTTTTATATCTATTTCCCCATTGCTTTCTTTTTGGTGCTTGTTGATGGCTCCATATATCTTTGGTTAATTATAGACCTATAATAGAACCCAATCACCGCCTTTAATATCACAAAAATATACAGGTTATTGCATGAAAAATAAAGTGTAAATAAAGCATGAGGAAATGTTATAAATGATGATGAACAAGTCCCACCATTCCACAGAAACTTTACTTCTACTCAACAAAACAGTAGAATTTCTCTCTCTCAAAATTCTTGTCTTGTTCTAACACCATCAACCACTAACCTCATAATCATTAACCTGCAATTTTTACACAAAAATAGGACACTAATTAATCCACCAAACAATTCCCTATTGAATATTTTTCCCTCCATCAAAAACCCCCCATCAAAATCTTGAAACACACACAAGCTTCATAACCGTTTTAAAGGAGGAAATATGACAGAGATAGTACATTCCCCATCTCAACAGCTGCCCTCCACCTCACAACAGAATGTTGTCAATGCTGATTTTTACAGCAGGGGTTGTGAAATAGGAGAAGAAGGGGATGATGAGCTGCCTGTTTTAGCTGTTTTCTTGAGTGTTTTTAGGAAATCATTGGCTGGGTGCAGAAGCAGGAGTGGAATTCAAGAACATGCGATAATGGAGATTGGTGGCCCTACCAATGTTAGGCATGTTGCTCATGTCACCTTTGATAGGTTTAATGGCTTTCTTGGCCTCCCTGTTGAGTTTGAACCTCAGCTTCCTAGAAGGCCTCCTAGTGCCAGGTCAGCTCCCTGTTGTGTTTCTTGGAGGAATTCTTGTTTTAATTTTATTCTCAGTTTTGGGTGTAGACATATTTAGTAGCATAACGGCTAAATTCTTTTGAATGTAGACTTATCAAATTGTATGAGGAAAGCAAGTTATACTAGTACCAAAAAGTCTTGAACTTTTGTTCAAATTGTTTTTGCATTTCATTTCTTTTTCATGAAATATTGCTTTCTTTGAAAAAGCTAGTCATATGGCCTTGATTGCATATGAAAGGTGATACTCCATTTTTTCCAAAATAGATCAGTCAGTGAAGTTGTTCTTCATTCCTGACTATCATCTTGAACTTGATGTTGGTAGTACTCGAGTGTTTGGAGTTTCAACAGAGTCGATGCAGCTATCTTCCGATGGAAAAGGCAACTGTGTGCCTACCATCCTACTCATGATGCAACGGCGCCTCTACACACAGAGAGGCCTCGAGTCTGAAGGAATCTTCCGAATCAATCCAGAAAATGGACAGGAAGAGTATGTGAGGGAACAGCTAAACAATGGATTGATCCCAGATGACATCGACGTTCACTGTTTAGCAGGTCTCATCAAGGTAGTTTTGTTTAGAATGGTAAAAAGTGAAGATAAGATGTGAAGTGATGAAAGTTAATTGATTGTATTTGTATTGTGTGTATAGGCTTGGTTCAGAGAGCTTCCGAAAGGGGTGCTGGATTGTGTGGAGGCGGAGCAGGTGATGCAGGCGCAGTCGGAGGAAGTGTGCGCTCACCTTGTTAGCCTCCTTCCGCCTACAGAAGCAGCGTTGCTGGATTGGGTGATCAATCTGATGAGCGACGTTGCTGAGTTAGAGCATCTCAACAAGATGAATGCACGAAACATCGCAATGGTTTTTGCTCCAAATATGACTCAGGTAACTTAATGCTGAAAACTGAAAACAAACAATAAGAATTACTCACTCTACTAATGAGGCTGCTTTAACTGTTGCAGATGTCTGATCCTATGACAGCGTTGATGTACGCCGTCCAAGTCATCAACTTCCTCAAGACTCTGATTGTCAAAACCCTGAGACAGAGGAAGGAGGACTCTGTGGTGGAATGTGGTTCGGTGATGCATCACAAGAACAAAGGCGAAAGTGAAATACGGGAGGAGGAAGATGGAAAAGGAAAAGGCCATTTTGGTGATATGCTAAGCAACAGCAGCAGCAGCGTTGAAGTTGAAGGCGGAAGAAACCAACCGAGATTGCAGCCAAGAAGTTTGAAGAAAGGAGCAAAGAGAAACACTAGTCAATCAGAGATTTACCAGGCCGCAAGTGCAGGTGACAGAAACAAACAAGCGAACGTGTTTAGGCGTGCAAATTCATGCACAGGGCCGAGGGAAGCATGGCGATGAACCCTACTTCCATACATCTTATTCTACTAATATCCTTCACTGCTTGCCTTTTCCACACTCTTCGGGATGGATTTCAAATTTGTAATGTAATTTATATATGGACTATTATTCAGTTAAATGTCATTTTATAACCAAATCAAAGTGTATCCATGTTGTGAATAGCATAACTTCACCAGTAGTCTTTACAAGAGCAAGAGCCACCATCGAAATGGTGGAACAGCGTCGCATCTCTAATTATAAACCGACAATCTACAAATTTGCTAACTGCTTTTACAAACCTGTGACAATCTCCACATATCCTCAAGTTCTTAATAACAAGAATTTCCTTTGTTGAACTCATGTTCAAAAGTGCAAACGCTATCGCTAGCCTCTCGCTATGCACACCCGAATTCTCCCCTTCACCGCCTTGCTTTGCTAGATTCTCCAACCTCTTCAACGTGCCGTAGATCTCTTTTGACTGCGGATGACGTTTGTCACCAGCCACAAACAGATGATTCTCCCCTTTGTACTCAACATAGCTATAACCAGGATCCTTCTTCAGCCCTCTTTCTCTCATCATCACTCGAACCCTCGCCACACCTTCCAAGTCACCCGCTTCCGAGTAAATATTCGATTGCAAAACGTAGTAACCGATATTCGTAGGCTCAAGCTCAACAACCTTGTTGAAGGCCAACTCCGCCAACTCAACATTCTTATGAATCTTGCAAGCACCTAGTAGGGCACCCCAAACGGGACCATCTGGCTGCAGTGGCATCGACTAGCTAGTGTATTTAGCGCTTCTCCCAACCAACCTGCTCGACCCAAAAGATCCACCACGCATTAGTAGTGCACTGAAAGAAGAATCAATCTGTAAACGTCCTGCATCGAGTAGAAATAACCCAATCCCTTCTCCGTCAGCCCTGCATGACTGCACGCGGTCAGAACGCAGACAAAGACGGTCTTATCTGGCCGAATGCCTTCCTTGATCATCTGATCAAATAGCTCCACAGCAACCTCTCCGTGTCCATGCATTCCATAGCCACCTATGATGGCTGTCCACGACACCAGAGTCTTCTCAGCCATGGCATCAAAATTTGCACGCGCCCTCACCAGATTACCGCACCTAGCATACATGCTGATCAACGAATTCCTCAGAAACGGATTGGATTCGAAACCACTAACTTTTATCATCTCTTCCACCTCAAGGCCGATTCTCTGCTCGCCAAGGTTGGCACAGGACGATAGTACGCCAACAAGAGTCACCTCATCGGGGTGAACTCCAGAGCACTGCATATCACGGAAAAGATCCAATACCTCGGCACAAAGTCCATTCTGTGAGTAACCGGATATCATGGCGTTTCAAGTGATCAAACTCCTCTCAGGAATTTTATCAAACAGCCTCCTTGAAGACTCGATCGACTCACAACGCGAGTACATAGACAAGAAGCAATTCGCAACATCGTGATGTGAGATGAAACCTAATTTCATAACCAAGCATTGCAATGAGCTCCCGAGATTCAAGTGCAGTGGAATCGTGCAACCGGGGACAAGCCCCAAGATGGTGACTGTGTTCAACGGAACGCATTTAGCCCTCATCTCGAGGAGGAGAAGCAAAGCATGTGAGAGACTTTTCTGAATGAATCCAGACATTAAAGAATTGTAGCAGACAGTTAGTCTGGCTGAGTCAGCAATTTCGTCGAACACCTTGCGCGCATCATGAAACAAGCGGAACTTACTGTTCATGGAAATGAGAGCCGTTTGGACGAAGGGTTCAAGAAGGCAGCCGGATTTGACGACGTGGCAGTGGAGCTGTTTTCCGGTGAGATGGATGGAGAGCGCAGCAAAGGACTTGAGGATGAAGGGGAAGGTGAAGGTGTTGGGAGTGGCGCCGGAGCGGAGCATTTGGCGGTAGAGAAGCAGGGCATGTTTGTATTGCCCATTCTTAGAGAGCTGTCGCAGCTGCGTGTTCCATTTGGCCCCGCTCGCGGCGGAGGAAGAGGTTTCAGTGGGTTGCGGAGTCTTGAAACATAGCAGCAAGCTCTGCCTACTCATTGCCTGGAGGAGGAATCCTCTGCATTAGAGCATCCACAGTGGCGGCGAGCGGACCGGCTAGCTGATTCTCGGCGCGGGCCGGTCCGCTCGTCGAACCATTGCACCAGGCAACCGCCAAATCGGCGAGAAAAACGGCGAGCGCACGCCGATTCCCGGGCGTTGGCCGATGCGCTCGCCGATCGGCTGGCCGCCATTGCAGGCTCCCGATCGGCCAGCCGATTTTTTATTTTTTTTATTTAATTTTCGAAACATTATATATACGCGATTTGCACGTCATTTTCATTCGCATCACTTGTTTAAACGAGTTTTCTCTCTATCTTAATTTTTGTACAAGAGCAACAACGCGAAATGGAGCACAACAACGAGTCTACTCTAGTGACGAGCGAGTCTCAAACTCCCACGGTACCCGTGGGAAGTGGATGAGGTCCGATGGCCGGGTACTACAACATGTACCCTTGGCAACAGATGATGCCCGAGATGGCATCCGGGGGTAGTATGCCGGGATGGCAAGGGATGCAGGGCGGACCGGCGATGCCGGGCAGGCAGGGGATACCCGGGATGCAGATGATGCCGGGTTGGGCACCCGGGATGCAGATGATGCCGGGGTGGCAGCCGGGGATGCAGGGGAAGCCAGGGGGGACAACGTCTATCGCCCCAATTTTGATTTTTTTACTGCTTCTTCGCACACATCGACCCCATCGGAGACGCAGTTCACTGGGTGTGATACTTTTTCCTTAGAGGAGTTGGGGATAGATCTCAGGGATGCGGACACTCCCGTTCAAACGGGGGGAGTATGGCGGGGTCGGGGCGCGCCAAAGAAGAAGAAGGGCAAGGGCAAGAGGGTGGTCGGCGAGTCGTCGCAGCCGGTTGATGACGAGAGCCCGGCACGGAGGAAGTGGACGGATGCAGAGAACGTCGTGCTGTCCAAGGCGTGGGTGAGTGTTTGCGATGATCCCCTCGCCTCGAACAATTAGAGGATCGTCAACTTGTGGGCTAAAATAGCAGCAGCCTACAAGGCATTTTGCCCGGAGGGGAGGCCACGTAGCGGGGAGGAGTGCTGGAAGGGCTGGGACCGAATTTGGGCTGCAGTCTCCTGATTTTCGGGCTTGTACACCAACGCCCTCCGCATGCAGACTAGTGGCCAAACTGACGAGGACTGCAGGAGGATAGCGGAGAAAGCCTTCCCCGTGCCCTGGCTTTATAAGGAGTTCACCTACTGGAACTGCTATGAGGTGCTGATGGACTCCGAGAAGTTTCGGGCAGGTGTCGATGCTGGTTGGCCGAAGAAGCAGCGAGCGGCGGTTCCGACGACCTCGCCCGATTGGTCAAAGGCAGGCGCAACGGACTCGCCAGGGGTCCCAGGAGGTCCAGTCGGCATCCCCCTCTGTTGGCAGGTCGATAGCCGAGCTCGCCTTCTTCGCGCTTCAACAAACGCGGGCTCAGATGTACAAGATCCTAGCTTACTGGAAGGCGGCAACTAACCCCGAGGAGAAGAGTTTTCTTCACTCAATGCTCGTGAGTATGCGGGCCGATTTGAATGCCGCCGCGACACAGTTGGGGGGCTGAGATGCCGCAGATTTGGGGGTCCCGGATAGCGGCGAAGGCGGGGGGGGGGGGGGGGGGGGGGGGGCTCGTGTGTGGAGGAGGAGTTTTTTTTAAAATTTGTATTTTTTTTAATTTTAATATTATTATTGAATTTTCCCGTATCTGTGTTGTAAATTTAATTCCGTATTTTGTGTGATTGTTAATTATTTATTTTTTATAATTTTATTTATTGTGGCTAGGCTATCACTGACCTATTGGTTGTCCAGTTGCTTGTCCTGATGATGTGACAGAAGGAGTTTTTAGTGCTGATGATGTGGCAGGTGGAGTTTGTGGCTAAGCTATGGCTGGCCTATCTCTATTGGAGATGCTCTTAGAAATCACAGCAACCCCTATTTTTGTTTAATATTTTATTTTATTTTATTTTATTTTCTATAATATTTTTATCTTTAAATACTCAAAGCTAATTATTTACTCTAAGAATAATCTCTAATATCATAATTAGAATCTATAAACTGTTTTAGTTTATTGATTTAATTGAAAATTATAATATTGTAAAAAATAAGAGAAAGTGATATAGCAAATTTGTCTATTACTCCAATTTTAAAATCCATATCTCAAATAGTGGAAAGCTATATAAGTTCATGATTTTTGCGATCAAATTTACTAAATTCCGGCTACAGTTTGTCATATTTAGAACCAATAGCCGGCCATATATAAAAATGGAAAAATGTTGGTGTACTAGAATGTCATGATAGAAAGTTATGGTTAGTTACACAAATAACTATTTTGTAGGGAAGTTGAACGGAAAATAAAGAATGGAAAAGAGTGTGCGATCCACAATTGGTGGGGTGGATTTGGTTACATTTGTTAGTTGAAAAGAAGCCATACATGATCTGTATTGAATTGAAAGCAAGAAATTAATGAGAATGACAAGTTCGAGGGAACCATTTCCGGCGGCCGACTTAGAGAAAGAGTTGCATCCGGGCAGCAACAAGGAATTTGAGGTGGATTCGGTTTCCTCCGCCGTCGACCAAAATAAGGTAGGTGACCACTATTATATTTATTCGTAATTTTAAGGTAAGAATATATATGAATGATGAATGATGTGCAGCAAGAGCAAGAGCAAAAACAATTGGCTGAAAGAAAAGAGCAGGAGACTGAGGATGCGCTGCACAACTTTAAGAAGACGATCATCATTTCTGGGATCGTCCTTGCCGTCGCCGGCGCAGTCTTCGCAGTAACTAAGAAAATCAGAGAGAAATAGTACACTTTTAACACTATTTTATTCACCGTCATAAGGATTTAATGTAGTTTTCCAATTTTGCTACAAAACCGCTGATAAGTGATAACCATGAGTTTTATCTCTTTTTTTTTAGTTTCTCGATGCAGATTAGTTCTACCGTAGTCCCATATACTAGTACTACTATAGATTTATGAATGATTGCATCACAACTTCTATAGTACTTAGGTTTCATTTGCACCACAAAATTGAGGGCTTGAAACTTTATATATTTAACTTTAGAATAAAATTAAGATCCAAAATTTTCATTTCTACAACGTAATTCCATATGTGAAGTACTAACTATTTGGAAATTCAAATAGTTTTAAATTAGATGCTTTCACACATTGCGAACACGCACATATACATATTGCATACACACATAGCGCCCCTACATTCAAACAATACACACACTACATACATTTAGACAACACACAAGCGCGCACTCACATTTATATACACACATTGCATATGCATGCGCGCACATACTAGTCACACATTATATACACACACTCACAGTTTGGAAGAGATAACAAAGTTGATCAAGCCGCTGCATGCCAAGTTGATCAAGCTATTGGTCAAGCCGCTGCATGCCAAGTTGATCAAGCTATGGGTCAAGCCGTTGCATGCCAAGTTGATCAAGTTGAAAAAGATAACAAAGTTGATCAAGTCGCTGCTAACCGAGTTGATCAAGCCGCCACCTGCCGAGTTGATCAACAAGCCGCGATCCGTGATTTCAAGTCACTGGACCGTCAAGCTGATCAAGCTACAATACATTGTGCGCAAACCAGAACAACCATGAACTCCACGAGAGCTGAAGCTGAGAATGAGATAAAGAAGAGGAAAGAGTATGCGGCACAAAAGGACCCAATGATCAACCTCGCACGTGTTGAAACCGCCGACAAGCCAGCTAAGATGGAGGACCACATGTGTACTTGGCGCGACGTGGTGTTGCGCGGTTTAAAGAGGAAACATGACTTGCAGAGTTTGTTAAAGTAGATTAGTACAATGTTTTAGGTCGTTGGAATGTAGTACATATGTATTGCATCTGGTTACATTTGAAGCAATGAAAAATGCCAATTTGAGCTCTCTCTCTCCAAATATATCTCTAGTCTGTGTGTCTCCATAGCTTCCGCACCTTTCTTTCATGGTATCAAAGCAGGATCTCACTGATCCAGGCTCTTGATCCTTTTGTTCTTTTTCCTTTACTACTCAAAAATGGCAGAAGCCAATGAAACTATTCCGGTGGCAACACTGCCACCAATCTTCTCTCAGTTGCCCCCCATCTCGGTTAAACTAACTGATGGATATTTTCTTATGTGGCAGCAACAAATTGATGTTGCGGTGTATGGGTACGGCCTTGAAGGATTTATCACAGGGGACACTGATCCCCCTCCATAATCGATTCCAAACCGAGATGGAGAGTCTATGGTTTCAAATCCAGCTTACATAAGTTGGCAAAGACAAGATAGGAGAGTGGTTGGATGGCTCTTGTCTTCCTTATCCGAAAATGCTCTAACCTTGGTAGTAGGTCTAAGATCTGCTAGAGACATATGGTTTGCTCTAGAGATAAACTTTGCAAGCCGCTCCACGGCTAAGGTGATGCAATATTGACAACGAAAGCAGAATTTGAAGAAAGATGGAATGTCAATGACTGACTATCTAGGCAAGATGAGAACATATTTTGATTTGCTTGTGTTGGGATTCAATACGCACAAGACTTTCACACACTCAGGTGAATCACACACACACTCACAGTTGTATGATAACTCACAATGCAGAAGAACACACACTCACACTTAGAGTATCGAAGATGGTAATCTTGGAGAGAAAACTTGAAAACTCTTTATTGATTTTCACTACTAACTACGTACATGGTTTTGAGCTATTTAAAGCTCTACAATCAAGTAGCAACTGCTACTAACTAACTACAAGAAGAATCAAGAAAGCAAGAAGAATAACTGCTACATCTCGGCTAACTAACTGCTGCACCAACGGCTAGTTTCTCTAGGCCGAACTTCCTCCTCGGTTCAAGACCGAACTGTTGCTTCTTCTTTTTCGGCTCAAGACGAACTCTATTCTTGACTCAAGACCGAACTTTCTTTTCGGCTCACAACCGAGCACTCTCTTCGGCTCACAACCGAGCTCCCTTCTCGGTTCACAAACCGAACTCCTTTCTCGGTACACAAACCGAACTCCTTTGCTTCTCGGCTCAAGACCAACTGTCTTCTCGGCTCAAAGCCGAACTCAAAGCCGAGCTCAAAGCCGAGCTTCCTTCTTCTTCTCTTCTTCTTCCAACTGAAATGAGCACTCCATTATTACAATTCTCCACCTGAGGGCTCATCTCAGTTCTCGCACAAACATTGATCAACTTCTTGCAATGATCAAACTTGTCTCTACTTAGAGATTTAGTTAGCATATCTGCCGGATTGTGCAAGGTGTTAATCTTAACCACCTTCACCCTTCCCCTTTCAATCTCATCTCTAATAAAGTGCAACTTTATGTCTATATGCTTGCTCCTTTCATGGAAACCCGGATGTTTAGCCAAGCATATAGCTGAGCTGCTGTCACAATGAATCACCATTGTTTCTTGGTCAAAACCAAAATCAGAAATTACTCCCTGGATCCAAAAGCTCTCCTGTACAGCTGCAGTGAGAGCTATATACTCTGATTCTGTAGTTGAGAGAGCAACTACACTCTGCAGACCTGATTTCCAACTGATCACAGTTCCAAACATGGTGAACAAATAACCTGTTTGAGACTTTCTGGTGTCCAGATTTGCAGCATAGTCTGCATCACAATACCCCTGCACAACCTCCTCAGATCTACCTTCCCAGCCATTGAACACAATCCCCCAGTCCTTAGTTGACTTCATGTACCTCAATATCCATTTAAGAGCATTCCAATGCTCCTTCCCCGGGTCTGCCATGTATCTGCTAGTCACTGAGATAGCATGAGCAAGATCTGGTCTTGTACAAATCATAGTGTACATGATACTCCCAACAACACTAGCATAAGGGATAGCCTCCATCTCATCAGTCTCTTGCTTAGTTTTAGGAGCTTGTTCCTTTGATAATCTGAAACTCTGGGACAAGGGTGTTGAGGCAGGTTTAGCATTCTCCATTCTGAATCTCTGCATAACTTTGTCAATATAATCAGTTTGCAGCATCCACAGCTTCTTGCAGCCTCTATCTCTCTGAATATGTATGCCTAGGATCTTCCTTGACTCTCCTAGATCCTTCATTTCAAAGCTCGACTTCAGATCTTGTTTAACTTTCTGAATTTCTGTCATAGAAGGGCCTGCAAGTAGCATATCATCCACATAGAGTAATAGGTAGGCAATGGGAGTCCTGCCTGCCTTCTTGATGTAAATACAATCATCATATTCTGATTTGGAGAAGCCAATCTTCTTCATCTGTGCATCAAACTTCTTATTCCACTGTCTAGGACTTTGCTTAAGTCCATAAAGACTTTTCTGTAGCAGGCACACCTTGCCTTCTTCTCCAGTCTTCACATAGCCCTCTGGCTGTTCCATAAAGATAGTCTCCTCTAGATCCCCATTGAGGAAGGCTGTCTTCACATCAAGCTGTTGTAGCTCCCAGTCTAGCTGGTTCACAACTGCCAACAAGATCCTAATCGAAGTGTGCTTAACAACTGGAGCAAATACTTCATTGAAATCAATTCCTTCTTGCTGTGTGAAGCCCCTAGCCACCAGCCTTGCCTTGAATCTGATTCTATCTTTATCAGTGGTCTCAATCTTTTTCTTAAACAACCACTTACAACTGATCAGCCTCCTTTCTTTTCCATCTGTAGTCAGTCTGGATTTATCCACCAAAATCCATGTTTTGTTCTTGAGTAAAGATTCCATTTCCTCATTCATGGCTTCAATCCACCTTTCTCTGTCTTTACTCTTCATGGCTTCTTTATATGTGAGAGGATCTGCAATATCAATGCCCTCAGCAGCACAAAGTGCATAGTAGACCACATCAGAAAACCTTTCAGGTGGTCTTGTATTTCTTCTGCCTCTATCTCTTGCTATCTGGTACTCTCTGGCAGAATCTGCTGTAGGCTCATCAATTTTTCTACCTCGAGCTAGAGCACCATCATCCTCTGGTTCAGACTCACTTTCTGAGTCAGAGGCTCCACCTGCTCCTTGGCAAAGTCCCACTGGCTCCACCTTGAGAAAATCACTCTCAACTTCATTGGAGTCCAGCTTCCTTTTTAAGTATGGCATCTGATCCTCCAAGAACACAACATCCCTACTCACCACCACCTTCTGCCTACCAGGCTCAATGCACCAGAGCCTATACCCCTTAACACCCCTCTGATACCCCAGCAATATGCATTTTAGAGCCCTAGCCTCAAGCTTACTTTGCCTAGCATGAGCATAGGCTGCACACCCAAACACCTTGTATTTTGAGTAGTCACTATGGGCTCCATACCACATGTAATCAGGAGTCTCAGACTTAAGGGCAGTAGATGGACACTTATTTATGAGATAGGCTGCTGTATACACAGCCTCTCCCCAAAATCTGTTGCTCAGACCAGAACTGAGTAACAAGCACCTTACTCTCTCTAGGATAGTCCTATTCATCCTCTCCACAACACCATTTTGCTGGGGGTTACCAGGAACAGTGCGGTGCCTCTTCATACCCTTCTCTTTGCAAAACAGATCAAACTCAGTAGACAGGAATTCCAAGCCATTGTCAGTTCTTAGGCATTTAACACTCCTTCCCTTCTCTAGCTCCACCTCTTTACACCATATCTTGAATTTTGTGAATGTCTCTGATTTTTCTTTTAGTATATACACCCACAGTTTCCTAGTGTAGTCATCAATAATAGCAAGGTAGTATTTCCCACCACCAATTGAGCTTACAGGTGAAGGGCCCCAGAGATCACTGTGTATGTAGTCTAATGGGGCTGTAGAAGAGTGAATACCTGTAGGATAGGGTGCCTTCTTTGCTTTTCCAAGTATACACTGCTCACAGGGGTCCATCTTGTTGAAATCTCCAGAGATCAGGCCCTTCTTGATGAGTTCTTTCAAGCTTCCTTCTGCTGGATGGCCCAATCTCTTGTGCCATAGCATTATGGAATCATCTGACACTGCATTGCTTTCTCCATCAACAGCCTTAGCCTTCAGATAATAGAGAATGTGCTCTCTGTCAGCCTCCATCATCACTGCATTCCCAGATTTCACAAGCATCTTTCCCTGACTCATCAATATGGTGAACCCTTTCTCCTCCAGCATTCCCAATGAGATGAGATTTCTTTTCACTTCCGGAATATACCTCACCCCAGTTAGGATCTTTATAGAGCCATCTTGCAAACTTAGCTTCACTTTCCCTATCCCTTTGATCTGACACACATGGTTATTTCCAAGAACTACAGTCCCTGATGCTTCCTGAAGATCATGAAACCAAGATTTGTTGGGGCACATATGGAAGCTGCACCCTGAGTCCATTATCCACCTGTGACTGATCCCATTATCACTTACATTCATGAGTTGAGCAGGGGGATCAGTACTCTCTACACAATCAGAAGTGTTGTGGCCCTCAGAGGCTAGTTTTCTCTTCCAGGCATGGCAGTCCTTCTTCAAGTGCCCTGGTTTCTTGCACCAAAAACATGCTCTGTGATGGAGTATGTACTAAACAAGCCCAACAGCAGCAAAGCCCATCAGTCTAAAGCCCAAGAAAGAGTATCAGTTCGGCATGACTAAAGAGTATCAGAGTTCAGTTCGGCACAACCAAAGAGTTCGGCCCCATCCTACAGCTCGGTAAAAGCCAACCAATCAAACTCTGCTCTCAGGTCGGCATCAAGCTCTACTCTCAGATCGGCAAAAGCTGCTCGGCAATAATTCAGCAGTCCGGTCTCAGTATTCGACCGAACTAGGAAATAGTGGACTCATGCAAGGTTTCCACCTCCGCTACACCGACGATCTATTTAGTGGTGTCAAGCAGTCATTAACTCATGCAGGATAGTGGACCCATGCAAGGTCGCCACGACCTCCACGACATCCACTACCTAATAAATGCTGCATGCCACGATCTTGGTTCAATGTATAAATAGAACCTAGGTCAGATAGATAATTTTCTTCTGTTAACTTCTGTTAAGCTCTCTAGAGAGAAAATAGCAAATAGCAAGTCTGTATTGTTAGCTGTAGAAAACAGATCAAGCAATACAACTCTGCCTTCTTTTCTTCCCGTGGACGTAGATTTACCTCAGTAAATCGAACCACGTAAATTCTCTGTGTCGTGATCTGCGTTTTTCCTGCATTCACTAACATCAAAAATTCGCAGATTCATCACTGGCGCCGTCTGTGGGAAACAGAGAACCAAATTTGTGATAAAGCGAATTTTTGACCCTTTTTCCACCCCAAAAAAATGCATACCAGATCACATACCACCCGTAATACCGTTCGTGATCACCGTGAGGAAGCTAGTCCAGCTCGCAGGTCTGAAAAACGGCCTCGGGAGACATCTACCTCCGGTTCTCACGAAGGAGGAACAAGCCACTCCAGGAGTCATCGCACCGAGTCTTCCCAGCAGCCCGATTTAAATGAAGCTGTCAAGCTGTTCTTGGCCGAGAAGCAGGAGGAGTTCTTAACCTTCCTGCAGAAGAGCCAACAGCCGGAGAAGACAACGGCGGATTCTCCCTCCTCATCCAGACATGAAAGTCACTACCGCAGTAGTGACGTGTCTTCCAGGAGAAAGAATCCTCAACCCCGACATGTTCCTGTTCCTCCTCGGTACCGGAACCACAGGAGAACTTCATCTCCTCCGTACCGAAGAGATGTCGGGTTCGCCATGTACGGAGCATTAAAGACTCCGTTCTCAGACGACATCATCCGAACTCCTTTGCCGCGGAACTACCGGACACCGTCAATGACTTATGACGGGCTAGAGGATCCTCATGACTTCTTGGGACGCTATCAATATAATATGGCGAACCAGGGTCTCAATGAGGTCCATATGTGCAAGCTGTTCCCCGAGCTGCTCATTGGGAACGCCAGAAGGTGGTTCGACAGCCTTCCTCAAGGCAGCATTAGATCCTACCGAGATCTAATGGATGCTTTCCACCGGAGGTTCTTTCAGAAAGCGGAAGCCCGGATCACTTCGGCTCAGCTGCTTTCCATTCGTCAAGGTCGCGACGAAAAAATCAGCGACTTTATGACAAGATTCCACAAGGAATGCCTGCAAGTAGACGATCTCAACGATCTGCTTATCATCTCGGCATTCCAAAATGGAATCCTGCCCGGAGCTCTCTACAGGAAGCTCGTTGAGTGCGGTCCGCAGACAGCTCAGGAAATGTGGGACATTGCGGACCAGTACTCCCGGGCCGATGAGGCAGACCGTCGCAAACGGTCGTTAGACAGCTCATCGTCCCGAGAAGACAGAAGGAAGCCCGATCATAGCGATCGGGGGCATCCTCGCCGGACTCCATTTGAAAGAATTCAAAAGGCTCCGGTGCAAGACAGATTGGGACCCCGTCTCAATCCCGAGAAGCCGCCCGCTCAGTTCGTACCGCTGAACAAGTCAAGAGCGGAAATTTTCGAACTACATTCCGATATGTTCGAAAGACCAAAGCGGATGACGAAATCAGCCGCACGGCGACCTCAAGATCAATATTGCTCCTTCCATCAAACCCACGGTCACGATACCGAGGAGTGCCGAGATTTGGCTGCAGGTATTGATGTTCTTGTGAAAACAGGAACGTTAAAAAAATACCAAAGCAAGCAGCCGAAAAAGAACAAAAGGCAGAGAGGTGCGAACTGCAATCCTCAGGATCCGAAAAAGCATGAGGATTCCGAAGACGACGACGAGCCGCAATATGATGGAGTAATCCAGACTATTGATGCTCTCCCTGCCGGGAAGACTAAGTCGTCCCTAAAAGCAGAACGCAGAGGTTCCAATCAAGAGGAGCCAACACATAAAAGGCTGAAGAAAGACGAAGTGATTACATTTTCAGATGCCGATCCCGTCCCAGCCATCTCTCCTCACCAAGACGCTATTGTCATTCACGCCGGAGTGGCAAACAAACTGATCCACAGAGTATTTGTGGATACAGGAGCGTCAGTCAGCATTCTTTTTAAAGAATGTTTCGATAAAATGGAAGTGGATCCAGCTCGGCTCAGTCCGGCTCCACTTCCTCTGAAAAGTTTCGCCCAGGAGGACACCCGCCCTGAAGGTATTATCAGCCTTCCGATCACGGTGGGAAAAGCGCCTACAAGCTCCAATACGATGATCGAGTTCTTTGTGGTGAAAGCTCGGTCCCCGTACAACATCATCCTGGGGAGAGACTGGCTCAACACAGTTCGGGCCGTTTGCTCTACTTATCACCTCACCATCAAGATCCCCACTAAAGGCGGGATAGCGGTCATCCGAGGTGATCAAAAGAGAGCAAAAGAATGTCTGCAGATTGCGCTTAAAAGTGCCGAGCAATCAGTTCGGCACCATCAAGCGTAGCAATCACAGCAACCGGAGTCAAAGGCAAGCGAGATGACCGAAGTCACTTCAGAGCCGAACTCAATGACCGTTCAGTTATACGAAGATGATCCATCCAGAACGGTCAAGATCGGCTTCGCAGGAACGCCTCTACTCCGGGAAAAGACCATTCAGCTCCTCAAGGAGTACAAAGATGTCTTTGCATGGTCTCCGTTGGACATGACCGGAGTGCCCCCCGAGGTAATCACTCATCGGTTAAATATTGATCCTTCAATCCGGCCAGTAAAACAGAAGCAAAGACTCTTTGCGGCAGAAAGAAGCCAAGTCATCCATGACGAAGTCCGCCAATTACTAAAAGCGGATGTACTATTCGAGGTGAAATATCCTTCCTGGGTGGCCAATCCTGTGATGATCAAGAAAAAAGAAGGAGGATGGCGGATGTGCATAGATTTTACCGATCTAAACAAGCACTGTCCTAAAGATTGCTATCCCCTTCCGAATATAGATAAAAAAGTAGAAGCTTTGATCGGCTTCGAAATTTTCTGTTTTCTTGATTTATACAAAGGATATCACCAAGTATTGATGGATGAGAGTGACGCTCCGAAAATAGCTTTCATTACCGATTTCGGCATTTTCGCTTATAAAAAGATGCCATTCGGTTTAAAGAATGCCGGAGCCACTTATCAAAGGATGGTAGACAAGCTTTTTCGGCACCTGATTGGAAAGGAGGTCGAAGTGTATGTTGACGATATAGTCGTCAAAAGCAAAAGCACTTCGGAGTACGAGCACAACCTCAAGTCCACTCTCAACGTGCTCAAGAAAGCCAACCTCAAACTTAATCCCCAAAAGTGTACCTTTTTGGTAGATTCGGGAAAGTTTCTGGGTTGTTGGGTTTCAAAGGACGGACTCAAGGCAAACCCTTCAAAAGTTCAAGTCGTTCAGAACATGGCAATGCCGAAGTCCATACATGACGTGCAAAGGCTAACCGGATGTCTAGCCGCACTGAATCGATTCCTTTCCCAAGCAGCCGAAAAGCAACTGCCGTTCTTCAAGGTGTTGAAAAAGGCACCAAAGTTCGAGTGGGGAGCCGAGCAGAAAAAGGCCTTTGACGAGCTCAAAAGTTATCTAGCCGAGCTTCCTATTCTCTCTGCTCCAACCGAAGCCGAAGTAATATTCTTATACTTAGCGGCATCAGATCAAACCATCAGCGTGGTGCTTGTACGAGAAGAAGGCCTAAAGCAGTTTCCCATCTACTTTACAAGCCGAGCATTAAGAGGTCCAGAAACAAGGTATCAACCTCTGGAAAAAATTGCTCTGGCGTTAGTAAATGCAGCAAGGAGACTGCGGCCATACTTCTATGCTCACAAGGTATGCGTCTTAACCGATCTGCCTCTTCGGCAAGTTTTGACCAAGCCAGAAGCATCAGGCAGAATCGCCAAATGGGCCATAGAGCTGGGAGAACACTCAATCGAGTACCTACCTCGGAAAGCCATCAAGGGACAAGCCTTGGCAGATTTTCTTACAGAAGCCAAGTTCGATCAAGCAATCCCTGTCATTGCCGAACAGAAAAAGTCTGCCAATGCCGAACTAGCACAGCCCTTGGAATCCGAAGTAGAGCCGCCAGACTGCTGGAGCGGATTCGTAGATGGAGCTTCAAACAAGATGGGAAGTGGAGCTGGTATTTTACTCGTCGCTCCCGACGGACACGAGGTAACCTACTCACTTCGGTTCCTATTCCCCACTACTAATAATGAAGCCGAGTACGAAGCCCTCCTGGCCGGACTCCAGTTAGCGCAAAGTCTGCTCGTCAAATCTCTCAAAGTCCATTGTGATTCACAAGTCATAGTAAATCACATGTTGGGTACAAGTGAAGCTCGTGACGAGAGAATGAAGAAGTATTTGGACAAAGCGCAAAGCATCAGCCGAAGTTTCTCCTATTTTCGGATAATCCGCGTTCCCAGAGCGGAAAATAGCCGAGCAGATACCTTAAGTAAGTTGGCCTCAGATCCGAGCTCAAAGGCGGAAGAATTAATGCATCGAAGCATTGATGAAGCCGAGGTACATTCAGTATCCAGCTCGCCGAACTGGATGACGCCGATCTTGCAGTATCTGGATCAAGGACAATTGCCCGAGGATAAGAGAGAAGCTCGGAAGATCACGTGCCAAGCACTTCGGTACGAACTTCATGAAGGAGTCCTCTTTAGAAAGTCTTACCTCCAGCCGTTATTGCGGTGCGTAGGACCAGAAGAGACGGACTACATCCTCAGAGAAGTTCATGAAGGATCGTGCGGCAGCCACATCGGAGCTAGAGCTTTAGCTAAAAAAGTTCTAAGATGGGGATATTATTGGCCAACCTTGGTACAAGAAGCAGTGCAGCTCGTCAAGACCTGCCCGAAGTGCCAAATCCATGCAAATATCCCAAGGATGCCGCAAACCGATCTATCCACTATGCAGAGCCCTTGGCCTTTCATGCAATGGGGCATAGACATAGTGGGACCACTTCCTCAAGCTCCTCGGCAAATGAAATTCCTAATCGTTGCCGTGGACTACTTTACGAAGTGGGTGGAAGCTGAACCATTAGCTACGATAACGAGCTCGAAGGCATTGGATTTCGTCTGGAAGAACATAGTGTGCCGATTTGGCATACCCCACATCCTCATCTCGGATAACGGGACTCAGTTCACCGACAAGATGTTCAAGAATTGGTGCCAAGAGCTGAATATTCAACAGCGGTTCACTTCGGTCTCTCATCCACAAGCAAACGGACAAACGGAGGTAACAAATCGTATCCTGGTGAAAGGGTTAAAAGCTCGGTTAGAACAAGCCAAAGGACAATGGGTAGAAAATCTCCCTCAAGTCCTATGGTCCTACCGAACTACACCCACAACCTCCAACGGTGAAACTCCGTACAGTCTGGTATACGGCACTGAAGCCGTGATTCCGGTGGAGATCGGCGTACCCAGTCCCCGAACTCTAAATTTCTCCTCAGAAATGAATGACGACGGACTGAGAGCCGAGCTAGATCTTGCCGAAGAAAGAAGAGAATTGGCATGCATAAAAGCAGCCAAGTACAAGGAGCAAGTAGCCCGGTATTACAACCAAAGGGTGAAGAAGCTGCAATTTCAAGTGGGAGATCTCATCTTGAGAAACAACGAAGTAAGCCGAGCAGAAAAGCTGGGCAAACTCGAACCCACATGGGAAGGTCCGTATCGGGTGTCAGAAGTCCTCGGCAAAGGGTCTTACAAATTGGCTCACATGTCAGGAGAACAGGTACCCCGAACATGGCACATTTCCAACCTCAAAAAGTTCCATTTGTAAGAGACAGTCCGGTCAGTCAGTCTTGAGTCCTGTTCGGTCAATGTGCTTTATTTGGTTTGCTTGGTCTCTGTCTCTATGTGCTTTTTATTTGTCTATATGCGTTTTGTCTGTCTATGTGCGTGTCGTCTCTTACAAATGTTACTGAGGTATCTTGTTCTTCGAAGGCTGATCCCCTTCTTAGAACATATACAAGCACACGATTGTGAGTCAAAGCTTCTACAGAAGATACAAGACCACAATTCAGCTTAAACAAGCAGTTCGTCTGAAACGAGCTGCAACAAGCCAACGATTGTGAGTCAAAGCTTCTACAGAAGATACAAGACCACAATTCAGCTTAAACAAGCAGTTCGTCTGAAACGAGCTGCAACAAGCCAACGATTGTGAAGTCCAAGCTTCTAAAGAGGATACAAGACCACAATTCGGCTTAAAAATCAAGCACTTCGTCTGAAACGAACTGCAACGAAAGTCCGATTCTCGCGATAAAACTTGCCTGAATTAGGACAAGGGAAAGTCCGATCCACGCGATAAAACTCGCCGAATTAGGACAAGGGAAAGTCCGATCCCCAAATTAGGACAACGGAAAGTCCGATCCGAGCGATAAAACTCGCCAAATTAGGACCAAAGACGAGTCCGGTCAAAGATGTTTATTTCATCAGCCCAAAGACGAGTCCGGTCAAAGATGTTTATTTCATCAGACCAAAGCCAAGTCCGGTCAAAGAAGCGTTCACTTCATCAGACCGAGGACAAACATCAACTTACCCCGTACCTTTATCCAGAATGCCGAAGTGATTCACTTCACTTTTCGGGGGGGGTAGTGATGGAGTATGTACTAAACAAGCCCAACAGCAGCAAAGCCCATCAGTCTAAAGCCCAAGAAAGAGTATCAGTTCGGCATGACTAAAGAGTATCAGAGTTCAGTTCGGCACAACCAAAGAGTTCGGCCCCATCCTACAGCTCGGTAAAAGCCAACCAATCAAACTCTGCTCTCAGGTCGGCATCAAGCTCTACTCTCAGATCGGCAAAAGCTGCTCGGCAATAATTCAGCAGTCCGGTCTCAGTATTCGACCGAACTAGGAAATAGTGGACTCATGCAAGGTTTCCACCTCCGCTACACCGACGATCTATTTAGTGGTGTCAAGCAGTCATTAACTCATGCAGGATAGTGGACCCATGCAAGGTCGCCACGACCTCCACGACATCCACTACCTAATAAATGCTGCATGCCACGATCTTGGTTCAATGTATAAATAGAACCTAGGTCAGATAGATAATTTTCTTCTGTTAACTTCTGTTAAGCTCTCTAGAGAGAAAATAGCAAATAGCAAGTCTGTATTGTTAGCTGTAGAAAACAGATCAAGCAATACAACTCTGCCTTCTTTTCTTCCCGTGGACGTAGATTTACCTCAGTAAATCGAACCACGTAAATTCTCTGTGTCGTGATCTGCGTTTTTCCTGCATTCACTAACATCAAAAATTCGCAGATTCATCACTCTGGTTTCCTTCTGAGCATCAGAACTTGAGGGTTTAGAGCCCTCAAACTTTTTCTTGAAGTTCTGCTTTTTGAACTTCTTCACATTCAAGGCCTCTGCTGCTTGAACATTGGAGCTTGCAGAGCTTCTGCTGGTAGTCTTCTGGAGTTCCTTAGCCATCAAGGCCGAGTAGACTTCTGCATAGGTGATAGGCTTATCTCTGCCATAGATAATTGCATCACTCAACTGGTCATACGAGCTAGGCAAGGCATTCAATGTAAGAATGGCCTTGTCTTCATCTGAAATTTTAACATCCACAGAGCCCAGATCATCAATGATCTTATTGAACTCCTCCAACTGCTCTATGATAGATTTTTCACCAGAAAAACTATAGGCATAGAGCCTCTTCTTGAGATACAGCCGGTTAGCCAAAGATTTTGCCAGGTAAACTTCATCTAACCTGTTCAAGATCTCCACCGCAGTCTTGGCTTCTTGAACTTCCCTCAAGACCTTATCTCCAAGGCACAGAATCACTGCAGAATGTGCCTTGAGCTGCATCTCCTCCATCTTTGCCTGAGCTTTATCATCAAGCATTGGAGCCTTTCCTTTCTCTTCTGTATTTGCAAGAACTGCGGCCAAGCCTTGTTGAATCAAGACCGCCTTCATCTTCATCTTCCACAGGCTATAATCATTCTTGCCTGTGAACTTTTCTGCATCAAGCCTTGCTGCCATCTCTGAAACCGTTTGATCCTCTGCAAATCAGCTTCAATATCCCCTTCCCACAGACGGCGCCACTTGTTGGGATTCAATACGCACAAGACTTTCACACACTCAGGTGAATCACACACACACTCACAGTTGTATGATAACTCACAATGCAGAAGAACACACACTCACACTTAGAGTATCGAAGATGGTAATCTTGGAGAGAAAACTTGAAAACTCTTTATTGATTTTCACTACTAACTACGTACATGGTTTTGAGCTATTTAAAGCTCTACAATCAAGTAGCAACTGCTACTAACTAACTACAAGAAGAATCAAGAAAGCAAGAAGAATAACTGCTACATCTCGGCTAACTAACTGCTGCACCAACGGCTAGTTTCTCTAGGCCGAACTTCCTCCTCGGTTCAAGACCGAACTGTTGCTTCTTCTTTTTCGGCTCAAGACGAACTCTATTCTTGACTCAAGACCGAACTTTCTTTTCGGCTCACAACCGAGCACTCTCTTCGGCTCACAACCGAGCTCCCTTCTCGGTTCACAAACCGAACTCCTTTCTCGGTACACAAACCGAACTCCTTTGCTTCTCGGCTCAAGACCAACTGTCTTCTCGGCTCAAAGCCGAACTCAAAGCCGAGCTCAAAGCCGAGCTTCCTTCTTCTTCTCTTCTTCTTCCAACTGAAATGAGCACTCCATTATTACAGCTTGGTTCAGTGGGCTGTAGAATCTCGGAAGCCGAACAAGTGCTCCACATTCTTGGAGGACTTGGGCAGGATTATTGATAAGGCTCATTTCATGCATCGGTTTTGGGGGTAAAACATATACTACTTGATCGGTTTATCGCGCAAACAAGTGTTAAAATGTACAAAAATGCTACTTGTCCAAGGCAGCAAGGCCGAACTGATCAAGCACGTACAAAAGGCGAAAAAGGCAAAAAATCGGGGGGAGTTGATCAAGGGGCGAGGTCAAGCAGTTAAAGTGGGGACCGCTGGTTTCTAGAAGGAAAACGTGAGGAAATGAGCTGGATGTGGCGCACCATTCTGTTACCCAGGACGACGTTCTAGAAGGGGACACATTCCAGCTTGTGAAGACGCCAGGACGAACCGATCAGAAATTTGTTATCCAAAAGCGTCGTTATTCTAGAAGAAAGAGCACATAGCAATCAATGAGTCGTTCATCCTCTGTATGAGTGAATATTCCCTGTCAAGATCGTTATCCAGCTGGAGGCCGAATCGAGCTTATAAATAGAGGCTGCGCCACCACAAGAAAGTATCCGAGACTTTACTTTCCGCCTAGTTTAGCTTAGTTTAGCTTAGTTCAGCTCTCTAGCTTAGTTTATCTTAGTTCTGCTCTCTTAGCTTAGTTTAGTTCAGATCTCTAGTTTAGCTTAGATAGTGTAGTTAAAAGGGCGACCGAAGGGAGCGCTGCAGAATAACCATTTCTGTCGGCGTAACTTAAGTTTCCTGCTGAGATTCTTCTCAGTTTACCGCTTTCTTTATTTTCGAAGTGTTAGCTTAGTTTATTTTCACGCTGTAATCGTATCTTAGTTTAATCGAAGTTATTCTCTCTTTTAAATCGCGCATTTACTTTTCTGTTATTACCTGCAATTTACTTGACCCAGTGTTTAAATTTCCGTTGATCAAGCTAGCTAGTTTAAATTATGCCTAGATAAAAACCGTAGTTAAAACTCCCAAGTTAAAGCGTGGCAGCAGCCAACCCCCCTGTTCACTACTCACACACTCGACACACCAACTTCTCTGTGGGATCGACCCCGAACTTGCCGCTTTACTGTTAAAGTAGTGCGAAATCGGGAGTTATAAATATTATCTTTGGCGTGTTTCGGTTCGAGGATTGATTCGATTAAGTGGCAATGACAATTTGCTAACTGGTCCAACCGATTCAGTTATCCTCCATATAACTTGATCCAATCTTAATCCGCGCGTTTTCGAGCCCGCCAAAATGGCGCTGTTGCCGAGGAAGCATGGTGTTACTTTATGTTTGTGTGTAGTGTGTAGGAGTAAATAGTTTATTTCTTTCTTTTCTTATTTATTTTTCCTGCTGTTGATGAGAAAGTACCACCAAGGCGATTACTAGAATCATCCTTTGATATATAGAAGAACTAACAATCGTTGGAGAGTCCAGGAAGCCGGCGTAGTTACCACTCGTTACAGAGCAGCTTTAGAGGCAGCAGCAGCAGCTGAGCAAAACCCACTACCACCACCACCAAAGCAAACAGAAGCAGAGATGGCCGTTGTCATCGACGACTCGGGAATCGGCTCTTTGCACGCTCATGATGAGAAGGAGCCCACACATGCCATTGCCGCCACTCCTGGGATGCGGACCATCGCTATCAAATCAGGAGTGTTGGCCATCTTGACCCACTTCTACGGTCTCTCGAAGGAATGTCCGTACGCCTTTCTGGAGGAGTTCTGCCGATACTGCGATATTCAGCCCATAACGGCTGGATCCACGTCTGAAGATTACAGGCTCAAGGCTATCCCCTTCGTTTTGAAAGGGGACGCAGGAGTACGGCTGTCAAGGCTACCAGAGGGATCCATCAAGACTTGGGCGGAATTCCGCATGATATTCCTCGACCGTTTCTTCCCAGCATCAAAGACAAGTGCCCTGAAAAGGGAGATTACAGAGGCCAGACAAGAGTACAACGAGCCCCTCGGCCAGTACTGGGACAGATTTCAAGGGCTGCTTCAAGCATGCCCCAACCACAAGCTGGGAGAAAAGGAGATCTACTCGATCTTTTACGGCGGACTCACGGTGGACAGTAAGAACGACCTCAACCTCGCAGCTCAAGGGGATTTCTCAAAAACCCCTTTTAGCCAAGCTACGAATATTCTGGAGAGGCTGATCGAGGCCAAGCGGTCATATGAGACAACCCGAGGGCAGTACAGACGAGGGGCAGTGCACGCAGCAGAGGCGCCAATGATGAAAAGCTAGAAGCTCGATTTGAGCAAATGGAGAAAAGGCTGCTGGAGGCAGTGGAGAAAGCCAGACCACCACCACCAACTGCACCCAAAGAAACGCAGTATGTGCCGCAACCACCGCCGCCAGAGGAACATCATTACTACTACTGCGAGTTTCCCCCTGAGGTTGAGCAAGTGAATGCCGCAGGCCACTGGAATGCAAATGGCAACTGGATCCAGGGGAAGCAGAGAGATGCTCCATGGAGGGATCACCCAAACTTCAGATGGACCGATCAAAATCAGAACCAACCACAACTACCCCCTCCACAGCAGACGCACTCCTCTAACGGGCAGTCCAACTGGCCGTCCCGAATCATGGATAGACCAAACACTGGAGGAAATAGAGTGCAAGGGGGTCAGGCAGGTTGGTCAAGTGCCCCTCAAGGGAACTGGTCAAGCGGAGGACAATCCAATTGGTCAAGCCAACAAAAGGAATGAGACTGGGGAGGATACCAACACCAAATCCCCCAGTATAGCAACTAGAGAAGGCAGTCAAGCAACCAAATGGTGAGTTATGTTCCACAGTACTTCCAAGGGAACCAACAAAACCACCAGTTCCAGAGCCAACCAGAGCAGTATGGATCGTCCGGTTTCTATCAGCAAGGTTATGGAGGAGGCCGATTTAATCAGAGAAATAACAGGCAGCAAAATGAAAATACAGGGGATATGACGATTCCACATCAGCCTAATGATGCGGTGCGTGAAATACATGAAACCCAGAGGGAACAGAGGGCTGCATTAGAGATGCTTACCAAGCAGCTATCTCAAGTCGCCATATCGCTGGCGAGCTGAGAGGTAATGAAGGAAAGATTCCGGTTATAGTGCAACCACCAGCAGGGCGGGAAAATGTCAACACAGTGTCCCTGAAATTAGAAGGAGTTTATCAAAGCTCAACTACAAGTTTTCCGACACCCAGGATCAGTCATAATGCAAACTCTAAATTCGTCACCTCTGATCAAGTCACAGCGGAGGAAGAATCTGACATCCGAAAACAGGTTGCTGAAAAGAGAAGGAGGATCGAAGCAGAAGAAGTGACCATATGGTCCTACCTGGTGATCTTCCCCCCAAGAGAACTGACCCAGGGGTATTTACGCTCCCAATCTCCGTCAGAAACGTCCAAATAGAGCACGCAATGCGCGACCTAGGGGCCTCCATCAATATTATGCCATACTCTATATTCAAGAAGCTGGGGAATGCCAATCTCGTCGAAACTAATATGGAAATACAGTTAGCAGACGGATCTTGCATTTACCCCGATGGAGTTCTGGAAGATGAGGTCGTCAAGGTAAACAGATTCATGTATCCCGCGGATTTCTTTGTTATAAAGATGACGGAACCAGGAGTGGAGGAGTCTATTGGAATCCTCTTGGGGAGACCTTTCTTATCCACCGCCAACACGGTCATTGACGTTCGCCAGGGAACAATTAATTTGGAGTTTAAAGGAGAGCGGCTTACAGTCGAAATTAATAAAGCTGCAAAACGGTTGCAGGACGGAGAAAGCATACAAACTGTAGACGCCATTGGCCCTCGGAGACAGAAGCATCCGATGGAGGAGTCCTTCAAGGAGCCACCATCTGTCTCCACTAAGAGTAAACTGATCAGGAGAGAGGCAGAAGATTGGCTTGAAGCGACAATGACTGGAGCAAGGGATGATCAAGCCGTTGGGGGCGCAATTATGGAATTTTGCCAGCCATCGCGACCCACCGAGGCAGGAGAGGGTACCCAATCGTGAAGGGTCAAAAAACCTCCAGACCGAACCGCCCCACTAAAAGGAATGCTGAAAAGGGATCTCTCACTTACAAGGCAACTACTCCCCCAACATCACTCCCAGCTGATGCCTAAGAAGCGAAGTTCAACTTGGTCGGACCTTCGAGCAGTCACGGCAAAACTTCCATACCCCATTGACCAAGAGGAGGTCAGAGCATCGTTAAGACGCGCTGGAGCCCATAGAAGACTCATAAAGGATTTTGCCGAAAGAGCACAGGTCCTGACGAAGTCACCCCGGAGCAACATTAAATACCCTGATGTCTGCGAGACTGCGTTCCCGTTTCTAAGAGATTGATTCAGGAGTTATTCTATGATACGGGGTCCTGACTGGAATCACTCTTTTGAAGTGATGTGTGAAGCTGGTGTCTATGCAATCAGAGCAGTACTGAGTCAGAGAATCCGAGGGAAGAGTCATGTGGTCCTCTACGCGTCAAAAACATTGGGTCAGGTGCAAAGAAACTATGATGCGACCAAAAAAGAAATGCTGGCAGTAGTTTTTGCATTTGAGAAGTTCAGACAACACCTTCTTGGTTTGAAGGTGCTGGTGTATACTAACCGTGCGGCCATCAAGTACCTACCGTCAAGGGAGAAGTCAAACCCGCAATTGATCAGATGGTTACTCTTCCTACAGGAATTTGAGTGGGAGGCAGTTGATAGGAACAAATGTGAAAATACAGAGGCGAATCACCAGCGCCGAGCTCTGCAGGAAGAAAGAAATGGAGGCCTTTCAGACAGAATCCCTGAAAAGCACTTGTATTTGATCAAGTCCAAGTCTGAGAAATAGCGGGTCTACCAAAAAGGGATGACTGATCAAGGAAGACAGAATAGCTGGGAACGACTTGAATCCAAGAAGGCAAGGCTCGCAAGGAGCAACGGATTGAATGAAGAAGGGTTACCCGGAAAGGACAAAAGGGAGACGTTTGTAGTGGACTACATGCCACTACCAACACCTAGCTCGCGCTAGAAAACAGGTAAAAGGAGTAATCGAGTATTCATGGATAGTCTGCTTGATCAATCGATAATGTCTAAATTTCTTAATCTGATCAAGTGACATTCCAAGAAAACTCGGTCAACCCCTTGTTAGTGTAAATAGTCTTTAGTAGGTTTAGTTTTATTTAAATCAAAAGTCGGAAGTAAAAGCAAGAAACTCATCAAGTAGGATTATGTGAGATGTCATGGCCCACTTGATCAGTGCAAGTTGAGTTCAATTAGTGGTGCAAGGATTGAGTTGATTAAAAACAGGAGATAATAAGAAGTGTGCAGTGATTAGAGGAGTATCAGGCGGTGCCGACTGTTGAAATGAAAGGACACCCTGAAGAGAGAGGAACGAAGCGTGTCGGGAAAGCTTTGCCACCTGGCATTCTAAAAAGGCGCATCGGTATGCGAAAGGTCGCAGAGACTTCGATAGGAAGGAATCTCAACAGTCGGAGCTCAAGCATAAAAGGGATCTTTCGGATCTCACTTTCCATCAGCTACCTCTTTGCTATCCTTATCTAATTCTCTCCAATGCAAATCACCTGCAAACATAATCAGAAGAGATGAAGGACAATCAACTCGAAGTTTCCAGTACCTCCTCGTTTTCTTCAGGAGCCGGCATCAACAGTGATAATCAGAGATCCTTGTTACCGCCCAACCCACCAACAACCAGAACCCCTTCATTACCTCCTAGGGTCATCGGCCCACTCCCAGTTATGAGCCCGACTGACATAAGGCGAGTGGGTTTCTTACTCAGAAGTTTCCCCGCCGGCGCTGACCCCGTGGAAAGACACATCGCCGTCAAGGTTCGCCAAACAATTTCTCGACCAAAGGACTTCTCTACGCCGCCACCGACGGAGGGTATGCTTGCTCAGAACACCAAGTCACAACCCAGTGGCAAGGACCTTATGCACCTTCACGAAGGGGTGCCTCTTCCTAGTAATCCCCTATGGCAACGGAAGGAGACAGAATGTAACCTTTCTTTGACTATAGAGGTTTACTCCATCCCGAAAAGGACGCTTCACCAGACTCCGAACCAACTTCTTCTTGAAGCTGAGGGTTCAAGGCAGCAGGTGGATGAGAAGAGACAAGTAGACCGAGGGACCATGCCAGCCGCAGAAGCAAGCAAGACTGTAGGAGGCAGCCAAATTAGAGCAGAGGAAGGAAGTGTTCTTCCTCCTCCAAAGAAGGACCACCATACCAATCAAGGTGTGAAAGTCCACTAACGCCGCCAGCATAAGTCTTCCCCTCCCAAGGAGAAAAAGAATAAAAATTCCAAAGAGGAGGAGCTCCAATAAACGTAAGTACCATGGAGGCAATAAGGAAGGCCTGTGAAATGGAGGCTATAAGGAAGGCGTGCAACATCCCCTGATCCAACCATCCAGAAGGCAACAATATCACCCTCAACTATATTTCTTTGTGCAAATTGCGTTTTGACTCCACTCTCACACTTAGTTCTAAGTCGAGACTAAGTGTGAGAAGTTTATGGAAAATTGTTTTTAGTTTTGCTTAAGTGTTTTGTGTTTCTTAGCATGTTTTGATTATTGGCACCGCCTCACACTTAGCCCAATGCTTGGTCTAAGTGTGAGAAGTTTCCCTTGTTTGTTTTTGTGCAAATAGCCTGTACCTAACCCTTCTTTCCACTGCATCCAGTCCCTCGAGGACGAGCTCATATGCAGTGGGGAGGGGGGACGGGTTAGTTACAGAAAATTCATACATGCTAAAATTTTTCAAAAATAACAAATTTTAGATAGCAATAAGATAGGAAATATGCATGAAATCGGATAAATGAAAGACTTGATTACTTCGTGGAAGAGTTAGAGAAAGGATTCAGTATGCTCACATGTAAAACTTGATTGCAAAAACTTGATCAATTTGAATGACGCAAGTATGATGGAATGGCTCAATTTCTAAACCTACTGTGAAGCCTCTCTATATGTGAGTTATAAGCCAAAAGTAGAACACTTTCTACTACTCTTTACAAAAGAAAAATTACGAGAGGCTAACTTTTAATATTGAGATGAAAATTGCACAAGTAGTGAGGACTAAAGGCATTAGGATTTAACCAGTTGAGCCGTTTTTCTTCCTTCGTTCCACGAACCCGCCTCATTACTATAGGCACCCCTTAGTTAGCCACTTTGAGCCCATACACTCTTACCCATTCTTTGAAACCTTAAAACCAAAAATTTTCGTATCACATGAGGGAAGAGGGTCAAGGAGATGAAATTTATCAAGGGGAACAAAAGGGGATAGCAATAGAATAAAAAAAATTAAAAGGTGGCCGGGTCGATCAAGTTAGACAATCAGGTTGATCATATAAAAAAAATTGAGAAAAGGTTTAAGAAAAGAAAGGGGCAGGAAATAGTTGCAACCTGACCCAGGAAAAAAATAAAATAAAGCCGAAAGTTATAAGGCTAAGGGTCAACATTGACCGAGAAGGAGCATCAAGTGGAAGAAGAAATAAACACCCCAAATTTGATCCAGCAAGTTTAGTCAAATCTTTGGCTTTTTGACTCATGTGATTTTCTCTTTTAAACTTAGAACCCCTAGGACCCTACCCTAACAAGTTACTACCCCTGAGCCCTGTTACAACCCTAAACAAAGACCTTAAGGAACTATCTTGTGCAGTCCGATTCAAAGTATTAAATTTGTAGCAACACCAAGTGAACAGTCCTAACATCTCTGGTGAGAAATGAGTGACTGAGTGAATCCAACAGTGGTTTTAAATTGAGCAATCTTGACAAGCTGACCCCTTGATCAAGCAGAAGCGAAAAAGCAAAAATATAAGCTACTGGTTAATGGTATGACCTCGACCTCGGGTATGATTATTGGAAAATTATCCGGTCCAATGCATACATGTGAATACGTGTTTTTAGTTCTTGTTCTTCTTTCTTTTGCTTGTGAAATAAGTAAACCATGCCTGAAATTTGCCTTATCTTTTTCTCTTTCTTTTTCTTTCTCTTTATACTTGAGGACAAGTATGTTTTAAGTGTGAGCAGTTTGATAAGGCTCATTTCATGCATCGGTTTTGGGGGTAAAACATATACTACTTGATCGGTTTATCGCACAAACAAGTGTTAAAATGTGCAGAAATGCTACTTGTCCAAGGCAGCAAGGCCGAACTGATCAAGCACGTACAAAAGGCGAAAAAGGCCAAAAATCGGGGGAGTTGATCAAGGGGCGAGGTCAAGCAGTTAAAGTGGGGACCGCTGGTTTCTAGAAGGAAAACGTGAGGAAATGAGCTGGATGTGGCGCACCATTCTGTTACCCAGGACGATGTTCTAGAAGGGGACACATGCCAGCTTGTGAAGACGCCAGGACGAACCGATCAGAAATTTGTTATCCAAAAGCGTCGTTATTCTAGAAGAAAGAGCACGTAGCAATCAATGAGTCGCTCATCCTTAGCATGAGTGAATATTCCCTGTCAAGATCGTTATCCAGCTGGAGGCCGAATCGAGCTTATAAATAGAGGCTGCGCCACCACAAGAAAGTATCCGAGACTTTACTTTCCGCCTAGTTTAGCTTAGTTTAGCTTAGTTCAGCTCTCTAGCTTAGTTAAGCTTAGTTCTGCTCTCTTAGCTTAGTTTAGTTCAGATCTCTAGTTTAGCTTAGATAGCGTAGTTAAAAGGGCGACCGAAGGGAGCGCAGCAGAATAACCATTTCTGTCGGCGTAACTTAAGTATCCCGCTGAGATTCTTCTCAGTTTACTGCTTTCTTTATTTTCGAAGTGTTAGCTTAGTTTATTTTCACGCTGTAATCGTATCTTAGTTTAATCGAAGTTATTCTCTCTTTTAAATCGCGCATTTACTTTTCTGTATTACCTGTAATTTACTTGACCCAGTGTTTAAATTTCCGTTGATCAAGCTAGCTAGTTTGAATTCTGCCTAGATAAAAACCATAGTTAAAACTCCCAAGTTAAAGCGTGGCAGCAGCCAACCCCCTCTGTTCACTACTCACACACTCGACACACCAACTTCTCTTTGGGATCGACCTCGAACTTGCCGCTTTAATGTTAAAGTAGTGCGAAATCGGGAGTTATAAATATTATCTTTGGCGCGTTTCGGTTCGAGGATTGATTCGATTAAGTGGCAACGACAATTTTCTAACTGGTCCAACCGATTCAGTTATCCTCCATATAACTTGATCCAATCTTAATCCGCGCATTTCCGAGCCCGCCAATTATGATCCTGCTGTATGTGCAGTGACTTCCAGATCATATCCTTGGAGCCTTGGAGACGTTAGTGCATTTCTGCTCAGCTTTGAGTCAAGAATGGAGTCAACTAGAGCAAATTTTGTTAGCTCAGATGGAACACAACCATCATTGAATCTTGTCCAGCAGCAGTCTGGGCAGAAAAGGGAGTCTCCAAATTTCAACAACAACAGATTTGAAGCAGCACATGGAAGAGGTTTTGGAGGAGGATTTCAGAGAGGAGGAAGAGGTGGCAGAGGTTTTGGCCGAGAAAATAAAAGATTGTCTGTCAGTTATGTGAGAAACCTGGCCATTCAGCAGCAAAATGTTGGCATAGGTTCGAGCAAAACTTTACACCACCTCAAATCCAGTTCAGAGGAAGTTCTCCACAACAACACAATCAAGGATTCTTCAATCCTTCAGTTAATCTTGTGCAGTCAGTGCCTAGGTCTCCTTCAACATCATTCTCTGTTGGGACTCCATCAGAGTTCAGCTATGGATCAAATGCATCGTCCAGCTGGTATCCAGACTCAGGGGCAACACACCATGTGTCCAATGACTTGAGCAATCTCAACATAAGCACTGAATACACAGGAGGTAAGAATCTCTTGCTTGGTAATGGAACTGCTGTTAATATTGCAAATATTGGTGAAAGTGTTTTTAAATCTCACTCAACTAAATTCTCTAGAAAGCTTCATCTCAAAAATCTTTTGCATGTACCTAATATCACTACGAATCTACTCAGTGTTTCCAAATTTGCTCAAGACAATTCTGTCTTTTTTGAATTTCATCCAAGTTTCTGTTTTGTCAAGGACCTGAGCACCAGTGAAATAGTGCTCAAAGGAAAAAGGCCTTTATCATTTCCTAGTAGATCATACTCCAATCAAGCGTGGCCCTGTCCCCTTCTCTTCCTCCACTCCAGAGAGTCCAGCTGTGCATTCCCTGAGCTTGAGCAAGCAATCCAGCAGTAGTTCCAGTCAAGTTTCTAGTTCAGTCTTGTCTTTATGGCATAGTAGACTAGGACATCCTACTCTAGATGTTTTTAAACTTGCTCTCAACAGGTGTAATATTCCTTATAATTCAATGGAAACTTTTCTCTTTGCTATCCTTGTTGTGTGTCTAAAGCTCATAGATTACCATATCCACATTCTGTCTCACAACACAATGCACCTCTGGAACTTGTTCATAGTGATCTTTGGGGGTCTTCTCCTGTTAAATCTAGAAATGGATATTCTTACTATGTCTCGTTTGTTGACCACTTTTCTAGATTCGCCTGGATTTACTTACTCAAAAAAAATGATCTCACTGTTGTTTTTAAACAGTTCAAGCTTATGAGTGAAAACCTCCTAGGATCAAGAATTAAGATACTTCAATCAGACTGGGGAGGTGAGTATCAGGGATTAGTTCCTTTTCTGAAAGAGAGTGGGGTAGTTCATAGAGTATCATGTCCATACACACCACAGCAAAATGGTTGGCTGAGAGAAAACATAGACACATTGTGGAAACTGGTCTAGCCTTGTTAGCTCAGTCTTATCTTCCACAGAGATTCTGGGATGATTCCTTTGTCACAGTTGTTTATCTCATTAATATTTATGCCATCCGAAATCATCAATAACATTTCCCCATATGAGGCTCTTTTTCACTCCGAACCTGACTACTCAGCACTCAAAATTTTTGGCTGTTTATGTTTTCCTTATACTAGACCCTATAACAACCACAAACTTCAATTTAGGTCTGTTAAAGGGATTTTCCTAGGATATAGCTCCTCTCACAAAGGATACAAAGTTCTTCTGCCTGAAGGGAAGGTCATGGTGACTAAAGATGTCATCTTTGATGAAATTGTTTTTCCATTTCAAAATTCTCCATCTCCTAGTGCCACTGTTGCTCCACCACCATCATCATGTGATCATTCTTCCTTGCCTTCAATCCTTGCACCTATTGTTTTTCCTCATAGAGAAAATATTGCACCAGATCACCCATCTGGTACAGATTCTATCAGCCTGATTCCTCACCTCATGATGTCCCTCCTATCATTCTAGCAGTCACTCAGGCAACTCACTCAATGACAACCAGATCAAAATCTGGGATCTTTAAGCCCAGAGTCTTCACTCTTTCTGTGTCATCTCGTCTTCCTAAATCAGCTCTAGAAGCCTTACTTATTCCCTGCTGGAAATCTGCTATGTTGAGTGAATTTAATGCACTTCTTAACAATAAAACTTGGATATTAACAACACTTCCTCCATGCAAGAATCTTATAGGCTGCACTTGGGTTTTCAAGATTAAGCTTCACTTGTTTGGTGTTATTGCTAGATACAAAGCGAGATTAGTGGCTCAAGGCTTCTCTCAACAGCCTGGTTTCGATTTTAATGAGACTTTCAGCCCTGTGGTGAAGCCTACTACAATCAGAATTATCCTTAGTCTTATTGTGTCTCTTGGATGGACAGTGACTCACCTTGATGTAAATAATGCCTTCCTTAATGGTGAGCTTAAGGAGGACATCTACATGAAACAACCAGTTGATTTGGTTTTGAACAAGGGGGTCCTCACTTGGTATGCAAACTCAACAAAACAATCTATGGACTAAAACAAGCTTCTAGAGCATGGTTCTTCACTGTTCATTCTGTCTTGATCAAGCTTGGGTTCTCCCAGAGCAAATCTGATGCTTCCATGTTCATCAGACAGAGATGTGGGGATGTTATCTACTTGCTTATATATGTAGATGATATGCTCATCACAGGGACTTCTCAAGACTCCATTCAGAGGGTGATATCTCAGCTTAACTCTTGTTTTTCATTAAAAGATCTTGGGGAGGTGAGTCTGTTCTTGGGAGTTGAAGTTTTTAAGACTACTGATGGAGGTCTACATCTTTGCCAATCCAACTACATCAAAGATCTTTTAAAGAAAGCTAACATGACAGGAGCTAAGGGTTGTCCAACTCCAATGATCTCCAACTCGGAATTGAGCAAAAACTCTGGAGAACCAGTTTCTGATGCAAAACTCTGCAGAAGCATTGTAGGAGCTCTGCAATATGCTTCTATTACCAGACCAGATATCAATTTTGTTGTCAACAAGGTGAGTCAGTACATGGCTGAACCATTAGACACACATTGGAGGGCTGTGAAGAGGATCTTAAGATATCTTTCAGGGACTTTAGATTATGGAATTCAAATTAGAAAGTCTACTGGTGAGGTTTGTGCGTTCTCTGACTCGGATTGGGCAGCAGACCTAGACGACAGGAGATCCACCACAGGAGTGTGTGCCTATCATGGAATTGAGCAAAAACTCTGGAGAACCAGTTTCTGATGCAAAACTCTGCAGAAGCATTGTAGGAGCTCTGCAATATGCTTCTATTACCAGACCAGATATCAATTTTGTTGTGAACAAGGTGAGTCAGTACATGGCTGAACCATTAGACACACATTGGAGGGCTGTGAAGAGGATCTTAAGATATCTTTCAGGGACTTTAGATTATGGAATTCAAATTAGAAAGTCTACTGGTGAGGTTTGTGCGTTCTCTGACTCGGATTGGGCAGCAGACCTAGACGACAGGAGATCCACCACAGGAGTGTGTGCCTATCATGGAAGGAACCTTGTCTCATGGTGTGTTAAAAAGCAAACTGTGGTTGCTAGATCCAGCACAAAAACTGAGTATAGGAGCTTAGCTCAAGCAGCTGCTGAAGTGAGTTGGTTGTCTTCTATGCTTAGTGAATTGAAGATTAAGAAGAAAAGGAGTCCAGTGATTTGGGTGGACAACTTGAGTGCAATTGCATTGGCTTCTAATCTTGTCTTACATGCAAGAACTAAGCACATTGAGATAGATATCCATTTTGTTCGAGATAAGGTTCTGAGCAGGGAGATTGAGCTAAGGCATGTTCCAACGGGGGATCAAAT
Organism: Salvia splendens; assembly: GCF_004379255.2. NCBI lineage: Eukaryota > Viridiplantae > Streptophyta > Magnoliopsida > Lamiales > Lamiaceae > Salvia > Salvia splendens. Next base: position 33,607,063 of record NC_056032.1, read on the forward strand.
AGCAAATATATTCACTAAACCCTTGAATCGACAACCCTATGTGAAGCTGAGAGAAAGATTGGGAATAATATCTCTAGCCTCACTCGGATTGAGGGGGCGTGTTGGAAGAGATAACAAAGTTGGTCAAGCCGCTGCATGCCAAGTTGATCAAGCTATTGGTCAAGCCGCTGCATGCCGAGTTGATCAAGCCGCCACCTGCCGAGTTGATCAACAAGCCGCGATCCGTGATCTCAAGTCACTAGACCGTCAAGCTGATCAAGTTGCAGTACGTTGTGTGCAAACCAGAACAACCATGAACTCCACGAGAGCTAAAGCTAAGAATGAGACAAAGAAGAGGAAAGAGTATGCGGCACAAAAGGAGCCAATGATCAACCTCGCACGTGTTGAAACCGCCGACAAGCCAGCTAAGATGGAGGACCACATGTGTACTTGGCGCGACGTGGTGTTGCGCAGTTTATAGAGGAAACATGTCTTGCAGAGTTTGTTAAAGTAGATTAGTACAATGTTTTAGGTCGTTGGAATGTAGTATATATGGATTGCATCTGGTTACATTTGAAGCAATGAAAAATTCCAATATGAACTCTCTCTCTCTCTCCAAATATCTCTAGTCTGTGTGTGTCCATAGCTTCCGCACCTTTCTTTCACACCTCACATTACACACACATACTAACACGCACACACCCGCTGACACGCACAAACACTATACACACACAACACACATACTAAACACATACACATTGCACACAAGCATAACATGCAAACACTGGACACACACATAACCGCACCCACTTCACACACACATGACAAAACACAATGCACACTGAATACAGTTACACATCTACACTATGATAAATTTTCGATACCTTGTATTATTGCAGTATACCGTACCATATTTCGGTATACCGAAATATAGTGTACCTGTATTATATCGAAAAAACATGTTTTATATCCAACATATTTTAAATAACAATTTAACTATTTAAATAGCGTCCAAAATAATTAAATTCCATCACAATCTAATCTTTTCATAACATTCTAAACAATAAAACTTCAATAATAAAATCTTTTTCTAAAAATATTTCAATATATGCGGTATAAGAAAAATGATACTGTTACTATACCGATAATTGGAGTATATCAAAAAATAGATATTTTCATTTTTTTTCCGATACAATACAATATTTCGGTATTTTTCCCCGTTACTAATTTATGGAGTATCACAATTATTAGGATTTGACGATGACAACATCGTGCAGGTAAGAAAAAGGAAAATCAAAATAAAAATTCAGTTATGACAGTTGATACTGATGTTCTTCTCTCTGCCTCACCCAGACCTCAATGGCCCAATTTCTCCAATTTCCGCCGTCATATTACCCGTCGTCTTCCCCTTCCCTCTTCCACCGCAATCTCAACATCCTCGGTCGACATCGTAAAATTGCCATCCTAAATCATGGCCGAATTCGCACCGCAATTGCGACGAGGGCCGCTGCCTGCAGCTACCGCCCTCCGCCGATCAAATTCCCTTCCCTCACTGCCCTGTCTCCCTACCTCCAATCGGAATGGCGGCCGATCCTCACTGGCTGGCTATGCAGTGCCGTTTCTGTTTACTCGCTCTCCAAACTCGTTCCTCTGGCAGGGCAACTCTCTTCCTCGATCGCCGTCTCAAATTTGGCGAGCTTAAGAAAAGGGGCTTTGGCGTTGGGGGCTCTCCTGTTGATCCGAATTGTGGCGAATTACTTGCAGCAGGCCTGTTTGTGGGATGCCGCGTTGAATTGTGCGTATAATATAAGGGTTCATGTTTTCGATAGGGTTTTGCAAAGGGATTTGGGGTTCTTCGAGGGCGGAAACGGGATTTTTCCTGGGGATGTGGCGTACCGGATCACAGCAGAGGCAGAGGATGTGGCTGACACAGTGCACTCTCTTTTGAATGTGAGCATTGCTATTTTAAACATTATACCTCCTTGAGTTAGGTTAAATGAACTTAAGACTTAAGCTATATCTAAGAAAAGGAACAAATAGGAGAGATTAAGGTGTTGACTTTTGGAGTTGGGGATGATTTATGTGTAACATTTTCTGGTTTTGTAATGGTAAATCTTTGTGGTTAATTTTGATCTCTTCTGGTCTTGAGACTCATGTGTCATATTTGATCGTTTAGGATTGACAATGGAGCGTATTATTCTGATTCCGATTCTGATAATTCTCGTTTTTGCTCAACAGACGATAGTACCAAGCATTTTGCAGTTATCAGCTATGGCAACTCAGATGTTGACCATAAGTCCTCAACTTTCTCTAATTTCTGCATTTGTAAGGAAGTGGTGTATAAATATATATAAATAGCTTGAATGGATTTGTTTATTAGAATTGATGAATCAATTTGTTTTTTCTGTTTCCATTTAAGGTGATTCCGGCAATGGCTCTAACGGTTGGATGCCTAGGTGAAAAGCTTCGCATAATATCTAATGAGGCGAATCTTAGCACTGCCTCTCTAGCAGCCTACCTAAATGAGGTGTCATAGATTAACTCATTTCGAACATTTGATGAAACTATTCAGACTTTTTTCTTTGTTATGGTTACGCGCATGCATATCACAAATTTTGATTTATTAATATCTTGTCTGCACCTAATTTAAAGGACATGGACATGTACTCTCTTTTGATAGATAAGTTTCATATTGCTCTTTCTCTAGTATACTGCTGAGGCTTGACAGCACATGCATTATATCTTTTGTTCCAGGTCTTCCCTTCAATTCTTTTTGTGAAGGCAAACAATGCAGAAACCAATGAACGTATTAGATTCCAGTTTCTTGCATCTGGTGATCTATCTGCACGTTTGAAGAAGAAGCAAACGAAGGTTTTAATCCCTCACATAGTGCAGATAATGTTTTTTGGGCTTTTATTCATTCTGGGTTCCACCTCAATCATAGTTTCAAGAGGCTCATTAAAGTGCTCCGTCCTAGTTTCCTTCATGACATCGCTGGTTCTTTTGATTGATCCTATTCAGGTACTGAATTTCCCCTTTTGTTAATAGTTTCTTGATTTTATTTGTGATGATTTTCTGCTGACTCAAAGATTAAAATGGATCATGGATCATGTGGATTTTTCAGTTTCCATGGTCAAGTATTTTGGGGCTGCGTAGAATTTTTCTTTCTTAGAAATTTATTTGAACCCATTATGGTAGGTGGAAGACATTAACCCAAAAACCAAATTTAAGACTACGGCCTATGGCAATGGCATATAGCAACATTTCTTTGTTAGCGCATCGCAAAAAGTTCAATCGCTTCATAAAAAAACTAACCAAAGATTTCTTATGCATGTTTATTTGCTATTATGTTTTTTCTTTTGTGCAACTGTGTTAAGAGCATCAATTTGAAATCACAGATTTTTGCAGGATATCGGAAAAGCATACAATGAGTTAAAGCAAGGAGAACCAGCAATTGAGCGGTTGTTTAACTTAACCTTGTTCAAATCCCAGGTAGATTCTTATGGACAGGAGACTTTCTTATTACTTGGTCTGTCATTACTAATCTATTACTGCTGATAAGAAAATTTCATATTTTTCCTGTAGGGGCTTTGGCTCTAACTCAAAGAATTAGTATAACTGCTTCCAGGATTTATTTAACTCATTTTTTCATGTCTTTCTGAGAATTCGTTGATGCTTCAAAGTAAGATTCCGAGCATTTCCTGTTTAGTTGTGTCAGTTTTTAACTAGCAATAATGAACCTTTAGATATGTGATTTCTACTTGCTAGATTATTCTAAATTTTGAATTACATGTATACAAAAGCACAAAGTCTTTGAAATAGATGAGTGATTCTTAAAATATATTATTGGTTATAGCTGCTTATGATGGCATCTGCAGCTAATAGAGAAACCAGATGCAGTTGACTTGGCCTCTGTTACGGGAGAAGTGAAGGTTTGCGGCCTTTCTTTTTCATACGGAGATGGTATGGCTCCTGTACTGAATGGGCTGGATCTTCATATTAAAGCTGGAGAGACAATTGCTCTAGTTGGGCCATCTGGAGGTGGCAAAACAACTCTCGTAAAACTTCTGCTTCGCCTATATGAACCTCTTTCAGGTAAATATTGGGAATCTTCGTAGAATAGAAGCTCATCACTGTCGGTTGTACGAATCTTTAACATCGATGTAACTGTATTTTCTAATTCTTCACCGGCAGGTTCAATATTGATAGATGACTGCGACATTCAAAATATTCAATTACAGAGCTTAAGAAGACATGTTGGTCTGGTGACTCAAGATGCAGTAAGTGGCTAAAGCGACTTATGTCCTCTTAAATTTATCTCTAAAGTCAGGAGGGTCTAAACCGAGTTCAGTGAAATTCTAGAGAACCAGAGATGATCCATTATGATTTAGTTTTGATTTGTACCAATTGTTATCATCAGATGGTATTATAATCAGCATGTGCCATGAAAGTCAAAATAGGTATGGCTATAAAGGTCGCGTTTGCTATCAGTTGAAAAGCTATTGTGAACTCTCTCGATCTCAGGTACTCTTTGCTGGGACTATTGCTGAGAATATTGGGTACAGGGATCTATTGAGTGGCGTTGACATGGAGAGGGTTAGATTTGCAGCTGAAACTGCAAATGCAGACGGATTCATTAAATGCCTACCCGATCAGTATCAAACCACTGTTGGTCCAAGGGGCTCAAATTTTAGTGGAGGCCAGAGGCAAAGGCAAGGGAATTTATTCGCTCATTTTAAGTTGATTTACTTTTTCAATACATTGTTTTTGACCATCCTCGTAATAATTCAAGCTTATAGTTTTCTCGGCAGTCTTAGTTTGTTGATGCTGTCCCTGAGGTGACCTGTTTGTTTTTGCCAGGTTAGCTATCGCGAGAGCACTTTATCAGAACCCGTCTATTCTTATTCTAGACGAAGCAACTTCCGCATTAGATAGCAGATCCGAGCTACTGGTAAGACAAGCTCTTCAACGTCTAATGCAAGATCGCACGGTAAGCTTATTAACTGCGGTTTTGTATAGTAAGGACTATCTGAATGGATTCTATGTAGTGGTTTTGTTGCAATCATTAAATACATGGATATGTTAGCAGGTGGTGGTGATTGCTCATCGTGTAGAAACAGTTTTGATGGCTGAAAGAATATTCCTATTAAGGGATGGAAAGCTGCAGCAGTTGAGTCATTCTGCTCTTGGATCACTGGCATCAGGACTTGTAGTTTAGAATTAGAAAACAAGGGGAATTTTGGTGTTTTCTTCAAATTATCATTCCAAAAGCTTCACGAGTAGTATTTTAGAGTGTAAATATTAGGATTTTTTTATATGAAAGCCTAATTTATGTATACAGCATTGTATTCATTTGTATTAGTAGGGGGGTTTCCTACCTAGTTTCAGTTGGTTTAACTCAAGATATCCGCTTTCTATATTTAGAAATAAATTTCTCTCTTCTCGTTAGAATATACAATCATTTTTTTACTATACTTTATCACACTAAAATTTTCTTGGCATACAAAAATGTGGTCATGTTGAATGGAACGAAAAGGGTACTAATGATCTCATGCGGTTTGAAAATACATACTAAGGGTTGTGATATATCTCTTCCGCATTTCGATTTAGTTTTTAGATTATTTTAGAAATGATGTCTTAAAAATGAGCTTGGTATTTTTTAGAATTAGATATTATAGCATTCATGTTCTGTAACCATGATTAGTCTGTAGTATCTACAATAATTAAGGACCAAATAATGGAAGCTATTTAAATAAAGCAAAAAATGTACACAAGATGGATACAGAAAAATAGAGTAGATGGCGGGAATATTTGGCGCCATTTCAACCCTTATGTCCACCTATATAAACCATTTTAATCAATAAATCCTTATTTCATTTCCTCGTCTTGCCTTGAAATCTAAAGGTTAGGCCTAAATTAACCCTAGCAATCTCATTCATGATTTCCGATAGCTTATTTTGTTTCTACTGATATCTACTCTGAATTTGTGTATTTCTTCTAGAAGAAAATGGATACATCGAATCCGGCGGCTTTTGTCAACGCGGAGTTGCTGCGGATGTATGTAGGCCGTAGGGTTCGCGCAGTGATTCAGGTGCTCAGAAACGACGGCGGCTCAATTTTCGGAAAATCGACCGATGAGCAGGAACTGGTAATCAAGGGGCACCCCCCTAATCCCCCCACGACTTTTGTTGAGGTTATCGGCATCGCTGAAAGCAATCGATCTATTCAGGCTGAGATTTGGACTAACTTCGGTGACAATTTTGGTATGTTCAGAGTTTGATTCTCATATTCGTTGCCTTTGAATTGCGTCTTTTGCTCTTTCAGTTTTCTATTCTGTTACATTTCTAGTTTATTTAGCAACTAAATTCAGTAACAAATTGTTGTAATTGTCCCGCTTTCTCTTCGTTTTAAAGTTGATTACAGTAAATTGCTGATTTTCAATGGGAAACGCGTTGTTGCTTCGTCCTTTATCTTGAAAATTGTAGGTCTTAATCTGCAAAATCATAGTTGGAATTCAATTTTTAGGTAAATTTGCCCCCATTTGAGAATCTTGTATCTCCACTTGGAAATGGCAATACGCTCTTAAGAGTAATTTTGTTTTAGTATTGGTTGGCTGCCTCACCAACTAACGGAATGAAAATTGTATGCTGCCACACTTGCATAACTGATCTGATCCTTAATCTTACCAACTCTGTTTTGTTTGTGCAGATGTCTCAAGCTACAATACTGTTTGTCAACTTGCAAATGGGGATTTCAAACACCTGTTCATCTAAGCAGTTATCTTGTCTGCAGCCGTAAAGATGGAATCTGCATTGGCATCTCACAAGTAGGGAACTTCTTGAATGTTGTGGTCTGTTTCTTTTATATCTACATAGAAGAATTCGAATCTTTTAAGCCTTCCTGTGGTGTTAGCTACTTTCTAACGCATGTTCTGTTTGAATGTTGCTTGATATATCTAAGTAAATTTTGAGGATCATGAGGTTTAGCAGTAGTTTGCCAGTGATATACATTTTTCTAATGCTCCCTTTTTTATTATGATCTTGATACTCTGTTCTTAAACTTGATATATTCTTTAGAAACATTGATAAAATTTTAGAATTTGAATAAAGCTAATCTAAGGATTACACCATACGAAATACAAAACGTAGCTACTCTGCTAGCTTCCATTCATATTAAGAAAATACTTGTTCCATCATGTCAGAATATGGCAATTTGACGCAGAGTGAAAGGAAATGCCTTGCTTCAGTATCTACCAGTTAGCAACATTAATCTGTACAAAAATTAGTCAGAAAAACTCCTGTTGTCGAAAGCACATCAAAACCTAAAGCATAATAAAATAAAACAATTACCACATAGTATACAACACAATGACAATAGCTCGTCTGAGTCGATGATGGTGCAACAGAAAAAGCAGAAAAATCTTTTAATGAAGAAAATATGGAGTAATTCTCTAATGTCACGGCTCAGAATCATGTACTATTACAGCAATATTTCAAAATGTAGCTGTAGTCTACATACTGATTACATTATGGAATAAATTAGAATAAATGATATTAAAATAGGCGAACTACATGAGGGATAACTTACTTTGAACGCTATAACTGCTACCATTAAAGAAATGTTGAGAGGTCTTCAGGCGGTTCGATCCAAACACTCTCATAAGGATCTTGTTCCCCCCAATCATAATGTTGCTTCCGCGGATAGTACCTCCCATTGTTGAGTGAATATGAAACACACCGTTTTCCATAAAATCGAACCTTTGAAAAGTAGACATTGTTTGTCATTGTTCCAAGAAGATCTGTCCTAGCATGGGAAGACAAAAAGTTAGCAAATAGTGCCATGCCTCCCAAAGTTCGCATCTTAACCCATACTTTATTTGTCTGGTCCAACTTATAAATCACGGGGTTTGTTGCAGCGCAAGTGTATATGACAAAAATATCTCCATTATGCTCTGCCATAAATTTGCCTTTCCACCAATTCTTGACAGAGAAATTCTCTAGGCATTTAGGAGGTGGCACAGAATGAACAGCCCAAGTGCTTTTTTCAGGGTCATAAACCCCAAGCCATCCAGTGAGACTCAAACAGTAGAAAAGACCCTGGCAGTAAACTAGCTTATTCCAAATGCTGCTAACAAATGGTAGACGGTTTTGGCAGTTCACAGTGGTCCATTCAGTTTTCCCAGGACGACACGTGCTAACCTCGACTATGGTGGGGCTGACATGCTTAATTGTGAAAAGGATACAGCTAGGAGATGTTGGAGCAGCAGAGAAAGTAATTATCTGGTACATTAATTCTAGCTTAGGCAAATTGATAAATTCCCGCGTGTAAGGGCAACAGAAAAATATGGACTGCGTTCTAGGTTTGTATAGCAGCAACCAACCATCCTTGGCACAGCAAACCCTAGAACCATCTAGCTCTGGCAACTCAAGCCAATATGTTTTGCGCTGAGAAAGGTCATAGAACTCGTACAAGTTTCCGTATTTTGGGAAGAACATAAGCCATGGAGGCTTATTGGCCATTCTGACAGAAACAGCAATAGCTAGCCATTCTCTGCAAACAGCAGAAGCACGAATATTGTCCCTCAAGCTTAACTTAGAAAAAATAACTTCCAAAATCTCTGTTGGGAGCTGCGATTGTGTTAGTTGCGCATCTCTCTGCCCCTTTGAAACTTGTCTGTTGCCTCTTCCTGTTTCAGACAGCCTACACCCACGAAATTAAGGTAAAGTCACACCATTTTAAGCATTGCTATTTCACTAGTAAGCTAGATAACAATGCAATATTAGAAGATTGCCTCTGCAGTGTATGGTTCAAAAAAAAGAAACTAGATAATTCTCAGTAGTGAGAGTCGATCACTGATTCCAACAGTGATATAGTACATTATGGCCATATCAACAAAGACCTATGAGAGTTAAAGGATGTGTATAGCGATTGAATGGTCGAGGATATAGAGTCACATATAAATTATCGCAGCAGCAAAAACGAGAGTTAATACCCTGATTCCAACAGTGATATACATTGTAGCTATATCAACAAAGACCTAATACCAGGAACAAATTTCCTTACATGTTCAACGAAGCTCAAAAAGGTGAGAAAAACTAATCCATCCATCCAAGAACATTAATTTTGTTTTATAATCCCCTAAGGTAAATTCTCTTAATTGTCTTTCTAATGAGATATGTCTAATTTTCCACTAACAATATTTCAACCACGTTTTGCTCTACCAAGATTAATATAGAAACAGGGTTTTAGATATGGTTTTGGATTTAACCATAAAAATCAGATAATATAAAGATGAAAAAAGTATGATGGATCAGAGACAAAAAAATGGTGAATTAACAAATTACCCAATCTCATTCTTGATAATATGATCGCACAATTGAAAATACTAAAGAAAATTCAATTATAGTAAACAACTCGTGCATGCGTCAATCACCAATTCATCCCCAAACCCACATACTACGGCAACGAAAACCCCTTATTTCATTCACACGAAACGTAATTCAGATAAGAAGCAGTGTGAGCCCATGACAGAAAAAAAGTTTAGATAAACTCACAACTTCGTCTTTTTTCTTCTTTTTCCAGCCATAATTGGCGAAACCCAGTCGTTTTGAGTTTCAGTGTTATGTGTTTCCTGACGAGGATTATGGAGAGGGTTATGAAGGGGGGAGACTGATTTCCATCAAAAATTTTACCTAAATTACTTGTACTTATATTGTTTTTGGAATTGATTTTCGAAATATGTTAAATGTAATCCGTTTTATTTATTTTTTTACCCCAAATGTAATATATTATTCAATCAAACCCATTAGAGCATCCACAATGGCGCCTAGCGCACCGCCTAGCCGAGCCTCGGCGCTAGGCGGTGCGCTCGGTGAACCATTGCAACCGCCTAGCGGTTTTCCGAAAAAAAATTCGCCTTGCGCTAGGCGATATACGGGCGCTCAGCGATCCACTCGGCGCCATTGCAGGGTCCGGATCGCCAAGCGCATCGTCCAGCGGTTTTTTAAAATTTTTTTTATTTAATGTTTTTTTATGAAACTCATTCTTGGATGTTTCTCTTTTATAGAGACATCCTTGAATGTTTTATGTTTCACTTTCGATGTGGGACAAACTCATTCTTGGTTGTAATGTTATTTTAATTTTAATGAAGTGTGTTTTTTTAATTAATGTACTTTTTTAAATTTTAATATTATTATTGAATTTTCCCGTATCTGTGTTGTAAATTTAATTCCGTATTTTGTGTGATTGTCAATTATTATTTGTTTTATATAATTAGGAGTGATGTGGCTAGGCTATTACTGGGCTATTTGCTTGTCCTGATGATGTGGCAGAAGGATTTTTAGTGCTGATGATGTGGCAGAAGGAGTTTGTGGCTGGGCTATGGCTGGACGAAAACCATTGTGGATGCTCTTACGACTACATTGCGAATAAAAATTGGAATGCATTTCAACCAATACTTGCTATCAGCTATAGAACCTGATGCTCGAGCAAGCGTGTGAGCAACCTGATTCGCTGATCGCCTTACAAACCTCATAGGGGATCCAGGTACCTCTTTCAAAAGCTGACGACAATCTTCTACCACTGCCCCAAAGATGGATTCATCCTTCTGTACCCCTGTCACAGCGAGAACTACCGTTTGGGCATCCATCTCCTTCCATCCCTCTTTTTTGACCCTACTCAGCACCTCTCTCAAGCTAAGAAGCTCGGTCATAGAAGGGTCACCTACCCTTCCCACCTGTCCGCACATCGCCGCTACCACCATCCCTTCAGAATCTCGAACAACCACCCCACAACCTACTTTTCTTTGCCCCGGGAGCACAGAAACATCTATATTGCATTTTAGTACACCATTATGCGGCTTCACCCATTTTTCCTCCAAGTGAGGTCTCCCACCTCGTTCACCATTTTGAACCTGAGCTTCTCTCCAAGCCGTCAGACAATTACGAGCAGCTCCAATAATTCCAGCAGCTGACCCGTTCTCATTCCGCCAAATAATTTTATTTCTGTTAAACCATAGATGCCACAGCACAACAACCACTTCTTCAACTTCCACCTCTAAATCACAACCCACTATTTTTTCCAACCATTCAATAAACCCCCTCTCACCTGGCGAGATTACCGACACTCCAAGCCTCTGCCAACAATCATGAGCAAGACCACAAGAACTAAGACAATGGAAAATAGTTTCTGTCTCAAAGTCTCACACCGGGCAGATCTCCGAAACCTCCATCTGGCGTTGTCCCAATCGGTCCCTCGTTAGAAGGAAATTTCTACATGCCTTCCATAAAAATATCTTCACTTTAGGTGGCACTTTTATTTTCCAGAGTTTACTCCACACCATCGAGTATGTATCCATTCCAAAGGAGCCTTCGCACAAAAACTTATATGCTGAGCGTACAGAGAAAGATCCCTTTTGCTTCGGGCACCAGAATAATGCACCCTCTCTAGAGCTCCGGGCCAGTAGGTTGCTCACCAGCTGCTCTGCTTCCTCTTCATTAAACACAGCTCTCACCACTGCTTCGTTCCACTCATGTGCGCCCTCAAAGAGCAACTCTGACACTGTAGCATCACAGAATCGAACATCTCTACAAGAGATTGGATGGAGTTTATCGACACTCGGCCACCAATTTCCCCCATAAATGGGCGTTTCTCTTCCATCACCAATGTGTTGCCTAAAGCCAGCCTTCAATCGATCTTTGGCTGCCACTAATCCACTCCAAAACGAACTTTGATTACCCACCTTTCCAGCATCAAGAATCTCATGTCGAGGAAAATATTGAGCTTTAAGGACCCGTCCAAGTAACGAGTCAGGATTCTCAATCAATCTCCACAGCTGCTTTCCCAACATCGAGATATTAAATTCTTTCAACTTTCGAAAGCCCATACCTCCTTTACATTTTGGCACAGAAAGTCTATCCCAAGCCGCCCAATGAATTTTTTTTCTTATGTTCTGTATCTCCCCACTAGTAACAATTTAGCATTTTCCCAAGGTCATGACAAATTCCGTCTGGCAGTAGGAACATATTCATCCAATAGATGGGTTGGGTCTACGCCACACTTTTAATAAGTACTTCTTTCCCTGCCATAGAAAGCAGAGATTTATTCCACCCTGGCACCTTTGTCCACACTTTTTTCTTTTAGAAACCGAAAGACAACTTTTTTGTCTCTCCCAACAAACATAGGCATCCCCAAATAAATACCACATCCATTTGATAAATTTACACCTAGCAACTCACATACCTCATTCATAGCATTGGTGGAAGTATTGGAGCTGAAGAAAGCCTCTGATTTATTATAATTTATTAGCTGACCAGATGATTCTTCATATTCTTTAATACACTCTTTCACCACATTTCCATCATGCTGATTTGCACGGAAGAAAAATAAGCTATCATATGCAAAGAACAAGTGGGAAACAGTAGGTGCCCCTCTTTTGGGTGTCTCTTTATAAGTTACTATTAATTTGCATTTTTTTCCCTAAAAATAAATACATCTAATCTATTTTACTTTATTTACTCTTTCTTTATCATATCTTCTACTTTATTTTCTCTACTTAACTCAATAAATATTATTTTCTTAAATATTTTACTGAAATTAAATCATTTACAAGAAATTAGAATTTTACTAATAGCACTTATACGACAATACTAACTTTTTTCTGTCACTGCCAACTCTTTCAACGTGGAACACTACTTTTAACGAATCATTGTATATATCTCTAGTTTTTACTACCGGTCATCTAATTGATTTTCTCTCATTACCCATATTTCTAACATTTTTCTACTGTCAATATTGCAACTGCTCTCGGTGGTGACGTTGACTCCAAAAAATATCCTACAAACTGTTAACACTAGTTTGAGCCATCATCATCAAAATCATGACCTCGCCACTATGTGTGTGATATTGTTTGTTACATGTAGTGTGTGTATTGCTGGAATCATGCTCGGTGAAAGGATTTTGCCAAAAATAAATGTGTGGAACCATTTAATTTTATGATGTGTTAGATGTTTACGCACAAATTCTTCAAATTCAATTTTATATCAATTCCATAAAATTCTAATTCCTATTTCATATACCAAAACGAACCCTTAAAGAATTTTGACTCTTAAATACTTTTGCTTCTTAAAATATGTTAGCATGATTTTCTAGGAACAACAACTTATAGTAGATGAATCAAGTTTCCAACCAGATCAATAAAACGGTACTGGTTGTACTTACTTATTTTTAGTCATAAACCAACATCTCTTCTGTTTCATCCTTTTATAGTTGAGCTCCTTTATACGAGATCACACACACGAACTCTATATATTGTACTCAACTACTACTATATTCTTAGATTCTTACATTATTAATGAATTACATAATGTATTAAAATGTTTCGAAACATGATACATGCCATCTAGCATGTTGAAATTCTACTTCTTTCTTGCATTTTATTAATAGGACAGCAATCAACAATAGTGTATTGATTGATCAATTATTATTGATTCGGAGCTTCTTTGTTTTTACCCAGAAAAGTAGTACTAGTATGTGCAGAGATTTTGGATAATTAGGCCATCCACAATAGGAATAGCCCAGCAATAGCCCAGCCATAGCCTAGCCACTGCCACATCATCAGCACTAAAAATCCTCCTGCCACATCATAAATAGCCCAGCCATAGCCTAGCCACATCATAAATAGCTCAGTCACATCAATAGCCACATCACTAATAACAATTATATAAAATGACATAATTAACAATCACACAATATACGGAATTTAATTTACGAGACATATACGGGAAAAGTTTAATAATACTATCAAAATTTTAAAAAGTACAATAATTTAAAAAAAGTACATTAATTTTAAAAAAAATACATTAATAAAAAAGAGTGACAATTCACTCCCCGTCTCCGTCGTCGTCGCCTCCGTCGCTGTCGCCTCCGTCGCCACCATCGCCGCCGCCACCATCGCCGTCGCCTCCGCCGCCTACGCCGCTGCCGCCGCCACCGGTCTCCCTCCGTATAGCCTCCAACTCGTCCTGCAGGCTCATGAGCAAGGTTTGAAGCACGCTCTTCTCCACGGGATCCGTCGCCACCCGCCATTCGGCCATCGTCTTAATCAACTGAGCGTGCGTTTGGGCGCGAGCGAAGAATTTGAGCTCCTGGGTGGATTGGCCAAGGGGGGATGCCGACTGGACCTCCTGGGAAGCCCCGGCGTTCCCTCTCGCCGCATGCTGAGCGCGCTTGCGCCCAATCGGGCGAGGTCGGCCACCGACCGAACGCGGCGTGGGGAACTCCTGCGTCGTCTCGGGGAGGTCGTGGGAACCTCCGCTGCTGCCGCTGTAATCGCCGGTGTAGTTCAGTCGTTGCTTCTTCGGCCAGCCAGAGTCGACACCTACTCGGAACTTCTCGGACTCGCTCAGTACAAGATAGCAGTTCCAGTAGGTGAAGTCCTTGTATAAACCCTTCAGTGGGAAGGCTTTCTCCGCTATTCTCCTGCAGTCATCCTCCGTTTGGCCACTGCTCATCATGCGGAGTGCGTTGGTGTACAAACCCAAAAATCGGGAGACCGGCGCCCTGATTCGGTTCCAGCCCTTCCGGCAATCCTCCCCGTTGCGGGGCCTCCCCTCCGGGCAAAATCTCTGGTAGGCTGCTGCTATCTTGCCCCACATGTTGACGATCCTTTGCTCGTTCGAAACGAGAGGATCGTCGCAAACACTCACCCACGCCTTGCTGAGCGCGACGTTCTCGTCGTCCGTCCACCTCCTCCGTACCTCCTCCTCACCCGGCTGCGACGACTCGCCAACCTTCTTCTTGCCCTTCTTCTTTGGGGCGCCACGCCCCGGCACTGCCCCCCCTTGAACTAGAGTCTCCGGAGCTCCGAGAGTATCAAACCCCAACTCATCTAAGGAGAAACTATCAAACCCCAAGGGTGTTTGGGTCGATGTGTGCGAAGACCCAGTCGAAAAATCAAAACTGGGGCGATAGACATCCCCCGCCATCGCCGGGGACCCCCCAAGAGTCCCCTGTGTAGCCGGTACGACCCCCGGAGTCCCCTGTGTAGCCGGTACGACCCCCGGAGTCCACTGTGTCGCCGATACGACCCCCGGAGTCCACTGTGTCGCCGGTGCTCCCCCGGGCATCATCTGCATCCCGGGTACCCACCCCGGTATCGGCGGAAACCCCCTCGGCGGACTCCCCCCCATTGGGGCCCCGGGCATCATCTGCTGCCACGGGTACATGTTGTAGTACCCGGGCACCTGACCCCATCCACTTCCCACAGGGATCGTCGGAGTTTGTGACCCGCTACTCCCGGAACTAGGCTCGTTGTTGAGATCCATTTCCCGTTGTTGATCTTGAACAGAAATTAAGATAGAGAGAGTACTCGTTAAAACAAGTGGTGCGAATGAAAATGACGAGCAAAGCGCGTATATATAGTGTTTCGGAAAAAAAAAAATAATTTTCGCGCTAGGCGGTGCGCTGGGCGATCCGGGCGCTGCAATAGCGCCGAACGGACCGCCCAGCCGACCGCCCAGCGCTGCGCGGTTTCTCTCTCCACTCAGCCGCTGGGCGGCTGCAATAGACCGCCCAGCGAACCGCCCAGCGCCGGCGCTCGGCTGGGCGGTCGCTGGGCGCCTATTGTGGATGGTCTTAGGGCGCCCCACTGCAGGTGGGGAGGTAGGATGATAAAACTGCTAACGTGGCGCGCCATAGGGCGCCCCATTGCTAATGCTCTTAAGGGGGAGACCTTAACCCACTGACTGTCAGAAGCCCATCTCCCAAGGTCTCACACTTGTGCCTGGGAGATGGAGCCTCACACTTATGCCTGAGAGATGGAAGTATCACACTTATGCCTGAGAGTTGGAAGTAACTACACGACAGCCGTGGGATTCGAACCCAGCTCATTGCAGCAAGATCTGCCCCTCAGTTGCCACGACAGCGGTGGGATTCGAACCCAGATTCATTGCAGCAAGATCCACCCCTCCGTTGCCAACTGCGCCGGCGGGCATAAAATAATGTTAGTCTAGTTTGTTGCGAGAGTAGGAATATAGTAAGTGTTGGTAGGAGATCCTCTCCTCAAAAATGGATATTAGTCTAGTTTCTTTCCGGCAGAGCTGACTGCAAATCTCCGCTGTAATTCAAGCTCCGCCCAACGAAATCATGGCGGTCGGAGCTACCAGAAAAATATCAGCCGCCTCTGCCAGGGCTCACACTGAAAATCCAACACCAAAGCTTCTTCTCAAATTTCAGGCAATCATCTCGTTTCCTCAATTTGCACGCTCTCATTTCTATTTTTTCCGAATTAACGAAATATTGTATGCTTTCGGAATCAACATAAGAATTAGCGATTCATGCGTAGTGTGGACTTGATTTTGTAATTTGGCTATTTGTGTGTTATGGGGATAATAATGTATGAAAGCTTGTGTGAATCTGATTCTGGTGCAGTAGGTCGTATTTGAGATCCCTCAGTAGTCAATTTCACTATCTATTGTGCAATTTTAGTTTGGAGTTATGAGAAAACCTTTGCATTTTGGTTGCATGATACTGATTGAATCCACCTATAGAGTCTGATTAGAAAATCTCAGACCTCCATTTGTGGCTCTGTTGTTATGTTTGATGAAATTTCTTATGGTAATTGATTCAGGGATCCTCATCAAACTACTGTTAGTTGGCTGGTTGGTTTTCTAGCTTGGGCTTATCAAGCAGTAAGGCCTCCTCCACCAAAGACAAGTGGCTTGCAATACGGGCCTCCCGTTACCGCATCTAGAGTACAGCTCAAGGACGGGAGGTACTTGGCTTACAAGGAGTCTGGTGTGCCGAAGGATGTAGCAAAACACAAAATAGTGTTTATCCATGGATTTGATAATTGCAGGCATCATGTTTCTGCAATGACGGCTAACCTCTCCCCTGTAAGGACGCTTCCTTTCACGTTACTTGAAGAATTTCCGTTGATCAATATTTACATCACGTAGAGCTTTGTAGACTGTTTTATTTATGAACACAATTGCAGGACATTGTTGAAAGTAGAGGCATATACATTGTTTCGTTTGATAGACCTGGTTATGGAAAGAGTAGTCTTCACCCTACCCGGACTGTTAAGAGCTTAGCTTTTGACATTGAGGAGCTTGCTGATCAATTGGAACTACAACCTAAATTCTATATTATTGGATTTTCCATGGGTGGACAGGTTGTCTGGAGCTGCCTTAAGTATATACCTCATAGGTGAAATTCATTTGCGCTGCTTTGTAGATAATGATATCAAGGGCTTTCCATTACATCTATACCTTCTCTGATTGTACCAACATATTTTATTTTGAAACTGAGCAGACTAGCTGGAGCTGCTCTATTAACACCAGTTGTGATTGGATATGAAGAGACACTAACACATGGTAATAATTTGCAACAGGTTTTCAATAGAATTATTTATCTACTATACAAGTCGAGTATTTGAGTAAACACGTAATCAGGCTCATACCAATGTTAATTACCATGGTTATATGCATAAAACATTTTTGCCTTTCAAGAAAAAACATTGTAGTACAAGTTGAGTTAGGGCACCCGCAACACTGTGCCGTTGCGGTTCCTATGCCGTTCCGGCGGAACGGTTCCGCGGCGGCACGCATTGCAGGCTCCGTTCCGTCGCCATTCCGTGCTCATGCCGTTCCTATGACGTGTCGCGTTCCGTTGCGGAGGAACGAGGAACGAAACGTTCCGCCACGTGCCGAGGCGACGTGGCGGCCTCCCATTCGATGCGTGAAGCCCACTCCCGGTGACGCAATAATTCAATTTTTTAAAAAAAATTCGAATTTAATAAATAAAAAAAAATTGCAACTGTAATGTGACCGTTTTTTTATATCCGTTTTGTATTTTTTTTATTTTTTATTTATTTATTTACTCTATAAATACTCCTATTTCATACTCATTTCAATCACAAACACACATATATTCCTCTCTATTTCCACCCCAATTTTCATCTCAAATCAACTCTGCTTTCCTTCTCCCAAATTTATTAAAATTGTGTATTTTTATTTTTTTAGGATTTTAATTGTGTGCTTTTTATTTTTTTAGGATTTTAATTGTGTGCTTTTTATTTTTTTAAGTTTAAGTTGTAATTTTTTTTAATGTTGTGTGTTTTTTAATAAAGTGTGTTTGTTTTTTAATAAAGTGTGTTTGTTTTTTAATAAAGTGTGTTTTTTTAATTGAATTTAGTTGGAAATTAAAAAAATGAAATTGAATGAATAGTAATTTAAGGAACGGTTAAGGAACGGAGGGTTGCAGGTTCCGTTCCTTAGTTAAGGAATGGAGTAAAAAAGTACAGTGGGGCCCTCAAATAGTGGTTTAAGGAACGGTATAGTAACATCGTTGTGGATGGCCTTAGTGGTTAGATAGTAAAAATGGAAAGCTATGCAAGATAGCATCATTAATCATTAGTTTATTCATGTTTTAACCCCTTTTAGGACTTCCAGCCTAGGAAGAAGGTCGGAGTCGGATTATTACTCATTACTAAATCCAAGTTTATTTGATGTTTTGAGACAGTGAATTCGGGCCTATTTTATGATAGTAAAAAATATCATAAAATAGTTTTTATGAGATGAATGAAAATAAAAAATAGTATAATACTCTCACTATTTTACAAGAGTATAAACTTTTGGTTGAGCACGGATTTTAATGCATAATTGGTAAAGTAAAAAAAATGTAGAAAGAAAAAGTAAAGTATTGTTAATGGAGAATAAGTCTCAACTCATTAGAAAGAAAAAACTTTGAAAATTAGAAAATGCATACTCCCGTGGGATGGACTAAAAGGGAATGAGTGCATGTTATTGTGGGAATGAGGTATCTATTTTGATGACACTGATGAAGTATTTCAAAAAATTACATAATTTTATTTTTGTAGGAACAAACGGGCCTTAGAAAAAAGATAATCAACCCCAACTAAAATCAAACGCCAGCGATAAAATCAGCGGTCGAGCCCAACCACCAAAAATGCCAATTAGTAAAACCGGTAATTACTACTAAATTCAATCATATTTCTGTTGCCTCTATAATTCTCTTATGCTTCCTACATCCGATCACACTTATATAATCCTTATTCTTCCAATTCAACGATTTCCAAAACATCTTCCGTTAAAAATATTCTTATAATGCCTCAAGTTGATCTGGAAACCCTAGTCGCGGCCTGCGCCGGCGGAGGAAACGACCGGAAAATAACCTGTGAAACCCTCGCCGACGACGACCCCACGCAAAACGACGCCGTCGTAGATCACGGCAAAGCCGCGTCAGACATCCCTCCGGAGTCGTTCTGGCTATCGAAAGACGCAGAATACGACTGGTTCGACCGGAACGCGTTTTACGAGCGAAAGGACTCAACTAGAGCCAACTCCAATTCAATTTCAACCCACCACGCTGCTGCCACCTCCTCCAATCCCCAGCGGAGCTTCAAGTCCATCATCGGCCTGCCTAAAACCCAAAAAACCGCCTTCGTCGACTCCAAACGCCGCGCCTGCAAACCGCCCAACATAAGGCTGTTCCCCAAGCGGTCTGGGTCGTCCGCAGGGAAACCGACCCATGAACCGGGTTCACCCAAGGTCTCCTGCATGGGGAGGGTCAGATCTAAGCGAGGCCGCCGCCAACGATCCAACTCCCTCAGAAAGACAAATGATAAACCGGCTGACAAGATGAAAACCGGACTCTACTCGAAGGTGATGAGCCTGTTCCGGTCGAAGAAGAAGGCGTCCAGGTCAGGAAGCCGGAAATTGATGGAGAATATCCACGAACCGGCGCGGATAAGCGTGAGAGTGAATGCACCGGTTTGTAGCGAACCGCCCGGTTTGGGTGGGATAACCCGGTTTGCATCGGGGAGGCCGAGGAGTTAAATCTAGCTGTGAGGTGATACAATTACAAAGTCTTTGTGTAGATTGGAATATTGGAGTTGTTGGCACCCTTGCACAACTGTTTCCAGATATGCCATTTTCTTGACGTCTTTCGTTTTCTTTTCTTTTTAAAAATGTTTGTTTATGGTAAGATTTTTGAGTTGGTAAATATAGGTAAGGGTTATCAAATTATATATGAGCGGTGTAAATATACTTTTTTTTATGTTGAGTTGTTATTTCTATTCTCTACCTGAATCAGGGGCGGAGCCAGGATTTCAATTCGACAAGGGCAAAAATATATCTAAGAAGAAATTTTAAAAGTTTGAGATGGGACATTTGTAAAGGAAATCAAAAAATTTTAAAAATTACTTCAAGAGATAATACTACATGAAATATATTGAGGAGGGGCAATTGCCCCTTATCCCCCTCCTAGTAGATCCGCCCTTGACTTGAATCACCATTCACGTGCAGTGCTTCAAATTAGCCATTATATATAAAAAAGGGATCTTGTTTGCATGTTATATACTTCCTCCCTCCGTCCCATCTCAATTGATTGATTGTTTTTCGTCACGTGTTTGTAGAAAATGATACTACCTTCGTCCCACATTAAGTGTCACATCAGTGTGGGCACGGATTTTAAGAAATATAAAGAAAAATGAGTTAAATAAGTTAGTGGACTATGAGTCTCAATTATATATATTAGTTTTATAATAAAATGTTAGTAGAATTGGTTGGTGGAATGTGGGGGTCTACTTACCATTTATATTTTATGGTAAAAGTGAAATTAATGTGACTCTTATTGTGGGATGGACAGAAATGGTAAAATGTGACACTTAATATGAGACGGATGTAGTAATAAATAGTTAAAGTGGATAGAAAATAAAGTAAGTAAGATAATAGTGTAGATACGACTTTCTTCTACCTTATTCTCTCTTACTTTACTTTCTCTCCACTTTAACTATTTATTATCATCTTTGTAAAACAACGGAAAAAAAGAAATCAATTACTTGAGCTGGTCTGGGAGAGAGGGAACACGATTTTACATCTTAAAATTATATTCATCGTTTCTATCTATTTAAAGGGGTTGAGATTTTAGATAAATTTACCAAGAAAATGTTTTTGACGTTTTGCCAGGCTTGCAGTTGGACACATTATAATTGCTTTGACCGGCTAGAACGATCCGGGATTTTTTTCGCCCTATCATACTAATTTTGATTTAGATATTGATTACTTTACAATAAATTAGTCTATCTTTCGTTAACTATCTAAATTCAAACATATTCACACACCATATATGACTAATGAATACTACCCCGGATTAAATGTTCCAATTGACTCAATATAATTTTAAGAATATATAAAAGATAATAAGTGAAAATAAAGTATTGCAATGTTAATATAATAAAATAGTGATGTGAGATTTTATGAGATTTTGTTTTGTGTGTTAAATGGAGAGAGAAATATATATTTGTAAATTAATGTGACAAAGAACTTTTCTAAAAATTAAATGTGGCATCTTTTGTGCGACAAACTAAAAATAAAATTGTGACATCTACCTTGGGACAACGAGAATATTAATTTAGTGAGTTGGTGGAATTTACCGTCTATTTAGCAAAAATAATACTACATCCTCCGTCTATCTATCGTTGAGTCACATTTCTTTATTATTTCTCCTACTTTATTCTATCTTCATTTCTCTACTCTATTCAATCTTCTACTTTAACTATTTCAAAACAATTCTTTTAAATCTCGTGCCTAAAGAAACATCTCTATTACAGAAGGACGAATGAAGTAGAAGTAATAAGTTAGTAGATTATAGTGTCCACAGTAAAAGGAAAGAATAATATTAACGCAGAGCAAATGAAACTAAATTAATTTAAAAATTGCGATGATCCAATTTTTAGCTGAGGATGAACTTACTAAAATTGAAATCAAGAAATGAATAGTAAAACTACACATGTAAGTATGTAACTTATGAGAGAATCGTCGCATATTGTATCAAATTCTGAAATTGAGAAATAAATAAGGGCATTAATAAAAGATTCCTATATAGAGATAGGTCGGCACACAGAAAATAAAAGTAAGGGCAAGGATACACAGATTTCTCCCACGTTAATACAAGAAAAATAATCTTCAACATGAAGCATCTTTTTCTTCTTTTACATTTATAATGAAATTTAAAAAATTAGGAAAACTTGTTGACTAATTACTTAATTAGGTGCTTAATCATCTTTCATTTTCCTCTAAATTGTAGTAGTCTTCACGGTAGGTATAAGATTAATGCAGTAAACATGAGCTTATCTTCAAAATCAATATCGTAAATAAAGGGTAATTGAATCGAGATTGAGTAAAGTTTCATCCGATTCAAGATTGACTGACTTACAATTGAATCAGACTCATGTTTAGTTTATCAAATAGGTCGAAGACATGTGAATCTAATCGATCACAGAATAATATATTAACTAAACTTATAATTAAATTTAGCAAAATAAATATTATTGTACTCGTTTATACTCCATATAACATATTAAATGGTCGTTAAAATCTCGACTAGCTAGTGTATTTAAATTCAGGTGAACTTATTGATACTACAAAATTTAACGTAACTAATTAAATTGCATCTCAACAAATCAAAACAGAATCACCAAACAAACTCTAAATATTAGTAGGACTAAAAACTCCTAAACTCGACTCATTAAATATAATGAACGATCTTCAATTGCGAATACGATGATTTTGTGCCAGCTCGAATGTCAATTCTTTACAGATTACATTATGAGAAAAACATTCAGCAGTTCAGTATACCAAATGGCATTATTACATAATTACCTTAAAAATCATGCAACTGAATAGTATATTTATTGATATTATTGACTGGAGGTATAGTGTGGTGCTTTCAATCAATCAATACATTTTTTAAAAATAATAATAAAACCAGACAAAGGAAAAATTATGACCCAAACATTACTGTTCTTGACTTTGTCATGGAACGAGATACCGCATGATAGATTTAAATGAAATACATGATAAATTAAGGGCATGTTTATTTATTAGGATTTATTTAGGAAAAGAATTTGATTTTTTAAATTTTCATTTGATTTTTAATTAAATTAGAAAAGTAATTAAAATTCTGAAAACAAAAAATATAGTACTACTACAAGTTTTCAGGATTCTGATTCTCCGATTTTTTAGGTATTCTTTTTCCCATGTTTTAGAATTCTTGTATATGGAGATGGATCATGATAGAATTTTTCTTAAATCAGAACTACAAAACTATATCATTTCGCAAATATATTGATATCAGTTGTCATCATAAAACATATTCCCTTTGTCCCACAAGAGTATGCACTTTTGGCAATAGAGAGGCCAGTTCATGACCGGGTTCAAAGGCACACACCCGATGATCATTCTCGAAGCCATTGCTGACCAGCCGATGTGTATTTGGCATGCATACTTCGGTGTAGCCGGGTCGAACAACGATATCAAAGTTCTACAATCGACGCCCATCTTCAACAAGCAATGCAGGGGTTTGGGCCCGACTATCGACTTCAAAGCCAACGACAACCAACATTATATGGGCTACTATTTGGCTAATGGGGAATACCCGATGTGGTCCGTATTTTTTAGGAGGATCAGATACCCAGCAGAGCCGAAGAGAGCTTACTGGGCGCAATAGCAAGAGGAAAAACCTCATCTGTGACCAAATTATCAAATATCGATTGTTTAACATAGGAATTTGAGCTTTTAGTGGTTGTTTGGTGGCTATGTTAGAGAAAGTTATAAGCTTTTATCTAGCTTTAACAGTGTGTTTTGTGTTTATATTTGCTTTAGTTAATAGCATATGTTACTTTTATGGCCCAGAGAAGCCCGCCTTAAAGTCTGTTAATTAACCTACAATTTTGGTAGGTTTCACTAACAACTTTGAAAACTGAATCAAGATAATGGAATAAATTACTAAATTGTCCATCTTTCCCGCTCACAATTTATGCATGCATATTGTTAAGGTTATTTTAGTCTATATAAAATTTAACATCATATTTTATCTTTGTACCAAACCTTGACTAAAAATATTTAAATTTTGATGCACTTTTTATTAGCACTATAAATACATGTAAGTATATATAGTAGGAATAGTATAGCTAAAGGTCAGTACCGGATATTGATCACGGGGAAAACAATCACAAATTGGCTACATTCTACTAAAACTCAATTACTATTTGGAAAACCAAAAGATTTTAAGAATTTTGAAAACAAAGAACAATTTGAAATCAATATACAACTAGATGCAAATAAATCACGAAGATAAAAGTATAGAGATAAGGGAATTTCAGGGATGTGCTTTCACAGTTATGGTTATACAAGTTCCAACTACAATACCCTAACACAGTTCTTACTTTGATAGGACGAGTCACCTAGTTTATGCTCATGCGATACAAACGTTGATTACTAGCAGTAGGGTTGTCAATCCTAAATATGTAACTCCTAAAAGCTCCTAAGACCCTTGAAAAGTCCTCACTCTCAATTAACAGTGTCGTTTTAAAGGAAGCTTATTGTAGTGTCTACTAAGTGGATCTAACTCGCCAACCTCCTCTCACGATTATGTAGCAAGTTATATTAAATCATCCACGATTGTGTCACTAAATCATGAAGCATCATTATTCACTTAGAGAAGAAACAATGTAAAAAACAAAACGGATATTAAATAGAAAAGGAATTGTATAACCAAAGTCGTTACTAACACATCCCTAGAATCCTATGAATTTAGTTACACGTGATGTAATAATCTAAAGACATAGATTGAAGGGAAAACAATTGGAACATAAAACTAAAGCAAATAAAACCCAAAGGTTGAATCCTTGTAGCTTTGATGCTCTTGAATCCTTCTTCAACTCCTTGCACAATGAAGCACTCTAACTTTTAATCTCTAGAAAATATGTTGCAAAAAGAGGATCTCCAATGATGAAGCTTGAGGGGGTATTTATAGGGAAAAAATCGCCTCTCATCAAATAAGGAAAATGGTTGCAAAATATGGTAAATCTTGGAGAGAAATTAGGGCAAATCTGCTCGCCGCTCTTTTGTGGCGGACCGCCGCACCTTGGCCGGCGGTCGCCATGTATTGATCCGAGGCTTCTGACTCTTGGGTGGCGGTCGCCACGCATCTCCCGGCGATTGTCAGGCGTGTCTTTATTCCTTGCACAGATTTCCCGAAACGGACCGCTACAGAAGTGGCGGTCGCCGGCAGTGTTGCGGCGGTCGCTGGACGCTACCTGAAACTCCAGATTTCCTACTTCGCGTTTTGACTCCCTTTTTAGGCTCAAATATGCACATTTCTCACAAAACATGTCAAAATACCAAAATGTATAAAATATGCAAATAATGGACATGTAATGCAACTTTGACATTAAAAACGGACCAAATAATAGCCTTAAAACCATGCAAAATTCGAGCGTATCAACTCCCCCAAACTTACATTTTTATTTGTCCTCGAACAAAACAGTAAAGACACAAGAATAGACGCACAGAATGCACAAGGACTAGACGTCGTAACTGCCTCAAAAGATGAAAGAATAGATCAAGCATGAATTAACGCAATCAAATCAAGCAAGGCTTATTAGTGCACTTTCATTACTAGCTCGTGGAACACCTTAAATTCATGCACTCACATGTGGTAAACTCCCAAAGATGGGAAGTGTATTTATCTCTCACTCTCAAAGTGTATATGTCAAAGTGTATAAGCACTCAAATCATGCATCATGCAAAGTTTATCATAGGTTTGCTCAAAGTCTAATCCCTCCTCTACTAGATGTGATTAAGCATCAAAAGTCCGAAAGGTCCTTATTTTTTGTTGTAATGTAGGCTCTTTGGTAGACGGGGAATATTTGGCTAAAAAGTGACTTCAAAATAAAATATCCCAAGTAGAGTTAAAATGACTCCGCTTTTCTAATAACCCAAGACACTTATAACACTTATTTTTCTCCTTCAACTTACTTTCCAATCCTTTCATTTTTCTCTATTCTCTTCACAACCTTTCTTTCTTTTTCTTTTTCTTTTTCTTTTTCATAAGCATCCTTTCTAAGATCAAGCATATATTTTGAAATTTTCTATTTCATAACTTGCACTTTTCTATATTTAGGCACACTACTTTTTATAACTTTCCTCCTTATCTCTCCAATTCCTTTACAGAAGATATCAAAACTAATTATACTAACCCAAGGAATTGTCGCCATTTGTTTGGCTTCCAAAGAATAGGCTTAAAGGCTCAAAATTGGCTCCAAGGGAAAAATTTGAGAGGGTTGAAAATTTTGGGAATAAAAGTAGCTAAGAAAAGATGACCTAACATCCTCCTAAATCAACTTAAACACTATGTAAACTTAGGCAGGCTAGGAGTAAGTTCTAGAAACATATACATGAATGCAGATAAATCACAGAATAAAGAATTTAGGCTAGAATCTCACAAGGTATAAGCATGATTCAAGGCGAACAAACAATTCACTAATTATGCACCTTTTCACCAAACCATCATATCAAAACATCAAGCCATACTTAAACATAGATGGAATTAAATATCATTGGCAACTCGGTCTAATGTGTCCCTAAGTATGCGTGTTTCTAAGTTCTTCATTTTAAGTTCATGACATGGATTCAAGAAAATTCACCTTTGGGATTTTAAAACAAAAATAAAAACCTAGACCAAAAACCTAGACTCACGGTCTCACACTTCATCCCCCCAAACTTATTTACAACAAAGTGTAAAATAAGTTTGTAAAGTCGGTAGGGACGTGAGTAAACTACTAAAAAGAAAAACATACCTTGAAATTTTTCGCGTAGTGGCTGGGCGGGGCAAAAATTCAAAAAAATTCGAAAAATTGTGGTTGGAGTGCGGTGAAAGGCCAGCGGGCCGCTGTATGCATCCATCGGTCGCTGGGAAAAGTCAGAACAGTTCCAGTGAGCAGCCAGCGGGTCGATGGTTGTAGTCCAGAACCTGCGAAGAATTTCAATCTACACAAAAATAAAATTAAACTCAAAAATAACTTAAAAACTCAAAATAAATGGTTGGATTGCCTCCCAACAAGCGCTTGTTTTTCGTCTTTAGCTTGACGTTCTTTGAAGCTCATGAGTTATCCCCCATTGTGGGAATTCCGTTGGAATGCCTTTGTACCAACACTCTTAGTCTTTGCCACCGCGAATGGGACTAACTTGTTGAGAACTTTCTTCCACCATTTGTATTTCCCATTGGTAGTTTTGATGACATAAACTTCAGGGTCGACTAGAGATGGAGTCTACTTCCTTTTCTTGGGTTTTTCCTGCAAGGGAGCCTTACTTAACGTAGGCTTGCTCTTTTTAGGAGGTTGAGGTAAAGTATTAACAATGAAAATAGAAGGGTTAGAAAGATCTTCCCCTTCTAGTGGCCTATAAGGCTTCGACATGTCGGTCATCATGACCACCCTGCATTCATGCTCCATCTTAGCTTGTTGCGCCTCTTCATACTTAAGCATCGCACTCTCGATGTAGTAAGTCGACTTTCCGCCATGGTCACTTATTGTGATTTCTCCTCCACCTACATCGATAAGAGCTTTGCACAACGGAAGACATGTACAAAACAAACAAATCAGATAAGGATCTATTTGACCGATTATGCGATTAATCAATTCACATGTTAAACAGATAATTGCATGCTAGAACGCAAATAATTCATGCTCAAAGAAAGTAAATCCTAAAACATTAATTCTACGGTTTAGAGTTGCCGATTTGATTCTCCAAAGAATCGTCGATTGCTCGCGCCTTCTCCACGATGATCTTCAATACTAGACCACGGATCTTCTGACTGGTTCCCAAACTGTATCTCGATATCGGAGTGGGTTGATCTTATCAAAATACTAGGACTCGAATAAAGAAGACAAAAATTCCTCACGGAGGAGAGCTGAAGAAAAAATCATCTCCTTCATTAATTAGAGAGGGACGAAATTTTCTAGGAAAAAAATAATTGTGTTTTCTCTCTCATTTATTCTCCTATTTATATTAAGTTCTTATTGGGCCCAGACAGGGATCTATGGAAGGTTTTCGATATGGCCTCACCCAATTAGCTTTTTACTAATTAAATTGAACCCACAATTTAATATAAACTTATATTGGAATATTACGAGCAACCACTACAGAAGTAATATTGCACTGCCCATCCAAATCCGAAATTACAAGTAACTCAGGTTTCCGTTATGTTTATTGTTTATTTCCGCGCTTAAGATATAAATTCCCATTAATTAATTAATGTCTGCTATGGACTTAATTAATTAACATCTTATTAATTTCAATAGTGGACTTAGCAAGAAACACTTATTTATTATTCATGGAATAATTAAATTCCAACTGGCCAGTTTCCGAATAATAAATCTTGTTCAAGCTCCTTTTGAGGACATTATCAAACGAGACTCACCTCGCGCACGATTCAACATAATAGCAATCCTAGCACCGCTAGATATTAATCACCACTACCCAATATATCAGGATTATTGGGTTGCGAAAAACCCGCACCATTTGATAAGTCAAAGTAGTGCATAACCAATACCGTATGCTCAATGCTAACGTATGTAGATTAAGAAATAGTTATTTATCAAGACCTAGTCTTTCAGTAGATAGCATAAAGACACGTCTTGCTGTTAGATTCATTCAGTGCTATACCACACCAACGTCATCTTATTTCAGAAAGGCTTAGAAATAATCGGACTGACATTGCAACCTTTCACGATAGGTAGTCTAAGCCTATCTGGGTTGTGAAATTCTTATTTTTCTTTTGCAAAGCATTGCACAGAACCGACCGTGTTACCTTAAAGTGGACGACACCCACAACCAGTCTACTAAGCAAAAGACTTAGACTTTGTTTGCTTCTTAGACATTTAAATGTTTATAAAACATCTTATAAATGCACAAGCAAACACAATGTAATAATATACTGATCCTATCCGTACGATACTGCTCGAATAATACTGAATCGGGTTAAAAGTGGATTGTAGAGTTTTTCGTATACAAACAAGATTCTATTCGCGCGAACTTGCTTGAAATATGCTTTTCAATATACCAAACCTAACACCCTCTTTGCTTGGAGCTTATAATTTTTCAAGTCTTGCTTTGATGGATGCCAATTCCTGAGATGTTTTATTCCCACATGGTCTCTTCACTGCATCTACCCTCTCGGCTTTATGCTTTTACTTGGACCAACCCCGATTGTTGGTGGCTAATTCCTCTATCACCTCCATAGCGGCAACTCCTCATTTCCTCAAGAATCCCCCGTTAGCCCCTGAATCCAACAAACTAGAAATTTTTTCGTTAAACCCATTATAAAGGATTCCTACTTGATGGTCTATTCCAAAACCATGGTTTGGGCATTTGCGGAGAAGAGCTTTGAAACGTGCGAGAGCTTCATATAGAGGCTCATCAGGTCCTTGCATGAATTGGAAGATCTCACACTTAAGCTTTAGGATGGTGTCTGGCGGGTAGTACTTGTCGAGGAAGAGTACCACTAGATCCTTCTAATTTGTGGTTTTATCTGCATGCAGACAATAATACCATTCTTTAGCAGCATCGGTTAAGGAAAAGGGAAAAACTCTTACCCTCACAATATCATCACCAACACCATTCTTTAGCAGCATCAGTTGTATTAGCTATTTCCCAAACTTGGTGAGATGTCGATTTGCGTCCTTTGTGTCTCTTCCTGCGACGGCATTTTGTTCAACTCTATTGATCAAGGGTATCCCCAACTTGAAGTTGTTGGCCTCTATCTGCGGACCTACAGGAATGTCCACAATGTTACCATGACTAAACATATTCATAACCAGAACTACCTCCCTTGCACGTTTTTCTTTTTCAACTTTTGCCCTAGCTCTCTCTGCTCGCATCTCTTCCACCTCCTTTCGGAGAGCAACGATAAGATCATGGTTGGTAGGTTCCCCATCTTGTTTCCACCACAATTTATTTCTCAAAACGTGCAAGTATGCACAGCCTGCAGAAACTACTAAAAGAAAAATATAAATGAAAATAAAAATAAAAATAAAATGAAAGCAGTAAAATCCAAAGTAGCAAAATAATCCTTTCGAAGATATCAATCACGTAGTGAATGTATTCCTCGGCAACGGAGCCAAAAACTTGATCCACTTTTTATTAACACTATAAATACATGCTAGTATACATAGTAGGAATAGTATAGCTAAAGGTCAGTACCGGATATCGATCACGGGGAAAACAATAACAAATTGGTTACCTCCTATTAAAACTTAATTACTATTTGCAAAACCGAAAGATTTTGAGAATTTTGAAAACAAAGAACAGTTTGAAAGCAATAAACAACTAGATGCAAATAAATCACAGAGATAAAAGTATAGAGATAAGGGAATTCCAAGTATGTGCGTTCACAGTTATGGTTATACAAGTTCCAACTACAATACCCTAGCACAGTTCTTACATTGGTAGGACGAGTCACCTAGTTTATGCTCATGTGATACAAACGTTGATTACTAACATTAGGGTTGTCAATCCTAAATATGTAACTCCTAAAAGCTCCTAAGACCCTTGAAAAGTCATCACTCTCAATTAACAGTGTCGGTTTAAAGGAAGCTAATTGTAGTGTCTACTAAGCGGATCTAACTAGCCAACCTCCTCTCACGATTATGTAGCAAGTTATATTAAATCATCTACGATTGTGTCACTAAATCATGAAGCATCATTATTCACTTAGAGAAGAAACAAAGTAAAAAACAAAGCGGATATTAAATAGAAAATGAATTGTATAACCAAAGTCGTTACTAACACATCCCTAGAATCCTATGAATTTAGTTAAACATGATGTAATAATCTAAAGACATAGATTGAAGGGAAAACAATTGGAACATAAAACTAAAGCAAATAAACCCAGAGGTTGAATCCTTGTAGCTTTGATGCTCTTGAATCCTTCTTCAACTCCTTGCACAATGAAGCACTCTAACTTTTAATCTCTAGAAAATATGTTGCAAAAAGAGGATCTCCAATGATGAAGCTTGAGGGGGTATTTATAGGGGATAAATCGTCTCTCATCAAATAAGGAAAAGGGTTGCAAAATATGGTAAATCTTGGAGAGAAATTAGGGCAAATCTGCTCGCCGCTCTTTTGTGGCGGACCGCTGCACCTTGGCCGGCGGTCGCCATGTATTGATCCGAGGCTTCTGACTCTTGGGTTGCGGTCGCCATGCATCTCCCGGCGGTCGTCGGGCGTGTCTTCATTCCATGCACAAATTTCCCGAAACGGACCGCTACAGAAGTGGCGGTCGCCAGCAGTGTTGCGGCGGTCGCTGGACGCTACCTGAAACTCCAGATTTCTTACTTCGCGTTTTGACTCCCTTTTTAGGCTCAAATATGCACATTTCTCACAAAACATGTCAAAATACCAAAATGTATCAAATATGCAAATAATGGACATGTAATGCAACTTTGACATTAAAAACGGACCAAATAATAGCCTTAAAACTGTGCAAAATCCGAGCGTATCAAATTATCAAATACTTCAATGAGAAATATAACTAGCACAAAGTGACAGAGCCACTATGGGACCAGTGGGCCACTTTGCCCCCAACATTTGTAGTTATTATATATATATATATAGAGAAATATTATATGTTAGGCTATTTACACTAAACCAAACCCATTTTTCAGTAAATGTCACATCAAACAGTAATTTTACTCCAACCATTTACATCAAACTCAAAACAAAAGAATATTCCACATTTACCTACTTATTTTACTTATTCAATCTTACCTACATATTTATCTAAATTACACATTAATCCCACAACACTTATCAATAATTTATTTGATTTATTTACTTATAGTATTAAATCATGTTATATATAATCACATATTATTAAAAAATAATTAATACTACTTATCGTAAAATGAATTTCAAATAATTAGAAATTTCAAATAATTAGGAATATGTGACAACTTATTAAAAAAATTATGCGTCCACTGCTCACATTATTAGTTAAATAGTAGTATAAAAAAATTAAATTACGGGTATCTCCAAAATAAATATACTCATTTCCAATCAAATTAATTCATTAGGCTTTACTTTTAATTATTAAAATTATCAGCCCAAAGCCCATTTGACTACTTACAAATAAAAACCTAAAAAAGGGCATCGTCTTCTTCGCGTAAATGTTTCTGGTTCATCTTGTTCAACAGATAA
The DNA here is from genome assembly GCF_004379255.2 of Salvia splendens. Taxonomy (NCBI): domain Eukaryota; kingdom Viridiplantae; phylum Streptophyta; class Magnoliopsida; order Lamiales; family Lamiaceae; genus Salvia; species Salvia splendens. The sequence goes on from NC_056032.1 coordinate 33,639,102, forward strand.
GTTCTTCCTTCTCCATAAATCATGTATATCTCACAACAAGAGGTATTTACGTGCAATTATCAGAAATGATTTTGCGTTTGCTACAGTGCTACTCCATCTTTGGAGTAACAACGTTCAAAAATGTAAAAAAAAGGATATTTTGGGATGGGTTTTGGGGTATGGTTGAAGGTGATTTCAACTGTAAATTTAGGTTTTTGGAGATGGTTGGAGATGCCCTTAGCTCAAAGCTCTATGTAGTGCAGATGGTTGGGGGCCAATATTCCTTTCTTTCACGCTTTCACTTATAACTTACAATTTTTTTGTCTTCTACTCATTAAATTTTATTCAAAATGCACATTTTCACTTTCATGTTTCATCTCTTCACTTTAATTATTATATTTATATTTTATTTTACTATATAATTATTACTCTTATTTTCTAATAAATGTTCAATTTTATTTTCTAATTATTTATACATGATTTTTATTTTTTTGCACTTACACCCACTTTTTATTTTATTTTTACTCACTTTAAAGAAAAACTTAAAAACATAAGAATTTATCGACAATCCTATATATTTATGGTTTCGGTCCATCACTTTTATCTGTCTCTTACGTTATTCTAATACTCATACCATAAGGTCCACAATTATTTTCGGCGATATCGACACGACAACATTTATAAATACTCCACGACTATTAAAAGCGATCTGGGCCCCCCAACATCAAAATCCTGGCTCCGTCACTTACACAAACCATGATATATATCATGGCTGTTATCCTAACTAGACATAACATGGATAGTCTACCAAACTATTGCACAACAACACTATTGCAAAATTATCATAATATTGTAACAAAATTATTTGCTTACTGCCTTAAAACGGAATTTAGTCTATTAGGCTTTGCCCGTGACTAGCCCAATTAAAACAAATTCCATCCAATCATCAAGCACAAAGAATTCGTTTATTTTTGGGCCGCAGAGCATTAACGGTTATATCACAAGATACTAAATAAAGAAATACTACTAAAACTATTATTAGTAGGTAGCGACATGTTTGCTATAAGTAGATAAAAAAGTTGAAGATGTATTAATCCTGGTAAAGGTGGACGTGTCGTGCATTGAGTGGCTGACAAGGCCTGGCGTTGTTCTTGCATCTGATGTGGAGTGGAGCCTTGAGAGCTGCTACTTGCTGTTTAGATATACATCTCGGCTGCATGTAACATATAGAAATGATGATAAAGGTTTGATACATGAAAGAGTGAAGCTGAATGTGTGATTTTTACCTTAGCGATAACAAGATAGATGAGATGCTCGGTGCAAGGAGGAACACTCGAAGACCCTGTGTATTTGTAGTATTTCCTCAGACTTGTCCTTAATTCTGCCGGATGGAATACTCCTACTTGTATCGGCGCTGTCCCCTCGCTGCTTCTGCTTCTGCTTCTGCTTCTGTACTCACTCCCCAGTTCATACAGTTTCTTGTCTATCTGCACTTCATTCATTAATCACTCTACTACAGAGGGAGAGGGAGAGGGACGGAGGGAGTACTACTATATTGAGTTTCAACTTTCAAGTGTGACTGACCGTTTGAAGAACTTGATCAGGCCGTCCAAGCTGGAAAAGGGTGGCTACTACTAACACTTTGCCATCGTCGGATACGTGCACCATGTGAAGCTCTGCCGCAAACCTATACATGCATGTTACCAAAGGAAATTCATTGATCCTGTCACTCATCATATATATACTAGCTAGCTACCTGTTTCCATTGATTCTATGCTCAGATGGCGAATGCCAGTGCATTTGCTTCAGCCTATACTGCTTCTCATCTAGACTTATCTCTCCTGTATCATCAGGGTACTCAATCTGCATCACACAAATTAAGTTATACTAGCACTTTGATTTCGATCAAGCCAAGTTGAAATCTTACCGCAACGGTGAACTTATTATCGACCAAAGTGACATTCACGGCCCAGTAATTTCTTATGAGAGGCTTCCACTTGCTGCTTCGAACAGCTCTGGCAGAGACAGTGGCGGAGGGAGAAGGGACATTGGGGGTACGAGTGTACCCCCAAATTTTTCTCATCTTAGTGTATTATTGAGATGAAATTTCCAAATAGCATCGCTAGCCTATCGGTAGTTGAACCATATCTTACAACGCAGAGCCGAGTTCGACTCCTCCTCATCACATTTGTTTGCAGATTTAATCTTTTATTATTCTATTTAGATTTTAGGTCGTTTTTTTAAATGTAGGTCGATTCCTCCTCATCACACGTGTTTATGGATTTTTTTCTTTTATTATTCTATTTAGATTTTAGGTAGCTTTTAAATGTTATTTCTTTTTATTATTTTATTTTATATTTTAGATATTAGGTAGTTGCAATTTATTTTAGTTAACATTTTAATACTCGATTCCTCCTCATCACATGTGTTTGCAGATTTTATTTTATATTATTCTATTTAGATTTTAGGTAGTTTTTTTAATGTTATCTCTTTTTTATTATTCTATTTTATACAGATTTTAGGTAGCTTTTAAATGTTATTTTTCTTTTTTCTTTAAGTATATTTTAGATATTAGGTACTTGCAATTATTTTAGTTAACATTTTAATACATGGCGTTAATTCAAAATATTCAATTTTCCGTCCCTTTTTTAGATATTAGATAGTTTACAATATGATTATGTGACTTTAAACTTGAACATTATTTTTTTGGATATATTATTTTTAATATGGTATGGATTTATTTTATTATATAATTCGCACCCCCCGTTTAAAAAGTCTGGATCCGCCACTGGGCAGAGACGATGTTAATGGGCGACTGCAGTTTCCCAGTTGCGCAGAGGGAGAAGTTGGGATTCAAACTCGCCCACTTGTCCGGCCCCGTTGCTCCTGAGTACGTGAATTGCAGCGTTTCCTCTACCTCTGATCAATCCAAACATCAAATTTCCTATCTATAAACACGGATGTAAGTAAATATTAATATGGAGAGACAGACAATCATACTACTACTTGTACTTGTAGTCAAAGCATCTGAGCCCAGAATAATCAGCACACTAACTGTCAAAGTGAAGAAACCGAACCGAGCAGCCATGGAAATATCCAGAGATTTTGAAGTAGAAATGGTTTGTTATTGATGTACATATCATACATACTGCTGAATTATCACCTTTGAATAAAGATGTGTATGCGACAAACACAACTTGCATACGTAGGCCCACTTCCACTTTCTTAATCTTCTTCGCGCCCTCAACTTTTGTTAAGGGAATTCCCCTCAACGCAGCGATCGTCGACGAGGAGTCGACGACGAATCAAACGAACGGTGGACGTCTCAAGCTTTCCCTGAGATCAGCTCCAATTTGTAACTTGCGTGAAAAGAAAAGAACGAAACTAGGGTAAAAATATTATGTTATTTCTCAAATGTAATTCATAACATTCTCCCCTTTTATATCTAAGGACCCTAGACGATTCGACTCTCTTTTGCGATCCGGGAAAGAATCGACAAGAAAACCCGGAAAGGGGCTTATTGGGCCCGACTCTTAAAAATAATAAAAACCGTTCATAATGCTGAAAAGAAAGGAAATAAAGCAACAAAAAATAAATTTAACTATCTAGGAAACCATGCGCCTACTCCCGCTTCTTCTGCCGCTTCCCTACTTCGAAACGAAGTCGCCGTATCGAACCACCGGCTTCCGCTGCCTCTGAGGTCGCTCATTTTGCTTAGGCTCTGTCTCTTGTACCTTGTCTACCTCCGTCGTCGCGAAGTCCCCTGCCATCTCCCCTGTACGCGCGGCTTCAGCCTCCAAGAGCTGCCTTGCGTCTTCAGTCGGGGTCTCCACACGCGGGTTTGTAGTAAACTCCGTATCAACTCCCCCCTCGTTAAGAGGCTCCTTGTCCGCAAGGAGCTCCGGAAAATGCTTCTCGATTACAGACATTGGCTCCCACGTCGGAGTCGCTCCCCCATCATCACTCCACTGTATGCGGCCTTCCTCCGAGGCTGCACCCTCACACCACACTGTTCTCCTCTCCAATAATGCCGTTGGTCGGGCGATGGGATGACCCCGAGCAAACACCACCGGAAACTCGGACGCATTACGCCCCGACCCCTCCACAAACGGCCTCAACAAGCTAACGTGGAACACGTCATGGATTCGACTCCCCTCTGGCAGCTTCAATCTGTACGCCACTTGCCCAATGCGTTCGAGGATCTCAAACGGCCCGTAGAATCGTCGTGCCAGTTTCACCGAAATTGGGCGCGCGACGGAGTGCTGTCGATGCTGCTGCAACTTCAAGAGCACTCTATCTCCTACCTCGAACTCCAAATGCCGTCTATGGCGGTTTGCCGCGGCACGCATGCGAGCCTGTGCCTTCTCCAAATTTCGCCGTAAAGCAACAATCAACTCCCCTCTCTGCCGAATATCTCTCGCCACGGTGGGTGGCGTTGCAGCCGAAGGCTGTGCCGCGATTAGAGGGGGGGGTTCGCAACCGTACAACGCGTGAAATGGTGACGTGCCCAGACCCTCGTGGTAGAAGCAATTCAATGCTAGCTCCGCCCACGGTAAAAAATTCACCCACTTTGTCGGGCGATCAGCCACAAACGCCCTCAGATACTGCTCTAGGCCCCTATTTCGCACCTCCGTCTGGCCGTCCGTCTGAGGATGATAGGCCGTCGAGAAGTGCTGCTTGGTGCCACTCAACTTAAGCATATGCTCCCAAACGTCGCTTAAAAACAGAGGGTCTCTATCCGACACCAGCGTCTTCGGAAACCCATGATGTTTCACCACCGTATCAATAAATAGGTTGGCCACTCTCCCCGCGTCGAACCGTGCCGGAAGAGGAGCGAAATGCGCGTATTTAGACAGCCTATCCACCGCCACCAAAATCGTAGTGTACCCCCGGGACTGCGGCAAACTTGTGATAAAGTCCATCGACACATCCTCCCATACTTGAGACGGTATCGGTAATGGTTGCAATAGGCCTGCCGGTTTCTGTGTCGAGTACTTCGTCGTCTGGCACTCGAAACACACCTCAACGAAACGTCGTACATCTCTGCGCATGTGTCGCCAGAAGAAGGACGTAGCCAATCGGCGGAAGGTGCGGTCAATCCCCGGATGGCCCGCCATTGGGGTACTATGGTGCTCATAAATGAGTGCCTCCTTTGCCGCAGACGTAGTAGCGACCACCACCCGTCTGTCGAAATACAACATCCCCTCTGTGACCGAGAAGTGAGGGCTTGCGCTACCTTTCTCAACGGCGATATGCAACTCCAGCAATTCACCCAACGTGCGATTCTCCTCGCGCAAGATATTCATGATGTCCGGGATTGGGTGACTCACGGCCGATAGGAGCAGGGCCTCGGCGTCTGGGCTAGGAATCTCCACATCGCGTCGGGACAGGGCATCAGCCGCCTTATTTGACGCTCCCGTCTTGTATTCGATGCGGAATTTGTATCCCATCAACTTACGCACATACAATTGCTGGTCGGGGGTCTGGATCACCTGCTGTAACAACTCCTTCAGACTCTTCTGGTCGCTCCGTATAACAAATTCCCGACCCAATAAGTATTGCCTCCATTTTTGAACCGCCTCCACGATCGCGTACAGCTCCTTATGGTAAGTTGATGTCACTCGCCGCCGCGGACCAAGTTTCTTACTGAAGAAAGCCAAAGGGTGGCCCTCCTGGAGCAATACCGCGCCCACTCCAAACTCCGAAGCGTCGGTCTCCAAATAGAACGTCTTAGTGAAGTCGGGTAATCGTAAGACAGGAGCCGACGTCATGGCCGCCTTTAGCGCGATAAAGCTTTCCTCCGCTCTGGGTGACCAATCAAATGCATCCTTTCTGAGCAGCTCGGTCAGAGGAGCTGCAATCAACGCATACCCTGCGATGAAGCGTCTGTAATAACCGGTCAGGCCCAGAAATCCGCGCAGCTGTTTTATCGTGACCGGGACTGGCCAAGCCACCATAGCCTCAATCTTACTAGGGTCTGCTCGCAACTGGCCATTCTCAATCAAATGGCCTAGGTAGTCCACCGTTGTGCAACAGAAAGTACACTTTGATAACTTCACAAAGAAACTATGCGAAGCCAGGATAGAGAGCACCTCCTGTAAATGGGTCGTGTGGCTATCCATACTCGGGCTGTAGATCAGAATGTCGTCAAAAAACACTGTGACAAATTGACGGAGCAGGGGACGGAAGATGTCATTCATTGCCGCCTGAAAGGTGGACGGGGCGTTCGTCAAGCCGAAGGGCATAACCAAGAACTCAAAAAGCCCATCGTGCGTGCGGAACGCCGTTTTAAACACATCCTCTGAGTGCATCCTAATCTGGTGGTACCCTGCTCTCAGATCCAATTTCGTGAAGACCCGTGCTGTTCCGAGCTCGTCAAATAACTCGTCTGTCGTTGGGATGGGGAAGTGATCCGGTACTGTTGCTGAGTTAAGGGCTCTGTAATCGATGCAAAACCGAAACGACCCATCCTTCTTCCTAATGAGAAGCACCGGTGACGAAAAGGGGCTGTGACTGCGCCGGATGATCCCTGAATCCAACATTTCCCGAACCTGACGTTCTATCTCCGTCTTCTGAAAATAGGGATATCTGTAGGGTCTGACATTCACCGGTTTCGAGTTGGGTAACAGGTGAATCCGGTGATCAAAGGGACGCGGTGGGAGCATCCCCGTTGGAACTCTGAAAACTCCGCTGTTGTTCTCCAAAATCGCCACAATAAAGGGTGGAAGATCCACCGGAAATGATGCGGCCTCCTCGGCTACATCCGAGGCTGGCGGTAACTGTACTACTTCAAAAAAATGTGCGTCTTGCGCGTGTAGGCACAATAACGAAGCCGCACGGAGAGATACCTCCCTTGGCTCTAGTGGGGTCACTTTGAGACACACCGGCACTCCCTCTCTCAGGAACTCGATAGTACCTGCCACGAAGTCGTTCGTCACCCGCTGCAACGAATGTAGCCACTCCAATCCCAGTACCACATCGAGCCCGTGTATGGGTAGAATGTGTAGAGTAATCGTAAAGACTTCTTGTTGAATCTGGAGCCTTGTGTTCACACTGGCGAACGAACACACCAAAAACGCCCCATTCCCCACATATACCCTGAATGGGCGCACCGCCGTGAGGGCCAATTTCAGCTTCTCGGCCATTCAGGGGTGTAAAAAATCATGGGAACTGCCCGTATCTACCATCACCTGAACCGGCTCTGGCCCAATCTGGCCCTGAAGAACCATATACCCTGGTCGGGGCTTCCCCTTCATCGCGTAAATGTGCGAAAGGTCGGCGGTAACTACTTCCTCCGCTGACTGCTCCTCGTCCACTCCCTCGTGGTCACATTCATCAGCACACATGTAAGCCAGGAACGTCTTCTTGCAGACATGTCCGGGTATCCATTTCTCCGGGCAGTACCAGCACAGGCCCTTCCGAGTTCGTTCCGCCTTCTCTGCCGCAGACACCCTGATCACCGGTATTCCCGCGTAGTTTGCGGTTGGGGACGGATTTGGGTAGCCCGGTAAGGTAACAGACCCAGGTATCGGGGGCTGGGTGGACCCGTTTCCCGATGGTGCTCTCGTCTCCCGAGGCTGCCACTGCCGTTTCTGAAAGGCCGGTTGCGCTGGCGGTCTCTCCACGGCCGCGTCGAATTCAACCGCAAGCGCCATCGCGGCTGCCACCGAAGGTGGATACTGAAATTTCACCTGATTCCGGACTGGTTGCTGTAAACCCTCAACATATAAAGTCACCAATCTGTGTTCCGGAACCTCGCGGACTCTATTCAACATCCCGTCGAACTCCGCCGTGTAATCCGCCACCAACCCCGTCTGACGCAGCTTTGCTAACACACCAAAATAATCCACAAAGCACTTGGGGTCAAAGCGGCGTCGAACATCCTCCAAAAATTCACTCCATCTCACCGTGGGGTTTCCCTCGCGATAGTTAAACACCCATTCTGCCACCTGCGGATCGAAGAGCATAACTGCATAATGTAAACGCTGCTCCTCCGGAAGCATAAAGTGATCGAAGTAGAACTGGACCCTCGAAATCCAACTGACGACGTTGGAGCCGTCAAATCGAGGAGGCTTCATCGGTAACCCGGAGGGTTTGTCCCCGAACGGTAACTGCTGCTGCTGCCGAGCGCCGGGTGGTTCCCACGATGGTCTACTCCCCTGGCCGTGGCGGTCACCGAGGCGAGGACCCCACGTATCCCACGCCGGGGAAGGCCGAGACGCTGATGGTAGCTCCCACGCGGATTGCTGCTCCTGCAGCGCTAGCCGCTGGGCTGGGCTGGGCCGCGAAGAATTGGACGGGCCAGTAGGGTTCTGGCGAAACCCGTCACCCACGCCAAAACAGGGCCCGCTGGCCGGCAGAGGCGGCGTGGTCATGCTCACCGCCGTGAACGGGGGAGCAAAGGCCAAATTCATATCCAAGGATTGCGGGGGGGACCTGCTGTACGGTGGGGCAGGCTCCTGGCGCTGCTGTTGCCGATTCGACAAAGGCCGACGTTCCAAATCATCCAAGCGGGTCTCAACCCTACCGACGCTGGCGACCAGATGTTCCAACATGGTGCGGATTGGGTCCAGAGGTGGGGAATCCTCCGTCGGCACGAGAATCGGATCAGATATTGATGGCAACGAACACATAGGGTCAGTTCGTCCCACAGCAGATTGAAAATCAGACATGAGATCAACAATGGAAGCACCAATTGTTAAGGGAATTCCCCTCAACGCAGCGATCGTCGACGAGGAGTCGACGACGAATCAAACGAACGGTGGACGTCTCAAGCTTTCCCTGAGATCAGCTCCAATTTGTAACTTGCGTGAAAAGAAAAGAACGAAACTAGGGTAAAAATATTATGTTATTTCTCAAATGTAATTCATAACATTCTCCCTTTTTATATCTAAGGACCCTAGACGATTCGACTCTCTTTTGCGATCCGGGAAAGAATCGACAAGAAAACCCGGAAAGGGGCTTATTGGGCCCGACTCTTAAAAATAATAAAAACCGTTCATAATGCTGAAAAGAAAGGAAATAAAGCAACAAAAAATAAATTTAACTATCTAGGAAACCATGCGCCTACTCCCGCTTCTTCTGCCGCTTCCCTACTTCGAAACGAAGTCGCCGTATCGAACCACCGGCTTCCGCTGCCTCCGAGGTCGCTCATTTTGCTTAGGCTCTGTCTCTTGTACCTTGTCTACCTCCGTCGTCGCGAAGTCCCCTGCCATCTCCCCTGTACGCGCGGCTTCAGCCTCCAAGAGCTGCCTTGCGTCTTCAGTCGGGGTCTCCACACGCGGGTTTGTAGTAAACTCCGTATCAACTTTTTTCGCGCGTCTCCCTTTATGTCAATGACATCTGTTCAGAGGCAATTCATCATCGCAGAAAGAGACAGCTGACCTTACCTCATCAGATCCAATGCCTTTTTTATTAGTCCTAATGTGGACAAATTTTCCTAAAAAAGTGTGGACACGCCCACAACCACTCCTAAATTTTCAATATAAGTATGAATTTTGAATTATTTAGTATGCTATCAAGATTCATGATTCTTCACCTCACGCACGAATTCTTTGGAAGAAAGCTGATTTATATATAATGAGTCACAAAAAATATGAAAATTTGTTTATAGTTACAGTGATTTTCTATCAAGACAATGATTTATATATAATGATGAAGAAGTAGTCCACCACGACAGAGAGTGACCGATTCAGAGATGAATACTGACAGTCAATTTCTGAACAATACCAGGTATAATGATACAGATGTTCCAGTATACAAATGCTGATTACATGGCATTTTACACAACACCTACGACCTGAATACTAGCACAATATCTCACAAATTGTGCTTTGTTAACCTCTGGAAGTCCTTTTGATAAATGACAGAAATCATAGACGAATGATATTCTTGATTCAGACATTTTCCTCTAAATATCGGGAGAAGATTACATGATACGCAAGAATATCAAAGCATTAAGCAGTTGTATCTTCACAGAATAGCTTCATGTGATGTGAATGGTGTAATGGTCTAACCATGTATGGGAAAAGCTGTTTGCCTCCCATTTGGGAAACCTTGGGACAAAAATTTGGGCCATTTCTTGGACAAGGATAATACAAGACATCAAGATCCAAAACTGCAACAATTTCCCGAACCTATTATGATCATATCAAGTGTTAGTCGCCAAGTTGGTGCTATAGAGATATACAAGTATATTATTATGAAGATACCTTGCGACAAAATGGGCAGCTGGAGGTATTTCCATCATAATCGACATGGCAACATACGCACTTAGTTTTCTTTCAAGCAGATGAATATAACAGAAAACGAACTAAATTCGAGTACCTTTCGTATTCATAAATCTCAATTGGCTTCTCAGGGCGAGGGCCTAACTTTGAAGTCTCCTTCAACTTAAAACCTGAATAAGAGTGGATCTTCAGAGAAATACTATTCATGTCAATAGTGAAGAGTATAGGAAAGTTACCAGCAAATCCTAGAGCATACTGATCAGGTGGAATCTCCGATGCTGGCACGAGGTTCAGAGGATACCTGTCACGTGATGAAGTGATACGTGCATATTTGTCGATATCTTTTCCATATATGTTTAGGATATTTTCTTATTCCTTAAGTTAGGGTATTTAGCATTATAAATAGGTGTCATTGTTATTCCTTTAAGCTTGAGTTGTCGACGGGATTCTACCTCTCGGGACTTCTCTTTTATCATCTCCGGCATCTTGATAAGGGAATTACCCTTGTCATGAATTGTTTGAAATTAAGCAAAATGAAGTTTAAAATAATAAGTTTTCTAAGCTTTTCTATCACCTTTCATTCAACTATATACTATTACTATATTGGATTACGCATAGTAAAAACAAATAAATAAATGAAATAGGAGGGGAGGGGAGGGGAGGAGAGGAGATACCCGGAGACAAGCACACTAGTGGTGAGGCGAAAGAGCAAAGCGAGAGAAGCCCCCATAATGTCGAAAACCCTATCGGGGCGGATGGAGAATGGTTTGGGCGGCGGCGCCTTGAAATTGGGGGCGGAGATATCGAAGGGAATGGCCTATTTGCGGATAACTTCACCCTGAATACTCTGCCGTTGGTGGCTCTGTTAGACGACACCGGCCAGAATGCAGGAGCTGCGGTGTAGGTCAACATTCCGGGCATGGTTATGCCGAGCAATGGCGCAGAGTGATATTTGGAGTTAAACACGACAGGTGAGACAGTTAATCACCAGGTTTCGGTTACTAAATTCCTTTTCAAAATTTTATCAAAATTTAACGTAGTGTAGTGTAGCAGAGGTTTTGTTAGGTTGGGCTCAGAATAAAATAACATGTGTTTTGGGCTATAGGAGTATAAGAGCATCCACAACCGTGCTCTTGTCAGCGGCACGGTTGTGGGCCCGGGCGGTACTGTTCATGCCTGCTCTCTGGCAATAGCACAACACCCACAACTGTGTTCTTCCGCAAGGACGAGCACAATTAATATAAAATTCAATTAAACAAAAATATTTCCATAATATTAAAATCCATTTAAAAACCACAATAAATATTACAAATTACAAATAAAATAAAAAAATACATAATTAAAATCCTAAAAATTAAAAATTACATAATTAAACTCCTTAAAATTAAAAATTACATAATTAAAATTCTAAAAATTAAAAATTACATAATTAAACTCCTAATAAGACTACGCATCCGGCGGGATCAACCCCAATTGTTTTTGGAGATCTTTTATCATGGTCTCGTGTGTTTCAAGTTGCGTGGGGATCATAGATGACCTATCGGCCATATTGAGTTGGCTTAAGAGCATCCACAGCGAGTTGTTCGGGGGTAGAGGTGGCACATAGGGAGCGGGAGCGGCTTCGGGAGTGGCTTCGGGAGTCGAGCCGCGACGGCGGTTGGCCGCCGCCTTCTTCCTTCCTTGGGGGCGGCGTTGGGAACCGCTCGGTCCGGCGTCGGGGCTACCCAGGTTAGCTCCGGCGAGTTGGCTAGCCACTTCTTCCGAGCCGGAGTCGGATAGGGCTACCGACCTTGATCGTTTGGAGGAGCCGCTAGAGGAGGATGTTATGCCTCCCTTATACTTCGGGTGCGTCCGCGTCTCCTGCCAAACGTTAAGATATTTGAACGACTTACCGTTCATGGATTGGTAGGTGCTCAGCGCGGCGGTGATGATGTCGACCTCGCTTCGGCCGCTCCCGGCATTCCGGGACTCCTGGATGAAATAGCCGTTGAACTTGCCAATTTCTTCTTTGGCTCGGCCGATGCAATTGCGCAACATACTCTCGTTGCGCTCGATCGTTCCCGGCGGCCGGTTTGCATTGTACCGGCTAGAGACGCGCCACCAAAAGTGATCGCCGGATTGGTTCGTTCCAACCACCGCATCTTCGGAGATTTCCAAGTACGCCTTGAACAATCTTTCCATCTCCGCCGGTGAGTACGGTGTGCGGACACCGGCGCGAGATGGAGGAGTCGGCATTTGGGAAGGGGCGCGAGGCCTAGGCTCCGGTGTCCACCCGTAGCGCCCATCGGAGGCACCTTGATCGTCGATTGGGTATGGCCGGTAGCCACCCGGAACGCCCGAATCTTGGGTGAGAGGAGGGGCCGAATATTCCGTTTCCGGACTAGGAAACGGTTGTGAACCGAACCATTCGGGGTTCCAACCGTGGGAGCCCGAAGGGTTATCGTCTTGGCCGGACATAGTGATGTTGTAGGGTATGAAAGAATGAAGATGAAAATGGATATGAGAGAATGGAGATGAGAATGGATATTGGAGAATGATGATGAGAGTTGTGTAGTTTGATATGAATTTTTGGGGTGAAATTGGAGGTATTTATAGATGAAAGTGTGTATTTTTGGGGTAAAAAAAATGAAAAAAAATTAAAAGGGTGTAAAAAACGGTTATAAACGGATATATTTTTTTGGGGAAGTGAAAAAAAATTTATTTTTTATCGGTTTTTTTAATAAAAAACCGATTTTTTAAAAAAATAATAAAAAATGTTTAAACACAACGGCTATGCCGTTGACGAATGGGAGCGCGCCACGTGTGCGTCCGCTAGCACGAACGTGCTCGATACATCGAGCAGCGCCGTGCCAGCGGCGCGAGCGCAGCGGTGGCGTCGGACGCCACCGCTGCGCATGCTCTAATAAATGGACCGAATGATATAGGATAATTTAATTTTGGAAAAAAGGAGTGGGTGCCGTACCGAGTTGGCAATTTAAGTGGCAGAATCAGAAATTATAAAAATGCTGGGTTGGCTATTTAAGTGGCTTAATCAGAAATTAAAATAAGTCTGCTGCTGAAATTTTTTATAATTATTTAATTTTATACTAAAATATAATTTTTATTACAAAAAAATATTCTCTACTGTGACACCGTATCTCAAAGCTTTACGACACTTTTGATCTGAACAAAAAATATACTAATATTTTTATTCAATATAAAATTATAAATAGTACTTATAATATAATTTATGAAAACATAAGTGAAAATTTTGACTTCGGAGATTATAATCACATGCTATAGTATAATAGTAAATAATATAAATAAAAATAAAGAAAATGAAATCTAATAAAGCACAACATGAATTGATTATGCGAATTATTTAATTCATACACATAACACACGTAAGAGCATCCACTATAACACGCCCGCGGCTATAGCCGCGTTTGGGGCGGAAGCGGGGCGCCTTATAGTGGCGGAGTTGTCCGCCCCGGAGGTGGACGCGGCGAGGGGGGAGGGAGGCGGCGGACGCGGGATAGCCGCGTGCGGGGCGAGGACGCGGCGATGGAGCTATAGCCGCGCCTATAGGCGCGGCGCCTATAGTGTAACGAGGAAGAAGCCGCGGCTATTCGGCGCGAATTTTTTATTTTTTTTTTACATTTCAATTCACCTATAAATACACCCCACTCCATTCATTATTTTCACACCATTCAAACACAACATCTATACAAATTTCTCTCACTACAATTTGGGGTCGGAAATGAACAATTTGTGGAGAGACAACTGGAATGCTCTGATTCAACAGGTGCAACAGGATGTAGCGGCCCGTTTGGCGGAGGATGCGGAGGATCCGATCCCTCGCACCATTACTCATCGGCGGACAATCCCACGAGACCTTGGTAGTGATTTGTACTAGATTCAATGTAGTGTGTGATTTTAATTTTAATTTAGTGTGTAATTCTAATTTTAATTTGTATTGTATTTGTATTTTTATTTTTATTTTTATTTTTATTTTTAATTCGTATAGTCGGCCTTTCTTAATCCACTAATTAGAGCCCGATAAATTTGTTAATAATTACTTGATATATTATAAAATGAAAGTTGATTATAAAATTTTGGGGCTATTGGAGTTGTCCACTATAGTGGCGGAAATAGAATTTTAGGGCTATGGATAAAAAATTGGGGCTATGGACAAAAAATTGGGGCGGGGCTATTGGGCGTGTCCACCTTATAGTGGACACCCTAATAGATACAGTACTTGAATTGGGATTTGAAAATTGATAGAAATTTGTAGACACATTAATGAAAAAAGAAGTAATTGCGATACTACAAATTACAGAAATAACAGCTAATAATTTGATTTGATTTGATTTGATTTGATTTGAAATATTACATCATGAGAATTGAATGGCAAATGTAAATAGGCTACTAAATGTTAATGGGCTTTGGGCCATTAAATTTTACTACCCCATTATCCATTTTTAATCCAACAGTCTCTTTGGTTTTATTTATTAAACTAAAATAAAAATATATTTTTATTTTTAATCCAACAGTCTCTTTGGGCCATTATCCATTTCTAAAATAAAAAAATATATCAAAAATAAAATGCTAGTTTTAATTGAAAAGCTAAAAGGTAAACGTGCAAACTTACATATTTTGGGAGCATTTCAGTCCGATAAAAATAAAAAATAAAAAAAAAGGTGCAAAAATGCTAGTGTAATCGAAAAGCTCAAAAAGTAAATGCAAATCTATATATTTTGGAAGCATTTCAGTCCGATAAAAATGAAAAAAATTGCAAAAATACTAGAAACGAGACAAACTCAAAATTCAGAGACTTCCCATGATATTTTTTCCAGAGATTATTAATGTACAAACGTTTGTCTCAAACCTTATAGACTTCCCATGATATTTTTTTCAGGGATTATGAATGTACAAATGTCAAAGTTCAAGAACAATTTATACAATTGTGTGTAAATTAAGGAATGGAATCATCATGAATAAGAAAAGCACAAATTATTGTATATAGAAGTGCCCACGGTTTGGAACCGGCGATTCCGATTTTTGATATTGTTGAACCGGGACCAAACCGCGAGGATTTTTCGCGGTTATGGTTCTGGTTCCAAAACCGCCGGTTTCGGTTCCGAACATGCGATTTTTCGGCGGTTTTTCACGGTTTCAAACTGCCGATTTTCGGCGATTATTGGCGGTTCGGCTCAGTTTCACGGTTTTCCGGTGATTTTTCGCAGTTCCAGCACAATTTCGGTTTGAAAATTTTCGAACCTGAACCGAACCACGGTTCAGAAAATAATGGTTTCGGTTCGAATAAATTCTCACGTTTCTGGTTCGGAACCGTAACCGCCGGTTATGATTTCGCGGTTAACCGCTGGAACCGTAAACCTTGACACCTCTAATTGTATATAATTATAAGAACCAATTAGCTTTAACATTTTTTTATTTAAAAAAGGACGATCAACTTCCTTAGTCCCCAATGTAGAAAGAATAAAAAAGATCAGCAATAAGAAAAGAAAAAAGAAGTGAATTCCCACATATATCAGACATAAAAATGATGCTCCATGAAGTCGGTGGGAAGCATGTCAGATTTTGATTAGAAGAAATCAAATAAGTGGAAAGATTGGATAATCAACAACTATATATGATTGAGATCGACGATGATATATACTCCCTCTATCCCCAAAAAATAGGTATTTTGAATTCGGCACGAATTTTAATGCAAAATTAGTAAAGTAAGAGAGAGCTAGAGAAAAAAAGTAATTAAAGTATTGCCAGTGGGGAATGAGTCTCACCTCATTAGAGAGAAAAGAGTTTCCAAAATTAAAAAATACATATTCTTGTGGGACAAACTAAAAAGGAAAAAGTGTATATTCTTGTGGGACGGAGTGGTATATATTATTGATATTGCAACTTTGGGTTTACCTGTGCATTGCAATATCTCAATTCTGCTATTTGAAGAAAAAAAATAGCTTCAATCCTAATTTTGATTACATTTCCTGTTGCGCACTAAATCTTTTATGATCATAAGTGAAATTATTTTTTACTCAAAATATCCACCACTGCATGATATTGATAATGCATATTCTGGATTCTCCAAAACTGCAATTGTCTTGAACACAAATGGCAACATTGCTATCTGCTAAATTTATGTAGCTGCTAGATATTTTATATTGCTCAATGCTCATAAGTATATAATGGTAGATTCACCTTATTCCTTTTTACAGTATTTATTCTTAAATTTTTGTTTCTTGCCTACCACTTAATTACCCAATGGCATATGGATTAAATATTGCACGATTAACAAGTTGGTCTACATATTCATAAAAGGGCTGGCACCCTTAAAAAGATTGCTTGTTCCAAAAATACTCATCATGATAGTGATAATTGATGAAGACTCTTAAGATTTGATTAATAATCACCACCAGTCTATCACTCCACCCACATATTTAAAACAGTGAAATACTATATAGATAATTCCTAAATTTTGTACGGTGCGGTTTACGATTCCTTGGAAAAAAATTACAAACTCAATCCCAAAAAAAAAAGAATATTTGAGACAGGACTATAATTAATGCATAATCGGTGAAGTAAGAGAGATGAAGATAATGATAGTTAAAGTATTGTTAGTGGATATTGTGATCTATACTATTATTAGTGTTTAATGCTGTGTTCTAGTGGTATAAATTATATATAATTAAACTATATATGTGCAATGAGTTTGGGAGATTTTTCCATAAATGGAAATGAGATATTTTTATAACACTGATGAAAAATAAAAATACCTTTATTTTTATGGGACGTGGGGTATCATAAAAAATTCAAGGATTTTGATAGGTGTTTTGCATTTTTTTTCAACTTTTTGGAACTATATATAAAATTCAAATTAGAATTTATTAATCCTTTATGTTTACCAAAGGCTCTTTTTGTGAATTAAATTTTTATTTAATAAATTCTTATTTTAATTTTATACTATTTTTTTATCAATCTTATATGATTATAAATTATTATGAATTAAAAATAAGAGATCGACACTATGAATAATGATAATGAAAAGACAAAAGCAATCTCAAGATTCAAGGTTACATACTCAAGTTAAGAAGACTTTGGGTTTCTCAAGTTAACTTCTAACTCCAACTTTGATGTGTTAGGCAATCACACACGCCTACATACACAACACACATCACTATACTATTTCATGCAATCAGGGAGAGACAAGACATTTTATCTCCAGAAATTGTCAAAAAAACCACATCCAACTCAGTTCATCCAGTAACGTATTCGATTCCGAAAAGTTCTACTGGTGCCTATTTAGTTCTCGACAGTATATTGTACTACTGTTTTGCGGTTACATAATGATCAAAATCGACTACCAATAATTTGTAAAGGCGGGTTAACTTTAAACAGCCAAGGACTCTTGCTGAGAATGCCAGGTGACTACATCCTTGTAAGGTAAATTACCGCCAAATATATTTAAAGCACTGCCAACTGTGACATCTACACGGCCCTTCCCCGCTGTTTTTATCTTCTCTAAATCAGCCATAGTCGTCACTCCACCAGCATAGGTCACCGGAATCTAATAAACAGACAAGAAACCATTCAAACTACAGAAGCTTAAAAGATAATGAAAAGGCGTAACTCAACAGTAGATTGTGTAACATCCATAAGGAAACAGACATCAAACAGTATATCCAAGCAAACATACTGGTGAATGCTCGCCAAGCAATTCCACGAGCTCTTCATCAATTCCCAACCTGCAACATTGAAGCAGGAAGATAAATTGGGATGTTAAGTTGCAGACAAACTTCATGAATTCACACCAACAGAAGCAAAATGTTCCAGATTGGTTGTCAGGTTTATCATGAATAATACTTCAGGAAGATAAAAGGAGCTAATTAGCTTCAAGATGTACTTTTTTCCTTCAACATCTACTCCATGAACAAGAAATTCATCAGCATGCCCCGCAAGAAAATTTAACACCTCTTGATCAAGAAACACATCAGTGAACTTCTGCCATCTATCCGTCACAACAGCATATCTCCCATCCTACATGAGAAGAAGAAAGAAAAGTTAAACAGCTTTTTATCATCTGCTAGCATCCTTGATATACTGACAGAGGCACCAGTTTTCTCTTTTTCACATATATTATCATGTGGAAGCGATGTACCTTCTTTCTACAACTGAGATCCAACACAAGTCTTTCTTTCCCAACAGCATGAGCAAGTTCCTTTAGCCTTTCAAAATCAACTTGTCCATCACTGAATACATACTGCGACAACCGTAAAGAAGTACCAATTCATAAGGATCCACATATAAAAAACTTATGGACAGCATGTTAAACATCCAAAAATAACTCATGTAAAATCCTAAACACAAGTAGAGTACAAATCAGTGAAAGGATGTTTTAACAATTTTAACAAGTGACTGCATAGCAAAAAATCAAGTCTACTTGTTTTCATAACTATCACAACAGTAGAAATATGAAGTTCTAGGCTATGCATAAGGAAACATGTGGGATACCAAAAATCTACTTCATTGAAATACACCAAATTAAAACGTACGGATGTAACAATAACATGGCTTGCTCCTTCGTCAATGTAAGTCAAGGCATTGCTTGTATTGATACCACCCCCAACTTGCAAACCACCTGATATTTTCATCGCACAGTAAGTATACTAGCAAGAGCATCTGTAGGTCAAGATTTACAATCGGAGATCATATATTAACGTGTAAGGATACTCTACATAACCTCTCAGCATGATTTTAATATATAGCTCAAAATAGTGTCTCTAGTAACATTGGACAAGGATAAGGTATTAACAGAGAGTGACGATAATTAAGGAATTGACTTCAGCTATTCAAGATCCAGCTAACTTCAGCCCAAGACTGCAGCATCGGGTGTATTATGGTACCTGGATAGGCATGTAATGCTTCAACTGCTGCTGCTTTGCTCAATGGATCAGCCCCAAGCATGATCACATGGCCACCAGTAAGCCCATCGTCCTTATACATTTTAGCATATTCTGCAGCTGAAATATCAGATTCGTAATTAGTGACAAGACTTGAATCTCCCTCTTTAGAATCTCGAAGAGTGGATCCAACAATCTGTTTCACTTTCCCCTGAAAGATAGTCACCACATTGGTGTTAGTCATCCGTAGTCAATACTAATAAGGTGACACCACAAGAAGCGAAAAAAATCAGTCATGCTGCTCGTGCAGTATATCATTTGAATGCTATGGATGTAAATGCGAAAGAAAACCAACAAGAAGGCATTCCTAACATGTTATCCTTCATTAGAGGAAAGACCATCATGATTCTACAACTTTCTATGAAAAAAGCAATGTAGATAGTTGCTATTTCAAATCAGGGCATTCCCCAACGGATACGAGGGGCTTTGGTTGCTCGTGTTAGCAGCACGAAAGCACATCGCAGAAGTCAAAGGATCGAACCTTGTGTATGTCAATGCAAGGACGAAACTGGACGGCACATTGTATGGATAGCCTTGGCTTTCCTAAAAAAAAGTTTAAATGTTCTCATCACACCAATCGTCTGGTTCCACAAAGTGTCACTATTAAAATGTCGACAGGAATGATAATGGAGGAAAGCTAACACATACTCTGGACAACCCAAGACGCACCATCGGTGAAAGTCTGCTTGGATCGAGGTGCATATACTGAAGAAAGCTCAGTGAAATCCTTCCATGAAGTTGCTTGTAGATAGTGAAAGCTCATAATAAAAATGGATCAGAATTATAACCTAGAAAATCAGAAGAAGCCGAAGAGGCATTTTATCAAACAGGTACGTGAACTTTACAATCTCAAATTGAACATGGAAGAAGCAAGACTTCGAATTGAAAGCGTGATGGAAGTGGAAGCAATCTCGAATTTTAACAGACACAGTTTGTCTGGTCAGTTAATCTATACCGAAATAACAGACTTTTTACTGACATACACAGTAAGCACGGAAGCAATAGCAAAATACCAATCCACAATTGATTCATTAAACAAGAGCAAGCTTAACTCTACTAGAGCATTTTCTCAAATAGTTCATCTGCCAAGAATCGCAATCCTCAATTCCCCTCAAACTCAAATCAAATCAAATCAAATCACCAAATACTGAAAGCAATATTGAATATACAACCATTTCAAGTATTCAACAGCCAATAGAGAGAGGAAAAAAACACCAAATATTCAAAATCATTATCGTCATTTAACAAATATTTCACACACACACGGATTAATTTATAGACCAAGTCACCAACCTACAATCAAGTCTTGGGCTCGAGTATACTGCAATCAAAGCTTGAGTTCGGTCTGCGTGGACCGCCGGGTACTTGCAACCCCTCGACGGGCGGTGTGGTCGTGGTTTTACCAACGTGTGACACCGTTGTGGTTTATTACAAATAAACTTTTTTCTTATTTAAGTAAACATTAAATTTAGAACATCCTTTAATTGTTAATAATCAAGTGTTTTATTTAACATAAAATTTTATAGGAATTGAAGATCCAAAGTTTGTGGGCTAATGTGTAAAAAAAAACATACTATAATTGAAAAGGTATAGAAGTTAAATAAAAAGATAAATATTAATTTGATTTTTTGTTTAATGTAAATAAATTTTGTTACTGACTTCAGCTTTATCACATTATTAGTATTATTTGTTAGAAAGGAAAATATGTAAGTAAGGAAAATAGGTAAGCAAGGAAAAAAAAATTAATTAGGGAATGAGTATTATGGCAAATCTTGCCAATTTTATGTAATCCTTGGCCTATTTAAAGGAGACGTACCTATTGTAATTCTCTTAACAAGTTGAATGAATAATACTCATATCTTTCAACATGGTACCAGAGCAAAGGCTCATAACAAAATCATCATAGCCTAATACCTTTCCCGACCAAGAAGGCGGTTATTTTCAACCTGCAACATGTCAGACGATGAAGAGAAACCAAATATGGAGGAGACACGATTAAAGATGAGTAAGAATGTTACTCTAGCCGTTAAACTCAACGGGATGAATTATCCCCTATGGAAACGGCTGATGAGAGTAGCCATCGTGGGAAGACGAGCAAACAGGTATATCACCGGTACACCGCAGCCGCCGGAACCTGGAATGAAGGGGTACACAGAATGGGAGGAAGCCGATATGACAGTGTTCTCATGGATAATTGACAACGTCGAAACAGAAATTGTTGTCGACTTTGCACATCACCAAACCGCGCAAGCTCTGTGGGAGAGCCTACAAACTACATTCGAAAGTACTGCAGATCCATATCTGTTGTACGATCTAGAGGAAAAGGCAGGCCGAATCGTGCAAGGGGAACATGGGCTAGAAACATATTGGCGACATCTCCACGGAATCTGGGTCGAAATTGACCGATGCCAACATCAACCTGTGGATTGCTGCGACAAGGGGATTAGCCAACTTCGAACGTATGTAGCAACAAGACGGCTGTTCAAATTCCTAACAGGCTTGAATGCAAGATATGACGGGATCCGAAGGGATATTCTCAAGGAAACCCCGTTGCCCTCAGCCGAGACCGCATACGGTCTGGTAAAACGAGAAGCTACGTGGTTGAAAATCATGCCGGCATCAGACATCGATCTCCAGACCGGCGCAATCAACGATGGATCATCATCGGGCCAAGTCGGACACGGGTTCGCCGTCAGAAACCAGCCACCACCGCCACCAAAACCGCCACCACCACGAACCGCCGCGCAACAGCCCAACCGCTGTGGGTGGGAGTGGAACCATTGAAATATCCCCAACCCTGAAGCTTACAAATTGCCTCTATGTGCCCAAATTATCTCATAAACTTATGTCTATCAGCCACGTGACGAAAGAATTAAACTGTACGTTACTAATGCATCCAAATTTCTGTGTATTACAGGATATCAGGACGAGGAGGATAATTGGGCGTGGCACTGAGCGTCAAGGTCTTTATTATGTGGATGAGATTACTCAACAAGGTGGCACCGCGATGCTTGCTCACGGATCTGCAAATCGGGAAGCTTGATTGTGGCACCGCAGATTGGGGCATCCATCCTCAGGGTATTTAAAATTGCTTTTTCCAAAGTTTTCCCATTTTAAGGATATTACTTGCGAATCTTGTGTTTTGGCAAAAAACCACAGACAATCCTTTAGATCAAGTGATACTCGTGTTAAGACTATTTTTTCTCTAGTGCATGCCGATGTTTGGGGTCCAGCTCCTATTGTTGGTGATCATGGTTTTAAATATTTTCTCATTTTTGTGGATGACTGCACTAGATTGACTTGGGTATATTTTTTGAAGCATAAATCTGACGTTTTTGAAAAATTTACCCGTTTCTTTACAATGATCCAGACACAATTCCAAACCACGATCAAAATTCTTAGATCCAATAATGGTAGGAATTTGTTAACAAAGACATGACTGATTTTTTTAAAGAAAAGGGGTTAGTTCATCAAACTATTTGTCCTTACACTCCTGAACAAAATGGTGTAGCTGAACGAAAGAATAGGATAATCCTAGAGGTCACGAGAGCCCTGTTTTTTGACTCAAATGTTCCTAAATTTTTATGGCCCGAAGCTGTTGCCACTACTGTCTACCTAATTAATCGTTTACCTACAAAAATTTTGGGTATGAAAACTCCTTTGCAGACTCTCGCATCCCTTACTGATATTCCCCCACCTCTCATACTTCCGCTCAAAATCTTTGGTTGTTCCGTTTATGTGCATGTACCGAAACACGAAAGAGGAAAATTTTCTGCATGTGCAATAAAATGTGTTTTTTTGGGGTATGGGGTAAATCAGAAGGGCTATCGATGCTATCACCCGGGGTCTAGGAAGGTTATAACAACCATGAATTGTAATTTTCTAGAAAGTGAATACTTCTATCACACCCAACCTCGGGGTCAGGGGGGAGTGATGTTCAGGGGGAGTGTAATAAAATTGGACCCCTCAGTTTTCCGATGCCACATCCAAGTATCTCGAACGTGGAACCAACAGAACAAGCTAGTGTCACTGCCGAGTCAGTCACATCTGCTGTAGAGCCTCCTCAACCGCCTACGCCTGAATCGAGTCCTCCTCCAGTGATATCCGAGGTAATTCCTGAAACTAGCTCAGATAATACAGTTATTACTCCAAACACTTTTGGTGTAGACGAGAATGAGAATGCAGCATTGATGGTGATACCGGCCGCTATATACTCCCCAACAGAACTACTCGTGGGGTCCCGGCTAAGAGATACAGTCCTGAGAGGATTAGTAGAAGCCGATATTCTATGGCGAATCTGGCTAAAGCAAATCTAACAGAGATGGCTAGGGCGTTTGAAGCAGCACTTTACGAAGAAGAAGAAATCTCATATACGGCCGAGGAGGCTATGAAAATTGCTCACTGGCGAGAAGCAATGCTAGTAGAAATGCGGGCTCTGATGAAGAACAATAGATGGGAAGTATGTCTTAAACCTGATGGAGTTCGAACTGTGGGATGCAGATGGGTCTTCACTATCAAACGGAGGCCAGATGGGTCGATTGAAAGGTATAAGGCGAGACTTGTGGCCAAAGGATACACTCAGACTTATGGAGTTGATTATGCTGAAACATTCTCACCGGTAGCAAAAATGAGTACTATTCGAGTGCTCTTCTCAATAGCGGCAGTCAGGGAATGGCCACTACATCAGTTCGACGTGACAAACGCATTCTTACATGGGGAACTGAAGAAGCCCATTTACATGGAGCCACCACCTGGATTTGTTGGAGATTTCGAAGGAGGAAAGATTTGCAAACTAAAACGAACACTATATGGGCTAAAGCAGTCACCTAGAGCTTGGTTTGAGAGATTCTCTGAGGCAATGAAGAAGTATGGGTATGAACAAAGCAACTCTGATCATACATTATTCTTGAAGAAAAGAGAAGGAAAGATTACATGCCTCATCATCTATGTAGATGACATGATTCTCACGGGAGATGATGAAGAGGAAATAAGCAAGCTAAGGAAGAATTTGTTTGCAGAGTTTGAAATGAAGGACTTGGGATTACTAAAGTACTTTCTGGGTATAGAAGTGCTAAGGTCAAAGAAAGGGATCTTCATCAGTCAGAGGAAATATGTACTTGACTTGTTAACTGAGACAGGACTACTGGACTGTAAGCCACCAGATACTCCTATGGTTCAGAATCATGATCTGCGGATAGTTGAAGGAGCTGAAGCCACTCACCGCACGAGATATCAACGTTTAGTTGGGAAATTGATATACATATCCCACACTAGACCCGACATAGCTTATGCAGTTGGAGTAGTTAGTCAGTTTATGCATGCACCTCAAGTAGCTCACTGGGAAGCAACACTGAGGATTGTTCGATATCTGAAAGGGACAGCGAACCATGGGATTCTATTAGAGAATCATGAACATTTAGAGATTCATGGATTCACGGATGCTGATTGGGCAGGGAACCCAAATGACAGAAAATCAACTGCTGGATATTTTACCTTTGTGGGAGGAAATCTTGTCACTTGGAGAAGCAAAAAACAGAAAGTGGTAGCCTTGTCAAGTGCAGAAGCTGAATTTCGAGGGATTAAGAGTGGGTTGACTGAGATTATGTGGCTGAAGAAATTGATGACTGAGTTGAACTTAAACTCACAGAAGTCATGTAAGTTGTTCTGTGATAATAAGGCGGCAATCAGTATATCTGAAAATCCAGTTCAGCATGATCGGACAAAACATGTCGAGGTGGATCGACATTTCATCAAGGACAATATAGAGGCCAAGACGGTAGAACTTCCTTTTGTGAGATATGAAGATCAGTTGGCGGATATACTCACGAAAGCTGTCGATGCAAGAAGCTTCCATGAGGTATTGGGCAAGTTAAGTATCGGTAATCCCATTACTTAACTTGAGGGGGAGTGTTAGAAAGGAAAATATGTAAGTAAGGAAAATAGGTAAGCAAGGAAAATAGGTAAGCAAGGAAAAAAAATTAATTAGGGAATGAGTATTATGGCAAATCTTGCCAATTTTATGTAACCCTTGGCCTATTTAAAGGAGGCGTACCTATTGTAATTCTCTGAACAAGTTGAATGAATAATACTCATATCTTTCAACATTATTTATCCACCTGAACTCCACTTGAGCTATAGTCTGTTGTTGGAGCTCAGATTTTCATCTAATTACCAAGTTCAAGTTTAGACTCTTTGCTATCTACTTGGAGGAATACTCCCAAATATTTCATATTTAATAGGACGGAGGGAATATCATATTTGAGTTTGAGCTAGACTTATGGATATATGGTTTTCGAGCTCATCTCATGTGAAATTCTCTAAAAATTCTGTCACACATCGACTTGGTGAAGATCTCATCTGATCTATATAAGTGTGAATAAGTTTCTCCCTTATGAGGCCTTTTAAGGGGTGAGTGACCCATTTCTAATATGGTATCAGAGTGGGCCCAAGTCGATGATGGTTTTCTCTTTATCTCTTATCTACCTCACGAGTGGAAGACTGATGTCCTTTCCAGCCCACATCGATGATGGTTCACATCGATGATGGTTCTCTTATCTCTTGCATTGCCTACCCACGTGATGGAAGACCGATGTCCTTTCCGGCCCACACGTGATGGGGCGTGTTAAATTCTCTAAAAATTCTGTCCCACATTTCCGGCCCACACTTGAGGGGGCGTGTTAAATTCTCTAAAATTTCTGTCCCACATCGACTTGGTGAAGATTTCATCTAATCTATATAAGTATGGATAACCCTCCCCTTTATGAGGCCTTTTAAGGGGTGAGTGGTCATTTCTAATAGCTGATGAAATGCTCGAATGATATTCAAAATTTTATCTCGATCAACCTACTTTTCGAGCTTGGTTCAACTAAAAGTTTGTGTATTGTCTCAACTAAAGTTTTATGAACAAGTGATAAATTCGGGTTTTGCTGGGTTAGTACTGTTCAGTTTTATATTTTGAGTATTTACTCCCTTCGTCTCTCAAAGTTTGTCCCATTTTACTATTTTCGTTTGTCACACTTGGAATTTTACCAAAAATATACATTAAATACAACCTCAATCTCGTCAATGTGGGCCCCTTATTCTACTACACACCATTATTTAATAGTACAACGTCAAATAATTTCTTAAAATCTGTGTCGTGTCAAATTGGGACAAAATTTGAGGGACTGAGGGAGTAATTTTTAAATATGTTTTGGTTATATTTCCAATCATTTGGTTATCCAAGGGGAATATTATATTTCTGACTCAATACTTAATTGTTAACTATAACTAAATAATAGCCATTAGATATTCAAATTAAGGGCCTAGATCATCAGCCCCGGAAAGTCAATACGATAAAAAAACTTCAATAAGTGTATTAAAGTCAATTTACAGTTGTAACTAACTTTTGAAAAATATCTCATAACTTTAAAACGCATATAACTTTTTTGATTTGAATAATTTTTTCGCACAACATATATCAAATTAAAGATAATTTCATAAGGATTCTAACGAGATCTCACTTGCATATATTCCGATGTTAAAATTTGAAAAAATATTCAAAAATTTTCAATTTTTTCGTACCGCAATAAATGTCAACATGATATATAAAATATGTCAATATAATACATGTAGAATGTCAATATAAGCAATGTGATAACGTTCTCAAAGCATTTTGTTGATATTTTCGAAACACTATATTCACATTTTCATCCAAAACCCTAATTTGATAGTTTTTTTTTATCTTTTTTGATTTAATTAATAAAAACGAAAATTACACGTGGTAAACTGTAGACCACAAGTCTTCTAAAATCATATGGTCTTAAATTAGTTGTAGTTAGTATTTAAATGATAAGCTAACAAATGATCACTCCCCGTTAGGGCATCCACAATGGGACGCCAGATGGCACGCCCGATGCGTGCCATCGTCCGCGGGCGCCATCGTCCGCCCCATTGTGGGTGCCCGCCATCTTCCGCGCCCTACGCCCACGCCCGATGCATCGTCCGCGGTTGAAGCGCGGACGATGGCCTATCGTCCGCGCCATTGTTGGCTCGGCGGACGATAGGCCATCATCCGCGCCATCGGGCACCCCATTGCGGGATCGGCGGACGATGGTCGCGGACGATGCCACTCGTTTTTGATTTTTTTTTCTATTTAAACCTCGTTTCTCATTCACTTGTTCATACGAACATCTCACCTCTCTCGTTTCGCTCCTCTCTCACATTTCTACCTATCTCACATACCAAAATGAACCACGACGATGACACCACTAGTTCTAGCTCCTCGGAGTCGGGTAGTTTGCACTCGGAGACCTCGATAGCCTTAGATGCAATCGTTGAAGAGGCCATGGCGGAATGCTTACTCGAACTGCAGCGCGAGGAGGCGGAGGCGGCGGCGGAGCAGATCCGCAGGCCTATTCGACGTCGGATGTCTGTCCGATGCGACCACGCGGCAGCTCACCAACGTCTGGTTGAAGACTATTTTGCCGATCAACCACGGTGGGGACCAACTGTTTTTCGCCGGCGGTTTAGAATGTCGCGTTACCTATTACTCAGCATTGTCCGGACGTTGTCGTCACGTGATGAATACTTCACGTATCGGGAAGACCGCATCGGCAGACCCGGCCTTACACCGTTGCAAAAGTGCACGTATGCACTCCGTCAGTTGGCATACGGCACCACAACGGATATTTTCGACGAGTACCTCCACGTCGGGAGACAACAGGCCGGGAGTGCTTGAAGAGATTTTGTAGGGGAGTTGTGGAGGCCTACGACGACACATATTTGCGCAAGCCAACTGCCGCTGATTGCTTGGGCCTGATGAAGATGCACGAGACGGCGCACGCTTTCCTGGGATGCTAGGGAGCATCGACTGTATGCACTGGGAGTGGAAGAATTGTCCGACGGCGTGGAGAGATCAATTCACTAGTGGATACAAGGGCAGCCACCCGACTTTGATCCTCGAAGTCGTCGCTGACCATCGGCTTTGGATCTGGCATGCGTACTTCGGCGTAGCCGGATCGTATAACAACATCAAAATCCTCAACTCCTCCACCCTCTTCGCCGAGCAATGCAACGGCAACGGCCCGGCCATCGAGTTCACTGCCAACAGGCGCCGATACCACATGGGGTACTACTTGGCCGATGACATATACCCACGGTGGCCTGTTTTTCTGAAGACGATCAGCTGCCCAATGGGTGAGAAGAGAGTTTTATTTGCGCAAAAGCAGAAGTCGGCGCGGAAGGATGTCGAGCGGGCATTTGGTGTCCTCCGATCACGGTGGGTAGTTGTGAGAGGGCCGACTCGTCTTTGGTTCAAGGAAATCATCGCCGACGTAATGTATGCGTGCATTATCATGCCCAACATGATAGTCGAGCATGAAGGTGGGAGCATCACCTAGTGGAACGATGATGACGGTGCATCTAGCTCGTCCAGCACGGCGACCGAGCCCCCCGCTAGAGGATTGCCGTCCGGCTTCGAAGAGGTTCTAGCTAGACAGGCCTCAATGCGCAACCAACAAGACTATGCGCATGCTCAACTCATGAACGACATGATTGAAGAAGTGTGAGCCCGTAACCACCGTCGCTGAGTTTGCGTATTTTTTTTAATTCGTATTGTAATGTATTAATTTTTATATATGAAATGAAGTTTTTTCCCAATTTTTTGTTATTTAAATATTCAAATAAAATAAAATGCATAGGGGGCGCCATAAGCGCCCTATTGTAGGTGGGGTAGGAGGATAAAACTGCTGACGTGACGTCGTAGAGCGCGCTTTAAGCGCCCCATTGTGGATAACGTTGGAATGGCGTCCCATTGCAGGTGGGGTAGGAGGATAAAACTTCTGACATGACATCGTAGAGCGCGCTTTATTCGCCCTATTGTGGATGATGCCCATTTCCAACGTTTTTGTTCAATTTTCACGGCAAAACAGGCCTAAAAATGTCAAATCAAACTGTGAATCAATTAATCTATTTGACTCAAAAAACAAAGGGTAGCGTCTTCCACACCAGGAAAAATAACGATCTTCATCTACGGCTCTCATACCATAAATCTCCAAAAATAAAAAATCTTCATCCATGGCCGAAAATCCAAACACAAACCATTGACACGCGCTCAAAAACATCACCAAAGCTTACTCAATTTCATTTATGGCGTCTATGTCCGCCTGCTTCTTCTCTCTAACTCCTAAAACTCGCTCCTTCGCCCTCACTCACAAACCATTCAAGCCTTCCGAATTCCTCTATTTCACTCCCCTGCCTCTCACCCGCACCACCGAATTCCGCTGCGTCAGAGCCTCCGGTCTCGTAATTAGGGCAAGCAGTAGCAACAGCGCCGGTGTCGATGTCTCCGCGGCGTCAGGGATTAGGCCCGGCGGCGCCGTCGAGAGCGATAAGCTGCCCTCTGACGTGCGGAAGCGAGCCATGGATGCCATTGATTCCAGCGGGAGGAGAGTCACTGTTGGCGACGTGGCGAGCAAAGCCGGCCTCAAGTTGAATGAAGCTCAGCGAGCTCTTCAGGCTCTTGCCGCCGACACTGATGGATTTTTAGAGGTCATTTTTCTTTCTTTTTTCTGTTGATGTTTTTAATTTGGAAGATGTTGATCAATAGCTATGCTGCTTTAGGTGTCGGATGAGGGCGATGTGTTGTATGGTTTCCCCAAGGATTATCGGTCCAAGCTCGCTGCAAAGTCGCTTAAGATAAAATTCGAACCATTGGTGGAGAAGGGGAAGGTATACTGAACTTGTTTGAAGAGGATTTATGATTGTGTTTTGATTGGGATTGCAATTTTGGGTGACAGATGGCAGCTGAGTATGTAGTGAGGGTTTCCTTTGGGACTGCTTTGATTGCATCCATTGTGATTGTTTATACTACGATTATCGCTATAGCCTCAAGTAGTCGGTACATTTCTCAATGACTCAATCTATGCATCTGCACTGCTGAGTCTCTGAATATTACTGCTTGCTTATGCAACCACTGTGACTTGGAGTATTTTCTAATTCCAGTTTATGCTTTTCATGGGTATGAACAGTGAATCAGATGATCGTGGCAGACGAGGAAGATCTTATGGCAGTGGAGTTAATTTCTTTTTCAGTCCGACTGATTTATTTTGGTAACATCTCTAACTAATAATGTATACCAAATTATATAGTGGAAATTGGGTTTAATTTAATCCATTCAAGGGAGGTATTGGAAGCTACACCCTTCGTTCCGTGGTAGTGGAGGTGTTTCTTTTCGGCACACGATTTAAGAAACATTGTGTTAGGTGAGTTAAGTAGAGGAAGAATAAAGTAGTAAATGAAAAAGGTAGAGAGATGAAGAGAGAATAAAGTAAGAGAGAGAAAAGTAATTGAGAAGAAATGTGCTGACTTTTACTAAAAAAGGAATTGACTTCACTACTGTGGAACGTACCAAAATAGCAAAATGACTCCACTACTATGGAACGGAGGGAGTACTTTATAATGGTTGTACTTCTTGTTTAATATCTGGGGATTTGTTTGTGCCTGGGAAAAAGCTTTGGTTGAAGTAAGGGATTTCTGGTTATAGTTACATCATCAAAATTTACTTTCTAGAGCTTAACATTTATCGTAAAAGAAGTTTGAAGAGATTGGTAATTTTGTTATTGGACATTATATGGGCCCTCAGGAACCTTTTTGTCCATGAAACTTCATCTATTATCTTTGGCATTGAGGTTTTCATTCAGTAGGTACTGTTTGTACAAATTAAAACTGGGGATTGATGGAGTTCAATGTTCAAAGAGTGGCTAAAAGTCCTAGAAACGAAGAGTTAGGCTGCTATGTCTAACACCATATTTTATCATAAGTGTTAGAAGAGGCATTCTCACACTTATCTTCCCATTAGGTTTCGTTATGCAGATGAACATGGTAACTGTGTTCAGGGTGAAGGTTGACTAACTCTAATCATATTTTTCTTCTTTTGCTGGATTATATTGCATTCTTTTGTTCTAGCATAGCCTACCTGGCTTGGCTGTGGAATAACTGTGCCAGCACATGTTGGGAAGTTGTGTCTGAGCTGTAGATTTTTGGAGGCAAATGTACGCAGATAATTCATCTCAGTTCCTCTTTCCAGGTACTGGGATCCTAATTATTATAGGAGACGAAGATCAAGAGAAAGTGATGGTGGAATGAACTTCATTGAATCTGTAAGGAAAAGTACTTTCTCATTGTATATTGTATGTTTCTGATTTCTTCATATAATTTATAGACAAACTGTTGGTTTTCTTACTTTCAGGTTTTTTCTGTTGTATTTGGGGATGGTGATCCCAATCAGGGGATTGAAGAAGAGAGGTGGAAGTTGGTAATAATTGAGCACTGGTTTCAGTGGTCCGTTACTTTGGGTTTTTATTGCCTCATGCTGATTTTATCTGAACTACTTTACCTCATAATACCAAATGGATGTAGTTTGTTTACATTTTTTCGTTTTATGTTTAAGGCCACCGGTGTTGAGCTATGTTTTAAGTACTCCTATATAACTGATAATTATAAGGGCATTGGTTGTAGATGAGAATTTTGATATGGGATATGGGTCTCTCCCTGGAACAGAGCATTTTATCTTTTTCAGCTCTAAAATCTAAAACCTAGATGTCACATGCCTTAAAGAGGAAATTAATGTAATCGAAGCCTATCCTAGTAGTTGAAAATTGGCAATTGATTACCTATTCTGGACTCTACAAAAACCAAAATCATGTAACTAGAATACAGTTTGAGCAGCTGAATTGGTAGCGAGTTTGATTCTCTGCTGTCAGTTCAACTCTTGTGATAATTATGTTTTGCTAATCCACGCAGATCGGTCAATACATAGCTTCTAATGGTGGTGTTGTGACAGCTGAAGAACTTGCGCCATATCTTGATGTGGAGTCTACTGAAAAAACGGTATTGTTTGAACTGAACTTGTACAATGAGATAAAAGCTGGTAGTATTGTTTGTCTGCTTCACCCTAGTTTTTACCTTCCCAATTGTGAGTTGATAGGTTCTGGGATGTAAATGAAACTCGATGTATGTCATTCCTTTAACATTGATGATTTGAATGACTAATATTCCAAGAAGATTCGGCTGTACTTTCATACATATACATGTGTGTGTGTGTTTAGTTATCTAATTTGGTTCTGGTGGTATTTGTGCATGTAGGTATGCCCAAGAACCTTTGATTCTATTCCTCTTGACTCTCGAGCTTGCTTTCTTGCTTGATTTTTATTCTGTTATTTGTAATTGCTCCAGGATGATGACTCGTATATACTGCCGGTTCTACTGCGCTTTGATGGTCAGCCAGAAGTAGATGAAGAGGTCAGCCTGATTTCTGGTTTCCCCCTTTTGCATGTTTTGATAGATGCATTTTCAGTGAAATCATCCTAGTCATGTAGTTCTAAGTCTAACTGTAGGGGGGGGGGGGGGGTTGGTTATATCTAATACTCCCTCCATCCCATAAGAATATGCACTTTGGGTTGGGCACAAGTTTTAATGAACAATTGGTAAAGTAAGAAGGTGGTAGAGAGAAAAAGTAGTTAAAGTATTGTTAGTGGAAAATGGGTCCCACCTCATTAGAGAGAAGAATTTCCAAAATTAGAAAGTGTATATTCTTGTGGGACGGACTAAAAAGGAAAGAGTGCATATTCTTATGGGACGGGGGGAGTATGAACTAGTGCAAGCTTTCTCTTCTTAAACAATACTACTACTAGCAGTGGCTATTAAAAAGCACAACCGTTTGAATAATTTTTCAGAGGATCAAAGCTATCTTCTGCTGGGTCAACATGTAACTGCACTAGTTAGGGTAGTCACATTACGCAGATGCTGATCATGCTAAATCAATAGCGGTTCTTTTTCCTAGGGAAATAAATGCATATTATCCATATTGCAGGGAAATATTTTATACCGTTTCCCATCACTACAACGCACTGCTGCTCGACAAAGAAGTGGGCGGAAGGAATATGTTGGGAAAAAATGGGCTGATTGGGTTGGAGAAGTAGGCAAATTTTTTAAGGAAAATAAATGGAAATTCAGGTACTCTACTTTTTCATAGGAGTACTATTTAGTCAGTTAATATCATGCATTCTCCTGATATTGATATTATGTGCCACAGCAAAACTAGTCCTTCAGAGAGGGCAATGGTGATTGGTCTTGGTGGACTCAATCTGTTTGGGGTTATTATTCTTGGTACCATGTTGAAGTAAGATTCTTCCGAGGATTGCTTTTTCTATGAATAATTCAATGTTTTTTTTGTGATATTTCTCTGATCTACTTCATCTGGTTGTTTGACTTGAAGGAATACACATATCAGCACCAGTGGATTCATTTCATTTGTGTCTGAGATATTTCCCCTTCTTCAGGTATGCGGTTGTTCAGTTCAGCCGCTATTTTGTGTTGGTCAAACTAAAACGAGCCATACCTTTTGAAATTAATGCATGATTTTGATGTGTCTCTTTCTGCCACTGAAGTGGTTTCTTACTCAAATTCTCAAATATTTGGCACCAACCATGCAGATATATGCTGGCTCCTTTTTCGTAATTCCACTAATCCGATGGTTTTTGGTTCAAAACAAAAATGCCAAAATTGCTAAAAGAAATCAAGCAAGGGAACAACGTGCCAGGGCCCTTGAATCACCCGATGTTTCTCTGAGACGGAAGGTACACATTTGCAAGGTTCACTATAATAATTAGTCGACAAAATCCATGTTATAGTAATGCGAAGCATTGTAATTTGAATGTCAGCTTTTAAGCGCGCGAGACATGGCACAGAGGACGTTCATTGGGCAGGACAGGATCGTGTATAGCACGGAGAGGGATTTGAACGAACAGGATTATGACTCCCAAGAATGGGATCGTAGATTTAAGGAGCTGGAAAAGTCTGACTAACACAACAAGTGGTGGAGTCGGAGTTTGTAATAGAGGAGGAAGTGGGGATGGTGCAAAGTGTGCAACTTTAGTTTTGTTTATTTAAGTGTAATACTAATCCTTCACGTACAGAGAATACCATTGCACGCCAAATGCACTTGCTGACTTGCACCATTTCTGAGAGTGAGATGAGAGATGTGTATTGTACATTAATGGTTCATTCATAAATCTTAATAGAAATTCACAACTAGTATGGAATAGGAGAAATTGAATTCCACTGCTTCGATTTTCAAGTTTATTTCATTTATTAGTTCGTGCTATTACAGACAAAATTCAATGTTATTATCATGGTGGTAAAATTCAATACTTCTCCCATAAAGTTTACTCTCCAGAAAATAAGAGCTATGTAAATATGAGCCTAAGAGGTCTTCTTATAGATGTGGAGAATGCCCACATCTCATAATATTTGAATCTAGGAAGTATATCTACAGTTAGAGAGATAGATCCAGCAAAATTGCATATTTTTCGCACCTTTCACACGGACCACGGCCTGCATTTTTTTGTCTCTCGCCTGACTTTTCACACAGACCGCTTAGGCCGTATACACTAACAGCCCGCGGCTTTAGTTCCGTTTCTGCAGTGCATCTCACATGGGCTGTGTTTTATAAAACTAAGATTGCAAGTAGTAGGGAATGTGGGAATGTCACACATAATTTTCAATCCCAGACGCCATCTTCTGTTCATTTTGCCTCGCTCCAAATTAATACTCCTTGCGTCCCTCTCGTTAAGAGAGATGCTTCTTTTCTGCATGAAATTTGAGAAAATGAGATTTTGTTAATTAAATGAAGAAATAATAAAATAATAGAGAAAATGACTCACTTATCTTAGCACATCTAAAAAAAATACCTACACTTAACAAGGGTAGGAGAGTACTAAAATGAGTTTATAACATGTTTTATATAATAAAACAGAAGGAAAAAAATAACTATAATTTTATTCCTCTCGTCCTTCTGTAGTCTATGCGATTCTTTTAGGCATTAAATCTATACTACTTAAAAGTGGCACTTGGATGAAATTACTTTTAACCCTTTTTGGGGGGAAAGTTATTCATTGGTTGAAATTAATCAATTGATCAATACATGTCTGAAAATAAATAAAAAAAGAAAAGTCAGAAAAGCTGCAAAGCTTCCCAAACACTCCAATACTGTGGAAATAAAACTACTGGTGGAAATAAAATGAAATGGATTGCTGCAAGACTTCTCAAAGAAGCTTTAAAATACTTATAAATAAGTGTACAATTAATTGAGACTGTGCTTATGATTTCATTTGAACTAATGTACACTAATTTTATGATTGCAGTGCTTATCTCATGAAGGCGAATCTGCCCAAAATTCGGCGACTACTCCAGAAACTTTCCAGCGACGCCGGCGTGGCGGCTGGACGGCAACAACGGGTGAGGAAGGGAAGCGGGTAAGCGGGTGAGGACGGTGGCTGGACGGCAACAACAAGAGAGATGCCGGAGACTAAGAGGAAGCGGCAGCGCGGAGGGTGAGGAAGGCACGACGGCACGGCAGCGCGAGACAGGCGGGACGAGCGGCGAGACTATGTGGAAGGAGGACCGACGAGGGAGAAGGAACGATGCTCTGGCCGGGGAGATTGATTTACGCCGATTAGGTGGGAAGAGAGAGGTGAGAGAGGGATGGAGGCGTGAGGCGTTGCATTGTAGGGTTTGGATATTAATTTGTGTATTATTTGGATTTTATTTTAGGCATTTAGTGGGCTTTTAGTGTATTGGATTTTGGAGTATACTTTTGGTTTTAAATAATACTCCCTCCATCCCAAGATAAGCGACTCACATTCCTTTGTGGGACGTCCCAAGATAAGTGAGTCGTTTCCTTTTTTGGTATCCTCTTTCTTACTTTTTTTAATAAACTTTATTAACTCTCCTACTTTATTCACTTTCCACTTTACTAACAAAATCTCATTTCCTTAAATCTCGTGCCGAAAAGTTTGTGCTCACTTATCTTGGGACGGAGATAGTAGTAGTGAAAATTATGTAATTGATAATTTTAATTAAATAGAGTTTTAATTTGGATATTGGATTTTATTATTATGTTTTAAGCTAAATTTTAATTTAGACTTCTAATTTATTGAAATTTGTACAATATACTATATTTTTAAAATTAAATTTATTTTTATTATGTACTTAAATTATATATAATTAGAATTGAGTTGACTTTGATTTACTCATATTTCTATATTTTAGACTTCTCAAAAAATTGAATATGTATATATATATATTATCATGTACTGTGACGGGTGGATTTTATTATTATGTTTTAAGCTAAATTTTAATTTACACTTCTAATTTATTTGAATTTGTATAATATACTATACTTTTAAAATTAAATTCATTTTTATTAAGTGATTAAATTTATAGGGAGTAATTATAATTGAGTTTACTTTGATTTATCATAGTATTTCTATGTTTTTAGATTTCTCAAAAATTGAATATGTATATATATCATATACTCCGTTTTATATTCAAATTTTGCTAAATCAAATAATAAAAAAAAATATCAAATAATAATGATAAAAAGTGAGACTTAATTATTGTCAATATCAAATAAAGAAGAAAATTGCATCACAACAACATATTTTCAATACGAACACAAATTATATTTTCAGGTATGACGTATTCCATAAAACTTGCAAAAAGTATTTTATATATCTCCAATATCAAATATGCATTTGGCCTTTGGCCATGCATCCTTAGTTGTATGAATGGGAATATCCAGATTCCTAATACGACATCTCCTGAAGTCCTACATTAGTTGATATTGCCGTTATGCTTAATGTTTTTGGTCTTCTTGCGGTCGCGCTCGGGCTCCTTGAGAGCTTTGATGACTAGCGCGGCGGCGGAGGGAACTACAGTTACCTTAGCCTGACGGTTCTGGACGGTAAGCTTAACGGTAACGTGGAGACCCTTCCAGTCCTTGGAAGTCTCCTTGGTGATGTCTTCACCGATCTTCTTTGGAGAGAGACCAAGGGGACCGATTTTGGGGGCAAGGGAAGAGGCTGCGCCGACTTCTCCTCCGGTCACCCTTACGCAGACGTCGACTACTTGGGAAGGGTCGAACTTGGGCGGCATTCTGACGACTAGGGTTGATGGAAGAGGATGAAGGGTCATACTATTTGATCCTTATTTAGACATCTCTCCCACCATTTGTCATTTGTTTTATTCTATTTTACTCCACTCATATTATCAATTAAAATTGTATAAAATCATTTGTCGAATGTTAAAGTTTAATTTAGAGTCGGTTGGGAGGAGTATATTTCTCTTTTTTTGTTACTCCTATTTTTTATAATGTTTTTAGGTGTTTATAATATTATAAATACTTATTATAATTAACAAGGGGAGTGATCAATGGTTAACTAATTAACAATCACAAATTAAGACCAAATCTTAATGTCAAAAAAAATTAAAGGGTTCTAATGTCAAAATCATCTCATCAAAATCAATTTTCTCTCATCAAAATCATCTCAAAACATTAAATTTACGTAACTCTCTCGATTTAAATTATTTTTTGGCAAAAAATATATCAAATTAAAGATAATTTTATAAGGATTCCAACGAGATCTCAATTGCATATGTTCCGACGATGTTCGGGTGATGAAATTTGATAAATTATATTTCAATTTTCGTAAATGTTGATAAGCAGATTTTATCAATACATACAAAAAAATCTCAATATAGTGTAGGTAAAATATCAATAAAACTGTGTTGATATTTTCTTGTACTCGTGTTGATATTCTCATGTCATATTGTTGATATTTGTAATACACTATGTTGATATAAGAAAACACCCACGAAAATTATCATATAATAACATAATGACGATATTACCCTTTTGTTGATATTTTGTCTACTATCTATTGAAATTTATGAGCGTTAATCTCATCCACTTATTTCAAAATCCAAGGGTGTAGATTTAGTCTTAATTTTAGATTATGGTGTTATAAGCATTAGAAGAGGACCCTTAACACATATTCTTAACCATATACATCATTATATTCTTATTATTCTTTTTTTTAATCTATTAACTTTATAAATTATCTTTATTGTTTGAAAATCTTATGTCCCGTGCATAGCACATGTGTTAACAATAGTTTAAGAAAATGTGTAAGTGTTAAATGAGTTAAGTGGAGAGAAAAATAAAATAAAATAAAATAAAAAGATAAAAGAAAATAAAGTAAGAGAAAATAGATCTGTTGCTTTTTGTCAGAAAATGAAATGACTCAAGTGGAAAAAATCCAAAAAGGAATATGACTCAACTACAAAAGGACGGAGGAAGTACTTCCTTCGTCCCCTAAAAATAGGAATTTTGGGGATAACACAAGTTTTTAGTGAATAGTTGGTAAAGTATGATAAAAAATAGAAACAAAAAGTGATCGAAGTATTATTATTGCACAATAGAATCAGTAAAGTATTATTGCATAATAGGAAAAATTATCAGAAATGAAAGTGGACTAAATAGACCAAATGAAAATAATAGACTATTGTTTAACGGAGAGGAGAGAGTAAAATACTACTCCTTTCGCTCCATAGTAATAGAGGCGTTTCTTTTCAGCACACGATTTAAGAAAAATCGTGTTAAGTGAGTTAAGTAAAGGAAGAATAATGTAGGAAAAGAAAAGGTAGAGAGACGAAGAGAGAATAAAGTAGGAGTAAGAGATAACAAAATAAGTGAGAAGAAATGTTTTGACTTTTACTAAAAAGGATAAATGACTCCATTATTATAGAACGTACTAAAATAGCAAAATTACTCCACTACCATAGAACGGAGAGAGTAATACTCTTATATCCTCAAGCTTAGGTACATAAAAACTGTCCTCGAAACTCGATTTTAATTTTTTTCTACTAACGAATAATTTAAGTTTGGAATGGAGTTTAAATTTGACTACCACAAAAACAAAAGTAGAATAAGTCGGGATTGTGGAAAAGAAGATAGAGGCAACTCAAGATCATACAGGCAACTAAATCTATCAGACCGGTGCAGACCGTAGAAGAAGTAAAAACTCGGAGCAGTAAAAACTGAGCGTCCTAAATAAATTAATTGGTTGATGCATATACACGTGTAATTTTGGAAGCATATGCATGCAAATTGATGTGGAAGGACGAAGAGGCAAATGCCTCTACTACTTCCCACCTCCTCTTTCCATTATCAACACATGAACGCCATGCAACCCTTCCTACCACTTACAAATACCCCTCATTCCTCCTCCATCTATCACCACCACACACCCACCCATCCACAAAAAAAAAGAAAGTAATTCTTCATAATCCCAATGGCAACCAAGGCGGCACTTACAGCAGCTCTCCTGATGGCTCTGGTGGCCCTAGCCAGCGCCACGACCTTCACCACCTCGTTCGAGGAAGAGGGCAACCCTAGGCAGCAGCAGTGCAGGCAGCAGCTGCAGGGAAGGGAGTTCCGCTCGTGCCAACTATACTTCTCGCAGAGGAGCAGCAACCCCTACGAGGAGGAGGTAGAGGAGGAAGTCTTGGAGATGAGCACCGGAAGGCAGACACGGCACAGGCAGCCACACCTAAACGAGTGCTGCGAGCAGCTGAGGGAGATGGACAGACACCAGTGCGGATGCGAGGCCATCAAGCACGCCGTGCAGCAGGCACAGCAGCAGGGAGGAAGGTCCCGCTACCAGACCGGGCAGAGCGAGAGCGAGCAGATCTACCAGAAGGCACGCTCCCTTCCCCGCATGTGCGGACTGCGCGAGCAGCAATGCCAGTTCCGCGTTGTGCTTGTCTAGACACCAGGCCAACCAAGAGGCCTATCGGCCATCTGAGTTCATAACTTTTGTATGTTTCCGACAAATAAGTATCATCAATAAAATTACACCTCTTTTCAATTACTCCCTTTTTTTGTCTTGATTAAATTGGTAAACTAATAATTGAAAGATAATGTTTTAATTGAGTTACACAGGTGTAATTATCAAATTATTATCCTCCCTGATATGTGTAATTTTGTGTCATACCAAGTATAGATAGATTTCTAGAAGAGATGAAGTTGGAATGATATTTTGAAAAATGAGGTTAGATGAATCACGAGTATTCTGAAGATGGGAGAGGTACTATGAGAATAAAATAAATGTAATTTTTGGATTTCTATAGTATCTTAAAGTCAGAAAGTGAATAAAAAAATTTCAAATACTAATACTATAACATACATCTAATATAATTCCCCATCCCTTATTTAATAAACATAAATTTTAATTATTTAATAAACATAAATTTTAAAGGTCATCTCATAATAGACTCGAACCTGTGATCTTCGGTCCAGGCATCAACCACACTTGTGTTGAGATCATGATTCTTAGGTCCAGGCATCAACCACACTTGTGTTGAGATCATGATTCTTAATTTCTTATTAGTACAAGAAGTCCCGACACTCGAACCCTTAGTCCTTAGATATATGTCTATATTTTTCACTCCCCTTAGATAAATTTGCATCCTACTACAGTCTTAATAATTGCTTGCATCCTTGGATATATGTCTATATTTTTCACATATCCCTTAGATAAATTTGCATCCTACTACAGTCTTAATAATTGCTTGCATTAATCCAAAATGCGTACAATTATAATTAAACTTTCAGCCTCTTCCTACGAGCATCCAGCCCGGACTCTGGAACCAAGTCTCCTCCACGTCATCATTCTCCTAAATTTGAGTCTTAAGTCCCCTCCACATCATCATTCTCCTAAATACGAGTCTCAAGTCCCCTCCACGTCATCATTCTCCTAAATTTGAGTCCCAGGCCACAACTCCTCTAACCATGCAGGCCTCACCTCCTCTAACCCTGCAGGCCCCATCTCAGGCCACAACTATTAAATTGCACTATTCACTACTATAGCATATGTTACTCGTAAAATAGAATACGTTGAACATTAAAACCAGAAAAATTCATTGTTCAGTCGAAAAAATAATATTACAAATCCTAGAAAAAGAAATTACAAAGTCCTAGAAATAAAAATAGAAGTCATAAAAATAAAAATAAAAAATGAAAAACTACTTCTTCTTCATTTGTGCGCGAAGGTAGGCGATCATCTCATGGTGCAACTCGGGCTCGAACTCCGACATTGTCGAGGTATCCCTCGATGTCGACTCCGTCAGCTGGCCCATCCGCAAGGTAATACTCATATCCGACATAGAGTCGGATATCTTATTCAGAGAAGGATTGGGCGGCGGCGGCATAGTGGGGTAGCTCATAGTAGTTGCCTTCCCCTTCGCTTTCCTCTTTGCCGCTTTTGTTCCCATCGGACGTCTTTGAGTACCAGGGGATGAGAGTAAGACGTCGTCATCTGTCACGTTGAGGTTGATTGTCGGACCTCATTCGCTCGAAGAGTAGTTTCCGGCGGCGGAAACTTTGGTTCTCTTCGGCGCCCCACTTGCCGCCGGTTCTGCCCCACCGGTGTACTTCAGGCTCTTCTCGAAAATCTTCCAAACGTCGAAGTACTTGAATTGCTTCTTCTTGTCAGAGAAAAACTCCGTCCTGGCCTTCTCCACGATATCCATCTCGTTGTGCCCGCTCGGCCACATCCGGACTATGTTATTCCACTTGCCATTCCACTTGTTCATCTCTTTCTTGACCCAACTCCAATGCTTGCGTAGCTTCACGTAGCTACGCTCGAACAATCCTCTAGGTCGACCAGCGTTGTACTTCTGGGCAATCCGCTCCTAGAACACTTTGCCGCTCTGCTGGTTGCCGATGATAGAATCATCGGAGACATCGACGAAGTTCTTGGCCAGCCACAATGTCTCCTGCGGACTATACTTCTTCGGCCACTCATCATCCGCAGCCGCAGCCTTGCCCTTGCCCCCCCCTTCAGCGGGCTCCATATCACTGATATCGTACTCATTAGTGCTAATTAGCGATGGTATTTCCATGTTGGAAGCCACCCCCGGACTAGGCGTTGCATTTGGGTTGGGCGATGCCGGCACATACCAGTTGTTGGCGTTGATGAACTCGTTCTTCTGTCGTTCGTCGCTGTTAAACCACTCCATAGTAGCCACAAATATTGAAATAAGAGGATTGAAATGGAGAAAGTGTTGGAAGAATGTTGAAGAAATAGAGTAAAAATAGGCAAAAAAATAAAAATAAAAAAATTTGGGGCTTACGGTTCGGCCCGAAACACCTCCAATGCCGGCCGGGACTCGCTGGGGCATGGCCCGGGCACGACTAAAGCTGGGACGGGACGGAACCTGGGCGCGGCCCCGGCCGCAATTGTCCATGCTCCAACGCGCGGTGACGCGGGGCTGGACACAAGCGCGGTCCGGCCCGCTGCGTTATTGATGGCCTAATACCTCAAAAACACAGAATAAATAGAAGTGCAATTCACTGATAATCGTCAGGAAGTTGAATTGATTTCTAGGCTTCAGGAAATTCGCAAGAGAGAGTGAAAGTAAATGTTGAGTAGTGGAGTAGCTAGATGAACGATTTTTGTTTATATATTTACTCTTCAAAATCCCACCAAAAATCTAGGATAGTTCTTAACGGCCCCGAAAGGAGTTTCAAAAGGCCAGAAAGCAATTATGGTAGCTAAAAAAGAAGAATTCTCCTCACTCTAACTGTAGTGTGTGTTTCTCTATCGGTTTTGATCAATCAATGAATGTAGATCTTGAGGTTCCATTTTATATCTTGTAATCCTTGGAAATAATAGTCATTCTCTCGTTTGTCTGTATATGTAGATCTTTGGATTGAACAATGTAAACACCGTGCGCATTGTTCATTTTCTTGTCTTCGAGTTCATAATTCAACAAGTGTAGAGTGAAAGACACAAAAATGTGAGGAGGGCATCGTGGGATACTTGCCAAACAGGTTATTAGCATGCAAAATATGACCGATAGCAAAATTGGTGAAAACTCACAAAAATAGTGAAATCACGTGGTTTAAGACAAGTCATGATATGTGTTACATGGCCTAACTTTGAAACCGAATCGAGTGGTATACATATTTCACTAAGTTAGTAAACACTATCCTCCGCCGTTTCACGAAAATCGAACGCGTCCTAAGCTTTCTTGTTTCAAAGATTGGCTAATCCTTGAAGACGAGTAAGGTGAAAGAATGGCTAATCATGGAAACATATAGATTAAGATGGATGTGTGTGAGTTATACCTGAAACAGTGGTAGGTGTCAGTGAGTCCAACCACAAACAGGAATGGTCACAAAAGTAGCAAAACGACATAAGAAGGAAGTAACCCGCTAGTAAACAAGAACATGGTAATATAGTTAGGTGAATCACTTTAGATACAATAAACTTAATACTAAGAAAACTTGATTTCAAAACTATGCCAAATGGTAGATTACTAGATGTATATGTATCACGCATTTAAAACTTATTTACAAGTGATAACTGATAAATTACTTCACAAACACAATTCTTTTCAACGTGAATAGACCTTTCAATATACTCCCTAAATCTTAAATATTGAGTCCAGCACTATCCATTCCTTATATATTCCTTAAATAAAAATATT
Organism: Salvia splendens; assembly: GCF_004379255.2. Taxonomy (NCBI): domain Eukaryota; kingdom Viridiplantae; phylum Streptophyta; class Magnoliopsida; order Lamiales; family Lamiaceae; genus Salvia; species Salvia splendens. Next base: position 33,682,642 of record NC_056032.1, read on the forward strand.
GTCTATGACAATATTGTGTATAGCATAAAGACTACTCCCCCTGTCCGCGAATATGCGTCTCATTTCTTTCCGGCACAGATTTTAAAAAATGTTAAAAAAAATGGGTGAAAGAAAATTAGTGGAATATGAATACCACTTGTATATATCTATCTATCTATCAATATATAAAGTGCCAGTTTTTTCTACTGCCATGTGGCACACTTTTTGGCGGGAAAGTAATTAATTGGGCAAACAAAAAGGCAAATATTATTGGATAAAAATTGGTCCAATAAAATGCAAAAAAAATGGCTTCTCCATGAAGTTTAAGACATTTATATAGAAGCACCATTAATTGAATTTGCATTTTGTGGACTGATTTTCAGATTTTTTTATTGCAGCATAGAAGGGTGCTTGGAATCCGGCGATAGCTCCGACGAGAGGGTGGCAAGGCTGACGGAGACAAGGTGGTGGCGGCAAGGCGGCGGGAAGCTGACGTACAACAAGTAGACAGTTTAGATTAAAACAATGGGGCATCATTTTAACGTCTTGACATTTCCAACCTTTTATTGAGTATGCATCAAAACGTTTTTCTTGACGGCCAGCCGGCGTAGAGTAACAACGGCGGCGAGTCCAGCCGCTTAATACGGTGGCGGCAGGGACGACAACAACGGTGATGGCGTCGCGCAGATGACAGAGATGGGCGGCTGGCGGCGGCTGTCCAAGAGAACTGCCCGTGGACAGCTGTGGGCGGCAGCGGCGGCTGGTCGAGGTCGGCGGGGTAGGTGAAGCATCCCGGCCGCCGGCGTGAAGTAGGGCGGTGGAGCGGCGGGCAGGCTGCGAGTCGGGGCGATGGTCGTGCCGGTGATTGTGTCTGCGCCGAGGGAGAGATTGAAAAAGTGAGAAAATTGGAGGCGTTAGTCTTCTGTAGGGTTTGAGGAAATATTAATATTTGTAATATTTGAGCTTTTAATGTATTTTTTTGTAATTTAAAGTTTTTATATTATTAATTGATATTCTATTTACTTAAATAAAGTAGGATTTAATTTGATTGTTGGGCTCTACGGCTCTAATCTCTATTATTATGTCTTAAAAGTTAGATAGTTAGTATTAAATATTTTTAATTTACTCTTTAGTATATTAAAATTGTTTAACAATTACAACAATTTATAAATAGAACTATATTTAAATTTAGTTGAAATTGAGTTTTCGTTTATATAATAATAACATATATACTAAATATTAATTTAGTCTTTGGTCATCCATCATAAGTTGTTCTAAGCCATTAAAACCTATAGTATTGAACATCAATTTCATGCTTATTATACTAGTAATATTTATTGCAATTCAAGTTTTTTTCTATCGGTCGAGACATTTATGTCTTTCTTATAGTTTGTTACTAAGATAGCATTATAATTTTATGAGTTTTTTTAGTATAATTTTATAGAAAATCAAAAACAAATTCACTAAACTTGCATAGCATTATATACTACAAGAAATATTAAAAAATTAATTGCAAAAAATGATAGTGTTGTGTCGTAAGCATCTTTGTGTAGAATAATACTCTCTCCATCCACGAAAAATAGGGTTATTCCATTTTTATCCATCGTTTAGGAAAATGATAATAAATAGTTAAAGTGTATAGAAAGAAAAGGAGGAGAGAGAACTTATCTATTTTATTCTCTCTCTTACTTTTCTTTCTCTTCACTCTAACTATTTATTGCTCCCTCCATTTCTTCATAGTTGAGGCAAAACTTTTTGGCACGGAGTTTAAGAAAGGAATGTTGAATATGTTAAATAAATAGATAAAAAAGTAAGAGAGGGAAAAAAGTAAGAGAGGGAAAAAAGTAGAGAGAATAAAGTAGAATGTGAATACAGTAGAGAGAATAAAGTAAGAGAGAGTAAAGTAAAAAAGAGAAAAAAGTTACTATATAGGGAAATGACTCAACTATGAGGGAACTTCCCAAAATGGAAAAATGACTCAACTATTGAGAAACGGAGGGAGTATCATTTTTCCAAAACGAGATATAAAAATGGAATAGCCCTATTTTTCGTGGACGGAGGGAGTAGTAAATAATATTAAATTAATATAAAAATGTTAACAAAAGTATAATGATTAAAATAATTATAAACGAATTTTAAAAATATAATGATCACAATTGAAGTGTTAAAAATGACAGTGTTGTGTCGTAAGCTTCTTTATAAAAATAATTATGAACAAAAGTATAATGAATAATGATCACAATTGAAGTGTTAAAAATACTACTCTTAATGTTATGTGTAAACGAATTTTTAAAAAATTTTGAACGTCATTTTCTTTGATAATTTTTTGAATTTATACTCTTAATAACATAAGCTTAATGTAGTAACCTTTACTTTTCTTCTCTTATTTTTTTACCTTTTTGGGCAGATATTTTAATTTTTATTGGGGCCCTTTTTTTTTGGAGGTTTTTATCTATTCTAATTCTAATATATTTTAATTTAATTCTGATATTTTACTTTATTATATATTTCAAATTTATTATATTTAAAAAATACATTTTTACTTATATTTTATTTACTTCGGGTTTACTAATAATTCTTTTTTTAGCCGATGTTGGTGAATCCGTTGAAAGTCCTATTATAATAATTGATGTTGTTCATGATGAACACGATTCATCTATTGTGAGGGAGACTAATTTCATTTCATAAACTTTAAATCGAGACGAAGGTATTTTTCATTGATCTTTCTTTTGAATATTACTACTACTAATTACTAATTTTTATGTTTATGTAATTGAGAATGCATATAAGTATACAATTATCACAATTTTTTAGAGAATACAATAATGAAATTTCCTACCACGTGTCTTGCATTTCCTAATAACTTCAAAAAGTTTCCTTTAATATTAGTATAGATATATCATTTTTATTCATAGTTATAAGACATATAACAATATTTTAATTACTTTTTTGTCCGTCTTACAAGAATATGCACTTTCTAATTTTAGAAATTTTTTCTCTATATTAAGGTGAGTCTCATTCTCCACTATCAATATTTTAATTACTTTTTCTTTCTACCCCTCTCTTACTTTACCAAGTATGCATTAAAACTCATGTCCAACCAAAAGTGCATATTATTGTGGGACGGTGGGAGTATTCAATGATATGCTGAATATGAAATGTTTCATTACAGTGGGTTTAGAGAATTACAAATGTTTGTTTGTTGTTTATTCTGTTTTTAATGGGTTATAATCTTATTAATACTATTTTTTATTAATTTATATTCTGAAAAGAAATATTCCCTCCGCCCCGCGTTAGCAGTCCCGTTTACTTTTGCGCACTCATTTTATAAAAATGGTAATAAATAGTTAAAGTGGAGAAATGGTAAAGTAAGATAGAGAATAATGTAGAGAAGGGTCTTATCTACATTATTCTCTCTCGTACTTTACTATTTCTCCTTTTTAACTATTTATTATCATTTTTACAAAACGAGTGCAAAAAAGCAACTGGAACTGCTAAAGTTGGACGAAGGGAGTATATTTTTATACTATTCTTTATTTTAATCTATTTAGCTATAAATATATCTTCATTTTTGAAAATCTTTTGTCCCGTGCATAGCACGGGTGGTAACACTAGTTAGTTTTAAATGATAGTATGCGAGTGAGATAAGTTGGTGGAATGTGAGACATTTTTACCATTTATGGTAATTATGAACCGAGACTCCTATTCGCAGACGAACCAAAATGAAAAAACGTAACTCATGTAAACTGGAAAATCTTGCGGATGCTAAAGTAGCTATAAGGCATGCTCAAACCATGTAACAAATTTATTTTGTCAAATTAATACTTCCTCCATCCCATAAAAATAGGGATTTTGTGGATGACACAAATTTTAATGGAAAAATTAGTTAAGTAAGACAGAAGTAAAAAAATAATTGAAATATTATTATTGAAGAATGAGACCCCCTCATAAGAGAGAAAATTTGCGAAAATGGAAGCGGACTATTTTTTGTGACAGCCGAAAATGGAAAAATAAGATATTTTTTATGGGACGGATGGATTATATTGGTAATTATTTTGAGGGAAAAACATGTACTACTTCAAACCATGAATTATAACACCCCTAGTTGAATCAAATGAACTCTAAATTTGTGTCTAGCAAATGAAAATGAGATAGGTTTTGTCAACATTTGCATGTCAATCGATGTGGAAGCTACCTCAACTCCCCACCAATATCAATCATACGCATATTTCATTCTCCCCCATCAATCAACACGTCAAACCCCATGCAATCCCTCAACTCCCCTATATAAACCCCCCCGCCCACGCATCACCAACACCAATCCACCAACAAACTCACCTTCTCTCCCACATCCTAATGGCAACCAAGGCGGCACTCGCAGCAGCTCTCCTCATGGCCCTGGTGGCTCTTGCCACCGCCACCACCTTCACCACCTCCTTCGCCGAAGAGGCCAGCGAAAACTACCAGCAATGCAGGCAGCAGGTGCAGGGGCGTCGATTCAACTCCTGCCAGCGCTTCTTGCAGCAGAGGAGCACCCCGTACTCGAATGAGGACGAGGACGAGGAGGTCCTCGACTCCTACCAGCCGTCGTCGTCCCTTCAAGCCTGCTGCCGGGAGCTGAAGCAAATGGACCGCCAGCAATGCGGCTGCGAGGCCATCAGGCAGGCCGTCAAGCAGGCGCAGCAGAGCACCCGCCGCTACCAAACCGGCCAATCCGAGCAGGTCTACCAGCAGGCACGCGCGCTCCCGCGCCGATGCGGCCTTCGCGAGCAACAATGCCACTTCCGCCTCCTCTTCGTTTGAGGAAATAGCTCTGTGTCAATTACCCTTGTTTATTCCCCTTCCAAATAAACGTGATGCAAGGATAAAATTTCCGTATTTTCTTTTTCCCCATCAATCAATATAAGTAAAACAAAGAAACAACAACAATCCAAAATCCATCAAACAATCCTAATGCTTTAACTTTTCAAGAACTAAAAATACTTCACCATCTGCATTTCCTTCTGCTTGAAACCACACCTATTATAAAACGGCATGTTGTCACTGCTGCAATCAAGAATCACCTTGTAACACCCCATCGACCTAGCGTGATCAGATAGGAATTCGATTATCTTCTTTCCTAAATGCTTTCCTCGAACGTTGGAATCCACAACCACATCTTCGATGTGACCAACCTTGCCACAATTCCTTATGAATTTCTTCTCTATGAAGACGCTCCCGGTTGCAATGATCTTGCCTGAATCTCCGTCTTCTATCACGCATATAAGATGGTCGTTGCCATACTTAGCCACCTCCCTAAACCGTTCTTCGAATGCTTCGTCGGAGATGAAGTCGCATACAGTCAGCTGCTGAAGTAGCTCCACGAACCCCTTCTTTTTATCCGAGATCTCTAACTTCCTTACCACAAACGCCACCTCTTCCATGGAAGACTTTGTTCTTTCCATCGAACAAGGATTCAATCCAAATTTCTGAAAATGATAAAAGGATCAAGAGATATATATTAAATTAGATAGTGGATTTCAACATCGTCATAGCTACAACGAAAAGTTATACACAAATTCAGATGACCACTTTTATAATTCACAACTGCGTGGGGATCAACGGTATAATAAAACTATAATTAATGAAAAAATTGCGCAGTACTACAAAATCTCAAATTGCCTGTAATTCAACATGTTCTAATATAGATTAATTCTAGAGATATTCCACAAACCATAAAAAGCGAGAAAGAACAGAGCCACATAGATCAAAATTTAGTAGCGGCCAACACAACGAATTAAACTGCTAATTTATCTGCATAAACTCACTGATAGATCTAAGAAACGGATCGAACCTCTTCGTACAAAGGAAAACTGCCCCGATTTGATAATTAACTCACATCCAGATTAATAATGTGGATGAATGTTTGAGTGTAGGGAACTAACTGAAAAGTGGATTTGCTGGAATGGGGATCATCGTGCAGGCAGCATATTCTTCTTCTAGGGCTTGTCTATTAGCTGAACATAGGTTTATCTAATTTAGGCCCAGTTTCTAGAGTTGAATTGATGTAAGCCCAATTATGATTATTGTGACTTTTTTTTCCAATTTTACTAAAATTATGCTGAAATTTAATATTTCTAGTAAATTTTAAATATGGACATAAAAATTAGTATTCCCTCCATCCCATTAAAGATGACTCACTGTCTATTACTAAAAATAAAAACATCTTATCTCTACTTTATTCTTTATTTCTTACTTTTCTCGTTCTACTTAACACACAAAATAAAGTTGTATAAAATTCTGTGCCGTTCAAGGTATCATCTTCCTTGGGATGTTGGGAGTAGTATTTTCTTTTCCACGACAAAGTTTTTTGAGCTATAATTTAAATGCATATAACATATTTAATCATACATGAACTTGTTGGCATTGAGACTGGTGTAATTGGGCAGCGTGGATAAAAAACAAATAACTTTTCGAAATCATTTTAATTCTCCAGCAATACACAATTTACACTATTAGCATATTATTGTCATCTTACAGGGAACTAGATAAATAGTTCCTAATTTTTTTAGTATTGAACATAAATAGTCCTGTACTTTCAAAATAGCATGGAAACTTCATTAAATTAACAACTATCACATTCATAATACTTTTTTCTTCACTATTTCGATAAATTTTCGGCTCAAAATACATCCAAGATATGAAGGACATTTTTTATTAGAGCATCCATAGTGGTTATAGCCCAGTCATATCCTAGCCACAAACTCCTCCTGCCACATCATCAATACTAAAAATCCTCCTGCCACATCAGAAATAGCCCAGCCATAGCCTAGCCATATCATAAATAGCCCAGCCACATCAATAGCCACATCACTAATAACACAATATACAGAATTTAATTTACGAGACATATACGGGAAACATTAATAATACTATTTTAATTTTTTTAAAAAAAGTACAATAAATTAAAAAAAGTACAAAAATTTTAAAAAAGTACATTAATAAAAAAATTACATTCAAAATCGCAAAAAGTACATTACTTAAAAAAAAATCACTCGCCGGCTCCCTCGCCTCCGTCGTCGTCGTCGCCGTCGCCGTCGCCACCGCCGCCTCCGTCGCCACTGTCACCGCCGCCTCCGCTGCCACCGCCGCTGCCGCCTCCACGCAGATCGTCATTCATGCTCTCGAGCAATGTGAAGAGAAATCTCTTCTCCTAGGGGTCCTTCGCCGCTCGCCATTCGGCTAACGTCTTCACCATCATCTGGCGCGTTTGTTGACGCGCGAAGTACTTGAGATCCTCTGTAGATTGGCGGTCAAAGCGGGGCGAGGTCGGCGGCCGAACGAACGAGGGTTGGGGAGCACCTGGTCCGTCTCGGGGAGGTCGTGGGAACCACCGCTGCTGCCGCTGAAATCCCCGGTATAGTTCAATCGTTGCTTCTTCGGCCAGCCAGCGTCGACACCTACTCGGAATTTCTCGGAGTCGTTCAACACAAGATAGCAGTTCCAGTAGGTGAAGTCCTTATACAACCCGGGCTGGGGGAAGGCTTTCTCCGCTATCCTCCTGCAGTCGTCCTCCGTTTGGCCACTACTCTGCATGCGGAGGGCGTTGGCGTACAAACCCGAAAATCGGAAGACGGCAGCCCTGATTCGGTTCCACGCCTTCCGGCAATCCTCCCCGTTGTGTGGCCTCCCCTCCGGGCAAAATAGCTGGTAGGCTGCTGCTACCTTGCCCCACACGTTGACGATCCTCTGGTTATTAGAAACAAGAGGATCGTCGCAAACACTCACCCACGCCTTTGACAGCGCAACGTTCTCCTCGTCCGTCCACCTTCTTCGTACCGTGGGGTCATCCCCACCCGGCTGCGACGACTCCCCGACCTTCTTTCCCTTGCCCTTCTTCTTTGGGGCGCCACTACCCTGCACTGTTCCCCCCGTTTGAACGGGAGTTTCCGGAACTCCGAGACTATCAAACCCTAAATCCGACAACGCAAAATCATCAAAACCGCTCGACGTGAACTGCGCATCCGTTGGGGTCGATGTGTGCGACGAAGCAGTCAAAAAATCAAAACTAGGGCGATAGACGTCCCCCCGCGTCACCTGCGTCGCCGGTACGCCCCCCGGCGTCCCCTGCGTCGCCGAACCTCCCCCGGGTATCATCTGCATATTGGGTGCCCACCCCGGCATCATCTGCATATTGGGTGCCCAACCCCGCATCGCCGGGAACCCCCCCGGCGGACTCCCTCCGGTCGGCATCCCGGGTAGCATCTGCTGCCACGGGTACATGTTGTAGTACCCGGGCATCTGATTCCATCCGCCTCCAACGGGGATTGAGGGAGTTTGAGAACTGCTCGTCCCTGAACTAGGCTCGTTGTTCAGATCCATTTCTCGGTGTTGATCTTGTACAGAAATTAAGATAGAGAGAGTACTCGTTAATACAAGTGGTGCGAATGAAAATGAAGTGCAAATCGCGTATATATAGTGTTTCGAAAATAAAAAATAAAAAATAAAAAATTCGTTGGGCTATGCGCTGGGCGATCCGGGCGCTGCAATGGAGCTGAGCGGATCGCCCAGCGCATAGCCCAGCGGATTTTGACTGCCTAGCGCTAGGCGAAATTGATTTCCGGAAAACCGCTCGGCGGTTTTCGGCTCCTCCAATGGTTCGCCTAGCGACCGCCTAGCGCCGGCGCTCGACTAGGCGGTGCGCTAGGCGCCATTGTGGATGCTCTTAAAAAAATTAGACAGATTCTGGATATCAAGAATCATATTATAACGATACACCTAGATATTAATATATCCAAAAAATTTCTTTAATACAGAAATAAGATTAAAATAGCAGTATGATTAGCTTACTATTAATACTTATAATATTTTAATATGTAAAATAAAGTATATAAAGATAATAAAAGCAAATTTATCACATTTAATTAAGAAAATTCAATTATAACGGAGATCATTTTAAGGGCGTTTTGATTCATTCCAAGGGTGTTTTAGTTCATTTTAAATAAATTGTACTCCATCCGTCCGATAATAGAAGTCTTATTTGTTTATGGCACGAGTTTTAAGAAATGTAAAAAAAATGGGTTGAATAAGTTATTGGAATATAAGTCTCACTTATATATATTATTTTTAAAATAAAATGTGAGTGGAATAAATTTGTATGATGTGAGGCTTATTTATCATTTATGATAAAAGTGAAATAAATTTTTTATTATGCGACAGACCGAAATGACAAAACATAACTCATATTATGGAACCGAAAGAGTAAGGGTTATGAACTAAAATGTCCTTATTGTGAACTCTGTGTTTTTAAATACGAAAAGTTAAAATTCAGTCACATATTTAATTTAATTAATGATCGAAATTTAATCTATAAATATAGTAGCAAAGTGGAAATACTTTGACAATATATAAATAATAGCAAGAGTATGCATAGGAGTAAAATATAGAGAAGACGTTTGGCAAGATTTGCATGCGAAATCGATGTGGAAGATGGGAGAGCAAAACGTGATCACCCTTCATCCAACACGTAATAGCCATGCAACCGCTTCACTCCCACTATAAAAAAACAAGAGCCCTTCAACACCAACACACACCATTTCAACACTCTCTTCAATGGCGATCAAGGCGGCAGTAGCAGCAGCTCTCCTGATGGCCCTAGTGGCAGTGGCCAGCGCCACCACCTACACCACCACCGTCACGACCACGTCCTACGACGAGAGGGGCAGCCAGAAGTACCAGCAGTGCAGCCAGAAGGTGCAGGGCCGACAGTTCCAGTCGTGCCAGAGCTTCTTGAAGCAGAGGAGCTACTTGGAGATGGACTCCAGCAGCAGCAAGCAGGAGGAGTACGTTGAGCAGTGCTGTGAGCAGCTCAAGGACATGGACCGATACCAGTGCGGCTGTGAAGCCATCAAGCGCGCCGTCCAGAAGGCGCAGCAGGGAGGCTCCTCCTACCAGACCGGCCAGAGCGAGAAGATCTACGAGAGGGCACGCGCTCTACCCCGTCTCTGCAGATTAAGCGAGCAGCAATGCAGCTTCAACCTTGTCTTTGTCTAAACTATGGGAGGCCTATCGGCCTTGCCTTTGTCCCGACTCTGTTTCCAAATAAATAAATAACAATTTGGGATTTCTTTCTCTCTCTTTAATTTCTAATCAGTCTCGACTATCTTACTCTAATTACAAAGTTGTGGAACCTTTAAGGAATTGAATAATTACACTAAATACAACCCTAACGCAATCTGTGGATTATATAGTTGTTCTTATAATTATTTTTTATTTAATTTAATAAATATTTTTTAAAATTATTTTTTGATATTTGTAAATTTTTTATGTAAAAACAGAGTTGAAGAGAAATTTTATGCATATGACATGAGATTTTATAGTATATAATTTTTCTTTTTTTTCATTTAATAATTATATATTTTTGAAAATATCTTTTTAATTGTTGCAAGTTTTTATGCAAAAACAGAGTTGAAGAGAATTTTATGCATCTGACATGAGATTTTATAAAATTAATTAATGAAGTAGGAGAGAATAAAATTGTCAGAGATTTTATAAAGTTTGTTAATTTGAGAAAGAATAAAATAAAGATAAATGTGTTTTAAAATTATTTATAATATTTATGTAGGGACAATTAAAAAAGAAACAAGGCCGAAGGGATATATAAAAAATTTTAATGCTTAAGACTAATCACCCTACAACAAAAGACTAAAAACCGGTTTCCATAACTAGTGTAATTTCCAATGAATATATGATTTACTAATTCATTGCAGCTAAAGGTGATTCCGCCTTGACGGTCCCATTCCGGCCGACATTATCTGAGAGGGTTCAATTAGAGTACACAGGCTTAGTCCATTGGCTGCCAGAAGTTCATCTACCAAGACCTCACACTTGTAAGCAACTATCCGGCAGTAGTGGGATTCGAACCCAGGCTTAGTAGAGGGATTCGAACCCAGGCTCATTCCAGCGCAGTAGCCCATTGGTTGTCAGAAGTTCATCTCCCAAGACCTCACACTTATAAGCAACTACCCGGTAGTAGTGGGATTCGAACTCAGGCTCATTCCAGCAACATCTGCTCCTGTGGGCATGATTTACTAATTCATAGTACTGAATATAGAAGCATAGTCTACTTAATGATGTTGCATAAAACAATATTTTTCAATATCATATGTCAGAATATTGGTAAATCCTGAAAATGCATAAGGGAATAAATCCTGATGAGCAAATCAGGAATCCCGCTGATCGAATCTCATGATGAATGAATCAGGAATCACGTTCACAATGAACTAATCCGGACGATCAGAAATCTGGAACAAATTGTGATGAACAAATAAGCGATTAGGCATCGCACTGATCAATCTCGTGATTTAAGAATCAGGTTTCGCGTTGGACGATTCATGGTGAAGAACTAATTTGGATTATTCACAGCTGAAGAACAAATTGTGAATCTCATATTTTTTTAAAATCCTAAGTTGAATTTTGGTTCATACACTATATTTTTGTACAAATCGGCGGCGCAACACAGTTCACGTTAATTATATGAGATATTAAATTTTAAAAATGCCCTTGGACTATTATTTTTTAGAAAAAAAATGAAATGTTATTACAACCATAGAATTAAATTGAAATAATAAGACATATGGTTGTGATTTGTGGTCTAAGTATTTGAACTTAGTTAAACAACCTATATTCCATTGTGAAGCTCTTAAGAGCATTCCTAATGCCGTGGGCCGGACCGCACCTGGGTCCCGGCTCGCGGCCTAGCGCGTTGGAGGTGAAGGAAAAGCGACCCATGCCGCGCCTGGGACGGTGGAGCAGCCTGGGGCAGCGCCCCGTTGTGGCTCGACTCGGTGTTGGAGTCTCCGGGGCCGTGCCCTATTGCGGCCCGGCCAGTCGTTATGGGGCCTTCGTGCCGGACCCGAACCCCCTATTTTTTCCTTCGATTTTTGGCTTATTTATATGCCATTTCTTCAACATTCTTCCATCAACACTTCTATCCTCTTTTTATTTCAATATTTGTTGTTAGAATGGATTGGTTTAACAACGACGAACGACAGTTGAACGAGTTCGTCAACGTCAACAATTGGGGTTTGTAATCAACTGTCGTTCGTCAATGCCAACAACTGGGGTTTGTAATCTTTTATGTTCGACTGAACAATGAATTTTTAGGAGTAAAATAATTTGTAGGCGTGAATTGTGCAATTTAATAATTGGGGCATGGATGGAGATTGTAGGAGAGTTGGGGCCTAACATAGAAATTTAAGGAAACAATAATGTGGAGGGGATTGGGGGCTGAATCTAAACCGAGGTTGTGGATGCTCCAAGCAATCGGAAATCGGAATATCCCAAGATATCCCTTATTCAGCGAATAGCCGAAACATAGATCTACACTTATATTTTAATGATAATGCGAAGAAGCCCAATCACCGCCATATAGATTTAAAGCTATTTCGAATCTTCCGGGAAATTAGTTTGTTGCAATATGCAACTCCCCTCGCAACAAATTCGCGTCGCCGAAGCCGTGAATTCACCGCGCGAAGCAATCGATATGGTATGGATTTAAAGTTGATCTGAATCCTTATTCTATTTCAAGTCACTGCTATTTCACCTTTTTCTTTTGGTGTGTTTGATACGATTAGATTTGTTTCATGTGAGTTTTCAGTAGATGCGTCCTTCCATTTTCCAGGATTCAATTGTTGAAATGAAAACTTAGCTGTTGCTAAATCAACACCGCGGTTAGTTAAAACTAAGAAAAGTAATAAGATGATGTGCCACTGTTTAAGCATTCATATCCATAGAAATTTAAGGCTGTCGAGTTTGCAATGCCAATAACAGAAAATGAACTCGTCTAAGATGACAATTATTTTGGTCAGCCCAAAGCATCTGGTATAGAAAACTTGCTCTCCTTAGTTGAACTTCACTCCACTTTCAAAGACTTGGCACATGAGGTCAAAGTGTTTTTCTCCATAGTAATGCCCGTACCTGCATCGGTACTGGAAACGAAGCATCATATTAGCTGGATTAGTAAGATGTTCTTTTCATATTGTAATCTGTTGGTTTCTTCAGTTTCCATCAGATTAAAGGAAAAAAAAGTGGGGGATTATACGATAAATAGATGAAAGAGCAGCTGTTACCTTGTATTTTTCCCTCAGCAGTTTCTCGTTGCCATAAACAACATTCTTTTTCATGTCCCACGAAATTCCCGGCTTGTTCATCATCTCTGAGAAGGTTTTGTATTTTCTGCTAAGGATCTGGAGCCTTGACTTGAGAAGACGGTCTGAATGAACTCGACCAAACACTGAACGGAACTTCTCATAAACATATAGCTCACTTTCTTTTCTGAAAGTTGAACCTGGTGTATAATCCCCCCTTTCAATCTCCTCCACCATCATCTTTAGGAGTTGAAAATCACCACCTTGCCCTCTATGTCCATATCCAGGTAGTACACCGGCCATCTGTGACTCATTTGGTAGTCAGGTAACACATAATGCAAATAAGAAGTAAATATGTGGCAGCACGACATAGCAACAGATAAAGTACACAACCTATGTGTAGTCTAATATTGGCTAGGAGTTAGAAGCTAAGTTTTCTGGTGATAAACTGCTACACAAGAAAGAAAAATTTGTCGTCTGTCTTAAAGAGATGCTATGTTCTAATGCCAATGAAAGTAGGGTTTTTCAATGCAGCGGTACCTTTTTCTTTCCATGAATCCTTCTTTATAAACGCTTTCACGCTAAATTCTATTTTGAGATGTTAATCTAGAAAGTGAAGATGCATATGATTATTTGGATTTGTATTTTGATGCTTAAGATCAACTCATTTGAAATCTGTTTTTAAGTGTTTCATTGTTGCTTAAACTGCTTTTTTTGCTCATTAAGTTCTGTTTTCTGTGAGGAACTCTATTTCTTTCTTCTAGTGGTAAAAGGGTTTTCAAGTGACTATGATATCAGTCCCGTTGAATGAAATTCTTTTGCCAGACTCTTGTTAGGGGCTTTATCATCGTCTCTTATTCTAAGATGCCTTTCTAAAGGTCTTTCCTTCACAAGTGAAAAATGCTGCCTGACAAATTGGGATGTCTAGGTTCCTCAAAAAATGCCAAAAAATAGAAAATTCTAGGTTCCGAATAAGCTAAGTCTAGACTCGATTACTAACCGAGGCATTATTTTTGGCGAAACAAGGGCTTAATGTATCCACTGTTATAATTTCCCCATGATTCAAAGCCTGTTGCTAAAAATTAATTAGAGCTGGAATTATGATTTTCTTATGAAATCCGTATTTCCCCTATAGTACTGTGAATGTTGCTTCTCTATGGTTATTTGTGAAAATCAATGCTGTTGTTAATTGACAGACATGATTGCGTTGTAAGTTCAATACAATGGGAAGTTCAGATGAAAATTTTCTAATTGAGATCGGATTGGCAGGAACAAATTTTGAGCTTTAAATTTTAATGACATCAACCTTCAATTCTAGAAATTTAAAAGAAGGGAATCAGAATTTTATTACTAACCTTGCCTGAGAAACGCTCGTTCCTTCCCGAAATGAAATTGGTAATCGAATTTAGCAGAGATATGAGGAACCACAAATGAGTCATCTACTAAGTTTAAATGGTTATCTTTCAGATCCTAGCATTTACACTTTTTGGCCTTTCTCGAATCATTTATTCGACTTTTTGTAATTTCTGTCAGCAATCCCGTGGCAATAAAGTCGGTTAGTTGGATTTCATGAATTTTAGTATCATTTATAATGTCTTTTTAATCTCCATTCCTACCAAATATGCTTTGGCATGCGTTCATAAAAATCTGTCAGGCTATTAGAAAATATTTGGAGACTGGGAGTGAAGGATTAATTATTATTTAAAGCTTGTATATATTAATAAATTAATAATGCCATAAATATCATTTCGATATTTACAGCAATAATATTAAGTTGAGATACCATTTTTCACAGTTTATATGTATTATTGGATGAAGGTGAAAATGATACTAGCCTGGAAAAAGCTAGTTGGCACCCTACTTTTCTATATCAGGAGTCAGTTATAGAAACAAGATTCTAGATTCACTTTCTGGTTTAGTGAAAAGACAAACTGACAGTCTGTAGGAATTTTTATAGTTTGCGATCTCCATTACACCATAGTGCATAGTGTTACCATTATTTAAAAAAAAATAAATCTATTTCTCAATTTGCAGTTAAGAAACTTATATAATATGTTTGCCTTAAAAGCAGTGGTGGCTTGACTTGAAGTATCATGTTTCCAAATTAATTAACTATCATACTCGAATTTCAGTACCAGAAACTGCAGTCTGGATACAAGTTGGTTATTGGCTGTGTTATGTTGAGCAAATATAAGCCTTTTAGGTTCAGGAAATGAGAAATTTGAGGGATTATTCTAGTTCAATCATTACATTGTTCTCGAGGACAAAGTGGCATCATGCAGGGATTTGATTTCACTTGTTACTAATGCCTAAATTGATCTAGCTATTGGTCTGGGATGTTTTTAGGAGTTGAAACAAAAACTCAACTCTTTGCAAATGTTTTGGAATGGAAGTGCCAGGCTTTTTTGCAAAGTGGCTGTTAAGCGCTTAGCAATTTCTGATCTTTTAATTTTACTGAATAATGTTTGCTCTCAACACCAAATGCAGGACATTTGAAACTAACGGATTGCTGGTCAATCAATCTTAGAGATTCACAACAGTGTACATGTCTGTTTAGACCTATATCTTCTTCAAGGAACACCAATTTGCTTTGTTGAATGTCTACATCCCCCCAAATGAGTGGAACCCCTGAAATATCTAAGTCTGAATATTTCATCTAGCAGATAACATTATAATTTTTTTATGTCTATTGCAGAGAGGAAATTGCATCCTTGATTTTAGAATATATTGGAAATCTTAATGGATCAATGTTGCTGTATGGCTGTGTGGGACCTCTTGATGGCATCATTAGAAGTAGACCCGGAGACAGAAAGCGACCCCATCTTAAAATTGTTGCAAATACATGTAAGTATTTATTAATCCATTTCTGTCTGCTTACAGATATGCAAAAACTAACAGGCAGAATGATTTCGTGTACCCGAGCAGTTGTAATATACCATACATAAAAATGATTTGTCCGCATCATCTCACCTATATTTATCATTACAGTTAGAAATAGAATGGGGCCAGGCCAGGCCAGGCCATCGAACTTCTCCCCTGAGTTTGGTACCAAATTTATCACCACATTTTTCGTACCATAACCATGTAAATGTAATGAAGTTAAGGATGGAAAGGTTGGCATACAAGCATTAAACAAAGATGAAGCAATAATTTCCGGACAAGCGACCATACAGCTTTGGATGGATTATCTCATAGAACATGGTGTTATGCTTTATGCTTATGCACAGCGAAGAAAGCTAAGGCTTTTGATTACTTTAATAATTTTCATTTGCTTTCTTGCACCATTATTTGGTTATTTGAGTCATATTACTATTAATTCTCTATTTTTTAGCATTTATATTTCAAAAGTGTTGCTGAGCTGCAACTTTTTACCAGGATTATGAGTTGCAAGATTCTATTATTTCCTTCTCTTCAGAACTAATTTGGATAGATTTAATTTGCATGGTTTTATAATCTTACATGAAAAGTAGTATAGTAGTTTGAAGTTCCCCAGTAAATTAGGATTTGAAAGACTACAGCTCACTTTCTTCTAGGAATTAATTGGACTCGAAATAATCACAAAATCAAGAATTGGGTAACGTTGATAAACAATTGCATCACAAGCAAATCATTTTGTGGGAGAATGCAAGCAAACAAAGAAGAAATTCCAACATGTTTTTTGCAGATCTAGCCGAGTTGTGTTTGTGCATTCGGTGAATACTTATTTTTGCCGTGATCCGATACAAATTAAATGATCAGAACCCTACTGCGAGGGGTAAACATTACAAGGGTTTTATAATTACAAATTTTGAGTATTCAATGCTATGACTTCTGAGAGTATCAAATACAATTATACACCCTCCGTTTGCAATAAAATGTTTAATTTTGCCATTTTGAAAGTTTTGCAATTGAAACTCCCATTGTCCCATTTTTTTATCACTTTAGATAAGCGAATTTTATGTTTCACTAAATCAATATGCACATATTCCATTATAAAAATTACTCTCTTTGTCCCATAATAAGAGTCCTATTTTACCATTTCGGTCCGTCATACAATAAGAGTTCTATTTTACTTTTACCATATATGGTAAGTAGACCCCACATTCACCAATTTTATGTTTCACTAAATCAATATGCATATATATATATATATATATATATATATATATATATATATATATATATATATATAAAAATGAGACTGACTTATTCAACTCATTTTTCTTTACATTTCTTAAAATTCGTACCGTAACTAAATAGAACTTCTATTTCGAAGCCAAGGGAGTAATATATAAAATATATATCCAGGTTTTCAGCAGGAAATCGCGTATATAGGCCACTTGGCCTTTAAAATAACGCAAATGTACTCATTTTGTTATCAATTCCATTTATGGGAAAAACGCCGATGAAGTTGGCGTGTTTATAAGTAAAAACGCCATTGAAATTGGCGTGTCTATACTGTAAAACGCCAACATAGTTGGCGTTTTACAATGGCACCGTATTCTGCTCGTATTTTTAACCAAAATACTTAAATTTGAACACGCCAATCTTGATGGCGTCTTTACTAAATAAAACGCCAAGTTCATTGGCGTGTTTAACGTTAAAAATGCCAACCTGATCGGCGTCTTTACTAAAAGACGCCAACACCATTGGCGTCTTTGTTCAGAAGCATATAATAGCAGCAGACAGTCGCGAAAAATTAACCTCACATACCCACTTCGCGATTTTCTCTAGCAGCGGCCAAATCCTTCGCAAATTCGTCCGTGTCTTTGTGATTTCGCCCTCCATTCATCAATCGGTGCTAGTTTTCCCCAAATTCGTCCAATTTATTCGGTTAGTATGCTTATCTTTTACATTATTAGAGTAATTGTTGGATACTTAGCTAGGGTTTGTAATGTGTTGCGATTTGAGTTGAAATATTGTGCATATGGATTATTTGTATGACGGTAGTGTTGATTATTATGTTGGATTGTTTGGGTTAAGTGAATTTGTGTATAAATTTGATTATAAACCAAAATCGTAGGGTTTGATAGCTTAAAAATTGGGCAAATTGATTTGGTTTATGTGGGTTTTGGTTAATGTCTTTTTTTAGTTTGAAATGTTAATTTTGTGTACATTGTTAGGTTGAAATTGAAATTGTTAGGTTGGTTAAACTAAAATTGGGTAAGTTGAATTGGTGGAAAATTGATGTATATTGTTTATTTGAACTGTTACTTTTGTGTAGGTGAATTGTGTTATGATGTGTAGGTGAATTGTGTTATGATGTTGAAGTTGTGTATTGTGAATTGTTTGATATAGGTGTTCCATTTTGTGATATTGTATTAAATTGTTTGTAATTATTGAATTTGTTTAGGTTTGTTTGTTGTTTAATTTGGAATATGAATGTTGTGTAGGTGATTTATGGCATCTTCTTCAACTTCTCGTCGTCGGCTCTTATGTGGTCCTGAGGACCCCTCCGTATTATATCTGCAGAGACAACACGTCTCTAATAACATATGGGCAGGAGTGCCATCGGAAGACGCACGGTGTAGAAGATACGAAGGAATCATATGGGATGTTCCCATAAATCCTCGTGTTTTGGCGGTTATAGATGAGATGGGGTTCGGCGGGATGTTGAGGTGTGGTCAACCGAAAGACATTGACCACCATCTTATCACCGCTTTGATTGAACGTTGGAGGCCAGAGACTCACACGTTTCACTTTCCAGTCGGTGAAGCGACTGTGAGCTTAGAGGACGTGGAGGTCTTATGAGGCCTCAAAACTGACGGTGAGCCTCTGACGGGTTACATCCCCAGTAAGGATGTCAACTATTGGAAGGATGTTTGTTTAGATTTTCTTGGCTTTATTCCAGATGCAGTTGATCTAAAAGAATTGAACTGGAAGCAGACAAGCTTATCAAATCAACTGCGGATTGAGTTGAGTGATGACCACGAGCAATACATGTACAATCAACGTGCTCGTGTGTATTGTCTGTTGTTACTGGGTGGTCTACCGATCCCGAACGCTATCGGTAATAAAATTCCCTTCTTCTACCTTCAGTTTTTCATGGATATAGAACAATGTGCTAGCTATAGCTGGGGAGGTGCGACTCTTGCCTGCTTGTACCACAATCTATGTGAAGCTGCACTTGGTAAGAGGACCGATGTCGGGGGAGCTCTTACATTGTTACAGCTGTGGGCTTGGGAAAGAATCCCAATTATTAGACCGCAGATGCTGAACCCCGCGCCCGTAGACTACTTACCATGTGCAGTCGCGTAAGTTGTCCACTAATTACTCTTTTAAGCATAATTTTTATTGATTTTTGTGTTGTTCGCTCATAATTTAATTTTTGTAGATGGACTAGTCGGGCCTCTTATGTAAAAGCACCGGGGCATTGCATTGAAACTTTCAGAGATCAGTTCTCAACAATGCATGCCAATCAGGTAATTTACGTAAACTAAATTGTTGCTAGTGTGTTGTTTTGATTGAACTTGTTTTGACTAAATAAGTTTCATATCTAGTTTATTTGGAGGCCGTATGAATCGCGAAATCTGCCGGATGTTTGTGTTGCCGGTCGTCCTATATGGACGTCGATGACAACACTAATCTGCTGGAATATGGTTGAGCCACACATGCCACAGCGGGTGTTGCGACAATTTGGGATTGTCCAACCTTATATCCCGATTGTCGACCGGTTCCACGGATCTGATTTTACGAAACAGGATCGACGTGGCAAAGCAGGTCGGAACTGGGTTCAGTGGCACGCCAATCATATACAAGATTGGCATAATAGGCACGACACGGTGTATGTTGATTTGGAGTACTCAATGGTGCCTGTTGCTACTGATGAGTACATGGATTGGTTTCGCCGGATAACCGTCGTGTACCTAACAAAACCTGGGGTGCATTCTCATGAGGGCTTCCATGAAACGGCGGCCTCTCATCACTACGCGGTAGATTTCAACAACTTTTCTTTGTTTAATTTCATAAGATGAAATGTAATTAACACTGAAAATTGTAGGTGGAGACCCTTCACAAAATACGCCACTTTCTTAGGGAGCAAGACATGTCAGGACGGCCGGATTTATTCACCATTTCGAGAATGGTTGAAGATGGCCTCCAGATATGTGGGGAAGCTGAGACGATGGACCACCGTCCTTCACAGCGCTCTGAGCTGGACCTTGACATGCCCGTGCGGCAAAAAGCGAAGCGGCGTGGAAAGAAGAAAGTTGGTGGAGAGTCGGCATCATCAAGGATGGATACTCAGTTGGTTGATGATTCTGATGACGATTTTGTGGCTCCACCTCCACCAAGATCTGCCGTGCGGGGTCGTCACTCAGTCAGCCACACGGGTGGTACAGGAGAAGATTTCGGTCTCAGCGATCAACAATCTCCACCTCGGTCTTCTGCGAGAGACGACATTGATTTAGAGAATGTCGTCGTTGAAGATACTCCTCCGTCTAGAATCCCTTAGACCAGCATCGGGAAGGGAATCCGTAGTCTGTTTATGCGTAAAAGGCGAGACGAGTGAACGTTGCCCGAACTTTTTATATTGGTGTTTTTACATTGATTTGAACGCTTTATATAAGTAATTTGATATATTGTATTGATATTGGTGTTTTTTCATTCATTTGGCGTATGTATATTAGTAATTTGATAAATCCGCTTTTTTATACGTGTGCATGTTGATAATTTGAACTCGTATAAGTTGGATTGGTACATTTTTTTGAAACACGCCACTCACGATGGCGTTTTTAACTTGAAACATTTTTCCAATCTTTTGCCACGCCAAGGCTGAGCTTCTGAACAAACACGCCAAGCTTACTAGGCGTCTTTTAAAACACGCCAACGACGATGGCGTTTTACCTATAAAACGCCATATTCAGTGGCGTATTTTTAAACACGCCACTCAAGATGGCGTGTCTAAGTCCGAAATTTTTTTTGCAATTTTCTGCCACACCGAGGCTGAGTTTCTGAACAAACACGCCAAGCTTAGTAGGCGTTTTTTAAAACACGCCAACGACGATGACGTTTTACCTATAAAACGCCATCGTCAGTGGCGTTTTTTTAAACACGCCACTCAAGATGGCGTGTCTAAGTCTGAAATTTTTTTTGCAATTTTCTGCCACACCGAGGTTGAGGTTCTGAACAAACACGCCAATCGGCGTTGGCGTCTTTAAAACACGCCAACGAAATAGGCGTTTCTAGATAAAAACGCCAACTTAGATGGCGTTTTTAACACAAACCCGCCAACTTAGATGGCGTTTTTATGAAAAACGCCATCTTGAGTGGCGTTTCTAAAAAACTAAATTTTACGTTTTGCATATTCTATGACTTGCCAAAATATTAGTAAAACAGAACAATGTTCTATTCAATAAATAACTACGACGCCGCCAAAATATAAGTAAAACAGAACAAACAGAACAATGTTCAATTCAGCTAAATAGTTGTTACACATTCAGTTGTCTCGCCTTCTCCGGGTAAAGAAGCTACGGATACCCTTCCCGATTCTGGCGGTGGAGAGTCTAGACGGAGGAGTATCTTGCACAACGACATTCTCTAAATCCACCCCGAAATAATCGTCTCGCACAGAAGACCTAGGTGGAGAATGTGGGATATCACTGAGACCGATGTCTTCGCCTGTACCACCAGTGTGGCTGACAGAATGCCGACCTCAAACTACAGATCTTGGTGGAGGTGGAGGCATAACATCATGATCGGCATCATCAGTGTGGCTGATAGAATGACGACCTCGAACTGCAGATCTTGATGGAGGTGGAGGCATAAAATCGTCATCGGCATCATCTACCAACTGAGTATCCATCCTTGAAGAAGCATTCGGGCAGTTGCATCTGTCGTGCCCTGGTTGACGGCAATGTTTACATCGGCGTCGGGCGCGTGGCTGGTCAGCTTCACGGACATCCATCTGATTAGGAATCCTAGTAGTACGATATCGACCTCGACTTTTAGGCATTAACTGGGCTCGTGAACATTGCAAAGTCCATTCAGGCACAGCCCAATAATCTTGGTGTCTGATTGGATTGAACACCGTAGAATACTGGTGTACCCAAACACTTGTGCGGTATACGTTATCAGCAAGCGACAGCATGGGCTCGTTTCTAAACCGCGCAACTGCCGCTGCATGTGAACATGGAAGCCTCCACATCTGCCACTTTTGACATTTGCAGTTCGACTCCAAGTACTTTACCTTCCACTTATTACCGCCCTTTCCACCAATTCGACGCTTTGTTCGAACCACGTAAAGCCCTGCAGTTGTGTTTGGGACTCTCACATTATGTAATTGACCTTTTACATCATTTTTGCACACCTTTGCATGGGCCCACGGGGTAAGTGGTGTGGCACACTGTGTTGATGCAATTGACCGCTCATTAAACCATTCTATTGTCCTCCAAAATATCAGATCAATGCAAGCTTTAATTGGGAGTTGTCTTGCGCCTCTCAACACATTGTTGTAAGATTCAACCATATTAGTGGTCATCTCACCCCATCTTTTGTGTTTGTCATACGCCAAACTCCATTTTTCTAACTCCACGGCATCAAGGTACTGCACAGCCTCGTTGTTGATGGTTCGAAGTAAACGACGTCTGATCTTAAACTTGCGTTTCTTTGTAGCAATACCAATTTTCCAAACAAGTTTTTTTACCATGATGCCTTTGTGATTCTGCAAAACATTTTTTCTAACATGTACCAAGCAAAATCTGTGATGCCTCACATTGGGTTCTTCTTTCCATATGGGAGAATTCATTGCATCTATGATTCCCACATGCCTATCAGATATTACACATATTTCATGCTTGGCTACGTGAATTCTAATACGTTCCATAAACCAATTCCAACTTTGTATGGTTTCCTCATCAACAATGGCATATGCAATAGGCAAACATTTCTTATTAGCATCAAATCCAACGGCAATAAGAATTTTACCTCGATATCGTCCACGTAGATGAGTTCCATCAACGGTTAAAACTGGTTTGCATAGTTGAAAAGCCTCCACAGCTGGACCAAAAGCCCAAAATACGTACTTGAAAACCTTGTTCATACCGTTGCTTAATCTTTCATTATGTAACCATTCGACAATTGTGCCAGGATTTTGTCTTTGCAACTCATTCAAATAACCTGGTAAAACTTTGAAATTCCACGCCCACGAACCATACACAAGCTCAATAGCTGTCCTCCGAGCATACCATGCTTTCTTGTAACTAACTTTCACATGAAATCTATTTTCAATATCCGCGACAATTGCTTTTACCTTGTAGCAAGGATCGTTTTCTATCTGATGTCGAACACTCAACGCTATCATACCCGATGAAAGATTAGCGTGCCCATTATAATTACGATCCCCCATGCAAGTATGAGCAGTGCTAAACACTCTAATTTGCCAGTGTTCATCATGCTTCCTCAATGTTGCTCGGCACTCCCACAAACATGGCGGTAAGGACTTATCTTTCGGATTTCCTTGTGGCCACTTACAAACTGCATGCCATCTCTTTCCTTTACTTTCAACAACTGTATATTGTCGGATTTTTTCCAAATGCCAAAAAGTCACAGCTGACTTCAATTCCAATTTGGTTTTAAATTTAGTATGCAAACCGACATTGCTCGGATCTTTTTCACTCCAATAATGCACATTGAGATCATCAGACTCAAAGTTTTTTGGATCAAAACTATCATATGGACCTGGTAAGGTGCGAAAATAGTTCATACCAGGCTGTGGGAACTGTGGAACTACTCTTTCTCGTACTGCTCTTCCTCCAATTGATGTTTCGCCAACCACTGTTTCTCCAACCGGAATGGATGTACTTGGAGCAACAAATTGGTCCTCATCCGACGAAGCACCATCTGAATCTGTACTATCCGGATCGACATCTTCAGAATCATAAGGTGATTGTGGATCAAGAAAGTCGGCTTTATCAAGACCAATTATGTCCTCAACCACAGCTGGGTTGTCACTGTCCCCTAAATGCACGCCTCCAATATCAAAATCTTGTGTTGTATCGAAGCATGGTTCTTGGCCTCTCGTAGACGTACCAACATTAAAATCTTGTGTTGCAGCGAAATATGGTTCTCGGCCTCTCGTAGACGTACCAACATCATTACTCATGAGATGATGACTATGTTGTTGAGTAATTGACGAATACTCAACATACAATTCAATTTGACCTCCTGTAGTCATACTCTCACTAAACATTAGTGGCATGTATACTTCTTCTAGTAAAATACCTATATACGTGATTGAAGATCCATAGAATATATGACGTTTCCATACTATTTGAAGTTTGTTTTCAAATATGTTTATCCCCATTCTTTCACAAATTGTTTCCACAAGCTTTTCGTAGGAAATACTTTCATCCAACATAATCAATCCTTTTGCAAAAGGAGGATCATATGAAATAACTGTTCCGGGAATTATATTTCCACCCCAATATAAATGGACACACCACGTCATACTATCTGCATTAATGTCAAACACAAATATTGGTCAAAAATATTTCTTTACAGTACACTACAATATATACTATCATAACAACCTATCAAATATGGGTAAAAAATTAGATATACTACAACATATAATACCATAACAATTGGTCAAAATATTTCTATTAATTACAATACAATTTATAATACTATAACAATCCATCAAATAATTATTTAAATTACACTACAATATATACTATCATAATAATCCATCAAATATTGGTAGACTAATGTTTGGAAGAATGAGTTAAAAATTAGATATACTAACCGATTGCGAGTACTAATATTTGGAAGAAATGAGCGAAAATAGAAATCTACACGCTTCAATCCACCACCGGGTTAACCCGACCAAGGCAAGCGTTTTCGCGTTTTTCAGCTTTGGGAAGGTTTTTCGCGTTTTGGGGAGGGAGGAAATGTGATTAGGGTCTGCGATTTTGGGGGAGATCTGAGATATATGGTTCAACCGAAAAACGCCGATCAGGTTGGCGTTTTTTACGTTAAACACGCCAATGACCTTGGCGTTTTATTTAGTAAAGACGCCATCAAGATTGGCGTGTTCAAATTTAAGTATTTTGGTTAAAAATACGAGCAAGATACGGTGGCATTGTAAAACGCCAACTATGTTGGCGTTTTTGCGTATAGACACGCCAATCTCACTGGCGTTTTTACTTATAAACACGCCAACTTCATCGGCGTTTTTCCCATAAATGGAATTGATAACAAAATGGGTACATTTGCGTTATTTTAAAGGCAAAATCGCCTATAAACGCGTTTTTCTCGGTTTTCAGTCACTTTTTTTCTTATTGTTAAAACTCGCACAAGAGATGGGTAAAGTAATAGATAAGTCATTTTAAATATTGATTGCAGTAATCTTGACATAGCTATGACTAATTTCTAAAATTTATATCATTACTATTATGATCAGCGTTTACAAACAATAACAATATGATCTCGAAATTAATTAATTAATTAAAGCACATTAATAAACTTAAGCGGTGGCATATGATTGGGTGATGCACTACGTATATGAACGAATAATTGCAAATGATGAAATACAACCTAATTTTGGTGGATGTGTACAGTGTGCGCCACTTCCTAACGTGATATTCTACGCCGTTGCACTCTGCTGTTTTACAGCTTCACCTTGTCCCTCGACTTTCAGCGAATCAGATTCCACCATTTCCATTCTTCTCCACTCCCTGCCCCTCTCATTTTCACCCAAATCTGTCGTTCTGATTTATGCATACGATCTAATTGCGCCGATCAATACCATCTCTCCGTTAAACAAGACTACTTTTCGCGTTAATCAGCGGCGGATTCTTTTTCTTTAGGTAATGGCGCGTCGTGTTTCTGACTTTATACTTATCGGCTATTTTGAGTGTTCTTTTGCATATCTGTTATATAATCTGTTCAATACGTCATTTCAGGTGTTTGATTTGGAAGAACTTTGAGAAGTGTTGATGTTTCTAACACACGACTGATGGTGTTGGTTATTTGGTAGGAATCGGAACGTTTGCTCAACTGAAGGATTCGAGGTTTGTCGTTTGGGATTTTAGTGCTTATAGATTGCCGGAGATTTCTAAAGCACTATAAAATTACGATTCAGTGCGTTTAGGTTTGGCATCTCCTTTCTGGATTTGACCGGCTGTGAGGATTTCGATTTGTGCCTGTGAAATCAGATACTGTGTTTGGAGTATCTTAGTAGCCATTTTCTGGAATTGGATTATTCACACTGGTGTTTCGATTGAATTTGGTGAACTGTAGCATTTTTCAGGCCCTCCGTTTTGCAGTAATTTGATAGATTGGATATGGAGTCTCTTCCAGTTGAGGTTGTTGGAAACATTCTATCACGTCTTGGAGCTGCTCGTGATGTTGTGATTGCATCGGCAACTTGCCGGAAATGGCATGAGGCTTGGAGGAATCATCTCCACACTCTTACATTTAATTCCAACGATTGGCCTTTGTATCATGAATATTCCACCAGTAGACTGGAAATAATTATCACTCAAACCATATTCCAGACCAAAGGACTGCAGTGCCTTTCAATAATAATGGATGATGTAGATGAGTTCTCTGCCGCCCCAGTTATTGCTTGGCTCATGTACACTCGTGAAACCCTGCGTCAGCTACATTATAATGTGAGAACACAACCTAACATCAACATGCTCGAGAAGTGTGGTCGACAGAAGCTTGAAGTATTGGCTTTAGCCCACAATACAATTACTGGAGTCGAGCCTAGTTATCAAAAATTCCCCAGCTTGAAATCTCTTTCCTTGAGTTATGTCAGCATATCAGCCTTGGACCTGAGTCTCCTGCTTAATGCATGTCCAAAAATTGAATACTTGATCTTAATCAGTCTAGATATTGTCATGTCGGATCCCCAAGCCACGATGGATTTGAGTAGCCACTCATTAAAGGATGTTTATGTTGAGGCAATCAGTTTGGATAAGTTTATATTGGAGGCTGATAGCTTAGAAAAGTTGCACTTGAAAGATTGTACACTTGAAGTTTTTGAGCTTGTTGGTAAAGGGATGTTGAGATTTCTAAAGATCGATGATGTTAGTGTCATCCATCTTGATATTGGCGAGAGTGCCGAAAATCTGGAGATTGTTGATGTGAGCAATTTCACGATCATGTGGGCGAAGTTCCTCCATATGATCTCAAGATCATCTAAGTTGAAAAAGCTTCGGTTATGGGGTGTTGTATTTGATGATGAGGAAGAGTTTGTGGATGTGGAAACCATCTCTTCATGCTTTCCCTTATTGAGTCATCTGTCCCTGAATTATGATCTAAGAGAGGCAGCTCTTCAGTATGGCTTACAAGGTTCTTTTGTTTTGGACAATGTGATTGTCTTGGAACTTGGGTGGACAGTAATTAATGACCTGTTCTCGGCATGGGTTTCAGGACTTCTGGGAAGATGCCCTCATCTTAAGAAGTTGGTTATACACGGCGTCGTGTCTGAGACCAAAACTCACGAAGAATGCCACACATTGGCCAACTTCACTTCAGCTATTGTGAGACTCATGAGGAAGTACCTGCATGTGGAGGTTCAGTTTGAATATGAATAGAGATATTTTACTCTATCCGAGCTTATCTGTTATGGGCTACAGAAGCAGGCAAAGATCCTCATTGCAGATTCTTCATTTACTCTGATCTGGTCTTTCCCATATAATTTTTTGACTGAGAACAGTTGTATTTGATTGATATTTTTCTGGACAAGATCAGGTTATGTTTGCTTTTAATGATGTTTCTTCGCATCATTATTCTTAACCAAAGAATGATCTGTTTCTACATTCATGAAGAAGTTTCACATACTATGCGTGTTTGCTTATTTATCCAGTTTGTTGTATGCATGTATATGTATATGTATATGTATGCATCAGTGCAGGGGAAAGTTTCCTTCATTCTGTTTCAGTTACGCACAATTTGAGCCCTTTTACTTTGTGAGGGTCTAATCAGTAATACATGCTGTGTTTATATATGGAGCCATTTTATACGCACTATCCAGAAACTTTAACTAGCCAGATTTCATCTTTACAGCTAGAGTAATATGGGTCTTTCCAATGTGAATAGCAATGCAGATATAAAGCTCCAACTTTCACATTCTTATCTTCAATAATAAACCAGGATGTTAAGAGAGCATTTTAAGGGGTCAAATTAGTATATTTTGCAACTCAGTGAGCCTTTTGTGAAACTATGCTAAAATGCAGGTATTTTGTACTGGGAAATATTAATGATATGACTGTAAGATTTCTTTCTTAACTTACTTTTAAGTGGTGAAATCCCAAAAGTTTCCAATTGTTAAACCGGAAAGAAAGAGGACATTTGAAAGGAAATTTAGTGAAGGTTTCAGTGCCAGCACTATATCATATTTTCTGTATGCAGTTTTGTTCATCTATTAAATCTATCTATTCACCTTCCTCATTGTATTGTCATATTTTTGGTTTGGTGTCAACTTTTCGGCTGTAGCCAGAATCATGCTGACATAGCATGATATTTTATCATATACATCTACTTAATCAATTCTCTGAATTGCAAGTATCAGAGCCTATAATTCCTGAATGAGATTTATAAAATGAAACGAGATATAAATGTCAGTGCTTTTACATGGAGAGTAGTATTGACAGAGTAGTATACATTTGATATGTCAAAGAGGATGAGACTTGTCGATTTATTAATCTGTAAGAAACTCAAGAAACAGAGGCGCTGTACTTGCACGTACAGTTGAAGTACTAGGGTTACTCATGTTATGCTAGTTATAAATATACACAGCATATATGCAAGTGATTGCCTAATGCCTGTGTGCGTAGTAGTGTCTTCTGAGAGATTTCATGAAGCTTCAATGGTTGAATGCGGGAAAATACTCTTTCAATCTGGGAGAAACAGAATTCAAGGTAATTGGCCACCTCGTAGATGATTCAAACAAGTTAATATCTAGTTTTGACAGGGCTTCAATGGACTTATCCTTGGTGGGTTGTCTGCAGAAATGTTTAATATGGAGATATATGCCTGATGTAGAAGAATGGACCTCAGAAGCTTTCCAGCTTAGTGAATCTCCATGGGAAGCTATGGCGGGCTATGCCAAACATCTATTTTCTTCATGTTTTTATGAAGTAAATAGTCCGTTGATTCAACCCGACTATTCAAGACACTCTATTCACCCATTCAGAAGTCCGTGACAACGGTTTGAGCATGAAAGAGATCCAAAAAGTTCTGAACGTTAAGGGTATGCAACTTTACTCTTAGATACAGAGATCATATTTTTTCTACATTTTTTTACCCTTTATTGCATATTCGATTCACTAAAAACCATCAATATCCTATCCAGAAGAGAAAAATTGGAAGTTATTATGATGTGCTTGAAGCATTTGGGCGAGAAAGGTTTGCTTTTCTTGCCCATTGGTTATCCTAAAACATAGTATTTCCTTTGAAGCTGCTCCTCTGCGGGTTTTGAGTTTCATTATCATCTGACAGTGGAAGGGCATCTTTCTTGATTTTGAGTTGCATCTCAAATTCAGGTCAAAACTTACAATTCAGTTGACGTGGTTGATTCTCTATATCGATCCAAATATTTCTTGACCAGTATAGATGATCGTGTAGCTCATCATCTCAAATCGCATAGAATAACCAAGGACAGCGAGCCTTCACCTCATAATTTTGACAATCAAAGGGGGAATTGGCCGCCTCAGAGGATAAGATCAACACAAATGACATTGAAGGACACAGAGTCGCAATTTTAAATTGTCCCATAGAAGTCACAGATCATTCTTTCTGAAGTTACTTCAACCAAAGTGACTAGAGTAGAAAATCTTGAATACTGTAGTACTCATACAAATAGGATATGTACTATAAACGAGCTTATATGCAACAGGCTTCTTTGCCGTGTTCTTGGTATTGTTGTGCTACATCCAGAGATATTAGAGGTCTGCTATCTATTTATATTCAATCTTATATTTATCACCTCATATGTTGCATTGTTAGTAAGTTCTTGTAATCAATATCAACTAGCTTCAAGTCTTAAGATTTATTTTCCTGTTACCTTGAAAAGTAATTAGAGACGCTGTTGCTAATATCGTCTTTATGTACAGGATGAAATCATAAATCGGATGCAGTGTCTAAATCCTCAGGTTTGCAACTTTCTTGTCTCTAAGCAAAAGATGAAAGCTCATTACAGCAGGACATAGATATAAGAGTGCTATGGTTTAATGCTTTCAACTATTCTTTCTTGTTCTCAACTTTGGTATCTACAAAATACAGTTTTTATCTGAAACCCTTTATTTCACTTCACATCACTAGATTGTTTTGGTTGGGGTTAAAGGGCTTTCGATAAATTCTAACTCAAGATATTGGTTTTTCCAATCACCAATATGGATCATCAAGATACTTGAGACTCATAAACCGCCCTTCCTATGGAATGTAGCTGGCTGTAACTATTGTCGACTTCTTTACTTCGCTTAGTTTCGCCATCGTTTGTTGCTAATCTTATATATTAATCCCTTCAATCACCAATAGTCTAAGACTACTAAACTGCCTTCCTATATTATGTAGCTCCCTGTAATTATTGTCAGACTTCCTTAATTTGCTTCATCCCCATATTTGTTGTGAATCGGATAGCCTTCAATCACCAAGAGTCTTAGATCAACATACTTTAGATCCCTAAACTGCCTTCCTAGTTCCTATACTAGGTAGCTTGCTGTTATTATCGTCAGACATAATTTGCCCATTTCTCCATAATTCGTTGCTAATCTCTGCATAACAGAGCTGCAGGCAGCTGCTACAGATGATGATTCTAGATAAGCACATAACTACCTGAAAAATGCAGCAGATGACATCTTCTCATCCTCCCTCCATTCTGGCAAATCTTCTTGGTGATAGATGCAAAAAATCTAAGTTGATATGTGAGTTCATTTCTTTGCAAATCCCTCTACCACGACCTTGTAGAGCTGCCAGGGCAAGCGGCATGTGAACGGGGATGAAGGTCGAAACAATGGATGTCGAACCCTCTCCTTGTATATCTAGGATTTAGGAATATCTTGAACACTCTTCTTGTATGGTTAGAACCTGAAAATGTCAAAACTATAAATATATCTTCCCTATATACACGTAAAAGTTCAATCAAATGATAAACACTGGCTTTTAAAAATTTCAGTTAAATTCGATCCAGTTTAATCATGAATCCCATTAACTGCTCACTTTCTTACTTCCGAGTTCCGACAAAAAACATTGATACTTCACCCAAACTATTTTCGAAAATTTGTATTCAAATAATTTCTAACTTGAGATGAAATAGTTAAATCTTACCATAAATCTATGCAGTCACTGCCAGCCACAATGTAGCTATCCATAAAATGACATTTAAGTAAATGTCTAACAAGACTAATAGTAATATTTTAATCATCTCATTTAAGAGTTAAAGATTAATTAATAAAAATTGTATATACAAAATGACCTTAAATTTTAAACCGGTTTTTATTTAAACTGGTTTTCTCATTAACTATTATCCCTTTACTTAATTGCCCTTTTGCTATATTTGGAAAGTTAAATCAATATCAAATTACATTGATTATATATGGAAATGGAGTATGAAAATATTAAATACGGTCACTTCAAAAAAAAGTGCCATTTTTTTTAGAGAAATAGCATAAATTGAGATTACACTAAGAAATTGGATGATAACACTATTATTTGCCTAAAGCAATAAGAAATACCATTTCGTTGGATGACAAAAAAATTAAGAATATATTAATAGAATAATTAAATGAAAAATACTATTATTATTTTGTTGGATGATAACATTAAGAAATTAAGTATATATATCATTTTTATACCTTAAATTTTTATGAATTATTTGATAATAAATTAATTGAATGTAAAATACTATTATTACTTTTTTGGATGATAACACTAATAAATTAAGTAAATATATATGCAGATAATCGTTTTTATTACTTAGAATTATAAAAATAATTTAATAATAAAATAATTAGATATGAATGAATATGATTATTTCGGTTGATGGTACAATAAGAAATTAAGTATATATACACATGTAGCAATATTTGTATTTATTTAAAAATAAAATAATTGGATGTGAATGTCTATGATTAAATTGTTGGACAATGACACTAAAGAAACTAAGTATATATGCATGTAGTCACTTTATAACTTATAATTATAAGAATTTAAATTATTAATATTTTATTGGATGATAAAACTAAGAAATTAAGTATATAATCATGTAGTCATTTATAACTTGGAATTTTTAGAATAATTTATAATAAAATAATTAGATGTAAATGACTATGATAATTTTGTTTGATGGTAACACTAAGAAATTAAGTATATATGTATTTAGTCATTATCATATTATGTAATAATAAAATAATTGGATGTGAATGACTATGAATAAATTGTTGAATCACAACAATAAGAAATTAAGTATATATGTATATAGACTTTTTATAACTTAGAATTTTAAGAATCATTTAATTATAAAATAATTGTAAGAAAAATACATTTTATGGAAATTTAGTATATACGCATGTAGTCATTTTTTATATAATATGGAAATTTAAAAATTATTTAATAATATAAAAAATACTGTACAAATTGGATGCGAATGACTATGATTATTTCGAGTGATGATAATACTAAGAAATTAAGGAATCAAAATAAACACATGAACTTAAAAATTAAGGAATCAGATTACTTTCCAGACATAATCTTGATAACCAAACATGACAAAATAAATTAAGCATATATCCATTTAGTATTTTTTATAACTTGGAATTTTATGAATTATTATTATTACTTTTTTGGATGATAACACTAACAAATCTAGTATATATACATGTAGTTCTTTTTATAACTAAGGATTTTAAAAATTATTTAATAATAAAATAATTGAATGTGAATGATGATTATTATTTTGTTGGATGATAATACTAAGAAATTAAGTACTATAAAAATATATGTAGTCATTTTTATAACTCAGATTTTTTATAGAATAGTTTATAATAAAATAACTGAATGCGAATGACTATGATTATTTTGTTGGATGACAACACTAAGAAATTAAGTATATATACATGTACTTGTTTTTAAAACATTAGAATTTTAATAATTATTTAACAATAAATAATTGAATGAGTATGACTAGAACTATTTCGTTGGATGATAAACTAATACTATATATACATGCAATCTTTTTATAGTTGAATTTTAAGAATTATAAATAATTGGATGAGATTGATTATGATTATTTCGTTGATAATACTGAAAAATTAAGTATACACACACGCATTTTTTCTTAACTTTGAATTTTGAATATCATTTAATAACAACATAATTGGATATGAATGATTAATATTATTTTGTTGAATGATAATATTAAAAAAATTTAAGTATATATGCATATAGTTGTATTTGTAATTTAAAATTTTAAAGGTTATTGCATAATAAATAATTTGATGTCAATAACTATTAGATGAATAAATTTAAAATTAGTTTTATCAAATTTTATGCACAGGCAAATAATAAATAAACTTTTGTATTAGTTTTGAATATTAAATAAAATTTAGCAGGTAAGTCAATTCAAATCCTTTTAGGGGTCGTTTGGTTCGTTTGCTTGGTATAGGACATGTTCGGGCTTCTAGATGGGCTCAGGTTATGTTTGGTATATAAACCTGCTGTTTGGTTTCACTGTTGAGTGTTTAGGCCCATCTTACAAGTTTTGTTTGGTACATATGTTTAATGAAGAAATTTCACCATCCATGACTCTTCTACCCCTCTAGGGTTTCCGATTTTGGGAGGCTTTGATACATCGATTACAAGGTAATACATCATCTTTAAATATTCATAAAATGTTAACTTTTCTACAAATAGAGCGTAGAACTTACAGGGAGATGGCTTGCCCACGTGTTCGCCGAGACGATGATCTTGTTGCTCGGTTCATTCCAATATGTACCTGCGATTCCAAGGAGCTCTTTGAAGGTCCTATAGCGCTGTTCCAAGAAGTGAAGGCGATCCACAATCTCGAACCATTCAAACGTCACGCCGAAATGATACTCCACCACGGACTGAGCCTCGACAATAAAGTGGCTGGGGAATACCGAACCCTCACAGCCATACTCCTTTTTTAGGCGAGCCATGGTGGTGAGAATGATGGTGTCAATTTCATGCTTCCATTTGCCCCGGTAAAGAAATGAGCTTTGGAGGGGTGAGTCCATTGCCATTTTGATGCTATCGAAGTTGAAAGAGAGAAATGAGATACTTGTGTTTTTCTACACCAATGAGGTTCATATTTATAGAATCTATTCTTCTTCCTCATTTATGAGCACATTTCCTACCCTCCATCACTCTTATCTACCCCTCATTCATTTCTATGCGGCGAGTGATGTGGTTGCATCATATCAAATCCCCCATTTGTAGCATTGAAGATAATTCATTGAAGTGATTTTGCATATCCCGCAAAAGAAGCTACAAATCAAAACTACAACACCTACCCCATTGACATCAATACTGCATGGTTATAAACGACATAATATACAAATTACAAACCATTTAATTCAAAACAAAAGTGCATGTAGCTGATTCACCAAATGTCATACCAAAAGCATAATTGATGAATAGAAAACTACATAATAAGTAGGGTGTCTTTGTTAGGGTTGGAACGGTACGGTATACCGCGCCAAAATGTTATCATTTTATCATTTGAAACTATCATTTGAAACTATCATTTTATCCCCTCAAACTATCATTTTATCCCCTCAAACTATCATTTTATGATGCAAAAGTATCATTTTATCATCCAAAAATCTAAAACTATCATTATTAAACAAAGTATCATTTTATCATTTGAAACTATCATTTTATCCCCTCAAACTATCATTTTATGATGCAAAAGTATCATTTTATCATCCAAAGAACTAAAACTATCATTATGAAACAAAAGTATCATTTTATCATTTGAAACTATCATTTTATCCCCTCAAACTATCATTTTATGATGCAAAAGTATCATTTTATCATCCAAAAAATCTAAAACTATCATTATTAAACAAAAGTATCATTTTATTATTTGAAACTATCATTTTATCCCCTCAAACTATCATTTTATGATGCAAAAGTATCATTTTATCATCCAAAAATCTAAAACTATCATTATTAAACAAAGTATCATTTTATCATTTGAAACTATCATTTTATCCCCTCAAAATATCATTTTATGATGCAAAAGTATCATTTTATCATCCAAAGAACTAAAACTATCATTATGAAACAAAAGTATCATTTTATCATTTGAAACTATCATTTTATCCCCTCAAACTATCATTTTATAATGCAAAAGTATCATTTTATCATCCAAAAATCTAAAACTATCATTATTAAACAAAAGTATCATTTTATCATTTGAAACTATCATTTTATCCCCTCAAACTATCATTTTATGATGCAAAAGTATCATTTTATCATCCAAAAATCTAAAACTATCATTATTAAACAAAGTATCATTTTATCATTTGAAACTATTATTTTATCCCCTCAAACTATCATTTTATGATGCAAAAGTATCATTTTATCATCCAAAGAACTAAAACTATCATTATGAAACAAAAGTATCATTTTATCATTTGAAACTATCATTTTATCCCCTCAAACTATCATTTTACGATGCAAAAGTATCATTTTATCATCAAAAAATCTAAAACTATCATTATTAAACAAAAGTATCATTTTATCATTTGAAACTATCATTTTATCCCCTCAAACTATCATTATATGATGCAAAAGTATCATTTTATCATCCAAAAAATCTAAAACTATCATTATTAAACATTTCCATTGAGTGACCTTGGGGTTTTAACTTTAGAAATCGCCCAAGACACTAAAATCATTTCCATTGTAAAATTCGGTTGATCAACCATTTTCCCATAGCTATCTACCATATCTGATCCATTGATGACAAGGAACGTGGCCACATTCCAAGTCACTAGACCGGCCGACCCAAAAGACGGCTCACGATCTCCATAGGTGTACACTAGCCTGAATAGGGACTCACTCCCTAGACAAACCCGAATTCGATTATCCATTGATGGCAAAAGCCACATCAGATAGGTTCCATAGAATAAAACAAAACACGGCATGACAAATATTCGTATCATTTTCACATAAAAATATACTTGGGGCATTGCCCATATTTAAAAAGAAAGCCCTCCTCGTTCGTTTAATTTTATGAATTTGAATTTCCTCGCTTCGACTGCAATTTTGTCTTTCCGTTCCGTTCTCAAGAAGCGTGCGTGAAGTCACTTATTGATTTAATGTAATCCATTTCGTGAACAGTGAACTCCTAGAATGGGATTTGAATTCCCCATCTTCTTCTCGATCTCTCCCTCCGTCTCTCATCTCTCTCAAACGCAAATTCTCTCTTAACTCTCTAAATCTTCCTTCTCCAATCTTTCACAAAATCAGAGGCTCACTCATGTCTCCAATCCCTCGGCATAACTCGGCACCGCCGACACTGTTCGTCGCTGATTTACCGACGCGAGCTGCTGTCCGCCGCTGCACGGTGCTGTTCGCACCCAACGCCGGCACCGTTGCTGCTTTCCTCCCACTGTTGCTGCTGTTCGCGAGCTGCTGTCCGTGAGCTGCTGTCACGGTGCTGTTCGCAGCCACCGCCGGCACCGTTGCTGTCACAGTGCAGCCAACGTCGCATCACCGCTGCTGCTCGGTGCAGCGCTGCAGTTTGCACCCGATGCCTGCACCGTCGTCCCCCTCATCTCCTCCTTCTGTCTCCGTTTCAGGCTCCGCACGTTGCCCATCCCAATTCTGCATCTTTACTTCAGTGCTTGGGAAATTTTCCGTCCTCAAAATTCAGACAATGAATACTGTAGCAGTTTATGTCTAGAAAACAATCTGTACCATGAATTGAAGCAGATGTAGAGAAGAAGTGGATCAAGAAAGCTGATATGCGTTGTTTCTCTCTCTGTTTCTCGCTTTCCCCTCTCTTGGAATTGA
This sequence comes from Salvia splendens, assembly GCF_004379255.2. Lineage (NCBI taxonomy): Eukaryota > Viridiplantae > Streptophyta > Magnoliopsida > Lamiales > Lamiaceae > Salvia > Salvia splendens. The sequence goes on from NC_056032.1 coordinate 33,719,718, forward strand.
TTGAATATGATGAATCATGGAGTCTTGGGCATATTTGTATGCGTAGAAAAATCTTGTGGATCATTGCAGTTTATATTCCCAGATTTTGTGGAACTGGTTGAACTGAAAAAAACGTGGAATCATGGGGAGATTTGAGCTGAAGCATACAAGATATCTTGTATGGTCTTATGTTGGGATTTTCCAAAATTTGGGCTTCAAAAAGTAGTTTCAAATAAAATGAATTGGGCTTGGAAAATTAAATAAATTGGGGGTAGAAAAGAATAATTGGTATAAGCCCGAAATGATAGATCCTTCTATCGAAACAAAGGAAAAAAAAATGTTCAGGTGCACAAACGATGTCACTACGAGAACAAATAAAAAGGGTAGAAAAAGTCGGGGTGTTACAACTGGATATCTCACTTGGTTAAGTTACGACCTTTAGCCTTTAATTTTTGGTTTATTCCCTAACTTTCGACTTACTGGGTCAAGTTACACCTTCTTCCTGCCCTCTTTTCTCAAACTTTTCTCAACTTTTTTCAACAATTTTTTTTCCTTTCTGACTTTATTTCTGACTTGCTCAACCTGATTGACTAACTTGCTCAACCCGGCTACCCTTTTATTTCGGCTATTCTATTGCTATCCCTTTTTCTTTTGAAATAATTCACCTCTTTGACCCCTTTTCCTCACGTGATACAAAATGTAAACATTTGGTTTTAAGGTTTCAAAAGACGGGTAAAAGTGTATATGGGCTTAACGTGGTTAACTAGGGGGTGCCTTGTTTTGACAAGGCAGGTTCGTGAAACGAAAGAAGAAATGACTCAATTGGTTAAGTCATAATGCCTTAGCCCTTACTACTTGTGCAATTTTCATCTAAATATTAAAAAGTAGCCTCTCGTATTTTCTTCTTTGTAAAAACAGTAGAAAGTGTTCTACTTTGTCTTATAACTCACATATAGAGAGGCTTCACAGAAGGTTTAAAATTGAGCATTTCCATCGTACTTGCGTCGTTCAAACTGATCAAGTTTAGCAATCAAGTTTCTACATGTAAACATACTGAGTCATTTTTCTTACTCTTCCCAAAGCATTCATATCTTTCATTTACCCAATTGCATGCATACTGCCCTAATTATTTATATCTTATATTTTTGCATTTTTTTATAAGTTGACATGAATGATTCAATTAGGCTAACCCCCCTCCCACTGCATAAGAACTCATCCTCGAGGGACTAGATACAGTGGAAAAAAGGTTAGGCAACGACACAGACAGACAAACCAAGAAAAACTTCTCACACTTAGACCAGACGCTGGGTTAAGTGGGAGATAGTGCCAAAAAAAATCAAAGCATGTCGAAAAACAGAAAAACATGAAAAAAACACATAGGCAGTAAAAAACGAGCAGAGAATGCATAAACTTCTCACACTTAGACCCGACAAAGGTCTAAGTGTGAGATGGATCAAAGTATTTATACAGATCAAAGTCAAATTAAAAATAGAAATTGTTTTGAATGGAACGAGTTGGGTGAGGGGTATACTACTTCTTCTGAGAGGGATGACCGGGGGAAGCAAGGGGATGCCTGGAAGAGGTACGCCGGACTGGAGGAGAGCTTGTAGAGAGATGTGGTGGTTGCCTGACAGTGGCTTGATTGCGGACTGCCTCCAACAACCTGGTCAGCATAAGCAGTTGAGCGTGAGAATTCTCCACCAGCTGCGTCAACATTTGCTCCACGCGGAGCTTCCATCCATTTTCACCTTGTGCATCCTCCTCTCGCTCCGTCCTCGGAGTGGGCACCAAATCTAGCCTTGGCCTCTGTTGCTTGCGGGGCGTTCAGTAGACCTCCTCATCTCCTCTAGCTGACCTTTTTGTTGCACCCGCCGGCCAGTGGCATAGAAGCGGAACTTCCCTCCTTGCGTCTTCTCAAGTACCTGTATTCTAAAAAAGAAATCCAGGTCAAAGAGTTCAGGGATGGGCAAAGAAGGGTAAGTCCGACACACTCTACATTCTAATTTCTCCTCAGATAGGCTCCAAGGAGGTGGCAGACGTTTAAATGGCGTGCTGGGCAGGTAGCAATCTGATTAATGGAGTAGGCCAGCCAGAAGCCAAGATGGACCTTCCTCTGCTCTCTCATGCTACACATGAAGTAGAGCTCAGCCAGGGTTATGATCGCCATCGTGTTGGCTTGACCAAGGAGGTTGCAGCCGAGGTAGACTTGGGCTAGGCGGAGGGCTGGATCAGCAATGTGATTTCCTCTGGATTCAGAGGCTTTGAAAGCTGGGGCGCGTCCATTGCATAAGGCCTTCCAGACGGCCTGCTGATCGAAGTCGGGCTTCCTCTGTGGGAGGCCGATATCACACCCGAACCACTCCCCGTTGGCTACCTGGGCGTCTGTATAGAGTCCCATCCTAATGGAGAACTCTTTTAAGCTCATCTTTTGGCCGCGGCCGAACACCCGGAAGGAGACGCTCCTGGCCTTCAAGTCTGTACTTCCAGTAAACAGGAAAGACGTGAAGAACTCCTTGGCCAAAACCTTCGGCACGGGAGTCTCATCAACCTCCAACAACCACTCAAATCCAATGCCGATAATGTACTCGACAAACTTCTCCTCAACCCGGATCGTCTCCAGGGATGGTTGGTGGAGTTTCTTCCCGACCTTCAGCCTCTTCTGGGCAGTCACCCGCTGGTGGACCTCCTCCTGCCACTTAGGGTTGTCGAATTCTAGCATCTGTTGGAGGAGGTCCGGGGTCAAGGCCACAGTCGGTTTGGAGTAGTCTGTGGCAGGGGGTATTGCAGGCCTTCCTTGTTTTCTCCTGGACGTCCGAGTCCAGCTCAACTCTCGCCCCTCTGTGTCACTGCCCTCATCTCCTTCTTGTGGGGAGGCAGGTTGGTAGGCGTCAGTGATCACAATCCCCACATTGGCAAGGCGTATCTTCTTAGGAGGAGGGTGAGCTATCTCCTTCCCCTTCCTCTTTCTTTCTCTCTCAGCTCTCACACGGCTGTCCTCAATAGCCTCACTTTCATCAACGGCCTCACCGGCCCCTTGGTTCATTGGCTCCTCCCCATCCACCAGTCGCTACACTACGCGGGGTCTCTGCTCCATCGTTTCCTCCTCCCTTCTCAACTGGTTGGCTCTCAAGGCCTCTGCCTCCCCCAGAAACTGGTCCATTGTCATCCTGCGCGTCCTGCGGCGCAGCGACTGCTCCTCCCTCTCCGGTTCATCCTCCACAGTTTGGAGAATATTCCAGTCAGCCTCCATCTTGTCACGACCGCCCATACTAGGGGTACTACAAACGCGGCGATCGTGACCAAGGATGACGTCTATGTATGAAGACACAACGCATCCAAAGTTCCTAGGCCAACTCAACATCCACCGGAACATCCCGCTCAACCTGCACATAGGGAAAAACATATGCAGGGCTAAGTACTTGTTGTACTCAATGGGCTCATGCCGAAAACATTTATACAGTTATGTCATCCATACCAGTGATCTCGAGTTTTATACGTAGTAAAGAAATATCATCGAGAACACAAAAATGTTTCATAGACTGGCCAGTCAAATAATCTCCCCATTTTCTCAACAATCCATCAATCACAATCATCAATCCACAGTGCGACGAAAGTGTGGCCACACTATTCACCCACGAGACGAGACCGGCCGACTAGCAAGGACGGCTCCCGATCTCACCAGTGTACACAGCCTGATAGGGTTTGCGGCCCTACTCAGACCCGAATTCGTTTCACAACACAGCCATATAGCCTAACGGAGTGAACTCAGACGAACTAGGCATCCGGCACACAATCTCAATCAAAACAATCCATGGCATGACATAACAAGTTAAACCACCCTTATAACACCACATCATATTTTCGGAAAACAAAAAGATTTGTAAAGAAAGCCCACCTCGTTGGCTTAATCAATTCAATATCCACTTAAGGCAACCCTCGTTCCTTGTGCTCACGTACACACAATAACCCTTGCCAATCATCACAACACAAATCAGCCTTCCATAAATTTACATTACCAAGCATGTCCTATCGTTCCTTTCATCGTTCTCTCAATTTACCCATCCCAACGTTCATCAACATAAGGAAAACATTTCATAATATTTCTCAACGTATCACACATAATCACCTCATAGGATACATTCCTTAATCATACGTGCATCATAGAATTCACCCAACTTGGCAACACATGATATTTTAACGTAGCAACAAATCTGGCAGAACTGTGCAGTTAGTTTGTAAAAATCACCAAAATTCTATCCGACCTCATATGAAGCTAAAATTTGGTCACAATATAGTAGACACATTCAAGTTCATACATGTAAAATTTCACACCAAAATCATGTCATTTGGTCAGTCAAATCAATAATGAAACTCTCTGGTCGAACACAAAAATTCTGGCAGCACTGCGCAGTTCAATTGAAAAATTTACCAAAACTTCATCCGATGTCCAATGAGGCTGAAATTTTCACAAAACACAGAAGATACTTCAAATTGCATCCAGTTTAAAATTCACATCAAAATGATGCCATTTGGTCGGTCAAATAGAAAACGAAACTTTCTGGGCGAGAATACAAGTTTCTGGCAGAATTGCGCAGTCGACTTCAAAAATTTATTAAAAAATCATATTTCGTCAAAAGGGGCTGAAATTTACACACCACACAGAAACCACCTTGAAGTTTACTCAGGTAAAAATTCGAACTAAAATAAGATCCTTTGGTTAGTCAAATACACGTCGGAATGCACTGTCCGAACACCACAGTTTTCAGGTCACAAAATTTTGAAATTAGGGTTTCTTCCTCATTCAACCAAACACAATTTTTCATGCTTCCCACACACAAACATGCTTCAAAAGGTTCTCACAATCATGTTCTCATATCACCAATGAATCATTCACCAATGAATCATTCAAACTTTACACATATTCATTCACAATCGCATATTCACAGTTTTTCTCATACAAACACAAATTCCCACCGATTAATTTTGCGATCTGTGATTCCTACACTCACTATATGCATGAATGAATCAAGAACAAGGTTTCAATGGAGAAGATGAGGAAAATATTTAGTTATACCTTCTTGAATCGAAAACCAAACGGTAAAAGCAAATATTGATGCGATTCGTCGGGAACTCTTGAAAATAAAATTTCAATGGATGCAAGAACAAGGATGGAAGAAATTTTGGAGAGGTTGAAGAGAGGGAGGAGAGTGAGGCACAAAAATTATGAGGGAGAATGGGGGCTAGGGTTTAGTTTAGGTGATTATATAGTCCTAGGTTTAATCCCATTAATTAATTAATTAATTAATTATGGAGGAATAAAATAAAGGCCAATAAATATAATCCCACAATTAAAAAGAAGGTAAAATTTTGAAAATTAGGTTAATAATTTCAATAAGGAATTTATTTGGTATTTACTTGGAGAGAAATAGATTCACAATTTAGGAAAAAGTCAATGAATATTCCGTAAACAAGAGAACAAAATAAATTAAATCTCCAAGTAGGAAATAATGAGGGAAGGGGCGAAAATCTTGATGGTGTGCACAAGGAAATTATTTAAATCCTCAATTAAATAGAATATGATATAAATTTGGTAATTTCTTTATAGGAAAAGACTCCCATAAAATAGACAGCAATAAAATAGATTTCCCCCAAGGAAATTAAGCTAAAAAAAGTGTGGGATGGAGACACAGTAGAAGGAAAATATTCACATCCCCAATTAATTTGGCTTAGGTATTAATTTGGTATTGAATAAAGGGAATTCCACAAAATAGGAAACAAATATATTCTCCTCTACAAATAGGGGGGCGAAAATTGGCTTAATTAGCCACAAGGAAATAATGCAACTCTTAATTTAATTGGGGTGAGAGAATAAAATGGGCAAGATTTAATTGGATTTAAAATAAATGAAGGAATCAACAAGGTACAAAGTTTATCAAAGAAACTAATTCATCCTCTTAATTAAAGTAGAGGATATCCGAAACTCACAAAAATAATAGATTAGAGTTCGAGTTTCATGTAGCATAATTTAGGGATTTGGATTTAATTTGGATGAATATCCCAAAACAATTAATTAAATCCAAGAAAGAATAAAATTTCCAATAATTGGAGAGGCCGACAATAGCCACTTTATTTGGCTAGAACAAGATGCATGATCTTTATTTAAATTGATTCCCCACATTAAATATAACTAGCACTTCGTTCCAATTTCCCCATGACAATTTATTCCACATAATCAAACTCAATCACGTAGCAACAATTTAAATTTCATAAATGAAATTTCCAATCGACATATATTAAATAAATGTCACAAAATTTTGGATGTTACACATCTGCTGTATTGTACCAACGGGAAAATGGGAGTAGGTTTAGGAGCGTGAGGGGGAGATTGTGTTTTGGGGGGAGAAGATGGAGGATTTTGGGGTACGGGAGTCGGAGCGGGGTCCTTAGACCGGAAAATTCTGAGCTGGGCTTTAAGGGTGGCGTAAGCCGCCGCGGGATCTGTTTTGGTGGGTATGCTACGGAGGATATTCTCTAGGCGCCTCATGGCGGCCGGGTCCACTGTAGGAAGTGGAGCGACAACGCTAGGTTGTGACGGAGGGACTGTGGTGGTTGGTGTGGAAGGGCCGGGGGTTTCTGGTACTGTTTTAGCTGGGAACGGGGGTCTTCGGTCACCACTGCTGGTGCCGGCCCTTGAGGATGAGGAGGAAGTGCTGAGTTGAGTGATTTTCATTTTTGGTGATGGTTGTGGGTAATTTCTGTGGAGGGGATGATAACTTGGGAAAGGGCTTTGAAGCTTTGAGAGGTACGGATGAGAGCAAATTCAGTGTACTGTAGGCGGTTGGGCAAAAGTGAAATACGGTTCAGAAAGCTGCCTTTTATACCGAGATCCCGACTGTTGAGATCCCTGCGACGCTTCGAGTACAGACGCGCTTTTTCAGAGCGACAGCTGGCTTAGCTTCCCCGATACGCTTCCTTTCTCCAGTATGACTTTTCAATGCCGCAGTTAGCGCTCTCCGATACCTTTTCAATGAGTGCACGCGTCCTGTCATCATCTTGCCCTGATCAATTCAACCACTGTAACCCACCAATTAAATTCAATTTTCAACTGATCAAGTGGACAATTAATTCTAGATGAATACTCAATTATTAACCACTTGATTAGTTTCTTCCTTTTTTTCAACTTTTAATTTCCTACGAGTTTAAAACTAATAACACGAAAAATATTTACACTAACTACCAAGGACTTGACTGAGTGCCCTTAGGACGTTACTTGATCAGTTTTGTAGGTTTAGAAATTTGTTGCTTAATCAAGCAGACTACCCAAAAGTACCCAGTCACTCCTTTTACCTGTTTTACTAGCGAGAGTTAGGCATGAGTAGTGGAATGTCGTCCACGACACACGCCTCCATTCCATCTCTATATGGCTTCACCCTATGCCCATTCACCAAAAAGGAAGGCGAATCAGCATCACTTCCTTGGAGTTCGATTGCTCCATTTGCTCTGATGGCGATGATGGTATAGAGGCCGATCCACCTTGACCGCAACTTCCTAGGCATCAGCTTGAGTCTTGACTGGAAGAGTAGCATTTTCTGGCCCACCTTGAGCTCCTTCTTGCGAAGGTTCTTGTCGTGCCACATCTTTGTCTTTTCCTTATACCACATGGCAGAGTCGTAAGCATCAAGCCGGAGCTCTTCAAGCTCCTGTAGCTGTAACTTCCTTTCGCCAGCGCAAGTCTCAGCGTTCAAGTTCATCTCTTTGATTGCTCAGAAAGCCTGATGCTCGACTCCCACAGGCAAATGACACATCTTTCCGAATACCAGACGGTAGGGGGACATTCCAATTGGCGTCTTGAAAGTGGTTTTGTAAGCCCAGAGCGCGTCCTCCAGTCGACGGCTCCAATCTTTCCTCGTGGGGTTCACCGTCTTCTCCAAGATAGCCTTGATCTCTCTGTTAGATACTTCAGCCTGGCCACTTGACTGAGGTTGGTAAGGTAAGGATAGTCGGTGGTGGACGCCATATTTCCTCATTAAGGCTTCAATAGTCCTGTTGACGAAGTGAGTCCCTTGATCAGAGATGATGGCTCGCGGTACCCCGTACCGGGTATAGATGTTTGATTTTAAGAACTTGGCCACCTCCCTGGACTCAGACGTCCTTGTCACCTTTGCTTCTATCCATTTGGACACATAGTCCACTGCCACCAGAATGTAGAGATTGCCTTCAGATGAAGGGAAAGGCCCCATGAAATCCATTCCCCATACATCGAATATCTCGTATACTATTATGGGGATCTATGGCATCTCATCTCTTGCAGAAATTCCTCCAGTCAGCTGGCATCTTGGGCATCTCTTGCAGAACTCGTAGGCATCTTTATGGATGGAGGGCCAGTAAAAACCACTGTCAAGCACTTTCCGCTCTTTCTTCTTTCGACCAAAGTGACCGCCACAAGCTAGTGTGTGGCAGTGGACCAACACGTCCTCTTGTTCCCAATCTGGTATGCAACGTCGGATGACTTGATCCGCCCCCATCTTCCACAAATACGGATCATCCCAATAGAAGTATCGGGAGTCGATTTTGAGCTTCTCCTTCTGTGCTCTCGTGGCTTCATCTTTTCCGGGCAGCTCGCCCGTCACTAGATAGTTGGCCGTGTCCGCAAACCATGGCTCCTTATGCCTTTGATGGATCTCTCTTCCTTGGTCAACTTGATCAATCCTCTATGCTCGGTTGATCCACTGAAGTTCAGATGTTGCCTTGATCAGATATAAATGCTCCCCAGGGAAAGCGTCAGAGATAGCTTCCCCATTATCTTCTTGCACAATCCTGCTTAAGTGATCAACCACTTTGTTCTCGCTTCCCTTCTTGTCGACCGTCTCCCAGTCGAACTCTTGTAATAGGAGGACCCAATCAGACGCGGTTTAGACTCCTTCTTAGCCAGGAGGTATTTGATCGCCGTGTGGTCTGTGTAGACAATCACCTTCGCACCCAGTAGGTAGGGCCTGAACTTCTCAAAAGCATAGACCACTGGCAGCATCTCCTTCTCGGTGGTATCATAATTCTTCTGCGCTTGATTCAGAGTTTTTGATGCGTAAAAGATAACATAACTCTTCCCATCTGACCCAAGACCGCCCCCACTGCATAGTCTCTTGCATCGCACATCACCTCGAATGGGTGACTCCAGTCGGGGGCGCGGATAATCGGAGAGTTGATCAGTCTGTCCTTCAATAGCTGGAAAGCGGCTTTGCAAGCATCAGAAAATTTGAACTCCACATCACTCTAGAGCAGCCTTATCAAGGGTTCGGCTATCTTTGCAAAATCTTTTATAAATCGTCTATAAAAGCCCGCATGACCCAAGAAGGCTCTGATCTCCTTTTGATTTGTCGGATATGGCAGTTTCGCTATAACTGCCACCTTTGCTTGATCCACTTCAACCCCTCTGCTTGAAACCACATGGCCTAGGACTATTCCTTCGGTAACCATGAAATGGCATTTTTCAAAATTCAGAACCAAGTCCTTCTGCCGGCACCTTTCCAGTACTCTGTTTAGGCTATATAGCCCCTGATCAAATGTGTCCCCATCGACGGTGAAATCGTCCATGAAGATCTCTATGCAGTCTTCCAACAAATTAGAGAAGATGCTCATCATGCATCTTTGGAAAGTGTCTGGGCGTTGCAGAGGCCAAACGACATCCTTCTGTATGCGTAGGTGCCAAAAGGGCAGGTGAACGTGGTCTTCTCTTGGTCCTCTGGTTTCACCGCGATCTGGAAATAGCCACTGTACTCATCAAGGAAACTGAAATATTGCTTCCCCGCCAATTTCTCAAGCATCTGGCCAATGAATGGCAGATGGAAGTGATCCTTCTTTGTGGCCGCATTCAGCTTCCTGTAGTCGATGCACATCCTCCACCCAGTGACTGGATGTGTTGGGATCAACTCATTTTTCTCATTTTTTACATGTATTCCTCCTTTCTTCGGCACCATATGTACTGGGCTGACCCAGTTACTATCGGGGATGGAGTATATGATACCTCTGGAGACCAGCTTGACTATCTCCTTGAGCACCTCTTCCCTCATGTTGGGGTTTAGCTCCTTCCTCCAATCTGATGTGGTGCATGCACAAATCTAGGCTGATGCCCACCAGATCTGTCAGCTTCCATCCTATGGCTTTCTGGTTGCTCTTTAGTACTTCCAGCAATTTGTCTTCCTGCCCCTGGGTCAACTGACTGTTGATGATAACTAGCATTGTTTCGTCTTCCCCTAGATAGGCGTACTTCAAATGTGCTGGAAGTGGCTTTAACTCCTTCGCTGGTTTCGGCACTTCTGTAGGCAGTGGATTTTCTTCTGCTTCTCTTCTCAGTGACTTGCCTTGATCAGTCAACTTTTCGAGGCTAGACACTTGAGCCTTCCCACTTGACTCAGCTGGTCGCGGGCGCTCGCAAAAATTCATCATCGCTTTCGCGATGGCTTGATCATCCATTTTGCGGACTTTCATGGCTTCATACCATTCAGTGACTTCTCTCTCAACCTCTTCATCTGCAGCGGAGTCAGTGAACTGTCTCTATAGGAATTCCTCCTCCAGATATTCCTGTACTAGCGGCTCAGTCACATCTACTGAGTACACGTTCTCGCTGTCGCTAGCCTCTTTATAGCTTCATCAATATTGAACGTGAACTGCTCTCTATTGAAATCCAAGCTGATCGTCCCATTACGAACGTCGATTATGGTGCTGGCCGTAGACAGGAACGACATTCCCAGTAGAACTCCACTTGACTCCCTTGTTGCTGGCTCTGTCGTTTTGATGACGAAAAAGTCTGTTGGGTATAGAAAATCATTCACCTTCACGATTACATCTTCCAGAATTCCCTCCGGGTGAATGCAAGATGTGTCGGCTAGCTGTATCATGATATCAGTATCGACGAGCTTGGCCTCTCCCAGCTTCTTATAAATAGCATACGGCAGAACGTTGATGGATGCCCCTAAATCGCACATGGCGTGCTCCACTTGGATATCTCCAATAGAAATCGGGAGTGTGAACATTCCTGGATCGGTTTTCTTTGATGGGAGGTAGCTCCGCTGGATCACTGCAGAGACATTTTCTTCTGTAATCATTCTCCCGTCTTCATTGACCTTCCCCGCCAGGTAGTCCTTGATGAATTTACTGATCGGGGGCATCTTTAATGCCGTCAAGAGTAGCACCTTGACTTCCACATCTTTGAACATGCTGGCCACATCGATCGTGGCGTCTCTCTTCTTGGTCACCATTCCACGGTATGGATATGGCTTGACCTTCTCGGCTTCTTCTCCTTGACTCTCTCTTGTGGTCTCACTGCCCACTTTCGCTTTCCCTTTATCTCTTCCTTTGGCTTGATCAGCTCCACTGGACTCTCCTTCTTCTTGGTGGCTTGGTCCAGGTATAGACGCTGAGGACACTGCAGGTGGGCTGAGGCTCTGGTACACCTTCCCTGACCTCAGGGAGACTTCACTTATGCTTTCACGCCCAGGTTGCTGCACAGTAGCAGGGATTTTTCCTTCGTTCCCTCTCAGCTCTCCCAGCGACATTGCAACTTGAGACAGTTGCTTCGTAAGCATGTCCAGCACCGCCCTTTGCTCCTTCTGAGCCTCCTGAATTTCTCGCATCGCATCATTAGGATGGTGCGGAACTATCATTTCTCATTGACCTTCCTTGGGGTGCCGGTTGTATCTTTGGTTTGACGGCCCCCAGCATGGTTTGGCTGAGCGTAGTCGGACGGTCCATAGTGCTCTGGCTGGTACTGTGGTTGGTTGTGGTGTTGGTTGCCTCTTTGATGCGGTGGGACATAGCTAACCACCTGGTTGTTCGGTTGTCTCCCCTGGTTGCTTGACTGGGGGCCTTGATCAGTTTCTCTCCTCCTGTCTGCTTGACCAATTAGGTTGTCCTCCACTGGACTAGTTCCCTTGAGGTCCGCTTGACCAACTGCCTTGTAGTCCACTTGACCAGTTCGCTTGACCACCCTGCATTATGTTCCCTCCGTTGTTTGATCTGTCTTGGTTCCGAGCGGGCCAATTGGGCTGCCCTTCAGAGGATTGTATTTGTTGCGTGGACGGTTGAGGCGGTTGGCTTTGGTTCTGATCACTCCACCTAAATTGGGATGGTCTCTCCATGGAGCATCCCTCTGCTTTCCTTGGATCCAGTTGCCGTTTGCGTTCCAATGGCCGACGACATTCACCTGAGTTTGCGGCTCCACTTCAGGTGGGAACTCGCAGTCCGGCGGTGGTGGCACATAAGGCTTCTCCTTGGGTGCAGGCGGTGGAGGCGCTCTGGACTTTTCTACTGCCTCTAGCAGCTTCTTCTCCATCTGCTCAAATCGAGCCTCTAGCTTCTCGTCACTTCTTGCCTCCGCTGCGTGCACGGCCCCTCGTCTGTATTGGCCACGGGAGATTTCATATGATCTCTTTGCTTCGATTAGCCTCCCCAGAATACTCTTCGCTTGACTGAATGGGGTTTTTGAGAAATCCCCTTGAGCTGCTAGGTTTAGATCGTTCTTGCTGTCCACTGTGAGTCCGCCATAGAAGGTTGAATAGACCTCACGATCTCCCATCTTGTGGTTAGGGCATGCTTGAAGCAACCCTTGAAATCTATCCCAATACTGGCCTAGAGGTTCATCATACTTCTGTCTCGCATCTGTGATCTCCCTCTTCAGGGAGCTCGTCTTCGACGCTGGGAAGAAGCGGTCTAAAAATATCATGCGAAACTGGGCCCATGTTATAATCGATCCTTCTGGCAACCTCGACAGCCAGACCCCTGCATCACCCTTCAAGACGAAGAGTATAGCCTTGAGCCTATAATCTTCTGATGTGGATCTAGCCGGAACGGGCTGAATATCACAGTATCTACAAAATTCTTCCAGAAAGGAGTAAGGACACTCCTTCGAGAGGTCATAAAAATTTGAAAATACGGCTAGCACCCCTGATTTGATTGCGATTGTCCGCATTCCTGGAGTAATAGCGATGGCATGGGTGGGCTCCTTCTCGTCGTGGGCATGTAAGGAGCTAATTCTTGAATCGTTGTCGACGATGGCCATCTCTGCTTCTGCTTGCTCAAGTTGTGGTGGTTTAGGTGGCGAGTTCTGTTCTCCATCTTCGTCGCTGGTCAGTTGCTCTGCAGCTGCTGCCTCTAACGCGGCTCTGTATTGAGTGGTAACAACACCGGCTTCCTGGACTCGCCAATGAGTATTTGTATCTCTGTAGATGAGAGGATGATTCCAGTGTCCTCTACGGTGGTACTTTCTCATAAAAGGAAAGAAAAAAAACAAATTAGAAAAGAAGGAAAAAAACTATTTACACCTATGCAATAAACACATCCATAAAATAACACCATGTTTCCCCGGCAACGGCGCCATTTTTGGTGGGCTTCGGGAGAAAAGCTCGGATGGATCAAGCTATATGGAAGATAACTGAACCGAGTGGATCAGTTAGCAAATGTCGTTGCCACTTGATCAAGGCGTTCTCTCTCGCTCCACCGAAAGAAATATTTATAACTCCCAAATTTGCACTACTTTAACAGTAAAGCGGCAAGTTCGGGGTCGATCCCACAGAGAAACCGGTGTGTTGAGTGTGTGGATAGTGAATAGGGGTCGGCTGCTGCCACGCTTTAAGTTGAGAGTTTTTAAGCTACTGGATTACGTTAGGCAGAATATAAACTATCTACTTGATCAAGTAATTCATCATGCTGGAAAAGGACCTAACTATCTAGGCTTGCTATGAAAACACAAAACACTTTGCCATTCATCATGATTAAACACTGGATCAGAGACTTTAACATTGAACTAGACTGGAACAGTAATCGAGATGACGAAAACAAAATAACTCTGATTTTTATACTCAATGCTCAAAACAGAACTATAAACATGCGGAATACCAAAAGATCGATTCTCTAACTACATAACAACACGGAATTAAACTAAGCTAAAAACTTCAGAAAATAAGAAAGCGAGTAAAGCCGAGAAGCTCTCAGTAGGAAACTTGAGACAGCGCCGAACAGATATTGAGTATTCTGTCGCGCTCCCTTCGGTCACTCTCTCTCTAACTGACCATTTCTCTAACTAAGCTATCTTCGGAACTGGAAGCTAAACTAGAAAACGGAAAAGAGAAGATAAAAGGGAAGATGCTTAAAAGGAAGGAGATTAAAAGAACAAGCTCCTCATTATGGTGGCACATCCTCTATTTATAAGCTCGTCGCAACAATCTCCAGCTGGGGTAACATCTTTGGCAGCGAATATTCGTCCTTGCTGGGATTGAGCGTCTCATCGATTGATATGTGCTCTTCTTCTAGAATGCAGTGGTTCTTCAATAACGGAATGGGGATTTGGCTTCGTCCTTGCGTCTTAGGAATAAGAGTAATGAAGAGAAAATCATCAGAATTACAATAGTAAGAGGGGCTGAATTGAATTTAGGAATAAAAATTACAAAGGTGATTGCAGTCTGCAGAAGTAAAAATGGTGTTCTTGATATCAAAGGAAGAAGAAGATTGGGCCCACGTTTTGAAAATTACTACTAATATACTTTTATTATTTTTATAAGATGTTGACTTGACGTGTCAGCCGTACAGCTGTTAAAATATCTAATGCTCCATATTCACTTTTAATGTGTTAAGTTTTGGTTTTGGGCATGGGAGTGTAACGAATTCGAAATTGGTAATTTAATTTTCATTAAATAACCTTAATAACCTTATGTTAGTAGTAGTTATAATTTTGATCAGTATACTATTAACGATTTTGAAACATATTTCTACGTATTGTTTACCTTCTTTTACGGTTAGTACATAGTAGTAACATTTTAATTTATATATTGAATTAGATTTATGTACTTTTTATATATTTGAGTTTTTTATGATATATTTTCTTTATTCCATTTAAAATGATCATTTTTTATAAATAACATAAGATTTTATGTGGAGTTGTTAAAGGTGATAAAGTACAATAAAAAAATGTAATTAACTATTTTAATAAGGAGATCGAAAGTAGAATTTATTTCGGTTGAAATTTTGATTAAAAAACACTAAAAAGAAAATGTAATTATCTTGAGTAAGGAAGTATTATATTCATATATATACATGGTCAGACACATAAAAAAGTACTCTCTCCGTCCTCTACAAATAGGAACATTTAAAACAGGTACGTGTTTTAATGCAAAATTGATAAAGTAAGAAAGTTATATAGAAAGAAAAGTGTGTTAGTGAAAAATGAGTCCAACCTCATTAGAGAAAAAAAAATTCCTTAATAGAAAGTTTCTAATTTTAGGGAACGGACCTAACAGAAAAGAGTTTTTATTTTTGGGGGACCGAGGGAGTATACAGTACAACCCCTACCAATAATTTTTTCTGCAACTGCCACTGCTACGGAGGAAGCTCGACATGAGCGTATATTAACTAACTTCTCATTACATTCTACTGGAAGTCAGGCTGTGTCGTGATTGCTTTTGGTCATTATTCAAAACTTAGAGTTTGGAAAGGTTGTTGAGCTTTGGGCCTTCTTTAGGAGAGTTGGCAATAGGGGTGCGTGAATTTATGAGGATACTTTTCATTCACACCTTTAGTAAGGTGTCGTTCAAATGGTTTTAGAATGATCTACAACATAGTCAGCATTGATAAATATTACATTTTCCTGACGGTTTGAGTGACGGGAATGTTTTTATGCATTGCTTGGTTGGTTGGTGGTATGAAGAAGATGCCTTTCCAGTAGGAGATGTTTTTATGCATCGCTTGGTTGGTTGGTGGTATGAAGGAGATGCCTTTCCAGTAGGAGATGAAGAAATAAGCATTATTAATGGGCTGATTGGAGGTGTTATGACTGGATCGGTTGAGCTGCAGGACGACTTTGGGAGACAAGGAAAGGAATCTTATCAATGAACTGGTTTAAGGTGTTTCGTCTTGATCGGTTGAGAGGTTTTCTGTACCCAAGCAACGGCACGTCTCTCATGGATCTCTCTTACATAAATATGTACCAATGGTAAGGAGAGCAACAATGGAGAGGTTGCGGCGGATAAGAAGGCGAGGTGAAGGCGAAAATGGAAACACAAGAAGAATCCACTCTTGGGCTCGTCAGATCAGTCAACTTAGACTTTTACTGCATTCACTAGTGCATGGATGCGTCTAGCGATAGTGCTTTTGCGCAAGCGGCACATTCGGTGACGCTTGCAGTGTTTCTTGATGATCAACTTCGGCTTACAAATGTCGGTGAGGATCATAGAAAGCGCACCAATTTCTAGTGGTTACTGGTCTCATTTGTGGAGGCCTATTCTCTCATTTTGGGTCCTTAAGGAGTCTTATGTTCAACGATCTTGTTGGCGTATTAGCCTCGACGATAAGAGTTTCCTGTTTGATGTTCTTGTCGGGTACCATATACTACAACTTGGTCTCCACGGGCGAAAACTCATTTAAAGATGTAGGATGGTCGGTATCAGAGCCCTTGAAAACAAAATTTCCGACTATAATATTTATATGTAAATCTTGATTTCCATTCCATGGTTAAGGTTGGTGCTTTATGTATTCTTTATGATTTTTACAGTCGTATGATGGATTAGAATTTAATTTAACGTAATCATTTTGATAAACATTAATGAGAGGTTGAAGGATAGAGAAAATATTGTAGAGTTGAGGTTGAGAAGCTATGTGCCATGTGTATAACATAGGAAGACATATTTTCTTGTTTTAATATAGTACAAATTATTACATAATCTCTAATACTACTTGTTTATTTGGGATAAGTAGACGACACCAAGACGTTGAATGACTTGAAATTTGCACGGTGCTTGCGAATTTAGTTGAGGATTCAAAATAAAAAATTAAAATATGATCGGAAAAACAATAAATTGTCTTTTTAGTCTCCTAAACGATGTCGGATGGCACCGTGCGAAATTCAAGTCATTCCGATACAAAAAATGCTTTTGGTGCATTTTCAGTGTCGTCGACATCTTTTGCTAGATCTTAATCAATAAGTGACCTTTAAACTTGTCTTAATCCTTTAAGCTTTTATCGTCATTGTATTTTCTAATTTTTGGGCCATTTACCCTTATTTATATGGAATTAAAATTCTATTACTATATGTCATTGACTAATTTTAGATCGTCGTCCCAAACCATTACAAGTGGTCAGACAAAGCGGCGATAGCGCAAGGATCAGGAATAGGCGGTTAGATTATTGTAGAACTAGTTAGTAGAGCGAAGCGCCTGTTTAAGACGCTTCTTTTGTGGCCGTGTTTCCTCGCTCTGAGCTTGGTTTTAGCTATGATCTAACTCCAATAATCTTCCTCAACAATTTAGCTAAATTCACGAAGTTTGTGGTTTTAATATTATCTTGTTTGTTATTAGAAAACTCAGATAGTGCATGCAATTCAACCAAAGATGGAGTTGGTGAGAATCGGCATTGGGATGTTGTGCAGCATGCCATATTGCCCCACGGCTTGGGTGATCTCCATGCTATGGAGGAAGCCCGACATGAGTGTATATTGGCTATATCCGCAGTACATTCTACTGTAAGTCATGGCAAGGTTGTGTCATGATTGCTTCTGGTCATTATTAAAAACTCATAATTTGGAAAGTTTGTTACTGTTTGAGAGATTTTATGTTCTCAGGCTAACTAATTTCTGTCTAAATAGAGCTACAACACATTTTAAATACTTCAAAGTAAATCTAAATTATATTGTACTACAATACCTACCGAAATATAAGGTTGAACAACAACGTGATAAATTTTTACTAGAGAAAGTGGCTGAAAATTTCAAAAAACTCACCTGCAATCAGCCACTATATGCGCTCTGACAAAAAGTGGAAAGTGGTTTTGCTCGAATTTTATGATCAGTAAAGCTATGTCGACAAAACTCAGCTTTAAACACGCGTAGCCGAAACATATTTCTATTTGTATTGGTGAATTCTTGAAGAAGAAAACATCTTGGACATGAATGTCAAACTACAAATGTGCACACAAGAATATAGTTATTTCATGTGTTTGAGCATATACCTATGAACTACTACTGAGTTTGGGATGTGCAATATATAAAGAAGTTGTAGGATCAAAATTTTACAAACTCTATTATCTACAAAAGTTCTACAGGAGAGAATCGTACAGAGAATTGCAACCAACACATTAGGGGCAGCAACTGCAGCTGCCGGTTAGGTCCATATAACTTCTCTTCCTTGGGTGGTCACAACATCGGAGAGAAACATCATGGAGCCTGCTTCATCTTTGGATCACAGTCAAGTATAATCTTAACCTTGATGCCCAAAAACACCCTAATAAAGTGAGATTGGTTAAGTTGAGTTGCTTAACTGCCAATTCGAACAAAGAACAAAGGCATGAAGCCATTCGGTAACGTATACTACATGTACTAAGAAAATGCAAATAACCAGCCTATTTGAAATGAGCCACTCACCTCCTTAAAAGTCCCCATAAGGGAGGAAGATCATCCACGCTTATACAGATGATGCAAATAACACGCCCCTGCACGTGTAGGCTGGAACGAACATCGGACTTCCACATGTGTGGTAGACAAGTCAAGAGATAAGAGATCCGTCATCGATGTGGACCGTAACGAGAATCAAAACTTCACTCGTGAGGTAAACAAGACAAAAGATAAGAGAACCATCATTGACTTGGACGTGCTATGATACCATATTAGAAATGGGTCAATCGCCCCCTTAAAATGCTTTATAAGGTAGGAAGGTTATCCATACTTATGTAGATGAGACTTGATTATCAAGATTAAAGCGATTTTAACACAATCTTTTACATAATATAATCAAGTAAAAGCCACCCATAACCAAGCCTTTTCAAACTTGAAACCAACACATACAAATAAATATGGATAGTAGGATGAAGATTTGAAATCCCAATTAATTCAGTTAAATAACAAAATAAGTAGCTTAGCAGTATGAAAACATCAGAATGGAAGATGTAGCCGAGTGTTCCAAACTCCATAAACATAAAGGAGTTCATGCAGCCTGACTAACTCCAAAATTGTTTCTATGAGCATTTGAAGTTAAACCTTTTTCAACCAAAATAGTGGTAAGAAGATTATTAGTACTAATGCTGGTAATAAAACAATCCAAATTTAAGTGAAATTAATATGAGAACTGATATGAGATGAAATGCAAACAAGCACATTAAATCGAACACAAACAACAAAGAAAAGAAAAACAAGAAAAAATATACTATTTCAAAATCATGTTAGAGCTTATACTAAACTCCAACAATATACTGTAATAATCATTGTCATAGAAATTAACATTTTTATATTATTCTCACTTGCTCCAATTTTTTATTCTATTGATCATTTGGTTTGAATTTTTGCATATTTACATTATTTTTTTTATCATACATTATTAGTTTGAAATACATTTATTGAAATGGAAATATAAATACAAAAATTCGGATGAATAATTATGTGTGTATAGGTATGTAAAGATTGATAATTAGGTTTATGATAATTATGATCAATTGAATACTGAAAGACTAAGAAGTAAGATAATACATAATGGTATAATATTGGAGATAGTTAAATACTAAGAGGGTTGCTGATGTAATATACCTGTGAGGACGTGAACCGGAAAATAGAAATGAAAGATCAAATTATGTAGTACTACAAATCCAATAGGATCAAAAATTTGCACTTAAAAATTTAAAATGCGTAAGAAAATTTAAAAAATTGTTGTTGGACAATTTGATTGTGCAATTAAATCCATTCGAGTTGCCGGGCCCACTAATTCGCATAATTGATTTACATATAAAAAAAGAACTGGTGCTATATATGTGAATAAGTAAAACAGATGCTCGGAATAATGGTATGGAACCGCATTTCCACTAAATAAAGTCAAATAAATAATAATTAGCAACAATAATTATTTTCTTCCTACTTTATCCCAATCACTCCCTCTATTTCATGATCATGGAGTGTGCTACTACCCACCTATGCATCATCAATGTTGCAAACCCCACCACTATTTTTTTTTCTCAAAAAAGCTCAATGTTGCTTCCTTTCAATCGTACATCAAATTAGTGATTTTTAGTTTTATATTTACTTTATTGGTTTTCTTCTTTTATCAATTCTTCACTTAAACTTTATTGTTCTCATTTAAATTTATTGACTTTTGTTTTGGGTAGGTTTATCATGTGTTGTAGTAAAGTGGCATACAAAAGCTATTGCCACAATACATCTAGAAAATGTTAGAAAATGTAGGAGAGCAAATACTATCACTACTTTACAATACTTTCTAACTTTTCATGGTAGAGATAGGTAACCTTATTCATTGTTTGGTTGCAGATTAAGAATTCTTCCGCTGCATTTTCGTATGTTGGTTCAAATAGCAAAATAATATGATATGCATCCAAAAAGACCACTATATCCCTTGAATTAATTTGTAAACCCCATGTTACCCTTGAACCCTAATTTAGCGGTAAAAAGGGGGCGAAAATTTTAGAATCCCGCCACCTTATTTTTCACCCATTCTACATATATTAAAATTTCATTCTCTTCCTCCCATTTTCATTGACAGCGTAGAACTATTGGAAAGCCTCCTTCCAATCTCTGCGCGTGGGTTCGAGCTCTAAGGACGAAGCACAAACTTATGTCCATCCAAGTAGATATAAATTGTTTACCGGTGAGAGTCGATTTAAATTTTGTTGTGCTATGGTGAACTGGTTGGTGGTTTATGATGTGATTGATCGCACAAGTATATATTCGCATTATCCCAATTCTTCGTTAAAATTATTTGTCAGATTGCAGCAATTTACCCAATTTCTTCCGCCCTATTTACCCAATTTCTGTGCGCCCTAATTGGGGGTTAGGAATGCTTCCGCTCAATGAAGCAGATTGCAGCAATTTTTGCTGAGGTAGATGAAGGATAAATTGGTAAAATCTAATTTAGCATTAATTGATGGAGCCATGGATACAACTATATCGCAGGGGTGGTGGGAGGTTAGAGATAGCTCAATAAAGTGGTTAACTATCCCAAAAACTAAGACGGGTCAGGATAGTTTTCCGGGTCAAAAAACTTTTTCCAAAAGTGAACCAAACAGAGGAAAATGCAGGAAAACATTCCACTAACCTATTGTTTCAAGGCAACCAATCGAACCCCTATAAAACACATGCTTACCTCCATTTCAAAATTCATAAAATTCAAAATGCATAAATCACTAGGTTTTCTCCTTCTGTATCTCTCCGTCTCCAGTCTAGCTTCAGATCCAGACCCTGTCTTGGATTTCTGCATTCCATCATCGACTACCGCCTGCGAAAACCCGACGCTGGCGACGCCGGATGACTTCGTGTTTACCGGCATCAGATCAGCCGGCAATTTCTCGGACACGGGGCTATCATCCTCTCCAGTAAACCACGCCGTGTTCCCGGGGCTGAACACACTGGGAATGTCGGCGGTGCGCGCGGATCTGAAGCCCGGCGGGATCAACCCGCCGCATTTCCACCCTAGGGCGACGGAGATGGTGTACGTGCTGCACGGGAAGGTGTACGCTGGGTTTGTGGACTCCACGAACCGCGTGTTCGCCAAGGTCATCAAGCGGGGGGACGTGATGGTGTTCCCGAGAGGACTGGTGCATTTCCAGATGAACGTTGGGAAAAGGCCTGCGACTGTATTCGGATGCTTCAACAGCCAGAATCCGGGGACGCAGAAGATTCCCAACGTTCTGTTTGGTTCGGGAATCAACGATGTGCTTCTGGAGAAGGCGTTTGGGTTGAGCATTAAGCAGGTTATAGAGATGAGGAGGAGATTCTTGCCTAAACCTCACCACTAGCTAGGGCTACCAATCATGCATCGTTTGTCAAATGCAATTCTTCTATTTGCTGTACAATTCATTAACACTCAACACGCATTGGATTTTGCTGAGCTAGATTCATACTTCAATCTCACATGATTCAAAAAAGCATCATCCTTCTTTTAACACAAATTTTTATCCTATTTAGACAAAATACAACATGCAATTCAGAAAGCAGTGGAAGCTCTAAACTCAATAGTTAACAAAGTTGAGATACATAAACGGGTATCAGAAACATTTTGTTTTTAACCTATCAGTGCTTGTACGATGGTGTCTGCCATTCCATCAGCATATGGAAACATATGTCCAGTACCTGATAACTCGTGGTATTGGATCCATGGAAGCCGGCTGGCAATGTGACGCTGCAGGGTAATGGGAACGAGATAATCATCATCCCCCCTGCCATAAGTGAACCGAACCTCCACCTTCCGAGAATGGATTTTTCAGATCCATTGGGTCAAAGTCCCAACTCCCGAAACCAATCATTAAATCACGATGAAGAGACTCAAACTCGCCTTGTTGTCTTGGTGTTGCCTGGATCATGTAAGCCAAGCAACATAAGATATTTTTCTTTCTAATTTCAAAAAATGAAAGATGTTAAGAGAGTGCAACAAGGTTAATTATGAAAAAACATTAATCAACAAGCACATTGAAGTGAAGAAATAAAATAAAATATTTTGCCATACCAACAATGTAGAATGACACAAGACGACACATTACACTATACATGTTATCAAGCTTCTGCATTTATTAAGAAGGAATAAGGATATGTAATTCGAGGGACATCTATTTTACTTGGCATTTTGGCATTGAACAGAATGCTGCATTACTGTATTTTACTTTCATGACAAATTAACCAATCCTAGATCAGACAGTATGCAATAAAAAACTGTCAAACATAAGGAGCTATCGAAAAATATCAAGATTCTAATCTTTTATTGAGTTTTTTTTAAGAGACCAATTCTGGTTTCCCATTTACCGCCATGGCCGTAATGACTCGAACCACCAACTTAATGGTTGGAGGGGAAACATCTCACCGACCAAATTACGCTTCATCGTCTTCATTTTTTTTTGAGTTTATACGTTCCTCATTTCCTATTTATATCTTTTATAACCTTGTGCATCAAACATTTGAATCAGATTATTCAACTAATATCGATAGATATAGCTGCACTGCCTACAGAGTGACTTCTGAGACAACTACAAACACGAACCAGTAGAGAGGTATCATTTCCCAGATGTAGCAAGGTCAACTGAACCACTTCAATCTTGTTAATCGGTATTTAGTCACTTGATACAAACATCAATTATCAATACTCATTCTGGATCAGCTTAGCTCTATGAGAACATATATTTTCTTCATAAGATAAGATTATTTGCAGCTACGAAAGGGTTGATGTCTCTCTCTGGAGCTCAGATTGAGAGAGTATGATTTCTTTGATAACTTTTCTCTTAATAAAATTTTCATTAATTAGTGAAATTTGATAGGCTTTAGTGAAAGGGGAAAAAACTAATAACACTGAGGGAATAGCCATACTTTTACTTATATTCTTAGTCTCTTACTAACCAGTAACCAAACAATTCATATGTAAGTTTTGCTATTAAAATTTAAAAGAAAGTAAAACATGTTACCCGATACTCCTTGGTCAAAGAAATAATCTTTGGAAGCAGTTCTTTGTCTGGATTAGTAAAAATTTCTGGGCGTACAGCAATAACACTTGAACCAGGGAATACTTTCTGAGTGTTCCACCAGTAGGTAAGCCATGGCAAGTAGTGAGCGACACGAAGAGCCCATTGGTTTTGTCTGAGCTGCATGTTATATGCTTGTTGAGACAAGTTTGAAGGGAAACCAGGCCACCAATGATTCACAACTGGTGTTAATAGAGCAGCTCCAGCTAGTCTGCTCAGTTTCAAAATAAAATATGTTGGTACAATCAGAGAAGGTATAGATGTAATGGAAAGCCCTTGATATCATTATCTACAAAGCAGCGCAAATGAATTTCACCTATGAGGTATATACTTAAGGCAGCTCCAGACAACCTGTCCACCCATGGAAAATCCAATAATATAGAATTTAGGTTGTAGTTCCAACTGATCAGCAAGCTCCTCAATGTCAAAAGCTAAGCTCTTAACAGTCCGGGTAGGGTGAAGACTACTCTTTCCATAACCAGGTCTATCAAACGAAACAATGTATATGCCTCTACTTTCAACAATGTCCTGCAATTGTGTTCATAAATAAAACAGTCTACAAAGCTCTACGTGATGTAAATATTGATCAACGGAAATTCTTCAAGTAACGTGAAAGGAAGCGTCCTTACAGGGGAGAGGTTAGCCGTCATTGCAGAAACATGATGCCTGCAATTATCAAATCCATGGATAAACACTATTTTGTGTTTTGCTACATCCTTCGGCACACCAGACTCCTTGTAAGCCAAGTACCTCCCGTCCTTGAGCTGTACTCTAGATGCGGTAACGGGAGGCCCGTATTGCAAGCCACTTGTCTTTGGTGGAGGAGGCCTTACTGCTTGATAAGCCCAAGCTAGAAAACCAAGGGTAAATTCCATGAATGGACGTCATGGCAAATTGTATCCGCCATTTGGACCCTGAAAAAACAAGATTCCAGCCATGGTATAGACGCGAGAAGCTCTCGCGTGTTTTAATTAAAACACGCATCAAGCTATCGCGTGTATACATAACACGCATCAGGAAAACGCGTGTTTCGTTAAACACGCGACACGCTCTCGCGTGTTACGTTGGACACAAATTCGAGCCCAGACGGCAGAGACCTCACTTTCCACTCGCGAATTCACTTCCGGCTCGCTCATTCTCTCGCACTCAGCGACGGCTAACGTCTCTAGCCGGCGAAAATCGTAGTGAATCCAAAATTTTGATACTCTAATTCCTATTTGAAGTGGTGTTAGGTAATTTTTGACTATTAATTTCAATTATCATTGCTATATGTTAGTTAGGTATAGATTTAGGGTTTATGGCATTGAACTTGGTATTGAATTTTCGGTTTTAATTTTGTTCAATATTTATTTAAGTATGTTGAATTTATAGTATATGATGTTATGTCGTACTTATTTTGCAGGTTTAATGGTGTTTGTGAGTTTATATTGGGATGGGAGAATTATTCAGCTCCCAGGTTTGGGTGTTGCTTATGATCCCCTCGTGCAAAATCATTTATTATATTGAATGAAAAGATATCTTATTATCAACTTGTTTCAATGATATGTGAAAAAATTGGAATTGAGTTGGATGCATATACGATTGAACGGGGTTGTTTCCTGGCCTGCCCACGCCTTGCGTGATATATGACTGTGCTGATAATGCAAAACAGAAGGATCTTCTGGTGACCTGGTCCATATCGCGACATCCTAATATAATCAAAATTTAACATGTTTAATTATAAACCAAATTTTATAAAAAAAATTCACTTAATAAATTCAACCAAATTAACACCAAATGCAACAAAATACCACCAAATTCAACAAAACATCAACCAAATTGAATAATTCAACATCAAATACAACCAAATTCAAGATAAAATCAACCAAATTGAATAATTCAACACCAAATTCAACTAAATTCAACAAATTAACATCAAATTCAACTAATTAACACCATATTCAATAATTCAACATCAAATTCAACCATATTCAATAATTCAACAAAATATCAATCACATTCACCAAAATACCACCAAATTCAACAAAACATCAACCAAATTGAATAATTCAACACCAAATTCAACAAAATACTTTCTACCACATGAACCCTAACTATTATACCCACCTAAATTATACCAATAAAAACGCAAATAAGGGTTGAAAGTTACCTAACAACACTTCAAATTCAAGATTAGGCTTCGAATTTCGCTGGTTGGGCAGAATTTTCGCCGGTTTTCGTCTCCTCTTCGCCTCCTCTTCGCGTAATCCGTATGTTCTGCAGTCTGGAGTGAATATGTGAAGCAAGGGAGATACGCGAGAGCGTGTTGCGTGTTTACTTTAAACACGCGAGAGGTAGACGCGTCTCTCTTTTAATACACGCGAGAGCGTGTCGCGTGTTTTACTTTAAACACGCATTAAGGTGATGCGTCTATACTTTTAAACCACGCGAGAGCTTCAAGCGTGTTTAATTAAAACACGCGAGAGCCTCTCGCGTCTATACCATGGCTGGAATCTTGTGTTTTCAGGGTCCAAATGGCAGATACATTTTGCCTTATCGTCTCTTCTTGGAATTTTTCCAAAACCAACCAGCCAACTAACAGTAGTTTGATGAGGATCCCTGAATCAATTACCATAAGAAATTTCATCAAACATAACAACAGAGCCACAAATGGAGGTCTGAGATTTTCTAATCAGACTCTATAGGTGGATTCAATCAGTATCATGCAACCAAAATGCAAAGGTTTTCTCATAACTCCAAACTAAAATTGCACAATAGATAGTGAAATTGACTACTGAGGGATCTCAAATACGACCTACTGCACCAGAATCAGATTCACACAAACTTTCATACATTATTATCCCCATAACACACAAATAGCCAAATTACAAAATCAAGTCCACACTACGCATGAATCGCTAATTCTTATGTTGATTCCGAAAGCATACAATATTTCGTTAATTCGGAAAAAATAGAAATGAGAGCGTGCAAATTGAGGAAACGAGATGATTGCCTGAAATTTGAGAAGAAGCTTTGGTGTTGGATTTTCAGTGTGAGTGTTAAGAGCACAATTCTCTTAACAAAGAAATCCTGCGATTACACTCGCAACACACCAATCCGGCGCCCCGAACGTTGGGGTCGGCGGCTCAATTCGTGGCTGGCGCGGAGAACTTCCTCCGTCGGCAGTCTTCAAGGTTTGATAAGGAGTATTGCACAAGTAATGTGGGAATATTATTTCTTCATTCAATGAATAAAAAGATAACAACCTAGCCCTATTTATAATACTAGAATACTAGCTTAGGGAACAAGAAAACAAGATATGAAAATATACTATGAATCAAAAGATATGGGGAATAAAAAGATAACTAAATATTTGGGGAACCTAAGATATAGGAGGATCGTAACAACTCCCCCATGGTTAAAATCCACCTTGTCCTCAAGGTGGGAACCATGGAACCACGGGCACAGTCGACGATAGCAAAAGCATTGAAACGTCACCTCCTGGATCAAATGCGATTAGGAACATGATCACCATCATTTCACTTATGACTCCCACCAACATTTCTACGCCGTCCCTTTCCTCTCTCGCCTTCGTCTTCACAAAATCATCCTCGATGGCTGGGACTTGGAGGAGGCTCCGGATCATGCACCGGCTCCTGACGCCGGCATCATTCCTACGCCCCCCAAACTGCTTGTCCTCCATGAATCGCTGCACAAGGACTCTTACCAGCTGGAACTCCGCAGCAGTGAGGTTGTAGGAACGCCTCTCATCACCATCTACTCTATCATCTTCATAATCATCATCAGAGTCCAAACACTTATAGTGTGAACAATTATCAACACATGATGAAGATGAATCAGTCACTCCCACCACATCCCAAAGCAAGTCCGAATCATCACTCATCTTCACAGAATGGCATTCCATCTTTGTGAACTCATCATCATCAAAAGTAGCCTTATCATGATTATTATCATCTACTAGAGATGATTTTGAATCATCAGCCTCTTCAAGAAAACTACCCATCCAGTTCGAGGAATCATTTTTTTCCTGATGAGCATCTGATTCTTGATCCAGGCTTGAAGAATGGCAGCCGGGAATCAATTCGATTTCATAGCAAAATTCTTCATCCACCATCTTTTCTTCAAACCCCATGATTTCAGGGCGCCAAGGTTGTGTGCTCGGGCGTGGGCTGCGCTGCTTCCGGAAGTGATCGGTTTGTCGCCTGGGTGTATCCCAACGACTAGGCAGACACTGTGGTGGCTGATCATAATCCGAGTATCCTTGCGATGCACGGTGAGGCGGTGGTTCCCAACAAGAGGGCTGCCATGACCGTGGTGGGTCGTAGGGCTGGAAGCTCGGTATTGGTCGGTTACCGGGAGGATCCCAACCGGAGGGGCGGTTGATGGGGGGGTCCCACGATGTAGGCTGTCGGTACCCCCGAAAACCCCTATCAAACTCCGTTGTGACGCGAGCTGCTGGTCTATCCCAGCTCGTGCGAGGCCACGAAGCAGTGTGCGCGCGATATGGAATCGTGCCAGAGCCAGGCTGTGCGAGCCCTGCCTCTCGCCTGTTTAAATCACGACCCGTGCCCCTACGCCGGCGGACATCCCCACAACGGACACGCCTGCCGTGATTGAAAACTGGGGGGCCGTCCTCGTCGGTCGGCCAGACGTCTCCCTGGGAACGATACCCATCGACGTCCCCGTCGACCGAAAAATATGGTTGATCCGGTTTGGGAAGGCGTGTGGCCTTCAACCTATCAACCCTTCTATCCCTCGCATCCAATTTAAATTCCAATTGATCAAATCTTGCCATAATTTTGTCGAGCGCTGACAAAGTAGGTACGAGCGCCCCTGATCCATTGCGCAGCGCGCTGCTTGACTCCGGGTCGTCTCGTCGTATCCGCTGCCATCCGTCACCGAGGTAGCCACTCGCCGTGAAACGTCGGGGCTGATCGACCATGGTTGAGCTCTGGATGAAAGCACCAGTTGTTAAGAGCACAATTCTCTTAACAAAGAAATCCTGCGATTACACTCGCAACACACCAATCCGGCGCCCCGAACGTTGGGGTCGGCGGCTCAATTCGTGGCTGGCGCGGAGAACTTCCTCCGTCGGCAGTCTTCAAGGTTTGATAAGGAGTATTGCACAAGTAATGTGGGAATATTATTTCTTCATTCAATGAATAAAAAGATAACAACCTAGCCCTATTTATAATACTAGAATACTAGCTTAGGGAACAAGAAAACAAGATATGAAAATATACTATGAATCAAAAGATATGGGGAATAAAAATATAACTAAATATTTGGGGAACCTAAGATATAGGAGGATCGTAACAGTGAGCCCTGGCAGAGGCGGCTGATATTTTTCTGGTAGCTCCGACCGCCATGATTTCGTTGGGCGGAGCTTGAATTACAGCGGAGATTTGCAGTCAGCTCTGCCGGAAAGAAACTAGACTAATATCCATTTTTGAGGAGAGGATCTCCTACCAACACTTACTATATTCCTACTCTCGCAACAAACTAGACTAACATTATTTTATGCCCGCCGGCGCAGTTGGCAACGGAGGGGCGGATCTTGTTGCAATGAATCTGGGTTCGAATCCCACCGCTGTCGTGGAAACTGAGGGGCAGATCTTGCTGCAATGAGCTGGGTTCGAATCCCACTGCTGTCGTGTAGTTACTTCCATCTCTCAGGCATAAGTGTGATACTTCCATCTCTCAGGCATAAGTGTGAGGCTCCATCTCCCAGGCACAAGTGTGAGACCTTGGGAGATGGGCTTCTGACAGTCAGTGGGTTAAGGTCTCCCCCTTAAGAGCATTAGCAATGGGGCGCCCTATGGCGCGCCACGTCAGCAGTTTTATCCTCCTACCTCCCCACCTGCAGTGGGGCGCCCTAAGGTGCGCCCTATGGCGCGCCACATCATCATTTTATTGTTTTGTTTAATTAATTTATTGTTTTCAAATAACAAGTAACGAGTAAATAAAAAACGGTCTAAATAACAAACGGCGAAGTTTTAATAAAAAAAAGTTACATCATTGAACTAATATAAAAAAAACTAAGTCGGACCAATTCCCAACTTCCGACGCAGCTCATCGAGTAACGCCCGGAGATATTCGGCTTCGTCGGGGTCGGTACACTTCTTGAGGGCCCTGTGCGTCTGCAACATCGTCCTTGCCATCGACGATGTTGCTGACGACTCAAACGCGGTGGCCGTCTGGGTCGGGAGCTCTACCGGGACCGGAGCTTTGGTTGCAGCGGTCGACGATGAGGTCGCGGTCGCCTTCCCCTTGGCCTTCGCAGCCTTGACGCCGGGAGGACGCCAGAAGGACACCGGTGTGCCGGAACTCCCTTTATCCACGTACGTCCGGTTGAGGTCAACCGGGTGGTTGCCGCTGCCGCTGCTCGTGTAATCACCAGCTTCAGTGGTCTTCGTCCTCTTCGGCGCACCAGTGTGCAGAATTCCACCTTGGAACTTCTGCTTGTCCCTCAAGAGCGCCCAGATGGCCTCGTGCTTGAAGTCGTCGTACATCGACCGGTACGACAATAGCGCTTTAGCGCGCACGTCGCTCGCGCTCTCGCCGCTCCCTGTGACCGCGTGAACTTCTCGAACTCCGCCGCGTACAAGTTCACTTGCTTCTTGACTTGATCCCAGTGCTTGCGGAGTTGCTCACGCTTGCGCTTGTACGCAGTCGGCGGCTTCACCGAATTGTAGAGGTCCGCGATGCTTTCCCAGTACGCGATATGTCGCTGGTTGTTCGCGAATATCGGATCTTCCGATATATCTACCCAACACCGGGCCAAGGTGAGAGTTTCGTCGTCGTTGTAGTTCGTACGGCCGGGGGCGTACTCATCGCAATCACCGGGAGGCGGCAACTTTTGCGCCCACTGCCGGTTCCGCTTCTTTCTGGCTGGGGCGGAAGCGGTCGCGGCGGGGTCGGGATCGGCCGATGCGGTTAGGCGGTGCGAAGACGGCTCCATGTCAGACAACCCATACGATTCCGTACTGAAATCGGGATCGTAATGGGCGTTGGTGTCGAACGAACGATAATCGCCGGGTTCTGTACCCGGCCAATGCGCCCCTGCGCTAAACGTAGGACTATTGGGGCTTGGATCCATTTCGTAGTAATTATGTAATTGTAAGTTTTGAAAATGAAATCGAGTGAAATGAAATGTTACAAATGGACGGTATTTATAAAAAAACGAAACCGCGTGTCATCGTCCGCGGTTGATCGTTCGCGACCTCCACAATGGGGCGGACGATGGCGCGGACGATGGCCATCGTCCGCGACAGCCGCAATGGGGCGGACGATGGCGCTGACGATGGCCATCGTCCGCGCTATCCTCCGCGACCGAAGTATAGGGCGCGACTATCGTCCGCGCCCTATGGCGTGCACCCGCAATGGGTGCGGACGATGGATGGCGCGGACGATGCGCGCCATCGGGCGTGCCATCGTCCGCCCATTGCGTATGCCCTAACGAGCTACTGCGTACCGTGATTGAACCCCCTCCCATGATGTCGGGCCGAAGTGTGGGGCCGTCAAGCGACGGAATCACCTTTTTTGCTACAATTATTTTATTTTGTTACGAGTGTTGGGAGTAGTAATAGAGTAGGAGGATTTGAGCAGTATTTTATTTTGGTATGAGTGTTGGAAGTAGTAACGGAGGAGGAGGGTTAGAGCACGAGATTCTCTCCGCCATTTTTGGTTCTAAAAGTTGATTACGAAGCCAAATTAATTATTCTCATTTTTTTTAAAGGTTGAAATGGTAAATGTTTGCATCATTATTATATTGATTAATAAATTACTTAATTAAGTAGAATGTAAAATAGGGTCGTGTTTCACTATCAAGGGTAATGCCTTAGATACACCATCTTTATTTAACAAAGATTTTTACGCAGGACGAATGGGTCTGGTTTATTTAAGACGGGCTTCAATCGGCCTTTTTTTACTATGAGAATGATGAGTACAAATTCAATAATCCGAATATATTATTATGTGGTGTGCTCAAATCAATCAATATTGCGTAAGGAATTGATATAGTAAGGGTGTATTTGAATTGAAGCTTATATTTCATTTAGATAAGAACACATTCATAGTCATTTTGTAGAAATCCTTTTCTTGGTTTTCTATTTATAATGGTGTTTGAATTGATTATATCCTATTTATAGTCCTTAATATCACATGTTTGATTTGTTATTTAAAGCTACACTATAATATGAAATTTCAAAAATATCCCCTGACTTTTTCTATATTTCCAAGGCTGAGGGTTATATTGGTAAATTCCACGTAATTTAAGATTGATATAGTGTTGCACATATTATTATCACTTAATTTTCCATAATAATAAAACACCATTTTTCAGCCTTAATTCAAGAGACCCTGGCCATTGAACGAGTCACACAGAAAATTTAACAAATATATAAAACACTAGATTTGACCATTAAATGCACTTTATATGTCCCTATCTACCAATTCAAACACACTCTAAGAGCATCTCCAAGGGAAGAGGTAAACTAATATAACTATCATATTTACCTTTTTATCATGAAAAATCATTCTCAAGGGGTGAAGTATTATACATTTTCCCATTCTGAAGAGGTATTTTTACCTCCCCATCAATGGAGAGGTAAAATTTTATAACTACCATATACACCTTCTTTTCAGGAAAAACCTTCTCCAAGGGGAAATGTATTTGAGAAGATATTACACTATATATTTTTAATGCATTTTTTACTATTATTTTATTTTTTTAAAGATAATTTACCGTTCTATATACTTTTTTCCTTTGGAATGTGTTACTCCCTCGGTTCCACAGTAATAGAAACATTTAATTTTGTGAACTCATTTTGAAAAAATAATTATAAATAGTTAAAGTGGAGAAAAAGTAAATTAAGAGAGAGAATATTGTAGATAAGACTATTCTCTACATTATTCTCTCTCTTACTTTACTCTCTCTCCACTTTAACTATTTAATATCATTTTTTCAAAACGAGTGCAGAAAATGAAATGCCCCTATTACTGTGGAACGGAGACAGTACTTTTTAGAAGGATATATTTCACTTTTAAGAAAGTAAATACACAATATACATTTTCTATATACCTTCTCCCCTTGGAGATGCTTCTCTAAAAATATGGCGCCTATCCGTCCAAAATAGTAGAAAATCAAGTTTCTATGATATTTTTTCTTCAAGGGTCAAACGCATTATTAGGCCATCCGCAATGGGGCGGACGATGGCACGCCCGATGGCGCGCATCGTCCGCGCCCGCCATCATCCGCCCCATTGCGGGTGCGTGATATTGGCCGCGAACGATCGTCGCGCCCTATACTAAGGGCGCGGAGTATAGCGCGGACTATGCCCATCGTCTGCGCCATCGTCCGCCCCACTGTGGGCTACGCGGATGATCGACGCGGACGATGGCACGCGGTTTCGTTTTTTTATAAATAGAGTTCATTTGTAATTTCATTTCACGATTTCACTTTCGAAACTTATTACATTTACATAATTACTACGAAATGGATTCAAGTCCCAATAGTCCTATGTTTAGCGGAGAGGCGCGTTGGCCGGGTACAGAACCCGACGAATATCGTTCGTTCGACGCCGACACCCAGTACGATCCCGATTTCAGTACGGAATCGTACGGGTTGTCTGACATGGAGCCGTCTCCAAACTAACCAAGCGCTCCCTCCCGCCTTGACGCCGCAGCGGCCGATCCCGAACTCGCCGCTACCGCTTCCGCCCCAGCCAAAAAGAAGCGGAACCGGCAGCGGGCGCAGAAGTTGCCGCCTCCCGGAAATTGCGATGAGTACGCCCCCGGCCGTACGAACTACACCGACGATGAAACCCTTATTTTGGCCCGGTGTTGGGTAGATATATCGGAAAACCCGATTTTCGCGAACAACCAGAGGCAGGGCGCGTACTGGGAGCGCATCGCCGGCCTCTACAATGAGGCCAAGCCGCCGACCGCTTACAAGCGCAAACGTGAGCAACTCCGCAAGCGCTGGGATCAAGTGAAGAAGCAAGTGAACTTGTACGCGGCGGAGTTCGAGAAGTTCACGCGGGCACAGGGGAGCGGCGAGAGCTTGAGCGACGTGCGCGCTAAAGCGCTGTGTTCGTACCGGTCGATGTACGACGACTTCAAGCACGAGGCCATCTGGGCGCTCTTGAGGGACAAGCAGAAGTTCCAAGGTGGAATTCTGCACACTGGTGCGCCGAAGAGGACGAAGACCACCGAAGCTGGTGATTACACGAGCAGCGGCAGCGACAATCACCCGATTGACCTCAACCGGACGTACGTGGATGAAGGGAGTTCCGGCACACCGGTGTCCTCCCGGTGTCCGCCCGGCGTCAAGGCTGCGAAGGCCAAGGGGAAGGCGGCCGCGACCTCATCCTCGATCGCTGCAAACCCATCTCCGTTCCCGGAAACGCTCCCGACCCAGACGGCCACCGCGTTTGAGTCGTTGGCAACAGCGTCGATGGCGAGGACGTTATTGCAGACGCACAAGGCCCTCAAGAAGTGTACCGACCCCGACGAAGCCGAATATATCCGGGCATTAATCGATGCGCTGCGTCGAAAGTTGGGAATTGCACCGACTTAGTTGTTTTTTTTTTGTAAGTTGAATGGTGTAACTTTTTTTATTAATGCGTCGCCATTTGTTATTTAGACGTTTTTTATTTACTTGTTACTTGTTATTTGAAAACATTTAAATTAATTAAACAAAACAATAAAATGATGATGTGGTGCGCCTTAGGGCGCCCCACTACAGGTGAGGAGGTAGGAGGATAAAACTGATGACGTGGCGCGCCATAGGGCGCCCCACTGCTGATGCCTTTAGCCTTTAGGCTTTTGCCCACTAACATTTCAAAATTTGGACCATATATTGCACTAAAAAAACATACCAATAACCAGGGATTTACTGACGACGCACATTACCAAGGGATTTGCCGTTAGTAATATTTCCGACCTCATTTCCAACACATTTCCAATGGAATTTGGCGCATTGATATTACCTAGGGATGATTCCGTGGGTAAAGCTTTTATTTTATACTATTAATAATTACTAGTATTATTTTTAAATTCCAGAATTCTAATTACCGAGGTATGCTTGCTGTGGGAAATTTAGAATGCTATTTACCGGGATTCTGAAACTTAATGAGCTGGTTGTTCCACTTTTCTACTCTTTTTTAACGGGTTTTTTCTTTTTTTGTTCTAGATTAAAACTTAGATTCCGTAAGTGTACTAAATTTTTTTTTTAATTCCGGGTTTAGGAGAGACGCATGACCCTCATGCGTTTCCTTTTAATGAAACGCATGACGGAGATGCGTCTTTCATAGAGACGCATGAGGGACATGCTTCTCTCATTTTTTTCGATTTTTTTTGAACGACGCATGACCGTCATGCGTCTTAGGGAGAGACGTATGAGGGTCATGCGTCTCTAAATACATACACTGAGTAATGATTGCTATTTTTTGGAGAGAGATATTGTATGAATACTGTCACACTCAAGGTCTACAAGCCTAGTAAATGATGATGTGATGTTTGTGTTGTTGGTGGAGATATTAAATATACTCATTACGCACGATTTTGTGATGGCAGTGCTGGACGATGGGAGTCAGACCAAGGAAAACAGCTTCATCTATGTATTAATTTTACTGATTAATTTTAGTGATTAATTTTACCGTCAATAGATTAATTTTACTGTCAATAGATTCAATGATTCTAAGGTTTTTTGTTCTAATGAAAATCATATTAGTTTCTGAGTTTCAAACCAGCAAATAATTGCAGTGAGACTATTATTTATCATTACTGTCCAATGTTGCAGATACCCTCAAGGAGACAGACTGACAAAGTCCAATGCTATGACGTGACTAGACTTGTAGAGCTTGAGTGTCACAGTATTCATGCATTAGGCCATCCACAACGCTGTCTCTATACCGTCTCTTAAACCGTCTCTTAACTACTATTTGAGCACTATTTGAGGGCCCCACTGTCCTTTTTGCCTCCATCTCTTAACTAAGAGACGGAACCTGCAACGCTCCGTCTCTTAACCGTCTCTATACCGTCTCTTAATTACTATTCATTCAATTTAATTTATACTTTTTTTTAAAACTCAATTCAATTTAAACAAACACACTTTATTAAAATTAAAATAAAATAAAAAAACACACAAAATAAAAAAAACACATAAAATAAAAAAACACACAAAATAAAAAAAAATTAATCGGAAGGTCTAATCATCCTCCGGAGGCGGTCGAGGTTGAGGGGGAGTCGGAAGGCCAAGTTGTGCTGCCATATGCACAATTCCGTTCCACCAGGCCGCGTATTGGGAGTGCGAGAAGCGGGAAGTGTCCGCCATTGTGGCGGTCATGTACGCCATCATAAGTGTGTCCGAGCCTCCTCGCGAGCCCGATCCTGAGGCCGGCTGGCTTGATTCGCCTCGGCCCTTCCTTGCTCTAGCCGCTTTCGCCGCCTTCGTCCCTTGCGGCCGACGGCGCCTACTCGCGGATCCTCCTGCATCGCCGACCGTACCCACAAACTCCTGGGATTCAGCATCATGTTGGCTGATGCCTTCAGCAGTGTCACCACCAGACGCACCAGCACTAGACGAGTATTGGCCACTCGCCGTATGCTTCGTGCGCTTCGAGTTTGAGCCCGAGCTGGAGCGGAAACCGCCTGCCCATCGTTCCTCGTCCTTGACGGCGCGCCAAACATCAACAAATCTGAATTGATGTCCCTCGTCCTGGTAGTAGGCGCGCAAAGCGGACGTCAAAATGTCGGTGGCCGTGGCGCCGCTTTGGTAGCGCGCCTCTTCCGTCGAGTAGATGCTGCAGAATTTTTTGACCTGTCGGTCGACTCGGTCAAAGTGACAGCGGATCATTTTAACTGTGCGCTTGCGGGAGCGGTTCGGCTTTATTTGGTGGTAGACCTCGACAACCTTTTCCCAGAAACACTTCCGGGTTTGTTGATTCCCGACGATGGGATCGTACGAGACCGTGATCCAGGCGTTGTACACCGCCATCGTTTCGAGGTTGTTGTACGGATGTCGGCCAAGATCCTCTTCCTCTTCTTCCTCCTCGTCCTCGCCCGTCTGGGGTTGTACACTGCCTCGGCCACCTCCACCGCCTCGCCCACCTCCACCGCCTCGGCCTACTCCCGGCGTGGGATCAACTGGAAAATCCTCCCGGATCTGGGATAATCCCTGCGAAAACCGCGGGACGTTGGGACGAACATATGCATCAAGGTCAAAATTGGGTGGTTGGTACCCCCCCGGCGTCGCCGAACCCTGGGTCCCCGGCGTTGACGAACCTCCACCGCCCAATGTGTTGATCATGTTCTCCCAATCGCCGAATGAGTTGAGATCCCACCCGCCGGAGCCGGAGCCGCCATAGTTGCCCTCGCCGTCGCCGGACATCTTGAGTTGGGTTATGAAAATTTCAGCGAAAATTTGAGAGAAAATTTAGATGATAGGAAGAATAGATGTGTAGTTGTGTGTACATGAGGATGGGTTTAGGAGTATTTATAGAGTAAAAAATTTAATAAAAAACAAAAAAAATATAAAAAAAAAACAAAAAAACGGTAATAATACCGTTACAAATTTTTTTTTTTTATTTAAATTCGAATTTTTTTTAAAAAAAAAATATTTATTGCGTCAGCACGTGACGACGCCCACTCGCGGGCCGGCGAGTGGGCGTCACGCACGACGCCGGGCTGCGCCACGTCGCCTAGGCGCGTGGCGAGACAGCTCGTCTCGTGGCTCGCCGAGTCGAGACGCGCGACGAGACGGGACGAGATGGAGGCTGCAACGCGTCTCGCCGGGGTCTCGTCTCGCTGAGACGAGACGCGAGACGCCGGCGAGACCCGTTGTGGATGGTCTTATCTCTCTCCAAATAGCCATCAGTGTATGTATTTAGAGACGCATGACCCTCGTACGTCTCTTCCTCGTTCCAAAAAAATCGAAAAAAAATGAGAGACGCATGTCCCTCATGCGTCTTTATGAAAGACGCATCTCCGTCATGCGTTTCATTAAAAGGAGACGCATGAGGGTTATGCGTCTCTCATAAACCCGGAATAAAAAAAAACTCCAGTACACTTACGGAATCTAAGTTTTAATCTAGAATAAAAAAAGAAAAAACCCCCTTTTTAACCCTAGCTCTCTCTCCATCGTTCTTCCCCTCCAATCTGCGGAACCCGACGCCGACCGAGAAGGGAAATCTCCGAGAAATTGTTGAAGAATCGAAGACCGATTGCTGTAAAATATCTCTACATACTGTTATAAGTTAATCACAAGTATGATGTGGTGAAATAATGTATCGCAGATGCATTCTGTAATTATGAAGCCAGTACTTACCAAATTTGATTGTTTTTTTTTGTCTGTGATAACGTTTTAGGTTTCCGATTGGAGCATATGGATTACAATCATTCAAAATTCTACTACTATTTAATTTCTTCTACATAATTATTAGATTTTTGTTTGTTTGTTTGTGAATGGGAAGGGGAGGCAGTTGTTGATGCTCACAATTGGTGAAAGGCGTATTTTCTGCAGTAAGTCATATTGTGTTTTCGGTTTTCCTATGCGATTTTAACATCAGTTGGATAAATAGATAGCAATTTGATGGAATTTTGTGGTTCAAGGTGAAACATAAAACATTTAAAGTTGTCTCTATAAAAGAGAAGCAATCAAGAATGACTTTGTAAACATTCAAGGTTGTCTCTATAAAAGAGAAGCAACCAAGAATGACTTTGTCCCACATCGAAAGTGAAACATAAAACATTCAAGGTTGTCTCTATAAAAGAGAAACAACCAAGAATGACTTTATCCCACATCGAAAGTGAAACATAAAACATTCAAGGTTGTCTCTATAAAAGAGAAGCA
Source organism: Salvia splendens (assembly GCF_004379255.2). Lineage (NCBI taxonomy): Eukaryota > Viridiplantae > Streptophyta > Magnoliopsida > Lamiales > Lamiaceae > Salvia > Salvia splendens. The sequence goes on from NC_056032.1 coordinate 33,758,032, forward strand.
ACCAAGAATGACTCTATCCCACATCGAAAGTGAAACGTAAAACATTCAAGGTTGTCTCTATAAAAGAGAAGAAATCAAGAATGACATTGTACCACATCGAAAGTGGAACATAAAACATTAAGGGTTGTTTCTATAAAAGAGAAGCAACCAAGAATGACTTTGTCCCACATCGAAAGTGGAACATAAAACATTCAAGGTTGTCTCTATAAAAGAGAAGCAACCAAGAATGACTTTGTCTCACATCGAAAGTGGAACATAAAACATTCAAGGTTGTCTCTATAAAAGAGAAGCAACCAAGAATGACTTTGTCCCACATCGAAAGTGGAACATTAAACATTCAAGGTTGTCTCTATAAAACTATAAAAGAGAAGCAACCAAGAATGAGTTTCATAAATTCACAAGTCCATCAAATATATGTGAGCTATTACGAATTTCTTGTATTTATTTATTTGTAAAAATTGTTTTTAAATATAAAACAATTTTTATAAATAAAAAGTATTTTTTTAAAATTCGATTTAAAAAAAAATTATTTATTGCGTCAGCGTGATGACGCCCACTCGTGGGCCGGCGAGTGGGCGTCACGCATGGCGCAGGGGCGCGCCATGGCGCGTGGCGTGACAGCCTGTCCCGTGTCTCGCAGGCACGGGCCGCGGGACGGGATCGGGACGGCGTGTCGCAACGCGTCGCGCGAGAGCGACGGAACGCGGGACGGTGGCGTGCCGCGTAGTGGATGCCCTTAGTCTCACTTGGGAAGTTAACCATATGCGCTCTTACTACTGTCGACTTTATCTGTTGTTCATCACTGAAAGACACTTCCTTCACTTACAATTTAAAAATAAATTTTGCAAAAGGGACGTCATGCACTATCTCTGAGAATTTATCATCATCTTGTTCTTCATAATTCATACAATATAACTCTTTATATTTTCATATAATCTATCTTGTTCTTCATATTTCAAATTCTCTTTGGTAAATTTTTTTATGAGGTTTGAACTTAATGTTTCTAGTTGATCAGCTAGATGGGGAAATTATATTACATATAAGGAATGTATGAAAATAGCTCTCTATTCTAGAATTTAAACTCAACCCAAGACCTGAAACTTGAACTGTTTGTTTTCTAATTTAGTCATTCCTGTATGTTCTTATTTATTGATAATCAGATGCACGTGGTTGTCAGCCTAGCTCTGCTAATGATCCATTCGGTCTACGAAAAATATCTTACGGTCTAGTATGGCATAACCAATGTAATATAAAATTATATCTTAACTTGGGAGTATATAAGTAATTTTTTCCTTCATGTGTAACAGGTACAAGTGTTAGTGAAAACCAATAAAAATTTGGGACTCAGGCATTTGCTGGAACTTGCTGCTGCAGTTCAGCCCATAAAAGTTGAATAAAAAACAATAGATGATGTAAGAAGCCTTCATTCTTCTATAATTCATCAAGGAAGTTCATTGGTGTGTGCTTTTGCAATATGTTAGCCATTATTTACGTAGTTTGGGGCCATTAACTTAAATATTTCCATGCCGAATTTTATGTGATATTTTATCCCTGTTCCGAATCCCATGACATTGATTACCTTCTGATGCAGCCACGTTTTTAGAGCTGCCTCTGTTATTGTTTTTAGCATACTTAGGACTTAATTTAGCATTTATGCACACTCAGACATTTAAATGAGTAGAGCTGAGTTTATACACATCAATTTTGTGCTAATCAAATATGATGATTTTTGCATTTGTTGCAGGTGCAACAGTTTGTAACAAGGAGACTTGAACAACTTCTGGTAAATTGAAACTCTTACCTGTGAAATGCTTTCGGAGGATACAAGTTTTTGTGACTATTTTGCTCCGACAGGATGTCAAAATTGGCTGTAAATTCCTAATATTTCCCCTCAATATTAGTGGATGCTGGAACAATCATCCATATTCTTTGTTAGAAAACGGATCTCCTATAAGCTATGGTTTGAGATACCAAGTGAAGCTAAATAAATCATGCTTACCCCGAAGAATTTTACAAGTCCGTATATAATTTTGGTGAAAACAAATGTATGCTCTATTGTTGCATGCATGATCATTCATGCGTAAAATGCATGCAACACAAGATAGCGAGCTACAAATAAAGCCGTGGGAAGTTACCGTTGGAAGTTGGGAGTTAGTTAGGAGTTAGTTGCTGCGTAACTAACTCAAGCCAGCTGGCAATCATCACGTGACATACACATGCTTACGCTGAGGTGGAGATGACGTGGAGTTAAGGGATATAGGAAGCTTAGCGCGGGAGAAACAAGTATAAATAAGAGTGAAGCTAGCTCATTTTGTTATGTTGATAATTGTGTGTGCTGTTGTTCTTATCTGCTGTAGATCGTGGATCTACAGCTCCTCTTGATTCCTTCCTATTTTCTGTGATTCATTCGTGTTGTACGTGACAATCCTCATCAATATACTTCTTACTTGTTCATCTCAATTCGATTAGTTAGCTCGATCGGTTAGTTGGTGCAATTGACCGTTCAGTTAATTGAGTATTGCGAAGCTAGGATCACCTCGGGAAACCACGAGTTCGGCTTGTAACAATTGCCGAGGATGGGTTAAGATAGTGCCGGGAACGAGTTGCCGAGAACGGAATAAGATCGTGCCGAGAACGAACTAAGATCGTGCCGAGAACGAGCTAAGATAGGTCGAGCGCGACGAAAGTTCGTAACAAGTGGTATCCAGAGTCTTCGATCTTCGGAAAGCGGAATTGTAACTCGAAGCGCTGAAATGGAGAAAAAGCTGTTGGAAATGATAGATCAGAAGCTGAGTGAGCGAGATCAGATCATACAAGAGCAGGCAACCAAAATTTCGCAACTGACGCAATCAATTGCTACGCTCAATTTACAAAATCAGAGAACGCAAGCCGCATGGGAGAGCGGTGAGGGAAGCAGTGAAGTACGAACAGATTGGAGATCTACTCGATATGATTTTCCTAAATTTGATGGTGATGGATTCGAAGGATGGACGATGAGAGCGGATTATTTTTTTCAAGTAGCGAAAGTTCCAGAGGAGGAGAGAGTGCGTGTAGCAGCAATTCACTTAGAAGGCAAGGCTCTCCAATGGCATAGAGGATTTTTGAGTTTACATGGTGAAGAAGCATACGTAGATTGGGGATATTACCTCTCATGCTTGGCAGCTCGCTTTGGAGCTCAAGCCTATGAAGATCCACTTGCGGATCTGAGAAATCTCAAACAAAGAGGTACGCTCCAATCTTATATGGATACTTTTGATGAGTTGTATCCGAGAGCTGGTATTCGAGAGGATCAAGCACTTAGTTTTTTCTTATCGGGACTCATTGATGAACTACAAATGCCAGTGAGAATGTTTAGACCTAAGAGCTTGGCTGAGGCTTATTCTTTAGCTAAATTGCAAGACCTAACTGTGAAGGCTTTAGGAATTAAGCCTAAGGTGCTGCAGAGTAATGTGTCTAATAATAGCAGTTATTACTCGAATAATAAGCCTATGACAGTAACCTCCACTAATAAACCTGTGGTGAATACTAACAATTGGAGTGGAGGAACCAAAGAGCCTAATCGCTTTGGAGGTGTTAGAGTTAGTACAAATCTATCACCTAAAGAGTTAGATGAGAAGAGAGCTAAGAAGGAGTGTTTTTGGTGCACTGAAAAATACACTCCAAATCATCACTGCTCCAAGAGGAAGTCTTATGCGATACAATTGATAGAGTGTGATGAGCAAGAAGATAATGAAGAAGAGGCAGATGAGGAGGAAAAGCCAGACCTCCAGTTATCTCTCCATGCTGTGTGGGGTAAGGATGGTCCTCAGGTTATGAGAATTAGAGGATTATGCCAAAAGAAACCTCTGAAAGTTCTGATTGATACGGGTAGTACTCACAATTTCTTGAGTATCACAATGGCTAAGAAAATCAGATGTCATCTTACTGCAGTGAGCTCTAAGGCTGTGGAAGTTGCAAATGGCCAATTGCTCCAGTGTAATCAGAAGTGTACTGATCTGGAGTGGGAAATGCAAGGAGCTAGGTTCCATGCTGAGGTTTATCTTATTCCCTTGGAAACATATGATTTGATATTAGGTGGTGCTTGGCTGTCTACATTGGGCGAAATTACATGGAACTTTCACCAGCTGAGTATGGTGTTTAACCTTTCTGGTGTTCAAGTGAAGTTACAAGGGGAATTATGGTCACCAAAGGCTGATCAACTTAACTACCTCCATGTGTGTAATCAACAAGAGATAGATGTAGAGGAAAGGAAGATAAATCAGATAATGCCGGCGGTGGAAGGTGATATTTTTGGCTACTATGCTGTTAGTGTGGAAGAAATTTGGCCTACTCTCAGTTCTATTTTGACAGCACATGAGGGAGTTTTTGAAGAGCCTAATTCCCTACCACCTCAAAGGGAACACGATCATAAGATAAATTTGAAAGAGGGGGCTGATGCTGTGAACATACGGCCTTATAAATATGCAGCAAAACAAAAAGATGTGATTGAAAACATGATTTCAGAGATGCTCAAATCTGGGGTGATAAGGCAGAGTGAGAGCCCCTTTGCTAGTCCTATTGTCTTGGTTAAGAAAAAAGACTCTACATGGCGCATGTGTGTTGACTATAGAGCTTTGAATGCCATCACGGTTAAGGATAAATATCCTATACCAATCATAGAGGAACTTTTGGATGAGCTAGGTGGAGCTTCTTGGTTCTCTAAGTTAGATCTGAGATCCGGTTACTGGCAAGTGAGAATGAGACAAGAAGATATCCACAAAACGGCTTTCAAGACACATTCGGGTCATTATGAATTCTTGGTGATGCCATTTGGCTTGACAAATGCTCCAGCAACCTTCCAAAATCTGATGAATACTGTGTTTAGAGAGTATTTGAGGAAATTTATCTTGGTTTTCTTTGATGACATTTTGATCTACAGCCGAAGCAGAGAAGAACATGAGTTGCATCTGTCCACAGTGATGGCTTTGATGAAAGAGCACAGTTTATTGGCTAAACGATCCAAATGCAACTTTGGCTGTAGAAGAGTTGAATACTTGGGCCATGTAATTTCTGAGGAAGGGGTAGCTACTGATGATGGGAAAATTGAAGTTGTCAAGAATTGGCTAAAACCAAGAACTATTAAGCATGTCCGAAGCTTCCTTGGTTTAACCGGGTATTATAGGCGATTTGTTCATAACTATGGAGCAATTGCCAGGCCCTTGATAGAGGTAACTAAGGGCATTACCTTCAAATGGACTGAACAAGCACAGGAAGCTTTTGATAAGTTGAAGGCTGCTATGATAACTGCACCTGTTTTGGCTTTGCCAGATTTTTCTAAAGACTTCATTATTGAAACTGATGCCTCTGGCTTTGGAATAGGAGCTGTACTTATGCAAGATAAACATCCTCTAGCCTTCATCAGTAAGGCATTATCTCCAAGACATCAGACACTATCTGTGTACGAGAAGGAATTACTAGCAATTCTTTTGGCAGTCAAGAAATGGCAGCATTATTTGCAATGTAGGAGATTTATCATCTTAACTGATCATCAAAGCCTCAAATATTTGCTGGAGCAGAAGTTAACCACACCTACTCAGCAAGCTTGGATGACTAAATTGATGCAATTCGATTATGAGATCAGATACAAAAAGGGTAGTGAAAACACAGTGGCAGATGCTCTGTCTCGGGTGCCTGATGCTACGGTATGTGCTCTAACTTCTTTTGTCATTCCTCTTGAGCTTATCACAAAAATCAAGGACTCTTGGAAGAATGATCAACAAATTCAGTTAATATTGACTGCAATACAACAAGATGCTACTACTCATCCTAAGTTCAGTTGGAATAAGGGAGAATTGAGGAGAAATGGAAAGTTGGTGGTTGGCAATGATTTGCTATTAAAGGCTCAGATTCTTTCTTTATTTCATGAATCGGCTATGGCTGGACATTCTGGGGTATTGGGGACTTATAAGAGAGTTTCAGCTCTGTGTTATTGGCCAAAAATGAGGAAAGATGTTAAAGAATTTGTTCGAGTTTGTGTGACTTGTCAACGTTTTAAACCAGGGAATACTTCTCCTGCTGGATTGTTGCAACCATTACCCTTACCAGCTGCTATATTCTCTGACATTACCATGGATTTCATTGAGGCATTACCTCCATCACAAGGAAAGGATACCATCTTTGTTGTGGTTGATCGGCTGAGCAAATATGCTCACTTCATGGCTCTTTCTCATCCTTTTACTGCCAAGAAAGTGGCAGAGATCTTTCTGGATTCTGTTTTTAAGTTGCATGGTATGCCTGCCAAGATTATCAGTGATCGAGGAGCAATTTTTGTGGGCACTTTTTGGAAGGAATTTATGACCTTGTTAGGAGTGGAATTGCTCTTTTCTACAGCTTACCACCCTGAAACAGACGGCCAATCTGAAGTTGTCAATCGTTGCTTACAGTGCTATTTGAGGTGCTCTATGGGTGACAAACCGCACTCATGGTATCAGTGGCTTGGATTAGCGGAGTATTGGTATAATACTACTTATCACTCCAGCATTCAAATGACTCCATTTGAGGCTTTATATGGATTTCCACCTCCCTTACATGTGCCATACTTACCAGGAGATTCTGAGGTAGAAGCTGTTGATTTAGCATTGAGAGATAGAGAGGAGATGATTTCTGTCCTTAAACGAAACATTCAAAAGGCAGCTGATAGAATGAAGAGGCAAGCTGATCAACATAGGAGTGATAAGGAGTTTCAAATTGGTGATTGGGTATGGCTGAAGCTGCAAGATTATAGGCAGCGATCTTTACGGGGTAAACACCATAAATTTGAAGCTAAATTTTTCGGTCCATATCAGATCACGGACAAGATAGGGAAGGTTGCTTATAAGCTGAATCTTCCTTCATCTGCCTCCCTCCATGATGTGTTCCATGTTTCCCTCTTGAAGCCGGCAGCTCCACCAACTGGACCAGCTACGGACTTACCTACTGTCTCTCACATCAATGATGCGGTACCTCAGGCTATTTTGGATAGGAAGATGGTTAAAAGGCACAATCAAGCTTCGACAAAGTGGCTAATTCACTGGAAAGGCCGTTCCCCAGCTGATGCTTCATGGGAATTTGCGGAAGTGATTAAGGAACGCTTTCCTTGGTTCCTTGAGGACAAGGAACCCTAAGTGGGGGGTATTGTTGCATGCATGATCATTCATGCGTAAAATGCATGCAACACAAGATAGCGAGCTACAAATAAAGCCGTGGGAAGTTACCGTTGGAAGTTGGGAGTTAGTTAGGAGTTAGTTGCTGCGTAACTAACTCAAGCCAGCTGGCAATCATCACGTGACATACACATGCTTACGCTGAGGTGGAGATGACGTGGAGTTAAGGGATATAGGAAGCTTAGCGCGGGAGAAACAAGTATAAATAAGAGTGAAGCTAGCTCATTTTGTTATGTTGATAATTGTGTGTGCTGTTGTTCTTATCTGCTGTAGATCGTGGATCTACAGCTCCTCTTGATTCCTTCCTATTTTCTGTGATTCATTCGTGTTGTACGTGACAATCCTCATCAATATACTTCTTACTTGTTCATCTCAATTCGATTAGTTAGCTCGATCGGTTAGTTGGTGCAATTGACCGTTCAGTTAATTGAGTATTGCGAAGCTAGGATCACCTCGGGAAACCACGAGTTCGGCTTGTAACAATTGCCGAGGATGGGTTAAGATAGTGCCGGGAACGAGTTGCCGAGAACGGAATAAGATCGTGCCGAGAACGAACTAAGATCGTGCCGAGAACGAGCTAAGATAGGTCGAGCGCGACGAAAGTTCGTAACATAGACTTATTCTCCCTTGGCGGACCTCTCCTTTCATATTGGGAATGTGAAAGGAGAAAAACATTGCCTTATTGAACCTTTTAAGTTATATTCTTTGCCTTGGAACTTGTGCATATACCATGCTCCATATCTGGTTATTTTCCATCTCTACTGCTGTCAGCGGTTGAATGCCTCATGTTAATGACCATTGAATCTGCAAACTTACATTGAGGTCTAAGATTTTTATTTCATTGTAGTTGCAGTTGGTATGATTTTGATGAATTTCTCGCATGTCTCGCAGATTGACCAAGGAATAATTCCAGATGTAGTTCGCTCTGTTCTTGCAAAGCGTGGCCATTTGCCTTGTCTGGCAGCCAGATCCGCGTATAAAGTAAGTGCTACTGTTTATTTATTTGTTTATTTTTTTCTCTTTTTGATGTATATTAATTACATATATGAAGTAGCACGATGCAAGAGAACTAAAATCTTGAAAATTTAGGACGAGATGATATAATTGATGAGTTGAGCATTTTCTTGTTTTCCAAACTAATTTTCATAAACTGCTCCTTCGAATATAGTTCATGATGGTAATTATTTATAATGTTTGTTTTGAGATTTATTCCGTATACATATTTTGGTTTTAGCTAAAAGAAAACTGCAAAATAATTCAAGAATTATTACTCATTTTAATTTCATCATCATTTTCAAGAGTTGGCAATCAAATATAGAATCTACATCAGGATGGCGTCTGGAGATGTGAGTTTTGTTTTGGTAGCTATTGCTTTTATTTGACTAACATTTTTTGCCAATTAGCAATGCTCAGTTCTTATATCACGATTTTGTATTGGCAGAGATACAAGAACTGAATATGAAGACTTATTTGTTTGACTATAAAATATTTCAAAGGAGCTTAACTTTCACAAATCTGTTGACTTGCAGCTTTGAATACGAGATGAACTTTTTCCAAGAATTGTGGCGTGAAATGCATCAAGAACTACGTGAGTAAAAATGGGAGATGGACGAAATGATGAAGGAGTTTATGACGTCCAAGCAACCCCAACAATCAAGTCACACTCCTGATTATGATGATGAGTTGATATATCTCATGAGCTCACTTGAAAACTCGACACTTTATGTTATTATTTGCTTCGTATATTGGTTGTATTTTGACTAATATTTTTGAGGTTAATCAATGATAATTGTCATTTGTTGGTCATTTATTTACTTGTTATTGATTGTATGGTGTAGCTAGTAGAACATGATATTGTGTATAGGTTCAGAGAAAAAAAATAAAATGGTCTTAATACAGATTCTGAAAGATTACCAACGGAGAAATGCCGTTGGGAAATTTGCAAAAATATATCTAGAACTACCAACGGAATTGCCGTTGGAAATTTTACCAACGTCTAATATCCCTTGGTAAAAAAATTACCGTCGTGTCTTTTACTCGCGGCTAGCATCTCTTGGTAATCCCTTGGTAATACCATTTTCCAACGGATAAATTGATTTTACCCACGGATTTGTCCGTTGATAATTTGCTTGTTTTTTGTAGCGTTGTACTTTACCTATAGTACTATAGTGTGCCAATCAAATAAGGTCGGCCCACAAACCTCAGTGGTCTAGTAGCTTGACAACTATATAAATGAGGCCTATTCCAGTCAAGGCCAATTAGTAGTAACCTAAATTTACTACTACTACTACTTAGGATCAGTACCTTGTACTAGACTCTACTTCCTCCGTTCCCTTAAAAAATACTCTCGTCCGTAAGAATATCCACTTTTAATTGGCATAATAATACACAATTGATAAAATAAAATAGAACTAGAAAGAAAAAGTAATTAAAGTATTATTAGTGGAGAATAAGTCTCAACTCATTGGAGAGAAAATATTTTTCAAATTTAAAAAGTGCATACTTTTATGGGACGGACACGGACTATAAAGGAAATAGTGCATACTCTTGTGGGACGAAGGGAGTACTAGTATAAAACATTTGATTTTTGGCATGAGATAGTATTGTATAGTGTTGTTATGTAAATTCATTGAAGAGTGAATAAAATAATAGAAAGAAAAAATAGAGATAATGCTTTTAGTTTAGGAAACTTCATTTTTAATAGGACAACCCAGAATGAAAAATGTTCAACTTTTAATAGGACAGAAATATTATTTCTTTGTCCTTATTAATTAGCGCCAAGACAAACTCCATCCATCCCATTGCAAGTCATCAATTTCTTTTTATCACATGATTTAGGAAAATAATATTTATTGAGTTAAGTTGAAAGGATAAACTATGAGAAGATAAAGCAGGAAAAAATGAAGTGAATAAAATGTTGTTTTTTATGCTAAAAAGGAAATCAATCACTAGAATTGAAACAATCCAAAATAGAAAGTTGATCACTTGATGAGTTGAGATGGGACATAGGGAGTAATTAATTTGGTTCACACTGTAATTACCTATTGGTTTTTATTTTTGTAAAGCATTTTTTATTTTTCGATTTCACTGTTTCTTCGTTACTCTTAACTAGTGTCTATAAGATGCACGATACATTGTATTTCCTTCATAAATATATAGGAGTATAATATCCAATTTATTATGCATCAAAAACAGAACAAATATATTGTACTACTTAGTTCATAGAATATGTTAATTAAAATCTTTTGGATATCCAATAATTATATATTTCTTCTGTTCCATAGAAATATATTATACTATTTATTAAACTCCAACTATAAGGAAATAGAAGGAGTATATAATTGGGTTATCATGAAAATTACAAATTCAAATGTTAAGGTGAATATAGTGTCATAAATGTATAAAGTGAATGAATTATTAGTGAAATTAACTGTATTAATAAATGATATTTTGCTTTTTTGTGAGATTCGGATGGCATTGATCTAGTAAGAAGAATACGTGCGTGCCATCCATCGAGGTGACTAGTGATAAAAAAAATAGAAAGGTGATCAATATTCCTTGAAATGCCTTTCCAGTTCAAATGCGACTGACTGCGAAAGGAAAGGAAGGCGGATTAGTGAAAAGTCAGCCACTAAGCATATAGATATTGCAGGGTAGAATCAAATTATGGGCATCTAATAGAAATTAATATGAGATTAATTCCTTTCTGGAGAAATTATATGAAAAGAGATTAGAAAGGGTGGAAACTAACTTTGAGAGAATTGGAGTGATTGGCGGTTTCTTCACTGAGGGGAGAACCGAGGAAGAGAATAATAAATATTAATTTAATTCATTCTGCTTCATAATAATAAAAGATTTCATACATATTTATAATATGTGTGGTACAAAAATATCTCCTATAAACTAGGAAAGCAAATCGAAAACAAATCAAATCCTAACCACTATGGAAAGTAAATAAAATCAGAACAACTAAATAATACTAAAACATAAATAAACTAAATAAATATACGCATAGAATATCAGCTCTCTTCCGAAATAAAATAGAATATCAGGTCCCTATCAACTCTCCCACGGTTGAAACCACATTGAGTGTCTTTGTTTGAATCTTCGTTTCCAAACAAAAATGTATCGCTTGGGACAGCAACGAGTGATGGAGAAATCGTATTTGGGCATGTAATCTCTTCAGCGACTTCAGTAACGTAACCCGTAACCAATGATGACAACGATGATTTTTGGCTATGAGATTTTGGAGGAAAAGATCAGGTCCCTATCAGCATCCAGAAGCATATACATAAACAAAGAAAAACCTATCACGCATGAAGATAAAGCAGCCTCCATTTTCACAGTGAACACTACTCCATTAATCAATGCATCGGATATGAAGTCACAAAAGTGGGGACATGCAGCATTCCAGTCTTAAAGTGGCAGCAAACAATGGTTTCTGATTGTAGAAAAAGACATTCTTTATTTCCATTTTAAGAATGTCTGAGAGTATGAATTATGAAAGCATGGAATCTTCGCCACTTTGATTTGTCTGCCCATTTCATTTGTGGAACTACTTTACACAATATATGAATACTTAACTCTATAGAAACCAGAGTTTCTAAACAAGTGTCAATTTAAAGACATATCCTTAAATAAATATTGGAGTAATAATAGAACTTTCTAATTTGTCAATGGAAAAACTTTGCGTGCACTCATTATAACGGCTAAGAAATGTCGACATATAAAAAAGGCAATAAAAGAAATACCGCTCTTCCTTCTTATTAAAGATGACCCACTTTCCTTTTTGGTTTGTCCCAACTAAGATGACTTCAATTTAGATTTTTCATGCTGATTACCAAGAATTGAAAGGTGGATTCTCCATTTACGAGTAAATGATAGTAATACAGAAATCCATAGATTTACGTTATCCCGCATTACAGAGATAACTATATTTTTAATCCCTGAATATTGCGTTATCATTATCTAAGGTTTTTATTTTTTCAAAAATATCATCAGACGTTTCTAGATATTGATATAATATCACTCGAATGACTTTTTGTATTTTTCAGACTGGACCAAAATACCCTCCATATTATAAAAATTATTTATGATTTTTTCATGAGAGAGAGAACTATTACGTTGGTTCATTCATTTTCCTTCAAGTATGTGGCGTGACCATCAATATTCTAGCACATACTTTGACGAATTCTCTTTGGGAATAGAGCATAAATGAATGATACAAGTGCAGCTGAAGTGATAGTGCTCTCTCATGAAAAAGACATAAATAAGTTCTTATAGTTTAAGGGTATTTTGGTCCAAAAAAGTCTTAAAATTTGCAAAAATTCTTCTGACGATATTATATCAGTGTTCAGAAATGTTTGATGATATTTAAAAAATACATACCACATCTGATATTAGTAAAATACTAGACTAAAAATAGTAGTTTTCTCTAACTATAATTTATAGCTGAACACAAGGTAAGAAAATCGCAAACAAATGTTCATAAAAATTGAATTCCCACTCTAAAAAAATGAAAAAGAAAGGTCTCAAACCACCCATAGTAAAATGGGGCGTTTGATGTGCATCGCAGAATTTGCTAGGATGGTGATAGGGACTCAACGTCCACACGATGCAACCTGGACCAGTCCATGGAACGAGAGATGCACGGGATCGAAGCTCACAAGATACAAAGACTACATCTCCAATTCGTTATGATTTGCAATCTTCAAGGGATTCATTTCCATATCTTATGTAATCTTTTTATTTAATTATCTTGCTTTAGTTGCAAGATACTATAAAATTCTATAAATAAAAGAATTCTATTATATTTTAATTCATTGAGAAATAAAGACAAACTTTGTTCTCATCTTATTGGCGTAAAAACGCCCCCTAGAACCTTAACTAGGGTTTTTATCCTTTCCGTTCATCGATCTTCTATCTTTGGTGTGTTCTTTGATTTTCGGGCAATAGACCATCGAAGGTCTATCAGATGGTTTGTAATGTGCTTAACATTCTTATTGTTGGGATTGTAACTAGATGGAGCAACGTGAAGCTGCATGGAAAGGATCATGAGGATTGCTACACACAATCAAGGAAGCAAGTTCAAAAGTTGGTTAAGAGCCAACGGCTACTAGCCGTCAGGTTTGGTTGTTGATAGCGGTTAAGTTTGGATTGAGCTTAGCTGCTGTAACTGATCAAGAAGTGAAATCTTGTTCACTTCATTTAGTTTTCTTGTTGTGTATAAATAGTTGTAGTCGAGCTCATTTGTAATTCAATTCGGTTTACATTGATTTCCAGATATTGAATAAAGTTTACATTCTTTCTCCAACACTTTACTCTCCCAATTTACTTCTTCATATTGTTCTTGTCGATCAATCTTCGTTTCTATCAATTGGCGCCGTCTGCGGGAAAGTGAGGTTGATCGATCCAAGTTCGTGACGATGGCAGCAAAGCTCGAAGCAGAAAAATTCTCGGGCAAAAACGACTATGGCCTATGGAAGCTCAAGATGCGAGCGGTTCTTGTACAGCAAGGGTTATCGGCTGCTCTGACTTCGGCTGAAGCAGATGGGAAAGCCAAGGGTCCGGTGATGGATGATAAAGCCCAGGCAAAGTATGATGAAATGCAAATGAAGGCGCATAGTGCGGTTATCTTGTGCTTAGGCGACAAGGTTCTGAGAGAGGTTCAAGGGGAGACCACAGCTGCTGGGATCTTGAAGAAACTTGATGAAGTCTACATGGCCAAATCACTGGCTAACAGGTTATATATGAAACAAAGGCTTTATTCCTATAGTTTCTCTGAAAGTAAGTCCATTATGGAGCAGCTTGAAGATTTTTGCAAGAGTGTAGATGATCTGGAAGCAGTAGATGTAAAGATGAATGATGAGGATAAGGCAATCCTGGTGTTGAATGCGTTGCCGAGCTCCTACGATCAGTTGAGAGATGCTATTCTCTATGGTAGGGACAAGCCTATCACATACAATGAGGTCTACACGGCTCTGATGGCAAAAGAGTTGCAAAAGTGTGGATCTAGATCAGCCGAGCCTCAGGCAGAATCTCTAAATGTCAAGAAATGGAACAACAAAAAATTCAAGAAACCGTTTGAGAGGCCAAAAGCTGATGGATCTGGTGTCAAGGAGACAAGATCGTGTCATTGGTGTAAGAAACCGGGGCATTTGAAAAGGGATTGCTTCGGGTGGAAGAAGAAAATGGCATCTGAGGGCAAATCACACACCAATCTGGTTAGTAGTGATGGTGAAGAAGTAGCTGAGGTGATGAATGTGGTTGATAGAGTTGAGAAGGGTTCCTGGATAATGGACTCCGGGTGTTCATTTCACATTTGTCCAAACAAAGAATGGTTCCATGATCTCTCTGAAGCAAGGGGGTCAGTACTACTTGGCAACAACAAAGCTTGTGACATTATTGGAGTAGGGAGCATAAAGCTGAAGCTGTCTGATGGATCTGTTAAAATCTTGACTGATGTCAGGTGTATTCCGGAGGTTAAGAGGAACCTGATATCACTTGGAACTCTTGAAAGAAAGGGGTACTCGTTTGTTTCTGAAAATGGTGAAATGAGGGTGCTCAAGGACCAGACAGTCAAGTTGGTGGCTCATAGAGCAGGTAGTCTTTATTATCTGCAGGCTACTGCTGTTACTGGAGAATCTAATGCCACAACCTTGAGTGAGTTAAGAAGATGGCACTTGAGGTTGGGTCATCCTGCAGATGGAACAATGAAAGCTCTGATCAGAAATTGAAGTATTGAAGTCAGAGGACATGAGCAAATGGAGAAGTGTGAAGATTATTTGTTGGGAAAAGCAAAGAAACTATCATTCCCAACAGGTAACCATAGCTCATCCTCACCTCTTGATTACATACACTCAGATTTATGGGGGCCATCTCCTGTTAAAAGCCTTGGTGGTGGGAGATATTACATGTCCATAGTGGACGATTTCTCAAGAACGGTATGGGTCTTTATTTTAAAAGAGAAGTCTGAATCTTTCTTGACTTTCAAGACATGGTGTAAAGAAATGCAGACAGAAAAGGGGATGACTCCAAAGGTTCTGAGAACAGATAATGGGCTGGAATATTTGTCCAATGAGTTTGATGGGTATTGCAAGGAAATGGGCATTAAACGACACAGAACCGTTCCAGCTAATCCACAGCAAAATGGAACTGCAGAGAGATTAAATCGAACCTTGCTTGAGAGAGTGAGGTGCTTGTTATCTTCTTCAGGTATGGGAAAGGAGTTCTGGGCTGAAGCAGTTAGTACAGCTGCTTACTTGTTGAATAAGTGTCCATCCTCTGCTATTGGTGGATCTGTTCCAGATGAGAAATGGCATGGTTCAAAGTCAGACTACTCAAGGCTGAGACCTTTTGGATGTAAAGCGTTTGCACACATTAAGCAAGGGAAACTGAATCCTAGAGCATTGCAGTGTGTTATGATAGGGTATCCAAAGGGTGTGAAGGGTTATAGATTGTGGTGCTTGGAGCCGAACAACCAGAAGATCATCATTAGCCGAGATGTTGTTTTTCTTGAGGAGGAAATGCCTTTCCTGAGTCCTAAAGAGCCTGGAAACCAGGCTGATGAAGCAACTGATGTTACTAATTTTGATGTGTCATCAAGAATAGAGTCTGATGAGGCAGGTGGAGCATCTGGTATTGAACAAGACTCAGAGGATGCCCATGAGACAGAAACAAATGTTTCTCAACAGCCTCAAATGTGAAATGACAGACCAAGAAGAGAAACAAGAAAGCCAGCCAGGTTTGATGATTATGAGCTATATTATGCTCTTCATATGGCTGAGCAACTGGAGTCCACTGAGCCTAAAACCTACACTGAGGCCATGAATGGACCAGAGAAAAATCAGTGGTTGCAGGCTATGAGGGAAGAAATTGAGTCTCTAATAAACAACAGAACATGGATTCTAGTAGACAAAGCAGATTCCAGAAAAACCATTGGGTGCAAATGGGTGTATAAAAGGAAATTGGAAACAGCTGATGCACACAAGGTCAGGTATAAAGCAAGACTTGTTGCTAAAGGGTTCAATCAAGAAGAGGGGGTCGATTTTAATGAGGTATTTTCACCTGTGGTTAAGCACAATTCCATACGAATATTGCTGGCAGTGGCAGCAAGGGAAGGCTGGGAATTGGAGCAATTGGATGTTAAAACGGCTTTCCTAAATGGAGACTTGGAAGAAACAATTTATATGAGTCAGCCACAAGGTTTTGAGGTACCTGGAATGGAAGAAAAGGTATGCTTGTTGAAGAAGAGTCTTTATGGACTGAAACAAAGTAGCCGGCAATGGTACTTAAAATTTGGAGAAAGCTTGAGTAATTTGGGATTTGTTAGATCCTTATATGATAGTTGTGTTTTTGTCAAGAAGCAGCCTCATAAAGGACCTATCTATTTGCTCTTATATGTAGATGACATGCTCATCTCAGGACCTGATCTGACAGAGATTAAGAAGGTGAAGAAACAACTCAGTTCAGATTTTGAAATGAAGGACTTGGGAGGTGCAAGAAGGATTCTTGGTATGGATATACTCAGAGATAGAGAGGGTGGGAGAATCTGGTTATTTCAGTCAGATTATATTCACAAGATCCTCAAGAGATTCAGGCTTGACAATATGAGAAGCACTGCCACACCTCTTGCTATGCATTTCAAATTGACTAAGGAGCAGAGGGCCAAAACAGAAGAAGAAAGAAGGGAGGTGGAGCTGGTACCTTATTCTAATATAGTAGGAAGCCTGATGTATCTAATGATATGCACTAGGCCTGATCTTGCTCATGCTATAAGCACTACTAGCAGATACATGACAGACTTTGGCAAATCACACTGGAGTGCACTGAAATGGTGTCTGAGGTATCTGATTGGTACTGAAAAGTTTGGGATTCTGTACTCAAACAAGGGAGGAGATGAGAAGGAGCCCTTAGTGGGATATTGTGACTCAGATTATGCTTCAAATCTGGACACAAGAAGATCTCAAACAGGGTATGTTTTCAATTTGTATGGCTCTGCGGTTTGCTGGAAATCTTCTTTACAGAATGTGGTTGCTCTTTCATCAACTGAGGCAGAATATATTGCCTTAACATCAGCAGTTAAGGAAGGAAAGTGGCTACTGGGGTTGATAGCAGAATTTGGAGTAAACCAAGCCAGTGTCACTATACATTGTGATAATAGTGGTGCTTTGTGTTTAGCTAAGCATCAAATGTTCCATGAAAGGAGCAAGCATATCGATGTTAGGATGCACTTCATAAGGGACGAGGTGGAGTGTGGAAGGGTGAAGTTAGTGAAGATAAGTACAGAGCATAATCCAGCTGATATGCTCACAAAACCATTGAGCAAGGAGAAATTCTTGTATTGCTGCAGACTGGTTCGAATGTGTGTAGTTAATGATTGATTGTTGCTTCATCAGTTAAGGTGGAGATTGTTGGGATTGTAACTAGATGGAGCAACGTGAAGCTGCATGGAAAGGATCATGAGGATTGCTACACACAATCAAGGAAGCAAGTTCAAAAGTTGGTTAAGAGCCAACGGCTACTAGCCGTCAGGTTTGGTTGTTGATAGCGGTTAAGTTTGGATTGAGCTTAGCTGCTGTAACTGATCAAGAAGTGAAATCTTGTTCACTTCATTTAGTTTTCTTGTTGTGTATAAATAGTTGTAGTCGAGCTCATTTGTAATTCAATTCGGTTTACATTGATTTCCAGATATTGAATAAAGTTTACATTCTTTCTCCAACACTTTACTCTCCCAATTTACTTCTTCATATTGTTCTTGTCGATCAATCTTCGTTTCTATCACTTATAACTTACAAGAATGGCAGTACATGAAAGCACACATTTTGAAAAAAAAAAGTCTTATTTCTAAAAAAAGGTAACTTCTTTGGTTGCACAAGCATGAATTAATATGCCAATGACAAATTTTTTGTACTATTTGTTATAGTGTTGTAAATAATCAAACTATACTATATTTTTGTATACTCCTTGCGATCTGCGTTCTATTCTAAGCGGAGATAATAGATTAAGAGAGCAGAAAAAAGTAGAGAGTGATGTTTCTGTTTTTTGAAATGTAGTATACCTATCATTTAGAGTGAGACATCCAAAAAAAAATGTGACAGAGGAAATATATATTTTTTTAATAAATGATGAACAATCAGGAGTCTTATGACTTCGAAGTTAATAATAAGTTCAAGCACCAAGGATTATCACTGAAAAAAAATGTTATTTAAAGTGATTAGATTTTAGATTTATTTAGGAGTCACTTGGAATCTATGCGGCTAAATTATTGTTTGAACAATTTATCATTTATGATATGTTTGTCAATAGGATTCGGGCTAGAAAAGTAATCTGATTTTTTAATTTTCACTCAATTTTAGAAAATAAACAATGAAAGATATTGACTAAAATTTTTAAGTTATATTTAAAGTTATGAATTACACTTAATAATAATAGTAATAATAAATAACTAAATTTAGAATTATAATTAGAACAATAATAATTTAATTATTATTATAATAGCAATGCTTATATAATAAATTATTTCCAGGAGTATTACTTATAAATCTATAATCATTATATACTAATAATTTATTAAATAATTAAATTCTTTTATTTAATTTTTGAATCATATAAATAATAATAAAAATAATAATAACTTTTATTTTTTTTATTATTATTGTTACTATTTTATTATAAAATAATAATTATCATAGAAAGTCTTAATGAAATTTTAAAATTATGAACTATATTCAACTATTATACCAATATATAAAAATAATTATAATATAACTTTTATTGTTATATCATCCATTTTTATTATTATGTTATAAACTTATAAATTTTTAGGAAATTCTTAATCAAATTATTTATATTATGCATTATAAAAAATAGTATTCCTACTTATTATCATTATTTTTTAATTAATAATTTATTAAGAAATTTTAATATAATTTTAAAGAATGTATTATACGATTATTAGTATTTTATTAATTAAAATTTTAACTGCGCCAATTAATTATTTGAGTTATTATTTAAATTACTTGATTGAAATTGATTAAAGAAAGTTTAAACAGACACACCCTAAGTTTTATACTCCTATTAAGTAATCTTAGACTTGTTTTTTTGGAATATTCTAGACTTTGAATTTTATTATTAACATTTGTTATTAGTTAAAAGGTAAAAAATTTACATACCGTCATTATTTAGGTATTAACTTAAATGCTACCCACTCTTAAAAAATCTTGAATGATACTCCTTCTCTCCCAAGTGACACATTTCTATAAAATAATAGTAGTGTGTAAACAACATCTTCTGTTGTGACTTTGAGCACGATAGGGGATCCAAACCCTTATTAAAAATGCTCTATTTAGAGTGGGACGGAGGAAGTATAAAAAATCAGCACCGATTAGGGGACCAAATGGAGTATTGAATAGATTAATAATAATGTGCATGAGGAGCAAGTTTTTCAGTTCCAAAACCCAAATTAAACTAACAATTTCCTATCAAGTTATGCACTGTATATATGGATGCATATAGAGAGAGAGGTGTGGGGGTCGGTTTTAGTTGTTCTCCAGGGTCTCTACTTTTGTGTACTTGCTAATTCTCTAAGGTTTATCTGTTCACTTAACCACCCACCAAGAAATAGAATATGCCTACAATACTATAAATAGGAGGCCAGGCTTGCTCTCTTTCCCTGTAAATCATTAGCTAATTAGTAATAGTATTCTCTAATATGGATAGAATGTCAGAAAGTGATCGGAGATGTTCTTGACTCTTTCAGTGCCTCCATGAAAATGTCAGTTACTTATTATGGAAACAAACAAGTTCATAATGGTCACGACTTCTACCCTTCTGCTGTCACAGCTAAACCCAGAGTTGAAATCGAAGGAGCTGACATGAGAAATTTTTACACTTTGCTAATTCATTCATCTATGTATACTCTTCACTATTTTTCATTAATTAATTATTTATATATATGCAGCTTATGACTGACCCTGATGTCCCCCGCCCCACCGACCCATATCTCAGGGAACACCTCCACTGGTGTATATATATATATATATATATATATATATACTTACCTCAAATTTAAACACATCATTCCGTTGCGTTGCATTGCATTGCCTTGATTAATATGTACTCCATATAATTACAGGTTGGTGACTGATATTCCTGGCACGACAGATGCTACATTTGGTAAGAATATGTTACTCCTAATATACTAAATGTTGGGTTTTTCCCATAAATTTTCAATTTGACAAATAATATCACGAACTTTGCCCGAGTTTATTTTTTTCCACCTAGCAAAAAATTCCGGCTATAGTAATGGATTTAATAACAATTTTGGAGGATGTGATTCAAGAAAAACTATCCTTAAAGATTGAAAAACTTGAAGCTCTCGAAGTTGTTGTCGAAAAATTACGAAAAAAAATCCGCATAATGATATTATTTACCGAAATTTTTTCACCGGTGGAAAATAACAAACTCAAGTAAAGTTCGTGATATTATTTGTCAACTTGAAAGTTCGTGGGAAAAACCCAACTTTTTGAAAGTTCTATGATATTAGAGGCCAATATTCCTATTGCACTACAGAAAAAATCGTTGTTTACTGACGGAATTATCCGTCACTAAACACTGAAATTTCTTCACTTAGCTGATTAGTTACAGACTAAGTTTTGACAGATCTGTCAATAATAAACTTGTCAGTAAAAAAATTTAGTGACGGATTTGTCTGTCACAAGGTTACTAATTCACCCAATGAGGGAAAACATAGGTGGCTGCTTCGCATTAGTGACGGAATAATCTGTCAGTAATTAGTGACTGACGTTTTTCGGTCATTTATCCGTCACTAGTTGTTGAGCTATCGTTTTGCCGTCACTAATTCCGTCACTATTCAGCGCTTTTTTTGTTGTGTTGTTAATTTCAACCTCCTCAAAAAAATATCAGGAAAGGAAGTGGTGACATATGAGATTCCGAAGCCCTACATAGGAATCCATAGGTTTGTGTTTGTTCTATTGAAGCAAAAAGGCAGGCAAACAGTGAAAAACCTTCCTACTTCAAGAGACCGCTTCAACACCCGCCGTTTCACCGCCGACAACGACCTCGGCCTCCCGGTTGCCGCCATCTTCTTCAATGCCAAGCGGGAGACAGCCGCCAGAAGGCGCTAGATAAACCGGAACTTATTAAAATAAATTATCTACAGACCAGTGTTAGGAGTTTATTATTGTGGAATGTGTTCTTGTGCTTTACTATTTTTTTCCATTAAAAGGTAGGGAATCTGTGCTGCTTAGTTTCTTCTTTGAGATTCCTACCCTTTTTTATCAATCAAGTACTGTTAAGTGTTAACAGAGACGCTGAAATCTCTCATTGCTCTAAATTCTATGTCTTAATAAATTATTCCATCGTTTAGTTGGCAGTATACATTTTTTGATGAGGGCTTTGTCCAACAATTTTGGACCAACCAATTTGTGTACCATTAATTTGCACCACCAATTTTTCATATTTTGAAAATAAAATTCAGTTATTATTCAATCAATCTATATATTGTTGGAAAATAAGATATACAACCGGACGAAAAATTTGTAACGTCTTTACATTTAAAAATTTGAATAATTAATTCACAATTAATTGGCTAATTAATTAGGAATTAAGAATTCGTTTGAGAATTTAATTAAAGTTTTAAATTCAATAATTATGGTGCATCTCATGTTCCTTTATGTTTATACTAATATTCAAAATAGATTAGTCGAAACATGACGTTGCAAAAGTAACTTCTCTTGTCTAGACTTCTTTGTCGCGGATATTAGGACGATGAGTGTGTATGTTTTAAATATAAAATTCAGTTATTATTCAATCAATCTATATATTGTTGGAAAATAAGATATACAACCGGACGAAAAATTACACGGAAAATAAAGGAAAATTACACGGAAAATAACCGAACAAATTACACGGAAAACTTGTGGAAAGTGGTAAGCCGAGTCGAGGAGTCCTCTTTCCGCAAGACGAGATATGTCCCGGTAGTGCTCTCGGTTTGGCGTGTCGTCCCCAAAGATAAAACGGCTTCGTCTCTGAAGTAACAACACCGCTAGCAGCAGAGCTCCGGCGAACGGGAGTAAGGCGGGTGCAGAGCTTCGACGGGAAGATTATGCAGAGAGGGAGAGAGCGTGTATGCAAGAATGTTTGTGTATGTTCTGTCTAGAATGCAATTGATGCATGTCTATTTATAGGCCAAGTCCACCCGCAGGGGCATTGATGGAGTCAACAGTCATTATGTGTGCCATGATGGCTTGACTGTAACCGCCGGGGGTTATTGACTGGTGCACTAGCCATTGGGAGCTGAAGAGACACGACGCACCTGGACATGTTACACGACGGGATACACCATGGACCGCCGGGGTCAGCGGGGACCTTTTGTTTCCCGTTATGCGTCGGGGTCCAGCGGGAACATGACGTGGACCAGACCCGTTGGGGATAGCGTGGAGTTTGGGGTGGTCTAAAAAGAACAAGCGGGGCTTGAACCACGATCAACGACCAGCTCCAAAGACCACCCAAAGACCAATTGCCAAGATCCAAGGCACCCGGTGCGCGGTGCACAGCTCGCGGCTTGCGGGCGGGCGGCGGCGGCGCGCGTGTGTGCTCTTCCACCCGTCTCATTCCACGATAATTATTACACATAATAATTCATCTGATTAAATACTTCATCAAAGAAGTTTATCATCCCCGATGTGGGATAATTAACACTTAGTTAATTAATCCATTAGTTTTTCCCATAGCTCATTTCTAGCTTTATTATTACCAACTTTAATATATTATTTCTCACTCACCGGGAATTGGATTTGAGAAAATGAATATACTACGGTCATCTACTCGGAACGTAGATCAACGCTATTGCATTTAATTTCACAAAATTAAATGTCTTGTAATATTTATTATTAGTCAAAATCATTTGACTAAGTACGATTCCAACATATATTTTGTTAAATTGATTTGAGAAAGAATAAGAAAGAGTCAAAAGAGGCGGCCAAGGAATTTTGGTATTTCATCAGCTTTAGAGTAGGAGTCGATTAGAGTATCCACTATAAGGCGGACACGCCCAATAGCCCCGCCCCAGTTTTTGTCCATAGCCCCAATTTTGTTCTCCATAGCCCCAAAATTCTATTTCCGCCACTATAGTGGACACCTCCAATAGCCCCAAAATTCCAAATACAAAATTCCACATTTTCACATCCCTCCAATAGCCGCGTCCTCGCTGCGAACGCGGCTATCCCGCGTCCGCCCCCCCAATAGCCCCAAAAGTTGTCCGCCCACCTTCCCCACTATAGCCGCCCGCCCACAGCCGCCCACCGCCCCCAAGACGCGGCTATAGCCGCGTCCTACTATAGTGGACGCTCTTAGAAGCACATGCATTAGGACATTAGACATACACCGTTTATTATCCCAAAAACTCTTTCCCAATAAGCAATATTATTAATTATCAATTATCAACTTTTTACTACTTTCGTCTGTCAACCACACAGTAGAATATCCCACAACACTATTTTGTGGATCCTATATATCATATTTACTTTTTCAACATTTTTTAAATTAATACATCTAACACTTATTTTAACAGTGAGAAAATAAAAAACAACCACACTCAAACAAGTGTCATTATGTAAAATTAAAATTGCTACAACACACATAAATAACCGATCACAATCGTGCCCAAACATGCACAACTAAACCAGATCAGCGTAGTTACGTGTTTTCTTGTAACGCAGTTTATCATTTCCATAAATATTTGAACTTTGCATACTCTTGTGTGACGGAGGAAGTATTATTTGTTAGAAATTTGGGCTTCAACATGACTAATTTAATGTATATGACTATCTTTCAGTTGTCCAATTAAAGTGATCCTATAAAGATTAAAGTTTGAGCTAAAGTGTATTTATTTATTATGGGAATAAGTATAGATACCAATTTGTGATTTTCTATTTATTGAGGGACCAAATAAAAAATAAATGAACTTATATTACTTATAAATATAAGTTATGGTTATGGTCTCCAGACGTCAGAAGAATATTCGATATCTCTGTATTCTCTCAGCAGACTATTGCGAAAAATGTCTCTGATCGTTTGGAAGATCCATAGCCGCTGCAAAGCAATTCCACTGTTCAATTCGCTATGGATCAAGGTACGCTTCCGCTCTGTAGTTTATGCTCCTTCTCCGTTGTTCTTGGTTAATCATCATAGAGAGCTTTATGTAATTGTTCACTCAATTATTCCAACAAGTGTGATACGCTAGGATTTTGCACTGTTTTATGGCCATTATTTGGTCCGTTTTTAATGTCAAAATCACAATTCATGTCCATATTTAGCATATTTTCTCTATTTTGGTATTTTGACGTGTTTTGTGAGATTTGTGCATATTTGAGCCTAAAAAGACAGCAAAATGTCGAAGTTGGAAATCTGGAGCATTCAAGATGCCCAGTTGTCCGCTGCAACACGCACAGTGACCGTTGGGGCTCAGCGACCGCCGAACCAGTAGCGGTCCGCTCCGGAGAAAGTTGTGCTGAAACGAAGAACAGGCCCAGCGACCGCTGGGGAGTGCGTAGCGACCGCTTGAAGAGTTTTCGAAACTACTGTAATATTCACAGCGACCGCTGCAACACAGTGCAGCAACCGCTATCCAAGAGGCAGATGCTACGGATCATTGTGCAGCGACCGCTGGCCAAGGTGCAGCGGCCCGCTGCGAAAACGCAGCGCACGGAATTGACCTACTTTCTCCTCAAGATTTATCAAACTTAGCCACTTTTTACCGTATTTGATGGAGCTCGTTTTTTCCTCTATAAATACCCCCTCAAACCTCTTCATTAGAATCTTCTTTTTGCCTCATAATTCTAGAGCATAAAATTGAGAGAGTTCTTCATTGTGCAAGAGGTTGAAGAAGGAATCAAGAGAAGATCAAGGCTACAAGGATTCAACCTTTAGGTTATATTTCTTTAGTTCTTATGTTCACTTTATTTTCCCTTCATTCTATGTTTTAAGCTTATTCAATTATGTGTAACTAAATTCATAGGATTCTAGGGATGTGTTAGTAACGACTTTGGTTATACAATTCTGTTTTGCTATTTAATATCCGTTTTGTTTTTACTTCGTTTCTTCCCTAAGTTGTTCTATAATACTTCACGTTTGAGTGACACATTCGATGATGATTTAATATAACTTGCTACATAATTGTGAGAGGAGGTTGACGAGTTAGATCCACTTAGTAGACACTACAATTAGCTTCCCTTAAAACGGCACTGTTAATTGAGAGTGAAGACTTTTCAAGGGTCTTAGGAGCTTTTAGGAGTTACGGATCTAGGATTGACAACCCTAGTGTTAGTAATCTACGCTTGTGCCGCATGGGTAAAACTTATGTGACTCGTTCTATCAAAGTATAAACTGTGCTAGGGTATTGTAGTTGAAATTTGTATAACCATAACTGTGAACGCACAACCCTAGAATTCTCTTATCTCTCATATTTTTACCTCTTTAATTATTCGCAATTAGTTGTTTTATTGCTTTCAAGTTGTTTTTAGTTTTCAAAATCTTCAAAACTTTCGGTTTTTCAAATAGTGAAAGAAGCTTAGTAGAGGATAGCCAATTTGTGTTTGTTTTCCCTGTGTTCGATATCCGGTACTGACCTTTAGCTATACCATATATACTCTGTATACTTGCAGGTTTATTTAGTGCTAATAAAAAGTGCATCAAAGTGGTATTAGAGTCACTCTATTGATGATTCTCTGATAATTGAGGAAAGGAGAATTATGTTTTTCGTTTCTTTCTTGGTTGTGAATCCATAAAATTTAGAGTTTCTGTTTTATGGATTTTATTTGGGTATTTTGGTATGTTTACATACTGCGCTGTCGTGTTTATGGATTTCACTCATAGTGAATATCAATTGAAAGTTTATTACATGTTATCAAACATATCGAGACTGTATCAATTAAATTCTCTGTTATTGTGAACTGCTTGTTTGTGGTATTTTGATTATACGCATGTCGAGAATTTTGTTATGCTATGAATTGTGATAAGCATACACGTATATATTATTGATTGCAATGAATAGTATTTGTTAATCAAGTCTATGAATTGAATTTTTAGTGTTGGGCGGCGTGTATTTTATGCTAAGCAGGTTTATGAATTGATGATTTGAATTCATATTTTGTATGCACGCCGTTTTAGTTTAGTGATTTGAGTATGAATTTATAATTCATGTTATGCACAATGAACGAGTTTTTAATTCTGATAGATCAATTGTGTATTGATTTGGACCTTTTGTTAGAATTTGAGAATGGCTGATTAATTTGGATGCGTTATTGAATTCTCTTCTTCTTTGATTATGGAGAATTCATGAGGAAATAACGTTATGCACATGAATTGCGCATGTACGCATTTATATTCTTGTTCAGTTACCTTTCGTGAATTTATGTTGATTCATTTCTTGCCGAGAATTTTGGGTTATGGTTTTGATAAATTGGTGGTCCACTTTTGGGTGGAGATTATTGTTTTAAGGATTGTTTGGCTGTTTTAATTTACAGTATTTATTTAGCTGATTAATTCGGAATGAAACGGTTGTTTCGTAATTATAGTAACAAATTCATTGTGATGGGAAATTCAATTTTTTGTAATTATGCACATTAATCATAGTTGGGAATTATGAGAATTCAATACGTGGCTGCTGTATTTATGTACAATTAAATTGTGAATTAATGATTCAATTTAATGTGTTTTAAGTACAATTGAATTGTGAATTAATTATTTAATTTAATGTGATTTATGTACGTTTATTTATTTGTAACGTCTTTACATTTAAAAATTTGAATAATTAATTTACAATTATTTGGCACGAGATACACACATACCTGTGGTGACAAATGAGTGACAATTATCCAGCTTTCGTGTAAGTAATTGTGATGCCCAAAGATGGACATTACTTTGCATGATCTTATTGTCAGTGTTTGATCATTACATAGAGGTTACCACTTACAAGTTCATATTACTGTCCAAAGACTTGGCATGAATGTTGTGTCAGTACCTCGAGATGTTACCTTCTTATTTGAATTTTATTATGTGAGCATGACAATTATTTCAGTTTTGTTCTCTGTTCAGTTATGATGTCTGCTTCTATAGTTTCTTCCAATATAAACAATATATTAATGTTAAATGGGTCAAATTTTAAGGGTTGGAAAGATAATATTCTGATTACTTTAGGTTGCATGGATCTAGATTACGTGCTAAGGACCGAGCAATTTGTTTCTCGTATGGATAATAGTACTCTTAATCAAAGGATAAACTATGAGAAGTGAAAATGCTTGAATCGCGTAAGTCTGATGATGATCATTAAGTATAGCATCCTAGAAGTGTTTCGAGACACTACATCTGAGAATATTACTAAGTTAAGTGAATACCTTGCCAAAATTAAGGAACGTTTTGCAAAAAATGATAAGGCTGAGAAAAGCGTGCTTGATCTCAATAAGTATAAGAGAAAGGGCAACATAAGGGAGCACATTATGAAAATCTCTCACGTTGCTTCACTTAAGCTTGAATTCTAAAGACTTGCTTGTGCATTTGGTGTTGCACATTTGGCAAGTATCTCAATATATAAAGTAAAGGGCATTAAGAAAAGGTCTATTGAGAATGCTGCTATGGATAATGGTTCATCACAAAAGAAACAACATAAGGGTAATAATAGTTGTTTCTTTTTGTGGTAAACATGGATATAAAAAGAAGAAATGTAATTATGACGCATGGCGTGCAAAGGAAGTTACAATTCTTTGGTCTGTTCTGATGTTAATTTGGCTTCAGTCCCTAATGATATTTTGGTGGGTAGTTTCTGATACTACTACTCACATAAGCTTATAAAGCTGTCTGAACTGCCGAAAGTCAATTAATGGTGAAAGATATATCTAAGTGTGATATGACAAATCAGTGGAAGTATAGACTATTGGGCATTATAGATTGTTATTAAAGACTGAAATTTTTCGGTTTTGAAGGATACTTTATTGTACTGTCTTTTAGACAAAATTTGATTTCTATTTCTGCTCTGGACAAATTTGGTTTCTGTTGTTCATTCAGAAATAGTAAAGTTCTTCCTTTAAATAATTCTAGTATTGTGGGCACTGTTTCCTTAAGTGCATATAACAATCTTTGTATACTCAATTATGTTACTTCATATTCAGAAGCTTTACATGTTGAATCAAAAAGGGACTAAGCAAATTAAATAATGAAAATTTGGTTAATTTATGACACAAGTGTTTTGGTTATATATCAAAATAAAGGATTGTGAGACTTGTGTCAGATGTTATATTGAATACACTTATCTTTTCATAACTTGATTTGTGTGTTCAATGTATCGAAGGAAAACATGCCAAACATAAGAAATTAGGTGCCAATAAAGCTATACATTTTAGAATTGATATATACGGACATTTGTGGTTCATTCCCTTCAGTTTCTTGGAATGATGAACAATATTTTATATCATTCATAGGCGAATATTCTTGTTTTGGGCACCTACATTTAATTTATTAAAAGTCTGGGGCTTTAGACAAGTTAAAAATATTCAGGGCTGATGTTGAGCTCCAACTCAACAACGGCATTGAGAAAGTCAAATCTGGCCGTGGTGGCGAATACTACGACAGAAATGACGACTCAGGTGAACAATGTGAAAGACCTTTTGAATTCTATTTGGAAGAGTGTGGGATCGTCCTTTAGTATACCATGCTGGGATCACCTATCATGAGTGGTGTAACTAAAAGACGAAATAAAACTCTTAAAGATATGTGAAGGAGTATGATTTATCATTCTTCCTTGTCGCATTCGCTTTGGGGGGAGCATTAAAGACTGTAGCATATATTCTCACTTTGGTCATCCACAAAAATTTAGGGGTTTTTAAATTTTATGATCCCACAAAACGAACTAATTTTTGGGACGAGAAATATAGTATTCCTTGAGTTTGGGGTGAAGAACGTATTAAGGGGCATTACTTCTGAGGAGGTGTATCGGCACATACTACTACTTCTGACAATGTTTAGGGATCTATTCCTACCATTGAAGAAGATGCATATCAAGAACCTCAGTATGGTAATATTGTAAACATTCAATCTCATGTTGATGAGATCATCTAAAATCAACCTCAACCAAGACTCTCGTCAATGGTACCACAGATTTTATGAAGTAATTCTTTCATTTGGATTCAGAAAGAATGTCATTAATGGTTGTGCGTATCACAAGTTCAGTGGGAACAAATGCATCTTCTTAGGGAAGCCTCTTTTGTATTTGGAATCAAAGAAAATAATTTTCGATTTTCACAAAAGAGATATAGTGAAAAAGTGCCTAAAGTATTTGAGATGCATGGTTGCAAGTAAAGGAATACCCCTATGACTAAGGGAGGCATACCTAGTCTCATTCAATGCCCTAAAATAAATCTTGAGATTTAGAAAATGCAGAAGGTTCCATATGCTTCGGCTATTGGGAGCCTAATGTGTGCTCAAGTATGTATTAGACCCAACTTTTGGTTTTATTTGTTTATATGTTGGGCAGATATCTCAATAACTCGATATGGATCATTAGGAAGCAGCAAACAGGTTATGGGATATATACAGAAAGAACACTTAAGTTGTGTTGTGACAATAACTCTGCGGTATTATATTCTAAAACAACATGAGCTTCCTAGTTGTTAAATAAAGAGTTCGGAATGGACAAATACATATAGAGCATAAAGGGAACGATTTGATGATGACAAATCCGCTCATTAAGGGACTATCGCCCAAGGTCTTTCATGGGCATGTAGCCCAAATGGGTGTTATGTTGTTTAAGGGTACTTCCGTTCAGCGGGAGTAGTTTTGGTTATTGCTCTATACTGTGTATTGAACATGCAGTTATAAAACTCATGTTATTCTCTGCAGAAATAAAGAATTATGTTTTGTCCATTATTTGTGTTATTTGGTTTTGATTTGATTTCACTAAATATTTCGGAGGACCAGTTGGAAATAGACATATATGATCACCTTTCATGAAATTTTCATGCTACACTCCATAATTGATCTATTGGTTATATTTGCATATGTGATTACTGATGGGTATAATCATGAAAAAATATGGTGACTGCCTCTTTAGTCCTATGCCGATATGGTTGATAATACGATTGTTCGGGAATACACTATGTGATAGCATATTTGAGCGCTCGTTCAGTTTGTACACATTTATTCAGTGTCATGTGTTGCCCAAGTGGGAGATTGTTAGAAATTTGGGCTTCCACATGACTAATTTAATGTGTATGACTATCTTTCAGTTGCCCAATTAAAGTGATCCTATAAAGATTAAAGTTTGGGCTAAAATGTATTTATTTGTTATGGAAATAAGTGTAGATACCAATTTGTGATTTTCTATTTGTTGAGAGACCAAATAGAAAATAAAGGAACTTATATTACTTATAAATTTAAGTTATGGTTATGGTCCCCAGACGTCAGAAGAACATTCGATATCTCTGTATTCTCTCGGCAGACTATTGCGAAGAATGTCTCTAATCGTTTGGAAGATCCATAGACATTGCAAAGCAATTCCACCGTTCAATTTGTTATGGATCAAGGTACGCTTCCGCTCTACAGTTTATGCTCCTTCTCCGTCGTTCTTGGTTAATCATCATAGAGAGCTTTATATAATTGTTCACTCAATTATTCCAAAATTAATTTGTTGTATTTTACTACAATTTATTGTTATAGAGGTTAAGATTTGATTTGATTTGAATTTAATTTTATAATTGTAAGGATTTGATTTGATTTGTTTTAGTATACCTGTTTGTAACACATATTGTAAATATGTGTGAAATATTTGATCATAATTAAGAATAAAGAAATTACTTTTATCATTCTCCCCCTTGAGAATTCACGGTTCTCACAATCTCTCTTTAACTCATCGTTTCTTTCTACCTTCTTTTATCTATATCCTGCTAGGCTTTCGAAAGCCTATCAGTGCTTGTGCACCGCACGCGCTCACACTATGCGGTGTGAGTGTGACGGGTCTCCCTTGGGCCAGCCTTCTGCACAAACCGTGGGTAGCAAATTGGCTAGCCATCCCCCACCCCCTTTCCACTGTAGAGTATCTAATATCTATAGTGGCTGCTCTATTGCATTATTGACTGCAAGTACAACTGACGCTTTAAAAGGTAACATTCCCCATGTCTCTAAATGAATTTTGAATGAACTGACAACATACTTGGACTACGACACAGAATCATTATCTCCCAAAATTAAAATGTATGCACTTGTTGTACATCACATATTACCATCGATATAGGTCTTTAATACAATAATATCTGAATACCGATATATCTGGTGCTTTATTACATCAATCAGTATTAATTAAGAAATACGGTAATTTTTAAAAAATGAGGAAATGAATATGGAAGAAATTAGCCACAACACAAATTTAATAAAATAACATTTCACTAGGGCATACATCGTGAATAAGAAAAAGAAATCTCAAAGCTAAATTATATAGTACTTGACAGTATATGATTGTGAATTTGTGAATTGTTAATTAGGAATAAGTATATATATGGAAGACATAATTAATTAAATAAAGATGGTGATATTAAACTTTCATTTGGTTGTAGCGGAAAGAGGTATGGCGATGATCCTCTCCGATAGCCGGCCGGGATGATGTCATGACGATTGGAATGGCGGAGGAGACGTCGGCAGCTGGTAACAAGCAGTTGGCGAGAAGTGTGTTGGTCGTGGCTGTGAAGTAGCAGCTCTCCCAGTAATATTGTGGTGGAGGGATTTTGTTAACTATTTCCAGATTTATCTCGAAAAGATCTTCGTCATCTTCATCTTTCTCTTCTCCTTTCTCTTCCTTAATCATAATCATATGTGCTTGCCTTTTGCTGGCTGACTCCCATTCTTCTTTTCTTGCCTCCATGCACCCTGCAGATCTCTCTAATTAATCTGTCAATTGTTAATCACAATTATATATATGTAAAAGAAAGAGGTTAAAAGTTGGTGAAAGGTGGGAGTTTTGTTGGGAGATTCATCAACAACTATCTAATTGGGTATGGAAGCTTTGAATTTTTTTATATATTTGGCAGCTCTTGCAAACTAATCTTGCCTGTCTTAGGCATATGGCTACCTTATTTGATCTCATTTAGTTATGATATAATTTTTCTATGTCAATGCACCGGTATTACATATTGTTAAGTACTAATAGAAATTTTTTACGGGAGAGTGTCGTGCAAGATAATTACTTGCTTTAATTAATAAAGGTTTGAATTTAAACAGAATCAAATACCAATAACATGCGGCTTATTGATTTGATTGAGACCAAAATTTCAAACTTAAGATTTATATTTAACAATTAACACGAATACGAAATTACAAAGTTGAAATCTATATCTAGAGCAATCCGAAAGAGTTAAAAGAATTAATTAAATTAAAGGATTGACACTACGAGTACACTTGATTTTAGTCTGCGACTGTTCATCCTTTTATTTTATGAGAAGGTTGATTTGTTGTTGCATCTACAAAGAAATTTGAGGGCAAATCTAGATTATGTGACGCTGACAGATTTTTGAGAAACAAAAGTCCATATTAGTTAGCCTTCTAACAACCTCAACTCATAACAGGATTGTAGATTTTTTTCATAATTTCTAAAGTTACTATTGGCAGGAAACATATTATTTAGAGCATCCACAATAGGGCGCCCTATGCTCCGCCACATCAGCATTTTATCCTCATACCTATTCACCTGCAGTGGGATACCCTATAGGCCGCCCTAAGCATTTTATTTATTTGAATATTTAAAACGCTACAAAAATTGAAAAAAAAAACTTCATTTCATTGGAAGTTTAAACATTACAATACGAAATAAAAAAAAACTACAAATTCTCGATGGCGGTTACGGTCCCAAACTTCTTCAATCATGTCGTTCATGAGCTGAGCATGGTCTTGTTGGTTGCGCATTGAGGCATGTCTACATAGAACCTCATTGTAGCCCATCGGTAATCCTCGAACGTGGGGCAGGGTCGCCGTGCTAGAGCTAGATCCAGCTTCATCATCGCCCCAATCGGTGACTCTTCCACCTTCGTGTTCGACTAACATGTTATGCAAGATGATGCACGCATACATGACATCGGCGATGACTTCCTTGTACCAGAAACGCGCCGGACCTTTCACTATTGCCCACCGCGCTTGGAGCACACCAAATGCCTGCTCCACATCCTTTCGCGCAGCCTCCTGCTTTTGCGAAAATAAAACTCTATTGTCACCCATTGGACAACTGATCGTCTTCACAAATACAGGCCACCTTGGGTATATGCCATCGGCCAAGTAGTACCCCATATGATATTGACGTCCGTTGGCAGTGAACTCGATGGTCGGGCCGTTGCCATTGCATTGCTCGGTGAAGAGGTTGGGTGAGTTGAGGACGTTGATGTCGTTGTTCGACCCCGCTACACCAGATCCAGAGCCGATGGTCAGCGACGGCTTCGAGGATCATCGTCGGGTGGCTGCCCTTGTATCTACTAGTAAATTGGCCTCTCCATGCCGTCGGACAATTCTTCCACTCCCAATGCATACAATCGATGCTCCCTAGCATTCCAGGAAAGCCATGCGCCGTCTCGTAAATCTTCATCAGGGCCTGGCAATCCACAGCAGTCGGCTTTCTCAAATATGTGTTGTTATAAGCCTCCACAACTCCCCTACAAAAATTCTTCAGGAACTCGCGGCCAGTTGTCTCCCCGACGTGAAGGTACTCGTCGAACATGTCCTCCGTGGTGCCGTAGGCCAACTGCCGGAGCGCAACGTGCACTTCTGCAACGGCGTAAGTCCGGGTCTTCCGATGCCATCTTCCCGATACTGGAAGTATCCATCACGTACCTCCAACGTTTGGACAATGCTTAGAAAAAGATCTCGCCGCATTCTGAAACGGCGGTGAAAAACCGTTGTGCCCACCGTGGTTGCTCGGCAAAATAGTCTACGAACAGTCGTTGGTGAGCTACGTCGTGCTCGCGACGGACAAACGTCCGACGTCAAATCGGCCTCAGGATCTGCTCCGTCTGGACCTGCTTTGCCGCTTCACGCTCGCACTCCATTTCGGCCAAGCATTCCGCCGCAGCCTCATGAACGCAATCGAATAAGGCCCGAGTCAAGGCCCGAGTAATGCCCTCCGAGGTACTCCAGTCGTCGTCGGGTCTCATTTTTTTTAGTGAGAAAGATTGGGAGAGAAATATTGGTGTGTGGGGAAAGTGAGAGATGAGAGAGAAAATTTTGGTGTGGAAAATGGAATGAGAAATGGGGTTTAAAAAGATAAGAATTCAAAAAAAACAAATAAAAATAAATAAAAAAGAGAAAACGCATTGCATCGTCCGCGTGACCCGCAATGGGACGGACGATACCGCGGACGATGCGTGTTCTGACGCCATCGTCCGCTGACGATGTATAGGGCGCGGACAATGCATCGGACATTGTCCGCATGGCTACAGTGGCGGACGATAGCCCGCTCGATGCATCGGGCGGACTATCGTCCGCCCCACTGTGGATGCTCTTAGTACTCCCTCTGTCCCCCAATTTTGACACAGTTTGATCGGGCACGGGTTTTAAGAAATGTAATAGAAAGCGGGTTGAAAAAGTTGGTAGGATGTGATCCTACTTTTAAAGTATTAGTTTTATAATAAAATGTTAATGGAAATAAATTAGTGGAATGTGGGGTCCACTAACAAAAATGGTAAAAATTGAAATTTGACAAATTTTGTGGACAGACGGAAATGAAAAAATGTAACAAAATTTTAAGGATGGATACATATTACTAATCTGGATGATTTGGTTAATTCCATAATTTATAAAAGTAGCTAATTAAATTATAGTATTTTCCTGAATTTCTCAATTATCCTATAAAATTAAAACTTTAAAGAAATTTATTATTTTAATAATAATTTTTGGTTAACTTCGGGAGAAATTTAACATTGTTTGATATTATGATTATCGATTTTAGACGATTATTAATGTAATTGGTGAAAATATAATGACAAAAGGTAAAAAAAATCACAACAAATTTCGTTAAAATCTAATTGTATAGAAAAATTAAAAAATATACAAAAATTATGATATAATTAATTAGGTACATTTTAACGTTATTGCATTATTGGATTCATCATAAGTCAAAACAAAAATTAAACTAGTAGTAGTAATTTAAATGATAATTTCCTTTATTTATATTTGCTGCATATATTTTGTAGTGGCCCAATAAGCATGGATCCAGCCCGATAAGAGGAAGACGTCGGATTGGCCCAACAAATGATAGTCAAATCAGAGTCACTGCGTGCAAATGAAGCACCTATACATGCATACACCGGTTCTGTATGTATCTACCGTGGCGACAATGGAGCGAGAAGATGCCGGCGCCGGCGTTACGAAGTTTGCGGCAGTGTCAGCGTGCATCGGCATGGCTGTGTTCTACGTTGCACTTCTATATTCTCCAACTCTGATTCTTCGATTGCCCCCGCCTAATTCCTATACTTCCTTCCTCACACGACGTTTCTGCGCTGCCGTATCTTCAATCGTCTCTCTGATCGTTGCCAGCCTCATTCTTCCCGTAAGCCTCCTTTTTCTACTCTATTCTCTGTGTAATATATGCTTTCTCTATGCTTGGCTCGACTAGTATTCAGTCTCCCCTTTTCTGATATTGTCTGTTCACTTTTTCTGATAGATTCTCTTGTAGAACTAATTTGAATACAAGGAGCTTTCATTTTCGTGGATAATTTCATCTTTAATCCTGTGATTTTGTACCAAGTAGCTTCAATATGAGGTGAAACTTACATTAATCGATTATCTGTTTATAACTGATATTTCAATCAGTGTTTGATCTTTAAAAGGAAGGAAATGTATAGAATGTCAATAAGTAAATCCAGGGAAGGATATATCTGTTTCCATGGCAGAAGCGGAGTTACAGTGATCCAATTTTCTCCTTGTCTCTTTTTTTTGTAAGTAAAGCTGGGTGGTAGCTACTGTTCTTTTCTATTACAACAGGAAGTTAATTAATTACAAGCCAGTCGTATCACCTTTATTTCTTCCTCAACTCATATTATCATCAGTAGTCACTAGCAATGCTACTGATTACTCATATAACTTCTCATTCTTGTTTTTCTTGGTTTGAGATTATAAAACTTCTTTGCCTATAGTCTATTTGTGAAGCTTGACATGGAATGCAACTCACTGCTAAGGCTTTTACATCAATTGATCACAATGCAGTATTGCAGTTTATGAACCAACGACTTCTTTGTTGTCCATAGATTATCCACTCCTAACCACTATATTTTAATTTTTCGAATTACCTGTTTTGTTTATTTTTCTTATGCCTATTATTTTCTGGTTTCAGATAACAGGGTGTGAGGCATCAAGTCTGCTTTGTGTTTATGGCATCAGAATGGATCACATTGTGAGTATGAGAAAATATAATTCTAAAATTTGCACAGGCCAATGCAATTGGATATAGAATTATTGTCTTTTTTATATTTTATTTTGCAGATTGAAAAGGGTGACTGATTGCTCAATGCAATTTTCTGTATTAACAGTGGCAAGCCCTGGTTTACCCACTTTTGCTGACCGCCTTCATGTACTCTGGTTCCTTTGCCTTGAAGTTTTTAATAATGCTTCAAACTAGCAGAGAATATTTGGATAGTGGTGGAAATCTTTCAGTTGCATGTGTTAAGAGCATTTCCTTGAAGACAGTTGATTGGGTAGTTTCAACAGCTTCTTGCATGTCATCCTGGCGTAATTATTTTGTGGTTAGTGTTCGTGGTTGCCTTATTCTATATTCCAACTGCGTTCTATGCAACCCTTTTTATTGTCTTTATGGCAGATTATCTGGTTTCTCTTGAGACATTCTATACTTGTAGCTGAGGCAATTAGTTCAGTTACATTGCCACTCTTGATCCTTTAATTTATTAGTGGAGATATGATGTTACACAAAAGAAGGGATTGGCAAATCGTAAGACAGCTCGAGTTTAGAAGTTTTCATACTTTTATTGGTAATTCTTAGGTAGGCAGAAATGTGCTTAGTTCTCTGCCATCATTTCGATTTTGTCAATTTTCATCGAGCATTGCATTGCATGACATTATTAATTTTAGTGGCCCTCCTTTCAATAGATGGCCATTATTTTCCCCCTTTGCAATTCTTGGGATTTCTCCACAAAACCCATTGCCCTGTTTGGTGGTGGGTGGTTTGAACATGCATGTTGATTGAATGCATTGGACCCAAGTCTTTTGCCTATACATATGAACTCCTATGTTTTAGATCACATAATACAGATAATTACATCGTGTCTTTTACTATTATGCTTGATTGTAATGATTTGACCTTCAAAGTTTCAATGTTCAGTCTCCTTTTTTTGAACAGGCACCACTTACGGAAGAGCTGGTATTCAGAGCTTGCATGATTCCTTTGCTTCTGTGTGGAGGATTCAGTACTTACACTGTTATATTTCTTTGTCCTGTATTTTTCAGTTTTGGTGAGTAGGATATTACATACACCTTATTTTTCAATTCTTGCAATTTTGAAGCCAAAGGCTGCATGTGTTGTCATTATTAACATATAAATGTCTTTACCCTGAGATGACAAGCTGTTTATTTATTTTAGCTTAGATTTGTGTTATATATTCCCCCTTTCTCTCTTTATGTTTCATGCCCCTCACCCATCGGAAACTTTTGCCGTAGACATGACTAGATTTAGATATTGCTATTTTATGCTGAAGTTTAATCTGATATGTGGTTTTAATTTGTTTAATTGCAGCTCATATGAACCACTTACTGGAGTTCTATCTCCAACGGAACTACAGCTTGCTCAAAGCCTGTCAAGTTGTAGGTATTGTCTGCTCTTTCATTTGATGTTATTATGTGTAATCATGGGGAATTTGCAGTTATGTTCTAATTCATTTGAATAGTGAGATTGTTATGGAGTGAAAGACGGATTAGAACAAGTGAATAAGGAGCTCACAGATATGGAGCAGAAAGGTGACTTTCTAATGTTTGTAAACAATAATCAACAGAACTTGGTTATAAAATAGATAATAATCCTTTCACTGGGGGCCTTGGTTTTCACCGCCCAATAACTTTGATTTCTCTGGATACACTTTTCAAATTCCCCATGGTATATATATAGGAGGGTAGAAGACTTTAATCACAACAAATTTGCACTAATCAATTCCTCATTGATTTCTAGTTTATTCAATTTCCCTGAAATCCTAGCTTAATCTGAATAAAAGAAAAGACAATGCATAACAATAACTAGCCCAGAAATCTGCAGTCACTTGGATCCAATCTTCATCCTTTCCATTCCCGGTGGTTGATATTAGAGATAGATGCTACAACGCTTCAATCATTATTCTTACTAGTATTTAAGTAAATTTGCAATGCTGGGTTTGAGTCATTCTTCAAGTTGAAATATGATGGCTTTTAGCGATGTACTATTCCTTTTTTTACTATACTGTATCATATTTGGTTTGCTTTCAGGTTTCCAGTTGGTATACACTGTCATTTTTGGGGCATATGCATCATTTCTTCTAATTCGTACTGGTGGGTAAATTCTACATATACATCACTAGATTTTATTTCATTCCTTGGTTTATTAGTTATGTTGATACTTAATTGCAGGGCATTTGACTGCTCCATTAATTGCCCATATATTTTGCAACTTCATGGGCTTACCTGTGATACATTCTGGGAGATCTGGTAAGTTGACCTCTCATCCAGTTGATTAAATTACGTCCATTCATAATCACACATCGTTTCTCTCCTCCCCGTCAGGACACTGAAGTACTAAATTTCAAAATTAAATTTAAATGAAAAGATTTTATTTTTCTTGGGGAGAGGGGGTCTCATGCCTTAGATTTTCGCTACTTGACTGCTTGTATATGCTTTATTCTTATAAACATTTACTTAAACCTATGGTGTTTGTTCTGAAGAATATACCCCGCTTGGACTGCTTGGGTTATAACTATAAAGATTTGGACTAATGCATATGGATATACAGTTGTAGATGGAATGGACCTCTTAGTCTTAGCCTTAGCCTGAGTAGACTGACCTTGACCTTGACCTTGCTCATTTTTTTTACTTAATAGCTGGTTATTGGAGATTTCTCTTTAATTGTGTGAAGTATTCTGGGAATAGATTCTCTCTCAGAAAGGTTAAGGAACTTTTGGCCCTAGAGAGTTTGTTCTTTCCCATAATATATTTCATGCCAACTTATTTTTTATGGCGAAATTCTTTTCTCTTTTTTTTTATGTATTTCAGGGATGGTGAGTCTGGTATTTGTAATCGGGGTGGTGAGTTTCAGCAAGCTGCTTTTCCCTCTGACGACACCGTATTTGTACAACGACGAAGGAGACAATTGCAGTTGTTGGCATAGATACTGCAGTTGGAGCTAACACAATTTATGCAACAATCTGCAGGTACTTAAAATTACATGCTTGCTGGTGTGCCTATGATTTTTAAAGCTTGTATATGCATGTGTATTTATATTTCCCACTATATAAATTGATACAGTAAGAGTATTTTAGGATATTCAGTACATTAATGAGGGATTCGGTCTACAATAAGCGACGGCTGTACCATCCTTGCTGTGAAAACATATGATGAGTTATGCAAAATTTAAATGGTTGTGGAAAATACATATGATTCAATTTCTGATGATATTTGAATTTGCTATTAGTAGGTTGGCTGCCATATCATATCATATCATATTACTCATCTTCCAAAAATGCATCAAGTTGAAATCATTGTACTTCTCTATGATAAAATTATGGAGGGGGGATCCCCCACCTACATACATTATTAATGTTCAGAAATTTGAATTTTTAGAGTAGATGATTACGTTTGATAGACCACATTCCACTTCATGTAGTTATTATGTTATAGGGATTTTGTAAGGTAGAAATGATGTTCCAAGATACGTATTGATGATCCGGTGAGGTAGGATGCACAATCAAGCAAATCAAATAGTATTACGTCTTCTCACCAAAATAATGGGGAGTATATTAATTGAGTCATCAGAGAATCCCATTTATGATCTCTGCGCTAAATAGAAAATTCTAAATCATTGAGTGACTTGTTGAAGTTTGACCCTAGGTTTTCTGGCTGTTTTCTCTTCCCAATCATCATAGCCTAGCTATGATACATTTTCCTTAAAATCAACTCATCATGCCGTATGCAGTTTGGTTAAAAGGTATTAGTATATAAATGTTCTCTTTTATGAGGCCTTTTACTCTTTTAGAGAGTCAGGATTCATATCTATACTTGTATAGATGAAATATGATTATCATCAAGTTGATACGAGAAAGAGAAAGCTACTGCCTCTGCTCCAATACCAATTTAAGTTGGTCAATCACATACATCTATCTATTCCTACTTGCTTAATTTTATGTATGAATTAGTCTTATTTTTGGAGTATTATTTATTTTACATAAAATGTTAGGATATGATTTGATTTACTTCATAATTTAACATTTGTCAAAATCAAAGGTTAATAAAATGAAAATAATATCAAACGGCTATCAGCACAAAAATGTTACAGTATTTGGATATATTCAAACTTCTCATGGAATAAATAGTAAACTCAACAATGCAGAGTGCACGACTCCGGAGGTGTATATTTGATACTATCATAAATATGTAAGCATGATAACTTTAAATAAATCACATAGACTGTAATTCAATGAGTGTATTAATTAATGATGTTTCAGGGACATAAATAAAGTAAAATAAAAGAGACCGAGAGGTAAGACGGTGTTCAAAATGCAATAATGAAGAAACTGCATAATTATGGGATTAAAGAAACTACAATAAATGATTACATCCTCTAATTTAACGGTTAATCTAATGGAGAAAATTACAAGAGCTATGCAATAATTACAATTGCATGAACATCTATCATTTAATCCATAAATAATAATTCACCTAATATAAAACCAAAATCAAATTAAATGCGACTAGCTATGACTAGCTCATCATAAAAAAATATTCATAATAATCAAACTCATAGCAGCTAACACATACACAAATTGACTAATACCAATACCAAGCATACGTAGATGATCAAATTAGCATACTCAGTTTATACCAAAAGTATATTAGATTTAGAGCATTTTATTCGATAATACTACTACTATCTTAAATCTGGGTAGGTGGTTAGAACCTTACATACAAGTTACATACTACTATTATTTATCGGTTGGCATAAATAATTTGCAAAATGGAGTAATTAAGAAATATATTCCTCCTTTGAAAGACAGTAGTAAATAATGATAAAACTAATATTAATTTCCAGATTATAATCCGAATGATAAACAAGAAGGACAAAAAAGAAGTCAGAAGTGAAGCGATTTATCTACTTTCGATAATTTCTACTACCAATTCTCCTTAAAACTATAAATCTCATTTGTTGAATTTGTTGTTGGCCTTTGAGGAGGTGGTGGTGGCGGCAGAGGCGAGGCGGTGCTGGAGCTCAGTGAGAAGAGTCTGATTCTCCTGGTTGAGAAGCTCAGCCCTCTTCCTCAGCCTCTCGTTTTCCTGCATGATGTACAAGTTCTCCATCAACAGTTTGGAATTCAGCTTTTCCATTTTCTGTCCAAATTGAGAGCACAAGCAGTCAGAGAATCATCATTGCCAAAAGCAAAATCACCTCACCCTATATTATAATAACTTCATTTTCTTTTGTCGTCTTACATATATATGTGTAAGTGAAAGAATACAAAAAAAGGTGTAAAGAATATAAGCTAGTCCAAATCAACACTCATTTAAAAATGGATTCTTGCTTTTGTCCATTGCACTAAGACAAGAATAAAGTATAGCATTAATGTGCCACTAAAGGGCAAAAGGCATGGTTTTGAGCACAAACTGTGAAGATCAGACAGAGAGAGAGAGTGGAAAGTGATGTGGGAGACAAAGGAGAAGAATTTGATAGATGAGAAAAGTAAGAAAATAAAAACTGAGGGTGAAGTAGTACTCTCTGTTCATCAATGTGTGATTGTTTGTGTGTTGCAGCATGCAAAATACTTAGTTGAGAGATTTTGGTTTGTTTGTGGGAAACAAGGATAGTAAATCAAATTTCACAAGTTTACTCAAATAAATAATGTACTAATACAAAGGAGAGTGGGCCTGGCCTCTCTCTCTTTTTGTAGATTTTCTAAAAAAGAGAGCACCTTTTGGAAGGGGAGAGGAAGAAGAGGCTTTGATCTTGAAATGAAAGCTTTAATTTGTGTGACAAATGAGCCACATTGGCTCAATATATATAGTGCAAAAAAGAAAGGAAAATCTTCTATTCTTACGTATTGAAAGAAAGAGACAGAAAATTGATAGAGAGAGAGTCTGCCACAGTAATCATGCATGGGTGTTAATGTTAAGGTAGTCGACACCATCTTCCAATTCTTCCATGATTATGATGATTACCTCTCTTTAAGCCTTTAGGGGGGATGATGGTTTGTTACGTAGGGGTATTCTCGGTAGTACATATTTCATAATGAGGGTATTCTCGGTATTTGAATGCGGCCGAAAATAATGGTGAAGATTTTGTAATGATGGAATGCATTGGTCCGAACCGACGTAGCCCATCATCACGGCCCACACCCACACCGCACCATTCCAATCGATTCTTTTCATTAATTTTCTGCTATCATTAAATGGTTCACTCATTGCTTATAGAAATAATTAATGCTATAATTTTATAAATCTGCTCTGTCGCCTACATTTATGAGATAAATTATAAATTAAACATTTATTGTTTAGGAGGGAAGGAATTTGCAATGTCGTTTGAATTTAGGAGACATCATTGAACACACAACTCGATGGTTTAGTATGCTCGGTTGGCTCGATGTGAGTATCTTTTATTTTACTTTTCTAGATAATTAGTTTCATATTTCAATAATTATTTTGATAAAATCAATAATTATATATATAAATAAAACTAAATTAACAGTATATACTATATATATACTCTCAATGTCAGTCATTTGCTATTTTGGATTGTTCACGATTTAGGAATTATTTACTACTTTTTTCACTTTTGGTATGCGGTCTCCACATACTACTAACTTTTCAAACTCACAATCAATTATAAAACTAATATTAAAAATGAGTTTCACGTTTCATTTACATTCTCCATTTACTTTTACTCATAAAGTCAATCAATTTCTTAAAGCTCGTATCGAGTTAAAGTGATTCTTTAAATAGTGGACGGATGGAGTATATAGTACATTTTTATTGATATACATATAAGACAATAGCATAATAATTGATAAAATAAATTGGAAAATACAAGTTATAAGAAATATTCTGATTTTAAAATATATTTTAAAATATGTTTTTTTTAATTCAATTTTGCAAATTTAACAATATATTTGATACTGTATAATATAGTACTCCTACAATATAGATAATAATTGGTAAATAAGTAAATTGGAAAATTCAAGTCACTATAAGAAATATTCTGATTCTAAAACCTGATTTAAAATTTAATTTTTTTATATTTTAATTTTAAAAATACAGAGTTATATTTTTTGATATGTTAGTATTATATTTATACTAATAGTACTCGTGATTGAGCTTGTGTTTGTTATAGAATAATATCTAATATACCATTTATATTTATACATTTTAATAGTATCAAACTCTTTGTCTGATGTACTAGCCTGAAATCCGGAAGTTTAGGAATATAGTTGTCAATTTCAACTCAATTAACCCGATTGATATT
Organism: Salvia splendens; assembly: GCF_004379255.2. NCBI lineage: Eukaryota > Viridiplantae > Streptophyta > Magnoliopsida > Lamiales > Lamiaceae > Salvia > Salvia splendens. Next base: position 33,801,955 of record NC_056032.1, read on the forward strand.
CTTATCTAAAATAAAGCCTTTAAAATTCTTATATTTAGCGATAAATATATACGTATACGTATAAGGATGTCAGGGCAGCCCACAATCCATGGGCTAACTCGAAAGGCCCGTTAAATTTAAAGGGTTAGAGTTGAAAATTTTCCATTCGGTTAGCCCGCAATCCGAGTGGTCTAGACTCAAACTCAATGGGTTCAACCTAAGTACAATTATTTTCTACTATTTCTTCATGTTTGACGCATAATTTGACACTTCATTAATTATTTTTATAATATAAATAACTATAAAAAAACCTTCAATTTTATATTTAATATACATTTAATGTTAGATATTTATTAATATAATAATAATGACCAATTGCCAAATTAAAATTTTCTATTAGTTATAAGAACTATTTTATTTTTAAAATATGCTCTAAAATTTCTAAAAATATGTTTAATTTTTATTTATGTATACAAAATTGAAATTACGATTTAGTTATGTTTGAGTGTAAATATATATCTCAAAGTTATCATAATTAAATATTTTTAATCCTATAAATATGATTAATTTTCATTATTAAGTTATTGGATCGACCATATGTTAGTTTTATCAGTAGTAGCTCTATTAGCCCGCTAGGCTAGCCCGAAACTCGAACATTTAGGGTTGAATATTGTACAACTCGATAAAATTACAACCCGATTAGCCCCACACACAGTCTCTTCTACATTATTCTCTCTCTTACTTAATATTCTATCCCCTTTAGCTATTACTATAATTTATTTAAAAACATGTCAAAAAATGAAACTTCTTGGTTAGGCTGGGACAGAGGGAGTATCTTTTTATTAACTCATAAAATAACACTATATAAAATTTCGTGCCAAAAATCACATGTTTCATTTATTAGGATGGAGGAAGTATTATGTAACACTGAATGAATCATATTGAGATAAGGTCATCCACGACCCTCTCTCTTATCGATCCATCTCATTCTTTCGGATTCATACCACTTTTTTTTACTTTATTTTTTATTAAAAGACAATATCTTCGAAACTTCTATCTCTTAAACATCTCTTTCCTAAATTCTATTATTTAAATTCTTCAATTCAAAAATGCAATTAATAGAAAAACAAAGTCCGATGACTGATGGAATGCAAGTCAAGCAAGACCAAGAAATGACCTTATCGAATATCAACACTTCCCATTTTCTTTTCTAATCATAGCTAAATTTAATGATTTGACATAATAACAATCTTTGTAAATGATGAAATTACATGGTGGTGCAGTGAACCTACACGTGACGTGAGCTTCCAAATTTCCAATTGACTAAGGCCATCCGCAATGGGGCGGACGATGGCGCGCATCGTCCGCGCCCGCCCCATTGCGGGTGCGTGACATAGGCAGCGGACGATCTTCGCGCCCTATACTAAGGGCGCGGACGATGTCCATCGTCCGCGCTATCGTCCGCCCTATTGCGGCCTACGCGGACGATGGCCGCGGACGATGGGCCATCGTCCGCGCCATCGTCCGGCCCACTGTGGGCTACGCGGACGATCGACGCGGACGATGGCACGCGGTTTCGTTTTTTTATAAATAGAGTTCATTTGTAATTTCATTTCACGATTTCACTTTCGAAACTTATCACATTTACATAATTACTACGAAATGGATTCAAATCCCAATAGTCCTATGTTTAGCGGAGAGGCGCGTTGGCCGGGTACAGAACCCGGCGAATATCGTTCGTTCGACGCCGACACCCAGTACGATCCCGATTTCAGTACGGAATCGTACGGGTTGTCTGACATGGAGCCGTCTCCAAACCGACCAAGCGCTCCCTCCCGCCGTGACGCCGCAACGGCCGATCCCGAACTCGCCGCGACCGCTTCTGCCTTAGCCAAAAAGAAGCGGAACCGGCAGCGGGCGCAGAAGTTGCCGCCTCCCGGAAATTGCGATGAGTACGCCCCCGGCCGTACGAACTACACCGACGACGAAACCCTTATTTTGGCCCGGTGTTGAGTAGATATATCGGAAGACCCGATTTTCGCGAACAACTAGAGGCAGGGCGCGTACTGGGAGAGCTTCGCCAGCCTCTACAATGAGGCCAAGCCGCCGACCGCGTACAAGCGCAAACGTGAGCAACTCCGCAAGCACTGGGATCAAGTGAAGAAGCAAGTGAACTTGTACGCGACGGAGTTCGAGAAGTTCACGCTGGCATAGGGGAGCGGCGAGAGCTTGAGTGACGTGCTCGCTAAAGCGCTGTTGTCGTACCGGTCGATGTACGGCGACTTCAAGTACGAGGCCATCTGGGCGCTCTTGAGGGACAAGCAGAAGTTCCAAAGTGGAATTTTGCACACTGGTTCGCCGAAGAGGACGAAGACCACCGAAGCTGGTGATTACATGAGCAGCGGCAGCGGTAATCACCCGCTTGACCTCAACCGGACGTACGTGGATGAAGGGAGTTCCGGCACACCGGTGTCCTCCCGGCGTCCGCCCGGCGTCAAGGCTGCGAAGGCTAAGGGGAAGGCGGCCGCGACCTCATCCTCGACCGCTGCAAACCCACCTTCGTTCCCGGAAACGCTCCCGACCCAGACGGCCACCGCGTTTAAGTCGTTGGCAATAGCGTCGATGGCGAGGACGTTATTGCAGACGCACAAGGCCCTCAAGAAGTGTACCGACCCCGACGAAGCCGAATATCTCTGGGCATTAATCGATGAGCTGCGTCGGAAGTTGGGAATTGCACCGACTTAGTTGTTTTTTTTTGTAAGTTGAATGGTGTAACTTTTTTTTATTAATGCGTCGCCATTTGTTATTTAGACGTTTTTTATTTACTCGTTACTTGTTATTTGTAAACATTTAAATTAATTAAACAAAACAATAAAATAATGATGTGGCGTGCCTTAGGGATGTGGAGGTAGGAGGATAAAACTGATGACGTGGCGGGCCATAGTGCTGATGCCCTAAGGAGTAAAGGCCGATGTCATTGGGATTAAATGAGTAGTAAAATATTTAAATAAAATGCTTCTATCATTGTTCTATTTTGATCTTGTGAACATCTGACAAATCCTCTATTGTTCATGCTCATCATAGGCGTACGGCTGGCCAAATATGGGTTGGGAAATGTTTCTCGATATACTATTAATTTTATGTTGTGTTTTTTAAATTGAAAATATATATGGGTCAAATTTAAAGGATAATTTTGGCCATGTCATATTATAAGGCCATCCACTACGCTGTCTCTATAACGTCCCTTAAACCGTCTCTTAACTACTATTTGACCACTATTTGAGGGCCCCACTGTCCTTTTTTCCTCCATCCCTTAACTAATGGACGGAACCTGCAACGCTTCGTCCCTTATTCCGTCCCTTAATTACTATTCATTCCATTTCACTTTTTATTTTTTTCTCAACTCAATTCAATTAAAACAAACACACTTTATTAAAAAACATACAACATAAAAAAACACACAACATAATTTAAAATACAAATTTAAAGAAAAATAAAAAAACTACTCCGCCGGCTAATCATCCTCCGGAGGCGGTCGAGGTTGAGGGGGAGTCGGAAGGCCAAGTTGTGTTGCCATATGCACAATTCTGTTCCACCAGGCCGTGAATTGGGCGTACGAGAAGCGGGAAGTGTCCGCCATTGTGGCGGTCATGTATGCCACCATAAGTGTGTCCGAGCCTCCCCGCGAGCCCGATCCCGAGGCCGGCTGGCTTGATTTGCCTCGGCCCTTCCTTGCTCTAGCCGCTTTCGCCGCCTTCGTCCCTTGCGGCCGACGGCGCCCACTCGCGGATCCTCCAGCATCGCCGACCGTACCCGCAAACTCCTGGGATTCAGCCTCAGGTTGGCTGATGCCCTCAGCGGTGTCACCACCAGACGAGTATTGGCCACTCGCCGTATGCTTCGTGCGCTTCGAGGTTGAGCCCGAGCTGGAGCGGAAACCGCCTGCCCACCGTTCCTCGTCCTTGACCTGCTGCCAAACATCAACAAATCTGAATTGATGACGTTCGTCCTGGTAGTAGGCGCGCAAAGCGGACGTCAAAATGTCGGTTGTCGTGGCACCGCTATGGTAGCGCGCCTCTTCGGCCGAGTAGATGCCGCAAAATTTTTTGACCTATCGGTCGACTCGGTCAAAGTGAGAGCGGAGCATTTTAAATTTACGCTTGCGGGAGCCTTTCGGCTTTATCTGGTGGTAGACCTCGCAGACCTTTTCCCATAAACACTTCCGGGATTGTTGATTCCCGACGATGGGATCGTACGAGACGGTGATCCAGGCGTTGTACACCGCCAGCGTTTCGAGGTTGTTGTACAGATGTCGGCCTAGATCCTCTTCATCTTCTTCCTCTTCCTCCTCGTCCTCGCCCGCCTGGGGTTGTACACCGCCTCGGCCACATCCACCGCCTCGGCCTACTCTCGGCGTGGGATCAACGGGAAAATCCTCCCGGATCTGGGATAATCCCTGCGAATACCGCGGGGCGGAGGGACGGACATATGCATCAAGGTCAAAATTGGGTGGTTGGTACCCCCCGGCGTCGCTGAACCCTGGGTCCCCGGCGTTGACGAAACGGAACCGCCCAATGTGTTGATCATGGTCTCCCAATCGCCAAACGCGTTGAGATCCCACCCGCCGGAGCCGGAACCGCCGTAGTTGCCGTCGCCGTCGCCGGACATCTTGAGTTGTTATATGAAAATTTGAGAGAAAATTTAGAGGATAGGAAGAATAGATGTGTAGTTGTGTGTGAAATGAGGATGAGTTTAGGAGTATTTATAAAGTAAAAAAATAATTAAAAAAAAAAATTAAAAAAAAAAACAAAAAATGGTATTTTTACCGTAAGAAAATTTTTTTCTTTTATTTTTTTCTTTTATTTTTTTTAAAGTCGAATTTTTTTAAAAAAAAATATTTATTGCGTCAGCACGTGACGATACCCACTCGCGGGCCGGCGAGTGGTCGACGCGCACGACGCCGGGTCGCGCCACGTCGCCTAGGCGCGTGGCGAGACAGCCCGTCTCTTGGCTCGACTGGACGCGACGCGGGACGAGACGCGGGACGGCGATCTGCAACGCGTCGCGCCGGGGTCCCGTCTCTCCGAGACGCGACGCGAGACGCCGACGAGACCCGTAGTGGATGGTCTAATTGCACATATATCATGATCAAATATAAAATACTTAATGACTCCACTCCGTCCCAAACCCAAAGTAGAGTACTACTTTATCATTTTCTTTCTGATTCGTCTTATAAAATATACTCCCTCCGTCTCAAATTAGAAATTACTAGTAATATGTTAAACATTAAAGTGGAGAGAGTAGGGTAAAAAAGATAATAAAGTCAGAGAGATAGATAAAGTTTTTGTTTAAAAAAATGACTCAACTACCTTAAGACAAAAAAAAATGAATACGACTCAACTACCTTGGGATAGAGAGAGTACTTCCTCACTCCTAATTAAATTGAGTCATATATCTTTTTGTGATATTCTAACTAAGTGAGTCATTTTTTTTACAAAACATAAAATATCTAATCACTTTTACTTTAGTTTATCACCCACTTTATTCTTTCTTTATGTTTCCTACTTTATTCACCTCCCCTACCTTTTAACATAATTTCTTAATCTTTCTATTCAAAAATTTTATCTCAACTTAATTGGAACGAAGGAAATATCACATTTTCCTTTTAAAAAAATTCTGTCATATTAATATATAAAAATATATTTTCTCCAGAGAACTAAATTCGGAGTAACATTTTATGAAAAACCTAAATAACTACGTATATATATGACTATTAGTTGCTACAGGAGAGTATTATACTACTTCATTGTGAACACTTATTTAATGACTAGTAAGTTATAACTGTGAGATCTGATTACAATAAACTTTTTGTATGGCTGTTTTACCTTTCCGGCAACAGTATGAACGCCTTAATTAGGACAAATTATGTGGTTTGGGCAAATTAGAGCATGAATAACCCCGTCCCAAGTTCCGGCCCCAAGTCCCCTCCACGTCATCATTCCTCTACAGTTGCGGCCCGGCCCCAAAAGCCTCTAACCCTGCAGGCCGCAACTCGGGCCGCAACTAATAAATGACACTATTCACAACTTCAACATATTTAATTCGTAAACGCAATTCGTTGAACAATTAAAACCGGGAAAATGCATTGTTCATTAGAAATTAACATTACATTACTAGACGAAGCAAATTTAAAATACAAGAAACCCGGGCCACGACTACTACTTCTTCATTTGGGCGCGAAGGTAGGCGATCATCTCACGGTGCAACTCGAGCTCCTCGTCCGACATCTTCGATGTATCCCTCGATGTCAACTCCGTCAGCTGGCTCATCCGCCATGTAATATTCATCTCCGCCAAAGTGTCGGACATCTTATCCAGAGACGTATTGGTCGGCGCCATAGCAGAGTTGCTCGCAGTTGCCTTCCCCTTTGCTTTCCTCTTGGTTGCCTTTGTTTCTATCGGGCGGCTCTGAATGCTAGAAGAGGAGACGAAGACGTCGTCGTCCGTCACGTTGAGGTCGATTGTCGGACCTCCTTCTGTCGAAGAGTAGTTTCCTGAGGCGGAAACTTTGGTTCTCTTCGCCGCCCCAGTTGCCGCCGGCTCGGCACCGCTGGTGAACTTCGGGCTCTTCTTGACAAGCTTCCAAACCTCGTACTACTTGAAGGCCTTCTTCCCGTCAGTGAAGAACGCATCCTTCGCCTTCTCGACGAGGTCCGCCTCGCTGTGCCCGCTCGGCCACATCCGAACTACGTTGGCCCACTTTCCGTTCCACTTGCTCATATCCGCCTGGACTCGGCCCCAATGCTTGCGCAGCTTCACATAGCTACGCTCGATTTACCCTTTAGGACGGCCAGCGTTATACTTCTGAGCAATCCGCTCCCAGAAAGCCTTACCAGTCTGCTGGTTGCCGATGATAGGATCCTCGGCCACGTCGATGTAGTTCCTCGCAAGCCACATTGTCTCATGCGGAGTGTACTTCTTCCGCCCATCCTCCTCGCCGACTTTCTCCTTGCCCCGCTCTTGAGCGGGCTCCATCTCACTGAATTCGAACTCTTCCGTGTTAACCAGCGAGGTTATGTCGACATTGCTACCGACTCCCGGACTAGGCGTCGGCTGCGATGGTTGCGACCCCGGTATGTACCAATTGTTCGAGTTAACGAACTCTTCCATCTCACGTTCATCGTTGTTGAACCAATCCATTGATGCCGATTCAAAGTGTATAATATAGATTGAAATGGAATGCACGTAAGATTGATGCACAAATGGAATGCTCGTATTTATAGACACAAAATCAAAAAAATAATAAAAAAAATATATTGGCGTTGCGGCCCGGCCCGAGACCCGTGTAACGCTGGGCCGGGACTTGCCCGTGCGGCACGGCGAGCGATTAACGCCGTCCCAGGCCGGGCCGCAGGACGGGCTCCAGGCCGGGAATGCGGCCCCGGGACCGGCCTGAGCAGCGGCTTGCCTCCGTCTAACGCGCGGGACGGGCCGGGAGTCGTGAATTGCGGCCCGGCCAGCCGCGTTATTTATGCTCTTAGGGCACTGCCAACCATCCCCACCAACCTTAATTTTCAGTTCATCCATTTTGTAGAGGGTCCTTTTTTTAAGATCTTGCTTCTTCTTTTTTACCTTTTTTTTTCGATTACCCCCCTTCAATTTCAGTCTCTGAAGAAAAGGGCTACACTTTTTTGGACTAAAATAAAAATGTTAGGTGATTGGGCAAAGCAAAATACATGTACTATATATGTGATATTTACTTGGTTGGATGAAATAATAAATTACTCCATATGGTAAGCAATATTAGAAGGGGACCAATCCTTGAACGTTGAATGTGGAAATTAATTTTGATAGGACCACAAACTATGGCTCTTCATAATATATAGCGAAATCCATATTCTATTCCATCATTGTATAAATGGACTTTTCTTCATTGGCACTTTATCTACTTCTTCCTCTTCAACTTTATCAAATAATCTCAACACTTCTTTTGCATGTAATATTTCAGGTTTACTTCGATTTTTACTACCGTTTTTATTTCTTACTACTAGTATTTTTGTAAATTTGGCAATTCACTTTATACTATTCCACTCTTTTGATTATTCTTATTTTTATAAATCACAGACACATCAGAATTTGTATCGACGACTGAGATGCAACTTCAATAAAGGTTCGGGCTGAGAAATACAGCCCAAAATCGTATTTGTGGCTGATTGGAATTATTAAAAGTGCCCAGCCATGTGTAACATGATTAAATCACCTTTAACTTAGTTATGGAATTTAATGTACTAAAAACATAAAATTCAATTAATAGCTTTTTACTTATCGCCTACTTATTGCAATCCCTTAATTAATATTAAAATATTACTAATGAACTTACAAATTTATCCCTAAAGCACCCACGAGAAATGAAGAAAAATAGGAGTCCGCATTAACAAGACTCCAACGGTAGAACTTAAGCTTGAGATTTAGATTTAAACAAAGATAACCAGTAACTGATGCGAATTTTTATAGCATTAAAAAAAACTGCAAGTGTACAAATTTTACTAGTATAGCTAAAGGCAAGAGCAAATACTGAATCACGAAGACTAATAATTAGACTAAGTACTATAATCAGATGTTATATACTAGAGTGATCATTAATTAAGATATCATAAAATGACCTTAGCATTACTAGAGCGATCTCCTATGTATTCTAATCTCCTTTAGAATAAGAGTGAACTACAAAAATGATCACTGGACTATGGATTTATCTCGTCCATAGTTTCTGGACTTTAAAAATATCATCAGTAGTTCATGGACTAAGAGTTTATTTCGAAATTGGTCATTTTGACTATTTTTTTTAATCTGAAAATGCCCTTTTGAGCATTTGGGCAATTTCGTCTTTTCATATTTTAACAGTTTTAATATGATATTATTTCAATGATGTACTAAATCTGATATTATTTCAAAATTATCTTCTTCTTCCCTTTGTCATCCTTCACTTTGTTTTTTTTAATTTCAATATTAGATTTAACTTTATAAAATTGAATTTAAAATTTAGATTTTTAAATATTAATAAATTATTTTAATTAAAATTATTAATTTATGTATTCTTTCTCGTCTCATAGCTATATATATAGAAATAAAACTATGCAACCAACTCACACAAAATTCTTTTATAATAATTACATAAATTAATAATTTTAATTAAAAATAATTTATTGGTATATAAAAATCCAAATTTTAAATTTAATTTTATAAAATTAAATCTAATACTGAAATAAAAAAACAAAGTGAAGGATGATGGCAAAGGGAAGAAGAAGATAATTTTGAAATAATATCAGATTTAGTACATCATTAAAATAATATCATATTGAAACAGTTAAAATGTGAAAATACGAAATTGGCCAAATGCTCAAAAGGGCATTTTCGGATTAAAAAATAGCCAAAAGGACCAATTTCAAAATAAACCCTTAGTCCAGGGACTACTAGCGATATTTTTAAAGTTCATGGACTATGAACGAAATAAATCCATAGTTTATGGACCATTTTTGTAGTTCACTCTTAGAATAATTTCGATAGTAGATTTATACATAAGAGTGTATTTCAACATCTTTTATAGGAACGTACACACCCGTCAGAAATAGTTTCAACCTTTCAATTACTTTACAATGTTATTACATTCTGCTTTTAGTGTATTATGTCACTTTCGATTCCACTACACATCAAAATATCATCTAATAATTTCTCAAAATTTCAAAATATTATAATGCAAAATAGATAAAGTAAATCTAAGTCTATTGGTAGTAAAAATAATTAAGCAAATATAGAGTCAGCTACTTCTGTCCGATGCATTCTATTGTTCAGTTATCCATACATGATAGCATATACAATAATTAATAACATAACATGAAAAATAAGAAAGATAGAACTAGTCGGTTGAATCTTAAAGTCTTGAATGGTCTCTTCCCTTGAAGATGGAGCCATTTCAATTTTTTATTGACAAATTTTGCTCGTGTTAAAGTATCCTACTTAGACAGTTTTTTGCTCATAATTAGGAGCCAATTCAATCATCCATTAACAGTTTTTGCTCGGATTCTATTTTTGTGTATTTTCATATTCCACCCCTTTTAAAATTATTAATACTCCAAAACTCAACAAACACGTTAATATGTAAAATTATTAAGAATGAACTCAAATACTTATATAAAACATCGAAATCAATAAAAAAAAGATGAAAATATCCCTCAAATATCATGTAAATACTGAGTTAATCAATGTATTACTATCCATTTAAAAAAAACTCAGTATCAACAGAATAACAAAAAGTAATAATTTTGTTCATTTGGAGAAACTTGTAATAGTTCGCCCTAATCCATCATTTGCTCTAAAGCATATGAGTTCTCAGACTTTTGTATCATAATCAATTTTTTTTGATAAATTATCATAATCATGTAATTTATTAGTACAATCATAACTAGATCAAGTAAAATCCTTTCTATATGTACGAAGTAATTAATACTCCTTCCGTCCCCAAAGAATATGCACTTTGGGATCGACACGAGTTTTAATACAAAATTGGTAAAGTAAGAGAGAGATAGGGAGAAAAAATAAACAAAGTAGTGTTAGTGGAGAAAGAGTCACACCTCATTAGAGAGAAAAGAGTTCCAAAATTAGAAAGTGCATGTTATTGTGGGACGAACTAAAAAGAAAATGATGCATATTCCTGTGGGACGAAGAGAGTAGTACTGGCAAATTAAGTACAATACCAATTAAAAATGTTCTATTTTCTTAGTATTAAATTAATGGGAGATCGATATAGTGTTTAGACGAGATTGAAGAACTTGATTATATATAAGTATATTACAGAACCGGAGAAGTTTCAAGCAATGCATATTTAGTCTCAGGATATTCCATCTAACATAGTTTTACACTCAGTTCAGAAAGTCGTTATGAATTTGTAATTAGAGTATAAACTAGAAATTTGATGGAAAGCCAATCACATGGACGGAATTATTTTAGATTGGCCAAACGAATGAAACATGCCAGTTAATGGCCGGTCGACCAAACCGTGAAGCTACTCCCGAATTTAATTAATTTTTTTTGAAAGAATTGGAGGTTGTCACGACCATGTCCGACTTGGCTTGAAATATCATAGTATATATATATATATATATATATATATATATATAGATTGTCAATCTGGTTTATTTTACATATGTGTTTTGATGTGTTCTAATCTGATTATATGGTACATTCCTTGAATATGCGACGTTGCTTCCTCTTCTCAAATTTTAGTGACAACCAATATATATATGCATCGCTTGACTTGTGCATTATTTAAGTTATAGGTTTTAATCAACTTTTATTCCAAGAATTATATATGGATAATGATGTCGACGCTACTTATATTTAGTGAGGTTAATTGCCAATTAGAGATAACTTTTAAGTTGTAGCTATGATTAAGTAATTAATTAACTGGAACTAGCTATGATTGAGTAATTAATTATGTTTTTTTTCATCAATGTATCATCAGCAGCTCATACCAAATTTGGAAAGAACATGCAATACTTTCTAACCTTTTGTTCTCTTAGAGCATCCACCGTGGATGCCCGATCTCACGCCCGATATCGGGCTCGGGCGTCGTCGGGCATCCACTGCAAGAGCCTGTGCCCGAGCCGCGCGACCGAAAGATCGGTCGTCCCAATCTCGCGCCCGATCAGGCATCCATTGCAGCCCCGCGCCCGATCAGGCATCCATTGCAGCCCCGCGCCCGAGCCCGATCTGTTCATTTTTTATGTTTTTAATTTTTTATTAATTCTTTAAACCCTGATTAAACCACTATAAATACCAAATTCTCATTCACTTTTCACACACCAATACTCTCTACTCTACTCAATTTATCTTCTATTTTTTAATTTATTAATTTAGTTTAATGTAGTTTTTTTAGCTAAGTATGATGTAGTTTTTTTAATTAAGTAATGTAGTTTTTTTTGCATTTGTGGTGTTTAATATAATATATTTTGGTATTTTAGTAATTAAAAACAAAATTAAAAAACAATAATATTAAAATTGAAATGAAAAATGGATAATAGATAGGGCACCACTAGGGTTCCCACGCAGAAAGAAGGGACATGCTGGCAACCAATATGGCTCTCACTAGGGCATCCATTGTGGATGCTCTTAAGCATAAATTCGCACGTTAATATTATTATTCCAATTCATTCAATTTCTTTTCCTTTGTTATGCCCCCCTTTTTTTTCCTGAATAATTCCGTTGCCGGGAATCGAACCCCTCTTCTGTCGGTGCAGTTTTTATTATAGTACAGTTTTGACATCTCAAAGAAAAATGAAGCGTATCTAATTGGAAGAATAATTAAGAGGCCTGCTTATTTATTTATTTAATTAATATTATTATCATTATTATTATAATCAACAATTTTTTGATGATATAAGATAATACTACAACTGTTAAATCGGATTATTAATACAGAGCATCTCAAAATATATTTGTAGAATTCGGAATAAAAATATGTTGATTGAGTCAAAACTATTTGACAGGGACAAAATGCAAAATACATGTTTTTTATGTGATTATTGTTGTAAGCATGTATATCGATAAATTGTCCAACTTTGGTTTCTTTACGCAATCTTCTTACTCCTCGTACTCTTCATTTATATATTTATTGTTCAAATTCTTGTAACTTATAAATCCAATCACAAGTATACTAACCCTAGCTATATCAAATTAAATCATAATTTTAGACTGAGAATGATGTTGCTCCTCTTCTTCTTGCTTTTGGCAGCACCGGCTTCACCGGAATACACCCGTCCGCTCGTTTCCCGGCCACACAAAGGCCCGGAATCTGCCCCCCAATAGGTTGATTTGTAGTAATTTATTTTTTTTCTACGTTCATTATACTAGTAAATACATGTAATTTAATTTCCTTTTTTTTTCCTTTAAAAAATCAGGTACACATTTCATTGGCAGGGAAAGATTACATGAGGGTTTCGTGGATCACGGAAGAAAAATCAAAATCCGTGGTAGAATACGGGAAAATGCCCGGAAAATACAGCGCGGCCGCCTCGGGGAGGAAAGTACGTTGTATCACTACTTCTTTTACACCTCCGGAGAAATTCACCACGTCAAGATTGGTCCCTTGGAGCCCAGCACCACCAATTACTACAGATGCGGCGGCGGGGGGCCGGAGTTCAGCTTCCGAACGTCGCCGTCGGCGTTTCCAGTCGAATTTGCTGTTGCCGGTAAGCCTCATTGAGTTTGTTGCGTGACGACATGGATTCATTTCATTGAGAGTTAGTTTCAACGAAAAACTTGCAAGCAAAGCCTTCCACTACCTTTATTCTTCATGTTTTGCAACTAATTTCTTTTATTTTTCTTTTACTACCTTCAAAGACCAATTTGTGGCATATGAGATCCTTTATTAAACATTGTTGATATCTCGCTCTTCTTATATAATTTCATTACTCTCATCCCTGAACATTTGTCACTTATTTTTATTTCTGTCAGTCCCCAATAATTTGTCACTTGTATTTTTGATAATGGACCTCACATTCCTATAACTCATTTCCTACTCACATTTAATTATAAAATTAATATATAAAAGTATGACTCATATTTCATTAATTTTTTTCAACCCACTTTTTATTACATTTTTTAAAACCGGTGCCGCGTCAAATGATTACAAATTATTAGAAACGGAAGGAGTATATTTTTTCAACCCACTTTTTATTACATTTTTAGTATATTAGATTTAATTTTGCAATTATTAATCACGATTCATTTCCCGATTTGGATCCATACTTGTGATAATATATACTCATCCATGATTCCATCCAAAATACAGTTTTATCTCTATCCACTAAAATTAGTCTTATAATACATAGTAAAACTGGAAAGCTATTTGCAATTTAATACCCTTTTTTTAATCTTTTCTCTTCTTCTTTAACCACAATTTTATTTATCTTTTCAATTTAACACATTTTATCTTTTTCTCTCCCATACTTTATTAGTTTCGTATTAAAACTCGTGTCGTCCACCAATAAGACTATTTTTTGCGAACAGGAGAGTATGTACCAAATTTTGGTTATGATTTTTTTACTCATGCATGTAAAATAGAGTATCTTTTTGTTTTAAATTATCTGGTAGATTATTAAATTTCTAGGCACATGAAGCTGTGTAAATAGTACTACTAGTAGTAGAATTAATATTTGGAAGATGCAGGTGACCTTGGGCAAACAGAATGGACGGAATCAACCTTAGAGCATCCACAACCGTGCTCTTGCCAGCGGCACGGTTGTGGGCCCGGACGGTACTATTCATGCCTGCTCTCTGGCAAGAGCACAACACCCACAACTGTGCTCTTCCGCAAGGACGAGCACAATTAATTTAATATTCAATTAAACATAAACATTTCCATAATACTAAAATTCATTAAAAAAACATAAATAATATTACAAATGACAAATAAAATAAAAAACAACATAATTAAAATCCTAAAAATTAAAAATTACATAATTAAAATACTAAAAATTAAAAAACCACTACTCGTTGCCGAATTTCGCCCACATGTGTTTGATTAGGTCTTCTTGTAGCTGAATGTGGGTTCGGGTATCGCGCATTGTATGCCTTGTCTCGATCCTCTGGCCAACCGTCGTATGCTCACCTCGGCGTGGGGGAGACCTCGCTGTTGAGCTTCCGGCTTCATCCTCGTCGTAGAAGCTAGCCGCCCTTGGCCCTTCGTCGGATATAATCATGTTGTGTAAGATAATACACGTGAACATGATGTCGGCGATATTATTCACGTACCATAGCCGAGCCGGGGCCTTCACAATGTTAAATCGGGCTTGAAGGACCCCCGAAGGCTCTTTCAACGTCTTTCCGCGCGGACTCTTGACGCTGCGCAAAAAGAACCCGCCTCGGGTCGTGCGGGTTGTGGAGCGTCTTCACGAACGTCGACCACCTTGGGTAGATACCATCGGCGAGATAGTAACCCATGTGGTATGTATTTCCGTTGATGGTGAAGTCGATCGCCGGTGCTACACCATTCATCACATCATTGAAGAGTGGTGAAGAATAGAGCACGTTCAAGTCGTTGTTGGCTCCGACAACGCCGAAATATGCATGCCAAATCCATAGGCGGTAGTCGGCTACCGCCTCAAGGATAAGTGTTGGGCCGCCGCCTTTGTGACCGCTTAAGTGTTGCCCCCTCCAAGCATTCGGGCAATTCTTCCACCTCCAATGCATGCAGTCAATGCTGCCAAGCATTCCGGGGAAGCCATGGACTGATTCGTGAAGACGCAGCAACCGTTGGCAATCATCGGTGCTGGGTGCCCGAAGGAATTCATCCCCGAAAGCTGAACGAACGCCCTCGCAAAAATTCTTTAGACAAAGGATTCCAGTGGACTCACCGATATGCAAATACTCGTCGAAGATGTCGGCCGTTTACCCAGTAGCGAGTTGTCGGATGGCACACGTACACTTCTGCAACGGCGTGATACTTTGCCGGCCGGCTGCATCTTGACCTGTTTGGAAGAATTCAACACGTGCGGACAATGTGTTGACAATTCGCATGAACAAGCGCTTTGACATGCGAAAACGGCGCATGAAGTAATCTGCCGGAAACCGCGGCTGGTCGGCAAAGTAGTCGGCAATGAGCCTTTCGTGGGCTCCCTCCCGGTCACGATGGATGTAGCGCCGATTTGATCTGGTTCGTTGAGGAGGAGGAGCGGGGGGTATTCGCCGCGACATATGCTTCGTAAGCGGCACGATGTTGTTCGTAGTATTCTTGTTCTTCGCGTTCCGCTTCCGCCATAATATGGGTGAAATCCATTTGAGGTTTTGAATGAGGGATGAATGTGTTGATAGTTTGTATGAGAATTTTAAGAATGAGAGATGAATGGGAGATGAATTGATGTGATAAATGGATGATGAATGTGTGTATTTATAGATGATTTTGGGGGGAAAAAAATAAAAAAAAAAACTCAAAAAAATTCAGAAAAAACGGGAAAAACGGCCATATTTTTGGGATTTGGAAAATTTTTTTTAATCATTTTATATAATTTAAAAATGATTTTTAAAATAAATAAAAAAAATGCAAAGGCAACGGCTATGCCGTTGCCCAATCATAAGCCGCCACGTCGCCTGCTCGCTGGCACAACGCTGCTCGATGCATCGAGCAGCGGCGTGCCAGCGGCCCGAGTGCAGCGGCGGCGGTCCTCGTCCTCGCCGCTGGCACGGACGGCGGCCTTCCCTCCCACCACCGTTGTGGATGCTCTTAGCCCACGTGGGTAGGTCGGACTATGACGTGTTCCTCCTTCCGGGAGATCTATCCTACGCCGATATGCAGCAGCCGCTATGGGACTCGTTCGGGAGGCTGGTTGAGCCCTTAGCGAGCGCGAGGCCATGGATGGTCACCCTAGGAAACCACGAGATCGAAATGTTTCCCATCATTTACCCTCAGGGGTTCAAAGCCTACAACGCTAGATGGCTCATGCCCTATCAAGAAAGCAACTCCCAATCCAACTTATACTACTCATTCGACGTCGCAGGGGCCCACGTCCTCGTGCTTGGCTCTTACACCGACTTTGATGCTGACTCAGATCAATACTCTTGGCTTCTTGCTGACTTGGCTACCGTCGATAGGTCCAAAACCCCTTGGATTTTTGAGTTGATCCACGCGCCGTGGTACAATACTAATGCTACCCATAAAGGTGAGGGGGAAAGTATGAGAATAGCTATGGAAAATATTTTGTACGAGGCGCGGGTCTATGTCATCTTTGCTGGTCATGTTCACGCATACGAAAGATTTGTGAGTACTTTTTTTTAAAATCTTTATCTCTCGTACTTTACCAAATTCACATTGCAACATGTGTTTTTTCCTAAAGAAACTATTTTTTTATGTGCGGGGATAGTATAGTGTTGAATTGAATAATTGGTTTTGATATTCATTCTTGTAGTAAACCACAATATACACGCCCTCTTTAAATAGGCTTGAGAAAGTCATAAACATGGCAAGACTTGCTATATACACAAAATCAACAATTTCCTAATTTACGTGATCATCAAATCTTCCCTTCTTTAATTGATTTCTCTCCAACACTCCCCCTCAAGTTAAGTAACGGGATCACTCATTCTTAACTTGCCTAATACTTCATGGAAGCTTCTAGCATCTACCGCTTTTGTGAGAATATCCGCCAATTGGTCTTCAGATCTCACAAAAGGAAGTTCCACTATCTTGGCTTCTATGTTGTCCTCGATGAAATGTCGATCCACCTCGACATGTTTTGTATGGTCATGCTGGACTGGATTTTCAGATATACTAATCGCCGTCTTATTGTCACAGAACAACTTACACGACTTATGTGAATTCAAGTCCAGTTCTGTCATCAATTTCTTCAACCATAGAATCTCAGTCAATCTACTCTTGATTCCTCGAAATTCTGCTTCAGCACTTGATAATGCTACTACCTTTTATTTCTTGCTTCGCCATGTGACAAGATTTCCCCCTCACAAAGGTGAAATCCAGCAGTTGATTTCCCGTCATTTGGATTTCTCGCCCAGTCAGCATCTGTAAATTCCATGTATCTCCAAATGTCCATGATTCTCGAACAGAATTCCATGGGCCGTTCCCTTTAGGTAACGCACAATCCTCAGTGCTGCTTCCCAGTGAGCTACTTAAGGTGCATGCATGAACTGACTAACTACTCCAACTGCATAAGTTATGTCAAGTCTTGTGTGTGATAAGTATATCAGCTTCCCGACCAGACGCTGATATCTGGTACGGTGAGTAGCTTCAGCTCCTTCTACTATTCGCGGACCGTGATTCTGAACCATAGGGGTGTCAGCTGGCTTACAGTTAAGTAGTCTCGTTTCAACCAACAAATCAAGAACATACTTTCTCTGACTGATGAAGATTCCCTTTTTTGATCTCAACACTTCTATACCCAGAAAGTACTTTAGCACTCCCAAATCCTTCATTTCGAATTATGCAAATAAGTTTTTCTTTAGTTGATCCATCTCCTCTTCATACAAGGCTGCTCAAATGCCCTAGCCATCTCAGTTAGATTGGCTTTAGCCAAGTTCGCCATAGAGTACCTGCTCTTGCTAATCCTCTCATGACTGTATCTTTTAGCCGGGATTCCACGAGTACTCCTTGAAGGGAGTATATAGCGGCCAGTATCACCATCAATTGCTGCATTCTCATTCTCATCTATACCAGTCTCGTCAGAGAGAATAATTGTATTATTTGAGCTAGTTTCAGAAATTACCTCAGATATCACTGGAGGAGGACTAGATCGAGGCGTAGATGGTTGAGGAGGCTCTACAGCAGACGTGACCTGCTCGGCAGTGATACTAGCTTGCTCTGTTGGATCCACAATCGAGTCACTTGGATGAGGGGTCGAATTATTTCACTCTCCCCCTGACCCCGATGTTGGGTGTGATAAAAAAAATTTGCTTTCTAGAACATTACAATTTATGGTTGTTATAATCTTCCTGGACTCTGGGTGGTAAAATCGATATCCCTTCTGATTTATCTCATACCCCAAAAAACACATTTTATTGCGCATGCAGAAAATTTGCTTCTGTCATGCTTAGGAACATGCACATAAACAGAGCAACCAAAAATTTTGAGCGGAAGAGTGAGAGGTGAGGGAATATCAGTAGGGAAAAAAGAGTTTGCAGAGGAGTTTTCATACCTAGTATCTTAGTAGGCAATCGATTAATTAGATAAACTGCAGTAGCAACAGCTTTGGGCCAAAGAAATTTAGGAACATTGGAGTCAAAGAAAAGGGCTCTCGTTACCTCAAGAATTATCCTATTTTTTCGCTCCGCTACCCCATTTTGTTCCGGTGTGCGAAATTGACAACGATTTCAGTCTCAACGTTGTCAATTATCCACGAGAATACGATCATATCAGCTTCCTCCCAACTTGAGTAGCCTCGCGTTCTTGGTTCCGGTGGAGGCTGCATATCGGTGATATATCGGTTTGCCCGCCTCCCTACAATTGCTACTCTCATCAACCGTTTCCACATGGAGTAATTCGTCCCATTAAGTTTAACTGCCAGAGTAACATTCTTGCTCGTCTTTAATCGTCCATCCTCAATGTTGTTTGGTTTTTGTTCCTCCTCGTTGTCTGGCATTTTTGGTGTAGGTTGCAGATTCGCCTTCTTGGCCGGGAAGGTTTCTAGGCTATGATGATATTTTTCTGAGTCTTTGCTCTGGTACCATGTTAAATTGAATAATTGGTTTTGATATTCATTCTGGTTGTAAACCACAATGTACACGCCCTCTTTAAATAGACTTCGGAAAGTCATAAATATGGCAAGACTTGCTCTATACACAAAATCAGCAATTTCCTAATTTACGTGATCATCAAATCTCCCCTTCTTTAATTGATTTCTTTCCAACATAAAGAATAAAAAAATTAATAATTGTGTTGGAATATAATTTTCAGACTAGGGTTTATAATAACAAGGCAGATCAATGTGGTCCTGTTCATATCACTATTGGCGTTGGAGGAAACAGGGGAGGACTCGCGATGACGTAAGTGACCTTCGATTTGTGTATTAAACTTTGGTTACAAATAATACTAATTGAATCATTTATTGTCTTAATGGTTATACTATAATTTAAGGTTTGACAGCCCTAGTCGTTCAATCTCAATGTATCGGGAGCCAAGCTTCGGGCATGGGCGGCTGAGGGTGTTGAACAACACCCACGCCCACTGGTCGTGGCACCGCAACAACGAGACCAACTCCGTCATCGCAGATGAGATATGGTTGGCTTGAGCTCGTACTCTCACTGCAACCACGTCGTTACTTCTCCAAATGATGAATTGTGATTATGCTCATGCCAATTACACAGTACTCCCTCCGTTCCGGCTAAGATGACACATTTCTTAGTCGGCACGAGAGGTCTGTTTCTTTTAATAAGTTATGTGTATATAGCTGTATTACATTAGTAAAATTTTGTGATATTATTCCTTTACAGTATAATACTAATATATTTTCCTAGCTAGATTTTACGAATAAATAAATTGATTTTAAATGATAGAGAGGGACACATTAAAGAGTACATTTATTGGTTTGATGGGCCCAATCAGTGATCCAATCCAGCATGGGCTACGTAAGCTATGTAACATTATTTGCGGCCATATGATATTCGTAAGCCCATTACGACAAACTATCTACCCAGTTTTTTTTGGAAGAAATAAATAATCTTGATTATCTGTAAACGTCAATTGGCAGATATAGGGATTCCGGATTCCCTTTTATACTAACTTCATAGCAAAAAGATATAACGCTTTTGTGAATGGATAGTTGTATTTGATTACTTATTAAGTTATGAGTAGAGTAGAGTTGAGCTGAATTGAAGTACAGAAAAATAAGATTAATCATGGTGATAAAATAAGAGGTATTCTACTTAGCCTTAGTTGGATTGTCATAATTGCTTGTGATTAAATGACTAATTTTATCTTTTATTCAGTTGTATTTTTACAAAAGCTCGGTTCGTAATAATGATCTTGGCTCGCATCCATAATGACAAGATTGTATTTTTTCTCATGATTAATCATCTCACCCTTCCCCAATTAAATTTAATCTTAGACAAATCATATCATTACTTATCTCATATTATATCTTACTATTATCATGTCTAACAAACCGAATGTCACCTTAAAATATACGGTGGAAGTAAGTCTTATAGCCAACCCGACTAAAATTTTGATACTATCATTTTATTATTCTCTATCCATTTCCAAACATAATCTCTTTTTGTCATTTTTGTCCATCCCACAAAATTAGTTCATTTCGATATTTTTGTAAACATTTTTTACCATGCATTATACTATAATAATTCTAAGTCTTACTGCCCACTATTTACTATAGTACTTACCAATTTGAAGTATTTATATATTTTGTTTAAATTTTTGGTTAATTTTGATTGTTTTCAAATTTATAAACAAAAATTATATTAATCTTATATTTGATGCATATTTATTTTAGAATAAACCGCATTATATGATCTACTGCTTATTAAATAACAGATTATTGATACTTTTAAATAACAGATTATTGATACTTTTTAAATAATAGGCCTGAAACTTGCATACTTCAAATTTTTAACTTCAACTACCATAACTTAATAAATAAATTCAATATTTTTTAATCGCTTTGGAAGGTTAAGTTCTAATTGTGTCCCCAACAGCCAGCAGTCTCCTCCACTAAATATTGTCGTATTTGCATTACTAAAGAATTATCATCATGACAGACAATACATTAAAATATTATTTAGCATGTGTAAGGTATGGTTGGACTTAATTATAACATAGTAATAATATAGTTAAGAAAACGCCATCTTTTTATATTAATTAGTTGAAATTTCAAAGATAAACCAGAAAGATCACTATTTAATTATTCAATAAGTGAAAAAACAAGAAAGGATACGAATAAAAACGTTCAGCCCAAAATGCAACCTGATCATGACATATATACTTATCAAACATTTATTTTGATATCGATAAGTTTTACATAAAAAAGACACTTTATTTATCTAGTATTATGACAAGGAATCATACTCCTCTTGGTTCTGAGAAGTCTATATGCAAGCTTAGAGAAAAAAAAAATCTAAAATCATTGAAGGTGTGCATGGGTATAAACACAAAATTGAATTTTGGTAATTTATTTTTCTTCATTTTTTGAATGGTTTTATTGTATATATAGCCTCCAACCATGTGTCACAAAACAAATGGGTGGATTGGGGGGAGTTATGGGTTTGCTCTTATCTTAAGCAACAACCTTCCCAACCAAATTTGGTTCATTGAATCCTCACCCATCACATTAAATAATCACATATTCCTTGCAACACAAATCATCTTCCAATCATCTTTTGCTACATCATCTGCTTTTCTTTCTTTATGCGACAACTCACTTTTTTCCTTTTACATTAGTTTTTGTATAACAATTATTGATCAGAGCAATAATCTTATAAGCCTCGATATATTTTTCTATACTTTGAACTTTTCTATATTTTTTAGCAAATTTTTGAAAATGATGTAATTGAAATGAATTTTCCCTGCGTGGTCAAAGTCTCCAACGCGTCTCCAGACTCCAATGAACTTTAATGCTATATGGAGTAATA
Source organism: Salvia splendens (assembly GCF_004379255.2). Taxonomy (NCBI): domain Eukaryota; kingdom Viridiplantae; phylum Streptophyta; class Magnoliopsida; order Lamiales; family Lamiaceae; genus Salvia; species Salvia splendens. The sequence goes on from NC_056032.1 coordinate 33,824,073, forward strand.
AATTTCAACAATAAGAAGTGATTAGCCGGATTTAGTCCACTCCTATTCATTTCAATTTAAAACAAAATATCAAATCTAGTAGGAAAATTTCTAAATTATTTTAATTTAGTTCGGATTTCCTTCAATTGAAGTCGCATGAGCTTATTTACAATAACATTAACGCTCCGAATGATCTGATTTATTGAGCTAGTGCTAGTTGGATGGAATCTGTGAACTATTATTCCAAAAATACTAGAATTCACTCATTTATATTCGTCTTTCACAATTGTAACATGGAAGGGTCTGACGAGAACGAGCGCGGATTTAGGACTGGATCAAGCAATATGGAATATAACTGATCCATCTGGATCAGTTAGCAAATGTCGTTGCCACTTGATCAAGTTGTTCACGCTCTCGCTAGCCAACTCCCAATTTTGCACTACTTTAACAGTAAAGCGGCAAGTTCAGGGTCGATTCTACAGAGAAGCGGGTGTATCAAGTGTGTGCGTAGTGAATAGGGTTCGGCTGCTGCCACGCTTTAATTTTGGGAGTTTTAACTACTGAGTTTACACTAGGCAAAAAGTAAACTATCTACTGGATCATCTCTCTGATTACTACTGGATCAAGTAATGACAGACTGAAAATAAGAACTCAACTAACTAAACACGCTACAGAAAACATGAAGCATCTTGCCACTCAACATGATTGAACACTTGGTCAAAGAGTGAAAAGCTAAACTGAACTTGAAAACAGTAAACGCGAGAACAAAAACAAAACAACTCGATTTTATACTAAGAACTCAGAACAGTACAGCGAACATGCAAATTAAACTAAGCTAACATTTGGGAGAATACGAAAGCAAGTAAAACCGAGAGGTCCTCAGCGGGAAACTTGAGATTATGCCGACAAATATCGAGAATTCTGTAGCGCTTCCTTCGGTCGCCCTTTCTAACTAAAAATTCTCTATCTAAGCTATCTCTAGAACTGAGCTAAACTAAAACTAAAACTATACTAAAGAATTGTCAAAAAGGAACTCTCTAACTATGGTGGCACACCCTCTATTTATAGGCACTTCACGCAATCTCCAGTTGGATAACGATCTTGGCAGAGGATATTCGCTCACGCTGTGGAAAGGCTGTGAGCGAGCGACTCATCGATTGCTACGTGCTTTCTTTCTAGAATGACGACGCTTTTCAATAACAGATTCATGACTCAGCTCTGTCCTTGCGTCTCATGTATCAGCACGTGTCCTCTTCTAGAACGTCGTCCTTGCTAACAGAATGATGCGCACCATCCAGCTCATTAGCCTCACGTGTCCTTTCTCTGGAATCCAGTGGTCCCCTCCTTAACTGCCTGATTATTCCCCTTGATCAACTCCCCTGATTTTTTTGCCTTTTTTGCCTGTTGTTGCTTGATCAGTTTGGCCTTGTTGCCTTGGTCAAGCGGCATTCCTGCACAATTTACACTTGCTTTTGCGCGATAAACCTATCAAGTAGTGTACTTTTTACCTCTAAACCGATGCATAAAATAGGCCTTATCAAACTGCTCACACTTAAAACATACTTGTCCCCAAGTATAAAGAAAAAGAAAAGAAAAAAGATAAGGCAAATTAGAAAAGAAAAAGATATGTTTTACTCATTTCAAGAAAGTAAAAGAAGACGACAAGAGATAAACTGACTCAAAACAAAAACACATATTCACATAGATGCATTAGACCGAATAAACTTCCAACAATCATACCCGAGGTCGAGGTCAATCCATTTGCCAGCAGCTTATGTTTCTTCCCTTTCGCGTTTACTTGATCAAGGTGTCAGTTTGTCAAGATTGCTCAATTTTTTAAACCACTGTTGGATTCACTCAGTCACTCATTTCTCACTAGAGATGTTAGGACTGTTCACTCGGTATTGCCATAAATTAAATACCTCGAATCGGACTGCACAAGATAGTTCCTTAAGGACTTTGTTTCGGGTGTAATGGGGCTTAAGGGTAGTAGTGTATTAGGGTAAGGTCTTAGAGTTCTAAGTTTAAAATATATAAACTGAGAAAAAAAAGAAAAACACATGAGTCAAGAGACCAAAGATCTGATCTATTTATTTTACCACTGGATAACTTACTTGGTCAAGTGGCGACTTCTAGCCTTTAATTTTTGGCTTTATTCTCTAACTTTCGGTTTACTGGGTCAGGCTACAATTTCCTCTTCCTGCCCTCTTTTTCTCAAACTTTTCTCAACTCTCTTTTTTTTCCGACACATTTTTTTTTCGACTTGATGTCTAACTTGATCAACCTGATTGCTAACTTGATCAACCCGACTACCCTTTTATTTTGACTTTCTATCGGTATCCCCCTTTTCTTTGAAATTGACACATCTCTCTGACCCCTTTTCCTCATGTGTTTATAAATAAAAAGTATATGAAAGTTGGATTTGGTTTCAAAGGGATGGGTAAGAGTGTATAGGGCTCGATTTGGTTAACTAGGGGGTGCCTTGTTTGACGAGGCGGGTTCGTGGAGCGAAAGAAGAAAAGGCTCAATTCATTAAGTCCTAATGCCTTTAGTCCTTACTACTTGTGCATTTTCATCTAAATATTAAAAAGTAGCCTCTCGTAAAAAAAATTTTCTTTGTAAAAATAGTAGAAAATATTCTAATTTTGGCTTATAACTCACATATAGAGAGGCTTCACAGATGATTTTAAAATTGAGCGTTTCCATCGTACTTGCGTCATTCAAACTGATCAAGTTTTTGCAATCAAGTTTCTTCATGTAAGTATACTGAGTCATATTTTCTAACTCTTCCCAAAGCAATCAAGTCTTTCATTTATCCAATTTCATGCATGCTGGCCTAATTATTACTAACTGATATTTGTATTTTTTCAAAACTTGACATGTATGATTTCAACTAGAACTAACCCTCCCCCCTCCCACTGCATATGAACTCGTCCTCGAGGGACTGGATGCAGTGGAAAAAGGGTTAGGTACAGGCAACGACACTATAAACAAAACCAAGGAAAACTTCTCACACTTAGACCAGACACTGGGCTAAGTGGGAGATAGTGCCAACAATCAAAACATGCCAACAAACACAGAAAAACAGAACCAAAAGTTAAGGGCGGATAGAAATCAACAAAAGCATGCATAACTTCTCACACTTAGACCCAACACAGGTCTGAGTGTGAAGTGGAGCAGAATATCAGTTATACAAACCAAAAACAAATAAAAGCAAAATTGTTTGAACTCGAAATAAACTGAGATGGGGGTTGTACTCAGTGCTACCTGAGAGGTTGACCGGGGGATGCTGAGGGTGGCCTGGAGGACGATGGGCGTCGGGTTGGAGGAGAGCTTGTAGAGGGAGGTGGTGTTTGGCTAGCAGGGGCTTGATTGCGGGTGGTTCCCAGCAACCTGGCCAATAGAACCAATAGAGAATTCGAATTCTCCACCAGCTGCGTCAATGTTTGCTCCACTCGGAGCTTCCATGCGTCGTCAGCATGTGCAGCCTCCTCACGCTCCATCCCCGGAGTGGCACCCATTGTGTACTTTCCTCTTCTTCTTTAGCAGGGGTTGCTAAGGTTTGCTTAGGCCTCGGTCTCCTTATGGGTTGGCTTCTCTGTTGCTCCTGCCGACCGGCTGCATAAAACTGAAAACTCCCTCCTTGCGTCCTTTCGAGTACCTGAGTTCTAACAAAGAAATCTAGGTCAAATAATTCGGGACTGGGACAAAAGATGGGACGTCCGACACACTTCACAATCCAGTTTCTCCTCAAATAGGCCCCGAGGAGGTGGTAGACGTTTAGATGGCGGGCAACGCGGACAACAATTTGATTTATGGAATGGGCCAACCAGAATCCCAAATGGACCTTTCTTTGCTCTCTCATACTCCACATAAAGTAGAGCTCGGATAGGGTAATGATTGACAATGTATTGGCTTGTCCGAGGAGATTACAGGCTAGGTAGACCTGGGCTAGTCGGAGGGCAGGATCAGCAATGTGATGACCTATGGATTCAGAGGCTGTAAAGGTAGGGGCGCGTCCATTGCAAAGGACCTTCCAGACGGTCTGCTGATCAAAATCGAGTTTCCTATGGGGATACCGATATCGCGCCCCACCCAGTCCCCGTTAGCCACCTGGCTTTCTGTGTAGAGGGCCATCCGGATGGAGAATTCGTTGAGGCTCATCAGTTGGTCCTGACCATACACCCTAAAGGAGACACTGCCGTCTTCCAGGTCTGAGCTTCCGGTGAACCGGAAGGACGTGAAAAACTCCTTGGCCTGGACCTCCGGTACGGGGGTCTCATCCACCTCTAGCAACCATTCAAAACTAATGCTGGCAATATATTCAGTAAACCTCTATCTCTTGGTAGTGGGGAGGCGGGCTTGTTAGCATCTGTAATAACGACCCCCACGTTGGCTGCGCGACTTCTCTTAGGAGGAGGAAGAACACTCCCTCCATTCCCCTTTCTCTTCCTCTCTCTCTCCCCCCTAATCAGGCTATCCTCGGCAGCCTCCCTCTCATCTTCAGCCTCATCGCACCACGCGTGGCCTTCGCTCAATCGTCTCCCCCCTTCTCTGGTCTTTAGAGTTTCTGCTTCCTCCAGGAGTCGGTTCATCGCCATTCGGCGCGTTTGACGGCATGGCGGCTCATCCTCCTTCTCCAGTTCATCCTCCTCAGATATAAGGACAGTTACCTCAGCCTCCTCACCGACGGGTAACGCGTGGAAGTCCTCCGCTTCTTCGTCGTTGATTTTGCCGACCTCAGGAAAATGTGGCTCATGGATCGAAGTGGAGCCGCCACCACTTGCCGGCGACGGAATAGAAAAAGTCTCCTCATAGGCCTCCCTCCATCCTTCCTCATCAGAGGTGTCCCCGTTGTGTTGCACCGAAAGGATGGGGGAGTTGGTTTTGGGAAGAGATTGTGGGGAATTCCGGGGTGTAGGATTTGGGATATGTAATGTAGGAAGAGCAAATGGGGTTTCCGTTCTGGGGGAAAATGGGCTCGAATTTTCTGTATGGGCTGGGGAAGAAAGTTTCCGGTCACCATTGTCAGTGCCGGCACTAGAGGGGGAGGATGAAGTTGGAAGTTGTTCAATCAACATTGTCGCTGGTAATGGTGGTAGGTTTTGGTGAAGAAGATGATGATTTGGGCAAAGGTTTTGAACTTGGAAGAATTTGGATGAGAGCAAGATGTAATGTACTGTAAGCGGCTTGGATAAAAGTGGTATACGGATCTGGAGACTGCCTTTTATACTGATATCGAGTCTGTTGAGATCCCCGACTGTTGAGATCCCTGTGACTGTTCACGTACAGGCGCGCCTTTTTGGAGTGCCAGTTGGCTTAGCTTCTCCGATACGCCTCTTCTCTTCAGTACTATTCTGCCCAATGCAGCAGTTGGCGCCTCCTGACACCTCTTCAATGACTGCGCACGTCCTTTCATCACCTGCTCTAATCCATGTAAACACTGTACCACCAATTAAATTCAAATTGCACTGATCAAGTAGACAGTTAATTCCAGATGAAAACTCAAATAGTTCCACTTGATCAGTTCCCTTCTTTGCTTCCGACTTTTTAATTACCTAAGATTTTAAAAACTAACACATGAAAACTATTTACACTAATTACTAAGGACTTGACCGGGTTCCCCTAGGACGTCACTTGATCAGTTTAAGAAATTGTTGCTTGATCAAGCAGACTACCCATGAGTACCCGATCACTCCTTTTACCTGCTCACTGGCGAGAGTTAGGCATGAGTAATGGAATGTCGTCAACCACAAATGCCTCCATTCCTTGGCTGGCTTGATCAACCCCTTCCACTTGTTTGATCCACTAACATTCAGACGTTGACTTGATCAGATAGAGATGCTCTTCAGGGAAAGCGTCAGAGATGGCCTCTCCGTTGTCTTCTTGCAAAATCCGGCTCAAATGGTCAGCCACTCTGTTTTCGCTCCCCTTTTTATCCACTGCTTCCCAATCAAACTCCTGCAGGAGGAGGACCCATCTAATCAGTCGCGGCTTTGATTCCTTCTTTGCCAGTAAGTATTTAATGGCCGCATGGTCAGTATAGACTATCACTTTGGACCCAAGCAGGTATGGTCTGAACTTCTCAAAGGCGTAGACCACCGATAACATCTCCTTTTGAGTCGTGTCATAATTCTTCTGTGCTTGATTTAGAGTTTTGGAAGCATAGAAGATTATGTAACTTTTCCCTTCAATCTTCCGACCTACGACTGCCCCCACAGCATAGTCGCTAGCATCGCACATCACCTCAAAGGGGTGACTCCAGTCGGGGACACGTATAATTGGAGAGCTTATCAGCATGTCCTTCAGCAGTTGGAACGAGGCCTTGCATTCATCGGAGAATTCAAACTCCACCTCATTCTTGAGTAGCCTCGTCAGGGGCTGGCCTATCTTTGCAAAATCCTTGATAAATCTTCTATAAAACCCAGCGTGGCCCAAAAAGGCTCTGATTTCCTTCTGGTTGGTGGGATACGAGAGTTTTGCAATGACCGCTATCTTCGCTTGGTCGACCTCTATTCCCCTGCTCGACACCACATGCTCTAGGACGATTCCTACAGTAACCATAAAATGGCATTTCTCAAAGTTTAATACCAAGTCCTTTTGGCGGCATCTTTCCAGCACTCTGTTCAGGCTATGCAGCCCTTGATCGAGTGTGTCTCCATAGACAGTGAAGTCGTCCATGAAGATCTCAATACAGTCTTCCAATAGGTCAGAGAAAATGCTCATCATGCATCTTTGGAAAGTGCCTGGGGCATTACAGAGGCCAAACGACATCCTTCGATAAGCGTATGTGCCGAAGGGGCATGTGAATTTCGCCTTCTCTTGGTCTTCTGGATTAACCGCTATCTGGAAGTAGCCACTATAACCATCCACGAAGCTGAAGTACTGCTTCCCTGCCAACTTCTCCAACATCTGATCAATGAATGGCAGAGAAAAGTGATCCTTCTTTGTTGTTGCGTTCAGCTTCCTATAGTCAATGCACTTTCTCCACCTAGTAACTGGCCTTGTCGGGATCAATTCGTTTTTCTCATTTTTACTACTTGAATCCCCCCTTTCTTCGGCACCATGTACACTGGGCTGACCCAGTTACTCTCTGGAATGGAGTAGATAATTCTAGGGGTGTGCATTCGGGTTTCGGTTCGCTCTTTTGCCAAAACCGAACCAAAACCGAAAAACCGAATTTAGTTCAAAATTCAAACCGAACCGAACCCGAAAAACCGAAACCGAAAAACTGAAAACCGAACTTAAAAAATCGAAAAACCTGAACAAAACCGAAAAACCCGAACAAAACTGAAAAACCAAAAAAAACCGAAAAACCTGAAAAAAATAAATATAATATAAATATATATTTATATATGTGTATTTTATTTATTTTATATATACTAATAGAATATTTATATATAATATAAAATTAATAATACATATAATATATATTAGATAGTAGAATATATTAAAAGAATATATATATTATATATAATATAATAATACATATAATATATATTAGATAGTAGAATATATTAAAAGAACATATATATTTATATATGTGTTTTTTCGGTTTTTTCGGTTTTTTTCTTCGCCCGAACCGAACCGAACCGAACCGAACCGAAAAACTGATTTTTTTTTATTTTTAAAACCGAACCGAACCAAAAAACCGAAAAAACCTAACCGAATTTCAAAATTTCGGTTTGGTTCGGTTCGGATATTCGGTTTCCGGTTTTTTTTGCTCACCCTTAGATAATTCCGATTGAGACCAATTTGATAATTTCTTTGAGTACCTCTTCCCTCATGTTGGGGTTGAGCTTACGTTGTTGGTCGCGATGTGGTTTGGCTCCTTCTTCCAGTTGGATGTGATGCATACATAAGTTTGGGCTGATGCCCACCAGGTCTGTTAGTTTCCAGCCAATAGCTTTCTGATTCTTTCTTAATACCTCCAGCAATCTATCTTCCTGCTCCTGCGTCAACTGACTGTTGATGATGACGGGCTTCGTTTCTTCATCTCCCAGGTAGGCGTACTTTAGATGTGCCGGAAGTGGCTTCAATTCCTTTGCAGGCTTTGGCTCTTCAGTAGGCAGAGGGTTTTCTGCCACTTCTCTCTCCAGTAGCTTTCCTTGATCAAGCCGCTTCTCAAGGCTGGATACTTGAGCTTTCCCACTTGACCTAGCTGGTCTCGGGTGCTCACATTATCGCTTCCGCGATGGCTTGGTTGTCCATTTCTCCGACATTCATGGTCTCATACCACTCTGCAACTTCTTTCTTGACCTCTACATCTACAGCGGAGTCAGTGAACTGCCTTTTTAGGAATTCTTCCTCCATAAATTCATGTACTAAGGGCTCCGTCACATCTACAGAGTATATGTTCTCGCTGTCGGTTGGCCCCTTCATGGCTTCATCGATATTGAACGTGAACTACTTCCATTGAAGTCCAGGCTTATCGTCCCATTACGGACGTCTATTATGGTGCTGGCCGTAGACAGGAACGGCCTCCTCAGTAGGACTCCACTTGATTCCCTTGCTGTTGGCTCCGTCATTTTGATCACGAAAAAATCAGCTAGGTACAGAAAGTCATTCACCCTAATGACCACATCTTCCAGAATTCCCTCTGGGTGAATACACGATCTGTCGGCCAATTGGATCATGATGTCAGTGTCGATGAGCTTGGCCGCTCCCAGCTTCTTATAGATCGAGTATGGCAAAACATTGATCGACGCCCCTAGATCGCACATTGCGTGCTCCACTTGAATTTCCCCAATCGAAATTGGGAGTGTGAACATTCATGGATCAGTCTTCTTGGAAGGGAGGTCGTTTCTCTGGATCACGGCAGAGACATTCTCCTCTGTAATCAGTCTCCCTTCTTCGTTGATTTTTCCCGCTAGGTAGTCCTTGACGAATTTACTGATCGGGGGCATCTTTAAGGCCGTCAAGAGCGACACCTTCACTTCCACTTCCTTGAACATTTAACCACATCAATCGTGGCATCTCTTTTCCTTGTCACCATTCCTCGTAGGGGTATGGCTTTACTTTCTCTGCTTCTTCTTTCTGACTTCCTTCTGAGGATTCACCTCCCACTTTCTCACTCCCTTTTGTTTTATCCACCCTACTGGATTCTCCTTCCTCTTCACTCTGGCTCTGCTCGGGTACACACATCGGGGGCACTGCAGGTGGGCTAGGGTTTTGGTAAACCTTCCTTGACCTCAGGGACACTTCACTGATGTTTTCACGACCAGGGGGCTGCACAGTAGCAGGGATATTTCCTTCATTGCCCCTTAGCACTCCCAGTGACATCGCAACTTGAGACAGTTGCTTCGTGAGCATATCCAACGCGACCCTCTGCTCCTTCCGAGCCTCTTGAATTTCCCGTATCGCATCATTTGGTTGATGTGGGACTATCATATCACCTGGTCCTTCGTTGGGGTGCCGATTATACCGTTGGTTCGGCGGCCCCCCCAGTGTGGTTGGGATGTGAGTAGTCGGATTGTCCGTAGTGCTCTTGCTGGTAATGCGGCTGGGTGTACTGTTGGTTACCTCTCTGGTGTGGTGGGACATAACTTACCATCTGGTTGCCCGGTTGCTTGACTGGGGGCCTTGTTCTCTGTACCCCCAGTTTCCTTCATTCTGTCGGCTTGACCAGTTTGGCTGCCCTCCACTGGACCAGTTTTGTTGAGGCCCACCTGACCAACTGCCTTGACCTCCCTGCATTCTGTTTCCTCCATTGTTTGATCTTTCTAGATTTTGAGCGGTCCATTTGGGCTACCCTTCAGAGGGTTGTATCTGTTGTGTCGATGATAGAGGTGGGTTGCTTTGACTCTGATCAGTCCACCCAAAGTTGGGGTGGTCTCTCCATGGGGCGTCCCTTTGCTTCCCCTGGATCCAGTTACCATTTGCATTCCAGTGGCCGACAATATTCACCTGAGTTTTCAGTTCCACTTCAGGGGGAAACTCGCAATAATAATAGTGGTGCTCTTTTGGCGGCGATGGTGGCGGCACAAATTGCTTTTTCTTCGGTGCAGGCGGCGGAGGCGCTCTAGACTTCTCGACTGCCTCCGACAGCTTCTTTTCCATTTGCTCGAATCGAGCCTCTAACTTTTCATCACTGTGCGCCTCTGCTACGTGCACTGCACCTCTCCGGTACTGGCCACATGATGTCTCGTACGACCTCTTGGCTTCAATTAGTCTCTCCAGGATGTTCTTGGCTTGGCTGAATGGGGTCTTTGAGAAATCCCCTTGGGCTGCTAGGTTTAGATCGTTCTTGTTATCCACAGTGAGTCCTCCGTAGAAGGTTGAGTAGATCTCCTTTTCTCCCTTTTTGTGGTTGGGGCATGCTTGAAGCAGCCCTTGGAATCTATCCCACTATTGGCCGAGGGGTTCGTCATACTCCTGTCTGGCTTCTGTAATCTTTCTTTTGAGGGCACTTGTCTTCGACGCTGGGAAGAAGCGATCTAAAATAATCATCCGGAACTCGGCCCAGGTCCTGATTGATCCCTCTGGCAACCTTGAAAGACAGACTCTCGCATCGCCCTTCAAGACGAAGGGGATAGCCTTTAGCTTATAGCCTTCAGATCTAGATCCAGCCAGCACAGGTTGGATGTCGCAGTATCTGCAGGATTCCTCCAGGAAGGCGTAGAAATGGGACAAAACGGCCAGTACTCCACTTGATTGCGATGGTTCGCATCCCAGGAGTAATGGCGATGGCATGGGTGGGCCCTTTTTTTTCATGAGCGTTCAGAGAGCCACTTCCTGAGTCATTATCGACGAGGGCCATCTCTACTCTTGCTTGTTCAAGTGCTGGTGGCTGGGGTGGTACGTTCTGCTCTCATTCTTCTTCGCTGGTCAGTTGTTCGGCGGCTGCTGCTGCTAGTGTAGCTTGGTATCGCGTGGTACTAACGCCGCCTTCCTGGATTCTCCAATGCGCGTTCGTATCTCTATATACGAAGGGATGATTCCAGTGTCCACCGCGTTGGTACCTTCTCATGAACAAAACGAAAAACAAATGAGAAAAAAAGTAAACAAAACTATTTACACCTATGCGCTACACACAAACATAAAATAACACCATGCTACCCCGGCAACGGCGCCATTTTGGAAGGGCCTGACGAGAGCGAGCGCGGATTTAGGATTGGATCAAGCTATATGGAAGATAACTGAACTGGATGGATCATTTAGAAAATGTCGTTGCCACTTGATCAAGTCGTTTACGCTCTCGCTAGCCAACCAATGTAATTTATATAACTCCCAATTTTGCACTACTTTAACAGTAAAACGGCAAGTTCGGGGTCGATCCCACAGAAAAGCGGGTGTATCAAGTGTGTGCGTAGTGAATAGGGTTCGGCTGCTGCCACGCTTTAATTTTGGGAGTTTTAACTACTGCCGTTACACTAGGCAAAAAGTAAACTATCTACTGGATCATGTTTCTGATTACTACCGGATCAAGTAATGACAGGCTGAAAATAAGAACTCAACTAACTAAGCACGCTACGGTACACAAGAAGCATCTTGCCACTCAACATGACTGAACACTTGGTCAAAGAGTGAAAAGCTAAACTGAACTTGAAAACAGTAAACGCGAGAACAAAAACAAAACAACTCGATTTTATACTAAGAACTCAGAACAGTACAGCGAACATGCGATTAAACTAAGCTAACATTTGGGAGAATATGAAAGCAAGTAAAACCGAGAGGTCCTCGGCGGGAAACTTGAGATTACGCCGATAGATATCGAGAATTCTGTAGCGCTTCCTTCGGTCGCCCTTTCTAACTAAAAATTCTCTATCTAAGCTATCTCTAGAACTGAGCTAAACTAAAACTAAAACTAAAACTATACTAAAGAATTGTCAAAAGTGAACTCTCTAACTATGGTGGCACATCCTCTATTTATAGGCACTTCACGCAATCTCGAGCTGGATAACGATCTTGGCAGAGGATATTCGCTCACGCTGTGAGCGAGCGTGATACGATCATGGGAGCTATGCATCAAACATTTCAGCCGCAGTGGGATTCCAAGGGTACTCGACCTATTGAAATGACGTCTAAACGATCTTCAAATGCAACCAATTTGTTCATCTTCGAAAGAGGGTCGTGTGAGTATATTGCACGCCTCGATCGGAGTCTGGTGGAGAGAGTTATGGCCGATTTACAAAATCCGCGCAGAAGAGATAGCGAGTCCAGAGAAAACACCCGACCGGGTGATTTCGAGGTGCAAAACACCCGACCGGGTGTTATCATGCTGAGCACAATTAGAGTCCAGGAGGTTCACCCGGCAAGGTGAATTAACTTTGCGAAAACACCCGACCGGGTGATTTTACTGTTTTAGACGATTTTCATTTATTTTGGGTCCTTTTCTTGGGTTTCCAACCCTAGCTATAAATATCATTTGTGAGACATTTATTTGCAGACTTTGATGAATGATATTTTGAAGACTCCTTTGAGAGCATCTCCCTTGTGAGATTTTTATCCAAATTCCTACATGTAGGTTGCTTGGTTTATGTTCATTAGACTAGATCAAGTATATGTATGCATTTATGGTGGTGCAGTCATGAATGTGGAGCCAATGGAGTATTTGCTTTGGGTGAAAGTAGCCTAGAGTTGCCCACATCTTCTTGTGGGAGGTCATAGGTCCCCAAAGAGGATTCCTCCTTCATTACACTTTCTTCTCATCCATTTTCTCTCCATCCAAATCCATTTTGAGTCTAGATTTTTAGGCTAGGCTCTTTATCTTTATCTTTAAAAACTAAAAATTGAAATCAAACACTATTTTAGGTATTTCTTGGGCACATGGAAGGATTCCCTCACAAGAAACCTTATCATTTGGTATCTAGAGCCTAGGTGCCTACCAAGTATTTGATTTTAAACCTCTATGAAATTTCCTTTTCCTTGTTTTTTCTTATTTCTTTTGTTTTAGCCTTTGCTTGTTTATTGGTCAATTGTTGTAGGATTGAGCTGATTTTTGGTGTGCATGAACCTTGATATATGAACTGTTTTCCTGAAAAATCTCAGCCAAAAATTCCATCATTTGATAGGTCAAATTAATGTGTGAAGTTGCTGCCCTGTTTTGTGCCCTAGTGTGACAGATTTGGGGAAAACGTAAAATCGAGGGTCTTCTCGAAAACCTGCTATATTGGGGATATTTTTCCCTAATTCTAAACCATTTAATCTTGTTATCTACCAAGTTTCATCAATTTTGGAGTTGGGTAGCCATATCAAAAAATTCCTAAAGATCAGCCAACAGTTACATAAATTTTCAGCTCAACTAAGTTTGTTTGTTAGCTTCCTTAGGTATTGAACCTTACTTTCACATGCTTGATTGGCTTTACTTACTTGGTTATATTGCCTATGTGTATACCTTGATTGATTTGTCTTAGCACTTGCATTTAGGAAGTTGGATATTGAGAGTGAGTGAACCTAGCCCTCACTATATTCTAAGCCTTGTTCCGAGTGACATTGGTGAGTGAATTGGGGGTGAGATTACCAATTTGGAAGTGAGTTCTTACTAAAATCTCCCTTTCTTGTGTGTGTGAGTGTGGATTTTACTAATCCCTAGGAGTAGATCCTAGTTTATTTTTATTTCTTATTGTAGGTACCATTTTGAATGCCACCTCGTACTAGATCCACCACGATGGGGGATTCGCAACCGGAGAGAGTTGAACCGGGTGCGAGCACAAGTTATAATTTGGCGGGGGATGAGTTGAAAAGCTTGATGACAAAAATTATGACGGATTTGAGGGATCTAAAAGAAGGCCAAACAACAATGCATGTCACTCAAGATGCTATGTTCGGGGATTTGAAGGAACTCAAGGAGAACCAAGTATCCATCCATGAAAACCAAGCTTTTCTCCACGACGAGCTCAACGCTTTGAAGGCCTTGCGACTATCAAGGTCAAACACCCCTAGGAGCAATCCCACACATCACGATGCCTCCGAGGGGAGTAATGGAGAGGAAGAGCCCTATGGTTGGTACGATCATGGGGGCGTGGAGGACATGGAGGAGGACAGAATGGGAATAGGAATGGTAGGAATGGAAACATGGGGCACCATGGGTGGGATGGTAGGCATAGAAGAAATAGAAACTATGAGGAGGAGGAGATGGAGCCGAGGTATGATGATCCCACCAAATCTATCAAGCACACATTTCCCGAGTCCTTTAATCTTGCAAGTTTGATTGTTAACTAGCAGCACAATTCCTCCAGTCTCATTCAAATCTTGAGAATACGAAAGCAAGTAAGCTAACATTTGGGAGAATACGAAAGCAAGTAAAACCGAGAGGTCCTCAGCGGGAAACTTGAGATTACACGGACAGATATTGAGAATTCTGTAGCGCTTCCTTCGGTCGCCCTTTCTAACTAAAAAGTTCTCTATCTAAGCTATCTCTGGAACTGAGCTAAACTAAAACTAAAACTAAACTAAAAGAAGAACTGTCAAAAAGGAACTCTCTAGCTATGGTGGCACATCCTCTATTTATAGGCACTTCACGCAATCTCCAACTGGATAACGATCTTGGCAGAGGATATTCGCTCACGCTGTGAGCGAGCGTGATACGATCATGGGAGCCGTGCATCAAACATTTCAGCCGTAGCGGGATTCCAAGGGTACTCGACCTATTGAAATGACGTCTAAACGATCTACAAAGGCCACCAATGTGTTCATCTTCGAAAGAGGGTCGCCCATTTAGTCCGGCTAGAAACCAACTCCTTACTTTGCCTCTCAAAAGTGTCGGCAAACCCAATCACCTCATCCAAGAAAATTCCCCTCAATGCTTCCACTTGCACCTTGTGCTTCAAGTTGATGTTAAGGCCATGGATAAATCGATCTTGAGCCGCCTCTTCTCGCTCCTCCACTCCTACCTTGCTCATCAATGATAGGAGTTCATAGTAGTACTCCATTACGCTCTTCGTCCCTTGCTTCAAATCTTGAAGCTCCCCTCGAAGTCGGAGGAAATAGGACTTTGGTACAAAGGTAGTCCTCATGAGCTAACACAACTCCGCCCACGAACCCACTTCTCCTCCCCTAACCATCCTTCTCCTCCTCATCGTATCATTCCACCATGTATCCGCATTGCCACGAAACTCGGCCATGGACACCTTCACCTTATCACCTTCCGAAAAGTTATAGAGTGAGAAAATTTTGCTCATTTGGGACTCCCATTCCAAGTAGGCTTCGGGATCAAACTTGTCGTGGAACTCGGGAAATGTGTGCTTGATAGATTTGGTGGGATCATCATACCTCGGCTCCATCTCCTCCTCCTCATAGTTTCTATTTCTTCTATGCCTACCATCCCACCCATGGTGCCCCATGTTTCCATTCCCTCTTCTGCCCATCATGTTCCCAAACCTACCATTCCTATTCCCATTCCGTCCTCCTCCATGTCCTCCGTTGTGAGTATGGTCGACCAGCAGAAATGAGTATGCATGGGAGCAAGGTGGAGTTGCGGCATAGGAGATCAAGACTTGAGCCAAAGGATTGGTTGGCAACTAGCCGTTAAAGAATTAGTTGTAACCGATTAAGTGTACAGCTCATGCACTCAATCGATGTAGATATAAGTTGTTAGTTCATAGCTCATTGTAGAGAGAGAGCTTGCAAGTTAGTTTGTAAAACACGTTTGAGTTTTCATTTCATCTTCTTCAATAAGAGTTTTCAACTCCTCCACAAACTTTTGTTCATTCTCGTTGCTACAGAATTTCTTGATCGGATCCATTGATCTTCAACAATTGGCGCGTCTGTGGGAATCGTTTCGATCGGTCAAGAAGCAGTAAGAGATGGCGGCACGTTTGGAGGCTGAGAAATTCACCAGGAATAACGATTATGGCTTGTTGAAAATGAAGATGCGTGCGGTTTTGATACAACAAGGACTTGCAACCGTGATAGCTCCGACAGATCCAGCGAGTAAAGGAAAGGAGCATGTTCTCGACAAGAAGGCTGGGGCAAAGCTCGATGAGATGCAATTAAAAGCTCCCATGGTGCATCAGAGAATCAGTCTTACTCCAATGTTGTCAGTAGCGATGCTGATGAAACGCATGAGGTGATGAATGAGATGGAAAAGGATGAGAAGGGGTCGTGGATCATGGATTCGGGCTGCTCCTTTCACATGTGCCCTCACAAGAATTGGTTTCAAGATTTGAATGAGACTGGAGGAATTGTGCTGCTAGTTAACAATCAAACTTGCAAGATTAAATGAGTGGGGAGTATTTTCTTGAGGGTTCATGATCATACAGTGAAAAAGCTGTCAGAAGTGAGGTTTATTCCACAAGTTAAAAGGAATTTAATGTAACATCCCTAACCCAAAACATGCATCATTTTATATTTTACTTTCAATGCATATTATATATATTTTATGGGTATCATAAGAATGATTTTTATCTTTCATGACTAATGAATAGAATTGTTTATATGTGTAAATAAGTTAAACGGAATTATAAAGTTAGATGATTAACTTAATTGAGTTATATGCATATAATATATATTTTCTTTAATTATCATATACTAATAGTATAAGTGTGTGCATATGTGTCTTTTTGTAGATGGAAGTAGATGTGCATGGGTATTATATTATGTAAACCCAAATATATACTAAGTACTTACCATGAAGATGAGATTTGGGATAAGGACTCATTTTAGAGTCCCACGTGTAGACTTATAAATGTAGGATTGCAATTATTTAGTCATTTGAAGTACACGTATTAACACAAAAAAGGGAGTCATTTAATTAATATATGTGAGTCGGTTTATTTGACTATATTACTAAAAAAATGGAAAGAATTACGATGGAAATATGAGTTTAGCTAGCAGAGAGTGGGAGATTTAAAACAAGGGAACTTTTAAGTTAAAAAAAAATTAAACGAGAAGTTGGAGTCGGAAGGCAGAAAAATAGCCCGAAGGTAGAAAGGATCAAGGAACGTAGATCGGGAATCAAGAGCTAGTGTTCGACCAGATTACCTATCATGATAAGGTGTGTATAAATCACACTTTTAGTTTTACATTTATTATGTGGTTGATTGTTATATGTTGAATTGGAGTGAATTATTGGATTATATGGTGTGAAATTGATATGATTATGTGTTATTTGATATAGATGGTGGAATATGATATGGATATGTGATTGGTGCGATATGATGTTGTAAATGAATTATATGATAAAAATATGTAATTGATGTTTTACATATGGTATTGAAAGTACATGAATCATGTGATTAAAGAGGATCTGTGACAGCCTTATACTGGATCTGAAATTACAGAGGGACCTATGAGTCCAAATACAGAGAGACCTATGAGTCCAAATACAGAGGGACCTATGGGTCCAAATCATAATGGGACCTACGGGTCAATCATAGAGGAATCCCGGGCAGATACCAGGCTTGACTGTTACAGAATAATAAACTGAATAGAGTGGCATATGCATATGAATATGAAATGGTTTGTTTTTAAATTATGTTATATATTGTTTCTGATTATATGTATTGATGAAAGAATATGCTTGACGTTTGTATCATGTGAGATTAAAGGTGGAAATTTATATATACTGAGTTGTGGCTCATATAAACCACTAAATTTTTCAGGAATAAGATAACAGTAAAGTTTTGACTGACATGGGTCATAGGAACTCCACGTGTTATTAGGTTCGGCGGCTGACACATATTGGCAACCTTCTCCTCCTCATCATTTTGCATGTAGATAAATGTATAGTATATAGAGTGGTGAGAGGGATCCACTACTTTACAGGATATTTTGAAATATGTATTGGATAAGTGTTGGTTTGAACTTGTATAATATGGGTGTTCTATGAATTAGAAACGTGTATTGATTGCTTTTATGATAAGAGATTTATTTATTATAAGAGTATACGTCAAAGGGGTTGAGGTGCCACATTTAATATCTCTAGGAACTCTTGAAAAGAAAGGTTTCTCATTCATCTCTGAAAATGGTGAGATGATAATCTGCAAGAACTCCAAAACCATGATGATTGCTCAAAGAATGGGGAGCCTCTATTATCTGCAAGCAACTGTGGTAAATGGGGAAGCTAACTCCATAATCAGAACAGACTTGAGGAGTTGGCACCTCAGGCTGGGCCATCCAGCAAAAGGGAGTTTGAAAGCCTTGATCCAGAAGGGTCTAATAGATGGGGATGGATCTGAAAAGCTTGGTATATGTGACGATTGCCTGCTTGGAAAGGCTAAGAAGCTTTCATTTCCTACAGGTAAACATACTTCTACCTCACCCCTTGTTTACATACACTCAGATCTGTGGGGACATGCTCCAGTTAAAAGTCTATGTGGAGGTATATATTACATGTCCATAATTGATGACTGGTCTAGGAAAGTTTGGGTGTATGTGTTGAAAGAAAAGTCTGATGCTTTCAAGCTCTTCAAGATTTGGTGTAAGGAAGTTGAGGTAGAAAATGGTTCTTCACCAAAGGTCTTGAGAGCAGACAATGACCTTGAATACCTCTCTAAAGAATTTGATCAGTTCTGCCATGAGAAGGGAATAAGGAGGCACAAAACCGTCCCTGCAAATCCTCAACAGAACGGGGTTGCTGAGAGAATGAACAAAACGCTTGTTGAGAGAGTAAGGTGCATGCTATCTTTCATCTGGTGTTAAGAAAAGTTTCTGGGAAGAAGCTATTTCAACTGCAGCCTATCTGATCAATAAGTGTCCAGCTTCTGGTATTGGAGGTGAGATTCCAGATGAGAGATGGTGTGGGAGGAAGTCTGATTACTCAAGGCTAAGGCCTTTTGGCTGTAAAGCCTTTGCACATCAGAAGCAAGGAAAGCTGAATCCTAGAGCAATTCAGTGTATTATGTTGGGATATCAAAAAGGTGTGAAATGATACAGGCTTTGGTGTATTGAAGCTGGGAACCAAAATGTGATTGTTAGCAGAGATGTTGTTTTCATAGAGGATATGATGTCTTACTTGAAGCACAAAGTTGATGAGGAGTCTGTGAGTAGCATAATTCAAAATGTGGATTAGTGTGAGGTGGAGTCAGATGAGCTTCTGGGAGGATCACAACATGTTGAGTCCAAGGATGAAGTCAGTGGTCATCCAGTGAGTTCTGAGGCTCAGGACATAGAACAAGGTCAGCCTCAACAAGACCAACATGATATAGCAAACTACCAACTAGCTAGAGACAGACAAAGAAGAACAAATATTAAAGCTCCAGCAAGGTTCAGAGAGTCTGAGATGCTGTTTTTTGCTTTACATATTGCTAAACAGTTGGAGCTGAATGAACCTGCATCTTATACAGAGGCTATCAGAGGACCAGAAAGTAAGCAGTGGGTACAAGCTATGAAAGAAGAGATTGATTCTCTGATTAGCAACAAGACTTGGATTCTAGTTGATAAAGCAGAATTCAGAAAGGTTATAGGGTGCAAATGGGTGTTCAAAAAGAAGTTTGAGTCAGCTGGGTCAGAGAAGTTCAGGTTTAAAGCTAGGCTTGTGGCTAAAGGATTTAACCAAGAAGAGGGAATAGATTTCAATGACGTTTTCTCTCCAGTGGTTAAACATAATTCCATCAGAGTGCTACTGTCAGTGGCTGCTAGAAGGGATTGGGAGCTTGAGCAATTGGATGTAAAGACTACATTCCTGAATGGGGATCTAGAAGAGACAATCTATATGTCATAGCCCTAAGGCTTTGAGGTCCTAGGCTCAGAGGAAAGGTTTACTTGCTGAAAAAGAGCCTGTATGGGCTGAAGCAAAGCAGGCAGTGGTACTTAAATTTGGAGAAAGCTTATTAAAGCTGGGATTCACAAGATCACTATATGATAGTCGTGTATTTGTTAAAAGGCAGGAAGCTAAGGAGCTTGTGTATCTTCTACTCTATGTAGATGATATGTTAATCTCTGGTGCAGACATCAATGAGATCAATAAAGTGAAGGCTCAGCTGAAAAAGGATTTTGAGATGAAGGATCTTGGAGTTGCTAAAAGAATCCTCGGGATGGATATAGTCAAAGACACAGGCAATATGAAGTTGTGGTTGTTTCAGACTGATTATATTCAGAAAACGTTGAAGAAGTTCAAAGCAGACAACATGAAAGATGCAGCTACTCCACTGGCTGTTCATTTTAAACTTTCAAAGGAACAGAGGCCTAAAGATGATGAAGAAAATAGGGAAATGGAGCTGATCCCTTACTCTAACATAGTAGGTAGTCTGATGTACATGATGATCTGCACGAGGCCAGATATAGCCCATGCCATAAGCACCACAAGTAGATATATGACAGACTATGGGAAGCAACATTGGAATCTTTAAAGTGGACAATGAGGTATTTGAAAGCATATGATAAGCTGGGAATTTTGTTCATAGGAGGCAAGGAAGATGAGAAGGAGCCTTTAGTGGGATTTTGTGACTCAGATTATGCAGCTAACTTGGACACAAGAAGGTCCCAAACCGGGTATATCTTCACCTTATTTGGCTCCACAGTTTGTTGGAAGTCAAGCTTGCAGAGTGTGGTGGCTCTATCAACCACAGAAGCCGAATATATGGCTCTCACTTCAGCTGTGAAGGAGAGCAAATGGTTGATGGGGCTGATATCTGACTTTGGAGTAGAACAAGAAAGAGTTTCGATCCACTGTGATAATAATGGAGTCATCTGTTTAGCAAGGCATCAAATGTTTCATGAACGTAGTAAACACATCGATGTGAGTCTTCATTTTATCAGGGATGAAGTGGAAAGTGGCAGGATTAGAGTGGTGAAAATTGATATGGCTCATAACCCAGCAGACATGCTTACTAAAGCATTGAGTAAACAAAAGTTCGACTACTGTTGTAGGCTCATGAATTTGCTTAAGTCTGATTTCTAGTACCCAAGTTGTTGTGGTGATCAAGGTGGAGATTGTTGTGAGTATGGTCGACCAGCAGAAATGAGTGTGCATGGGAGCAAGGTGGAGTTGCGGCATAGGAGATCAAGACTTGAGCCAAAGGATTGGCTGGCAACTAGCCGTTAAAGAATTAGTTGTAACCGATTAAGTGTAAAGCTCATGCACTCAATCGATGTATATATAAGTAGTTAGTTCATAGCTCATTGTAGAGAGAGAGCTCACAAGCTAGTTTGTAAAACACGTTTGAGTTTTCATTTCATCTTCTTTAATATTCCTCCATAAACTTTTATTCATTCTCGTTGCTAAAGAATTTCTTGATCGGATCCATTGATCTTCAACAATGAAAGTGTAATTTCTTGTTCTTTTTTACTGTGTATTGTAATATGGAAATTATTTGATTCATTAATTAAATTTTGTTAGGTCAATATTGGGTGCAGCAGCGCAGGCGTGCAGCTTCTAGATGATTCATGATACAAGTTGGCGTCTACCTTATCAAGCTAAATTAATTTTTAAACAATCAAACAATAATCCAAATTTGACGTGCCACCTACGCCACAATTCTACCATTCAAACTATATGAAAACTAGTATTAACACCCGTGCTATGCACGGGACATAAAAGTTTAAAATTATAAATACAAAATAAATGAATATATAAAACCACAAACCATGTATGGCTATATCTTTCACTCAACTATTACATACATTAGTACGCACAAAAATAAAATGCATATACAAAATGCACAAATACACACAAAGTGACAAATGACAAAAAAACACTACACAAACATCTAAGCCAAATAGACGTTTTGTTTTGTGAGAGATATATAACAAAGACACATTCAATAAAAACACGTGTAAGATGGGGAGAATCCTCTGCTGTGTTATACTATAACATAGCGGGGGTTGCTATGGTTAAACGTAACCACTATCATATGAAAAGCAGTAGTATGGTACATTGAGCGGCACATAGTACTCTATTCTATTTCGCTCATTGTTTTTTCCCTATTAATTTCTTTAATTAAATATCCGGTGGGCCAATGCAACTTTTTTACAATGAATAGCCTTACTACCAATAAACTTGTAGAGCTTAATAGAAATTTAAAAAATGAAAACAAATTAGAGAAGATATTGCTTCTTATTGAATGATAGTAGAGTTTGATCTTTAAAAGAATTTAGAATCATAGCATAAAGTATCTAAATTGACCAAATGCACATAGTAATAATTTTTTAAATTTAAACTAAAAATATTGAATGGATTGGTTGACTAAAAAATGTCTTTTAAGAAATAGGCCAACATGAGCAAACAAATAAAAAATAAATGTTTTTTCACAATTTAAATTCAATACAGGAAAATATACCTAAACATGAAAAAATAAACTATGAAAAATTAAAAAATACTTGAAAATTTTATCGTCCCTCTTGAGTTGAAGTAACACCAAATTTACGATCTAATATAAAGAAAATAACGTATAGTATGCGTTCGTATTAATAGAAATGTTAAGTGTGATGCAATATTGTTCTTGGTTTGATATTGATATTAATTTACTTTTGCTTCTTTATCATTATTATTTGGTATTTTATTAATTATTATTTGGTTTAGGCAAATTTTATTTAAATCTATGATAATATAGTTACATTAACTAAAAAAAATACTCCATTATATTTTAATTAACTTTATTATTTAAATTTTAATCATATTATAAAAAATTTATCGTGTCATATCATATCATATTTTGGTCATGTAATATCATATTTTGGTCGTTAACATGTTAAGCTAAATTGTATTATATTTAACTTACAGTTACTAACGGTAGGCTGGCTTTTTTTTGCATGGCACGATACCCCGCACGATCATGTACGATGTTATTGAGTTGGGACCTCATAAGAATCCGATGATTTCGTGTTAGGTTAGGGTTTTACATTTATCGGTTGACCTCATAACTGCCAAATCCACACGATTTGTCAAAAAAATAATAAAAACAAAATAGTAAAATATTTATTGACTGATAAAAAAAGAAGTGCAATTTAATCTACCATGACTGACAAAATACTCACTTCATTCCACTTAAGATGGTCACATTCAAATGAGATTCCTATTAGAGACATAGGGAGTAATTTGCTGAACTTGGAATTTTGAAAATATACCAGAAGTTTATTTTCTATTAATAATGGAGTGGAGAAATTGCAAAATGTTGGAGAAGATTGAGCGAAAAAGGAAAAACCAGAAATTACTCCACTTAAACTGACATTGCCATAATTTTAAAATTACCGATATGTTATACCCAAGAAATTAAACTTTGTGCCAATCAATAACCCAATATTAAATCCTAAAAAGCTTATTAAACCTAAATATTAGTAGTAAAATTCAGTTAACATATTTTAACCCTAAACATAGAGACATTTGAGCGCCGCTTCTTCCTTCACCTTCTCCGTCAATGCCACCACCACTTCCGCCTCCATTACAGTCTTTATGGGTGTTACAGTTACCATATGCGGAAGCAAAGTCCCTGAAACAACTTGCTCCGCGCCGAACATATAGCTGCTGCCTCACTCAGCATCATCTCTTCTGAAGCGAGTGGGGGAGACGGCGGCGCCGCCCCGACCACCCCCGTCGAGCCGCTCGTTCCGCCGTGCCCCGCCTACACCGCTCCTTCCGCTATTTCGCCTGCAAGCTTCACGCCCGCAGCCGCCTATCGCTCTCTCTGTTTCTCTCCCTAATCGGCGCCGCCCCCACCACCGCGTTCCCCGCCGCTCCTTCTGCCGATGCCCTGTTTCCTCCTCATCTCCGGCATCTCTCAACATCCCTCAATTTCTCTCTGCCCGTCTTAGCGCCGCGCCTTCGTCGCCGACCTGCCTGCATTGCTACGTAGCCGGCCCTCACTTTCTCTCTGCCAGCCACCGCTCCGCTTCCCTCAGTCTTGCCGCCTGTGGTTGGAGCTATCGCCGGATTCCAAAATCCTGCTATGCAGTCAAAAGATTAGAAAATTAGTCCCAAAAAAGATGCTGATTTAAATGATGGTGTGTGTATAGCAGTCTAGTCTTCTTTGAAAAGCTAATTCTCTGCATTGGACCAATTTTTGCCCAGTAAAATCTGGCTTTTTTTTGTCTCAATAGGCGATTTTCTTGCCCATAAGTGCCCACGTGTCAAAAAAAATTGCTCTTTTCTATATTTATAAATGACCAAAAGGGCAAATAAAATTAATTCACAATTTCCCGCCAAAAAGGGCAATATTGACTTTTCATCCAACTGCCACTTTAGATTAGTATAGATACGACAAATTAAAATAAAATAAAATTCACGAACACTATTCTTATTCTTCTTTTTTTATAAAATACAGTAATAGTTTTCTTATTTAATGCTAATACAAATTACCAATATCTGGAAACTGGAGATAGATTGTAATAGTAATAAAACGGAAAAGAAAATTATAAGTAAATTTAAGAAAATGTAAAAATTATACACATGGAATTCACACGGCGCCGAACCTAAAACCGAACGATCCATCGATCGATCTGCACCATCCATTCATCCAGAGATTAAAAAAAAGTCTATCAAAGCGACGGCTACGATCACGAGTCATCGTCATCATTCATATCCTCTCCAGCTTCTCAGCTTTGACCAGCGGATTGGCCTTGGCGATGGCCTCTCGCCCCACCGACTTGAAATCGAATCTGCATCCGTGCTTCTCCGGGTACCTGTGGGTCCCGCAGAACGTCACGCCGCACCGGCATCGGAATCCGATCAGTCCGACCTTCTTCCTGCACGTCGAGCACCTGTTCGCCGTCGATTGCTGCGCCACCGCCGGAGCTGCCTGGATCTCGGCCTTCTCAGGCAGGGAGACGACCGCCCGCGCGGCGTGATGCGCTACGGGCGCCGGAGGAGACGACGATACGCCGGTCAACGGGGCGGGGAATACGGAGGTGAAATCGCCTGAATTTTTGAGGCACAGATCTTGGTAGCACTTGGAGCAGAAATTCTGCGTGGCTGGACTGCCGAAGAATCCGCAGTTATTGGCGCACAAGCGGTGGCCTTCCGGTGCCTGAAATCCGTGCTCTTCCGCCATGATTTCTTTCTTTTCCCTTCCAACACACGAATTTAATTTTCGTCGTTGAGCAAAAGCAACACAATTCGCGAGGCTTAAATTGATGGAGAATTCGAGAATTCGATATATTTATGCGAGGAATCGGCTTTATGTATAGAAAGGGGGTTGGAAATGGAGTTTTTCGGATCCGGGGACACTCTCTTATTATAATAACGAAAATGTACTCATTTTATTATTTCTTTTATTTATAGGAAAAACGTCACCCGTGTTGGCGGCTTATTAACTAAAAACGCCAACCTAGTGGGCGTTTACAATTTCTTTTTGATTTTATGCAAATACAGTATTTACCGTAACACGCACACTTGATTGGCGTGTTTATGTAAAAAACGCCTATTGTATTGGCGTTTTTAAGCAAATTTCGGATAAAATAAATCCTAAATTATAATTTCAGAATAAATCCTAAACCCTAAATTATAATTTATACACGCCTTTCGCGTTGGCGTGTTTAAATTAGAAACGCCAACATCATTGGCTTGTTTAAATTAGAAACGCCAACATCATTGGCGTGTTTAGGCAGAACGAATTATATCAGATTCTCCTTCCCCAAATCGCGAAACCCACACACAGCGGCGGCTTCGTGGTGATTTCGCCCTCCCTCCATCAATTGCATCAACAAGGAGTGAATCGGTGCTATTCTTCCGCATATTTGATATATTTTTCGGTTAGTATGCTTAGTTTTTACAATATTAGAGTAATTGTTTGATAGTTATTTAGGGTTTGTAATGGGTTGTAAATTGAGTTGAAATTCTGTGTTGCATTATTATTTAGCATATTGGCTTGTTTGAATGACATTATTGTTGATTAATAGTTGAGATATTGGTGTTTAGTTAGAGTATAAATTTGATTAAAAACCAAACTAGGTATTGTTGTTCTAGCTTAAAAATTGGGCAACTTGATTTAGTTTATGTGGGTTTTAAATTGGAGTTGCATTATTTGGGTTTAGGTGTTATATTATTTGATATTGAGTTCAATAGTGACAAATTATTGAAATTGTTTAGGTTTATGTATATTGTTTAGTTTGAATTGTGTTACAATTTTGTGTAATGTTGTGTAGGTGAATTTGTGTAATGTGGCAGACACGAGCTATTGTGCATTATTTGATATTGGTGTTCCATTTTGTGATATTGGGTTGAATAGTATCCAATTATTGAAATTGTTTAGGTTTGTGTATTGTTTAATTTGAATTGTGAATGTTGTGTAGGTGAATTATGGCAACATCTTCAACTTCTCGTCGAAGACTCTTATGTGGTTCTGAGGACCCTTCCGTATTGTATCTTCAGAGACAACACGTCTCTCAAAATATATGGGCAGGAGTTGAATCAGAAGACGTAGGATGTAGAAGATATGAATGAATCATTTGGGATATTCTCATACATCCCCGTGTTTTGACAATAATAGACGAGATGAGCTTTGGCGGCATATTGAGGTGTGGTCAACCAAAGGACATTGACCACCATCTTATCACCGCGTTGACTGAACGATGGAGGCTAGAGACTCACACGTTTCACTTTCCAATCGGTGAAGCGATAGTTACATTGGAAGACGTGGAGGTCTTATGGGGCCTCAAAGTTGACGGTGATGCTTTGATGGGTTACATCCCCACTAAAGATGACAACTATTGGATGCAAATTTCTTTGGATTATCTTGGATTTACACCAGATACAGTTGAGTTGAAAGAAATGGTTTGGAAACAGATAAGCTTATCAAATCAACTAAGGATTGAGTTGAGTGAAGAACACGACCACTATAAATATGTTCAACGTGCTCGTATTTATTATCTACTTTTACTTGGTGGTCTGATGATCCCGAACGCCTCCGGAAATAAAATTTCATTCTTCTACTTGCAATTTTTCATGGATATAGAACGATGTTCTAGCTATAGCTGGAGTGGTACGACTCTTGCTTGCTTGTATCACAATTTATGTGAAGCTGCCCTTGCTAGGAGGACCGATGTCGGGGGAGCTTCTACTTTGTTACAATTGTGGGCTTAGGAGAGAATCCCAAATATTAGAACGAAGATGATAAATCCCGCGCATATAGACTACGCACCATGTGCAGTAGCGTAAGTCGTTCACTAATTAATTTTTTAAGCATAATTTTCATTAATTTCCGTGTTATTCGCTCATAATTTAATTTTTCAGATGGAGTGGTCTGGCGTCATATGTAAAAGCACCCGGGCATTGCATTGAAAATTTCAGAGATCAGTTCTCCAGAATGCACGCCAACCAAGTAATTTATGTAACTTAATTGTTTTTTGTTTGTTGTTTTGATTGAATTTGTTTTGACTAAATTTGTTTCATATGTAGTTTATTTGGAGGTCTTATGTCATGCGAAACTTGCCGGATATTTGTGTTGACGGTCGTCCTATATGGACGTCGATAACATCCCTTATTTGCTGGAATTTGGTTGAGCCACACATGCCACAGCGAGTGTTGCGACAATTTGGGATTGTCCAACCGTATATCCCGATCCTCAACCGGTTCCACCCGGAAGAGTTTGTGAAACAGGATCGTCGTGGTAAATCTGGCTGAAATTGGGTTGAGTATCACCACAATAATATACAGGAGTGGGACAATAGGCACAACTTGGTATGGACTAATTTGGAGTACTCAAATGAGCCTATTGCATCAGATGAATATATGATTTGGTTTCGTAGAATAACTGTGGTGTACTTAACTAAATCTGGCGTGCATGCTCAAGAGGGCTTCCATGAAACGGCATCTTCTCATAGCTTCGCGGCAAATTGAAACAAATACTAATTATTTAAATTCATATGATGAAATGTAATTAACTTTGAAAATTGTAGTTGGAAACGCTTCAAAAAATACATCACTTTCTAAGTGGACAAGATATGACAGGACGACCGGATTTGGTAACAATTTCTAAGATGGTTGAAGATGGTCTGCAGGTATCTGGGGAGGCTGAGATGATGGACTACCGTCCTTCCCAGCGATCTGAGCTGGACATTGTCATGCCCGTGAGGCAAAAAGGGAAACGACGTGGAAAGAAGAAAACTGCTTGTGGAGAGTCGTCATCTTCAAGGATGGATGCTCATTTGGTAGATGATTCTGATGAAGATTTTGTGCCGCCACCTCTACCTAGATGTGCAGTTCGAGGTCATCATTCTGTCAGCCACACTGGTGGTACAGGTGAAGATATTGGTCTCAGTGATGTCTACCATTCTCTACCTCGGTCTTCTGTGCGAGAGGACTTTTCCGAGGTGGATTTAGAGAATGTTGTTGTTCAAGATACTCCTCCCTCTAGACTCCCTACTTCCAGAATTGGGAAGGGGATCCGGGGCCTGTTTATGCGGAGAAGGCGAGACGACTGAACTAAACTAAAACTATTTTTATTTGGTTATTGAGTTGATCTTCGTGTTTGTGAACCTTGTAATCTTTATATTTGATAATTTTACAACTCCTCTTTCTATTCTTATTTATATTTTTGAATATGTTATATAATGGGTGAGAATGATTGCAATATTTTGAATAAGCATTGTACTAAGCAGGATTGGGTAGAAATAGTTCTGGGTAGAAATGGTTCATGAAATGGTTATGGGTAGAAACGCCAACGGGAATGGCGTTTTATACTTTGGTTGTGGTTGCGTTGTTAAAAACTGGTGCTAAACATTCTGCATTAAAATGCCAACGAGTGTACCAACAATGTTTACATCTTTTGAATCATAAGGTGATTGTGGATCAAGAAAGTCGGCTTTATCAGGATCTATAATGTCATCAACCACATGACAATTGTCACTGTCCCCTAAATACACGCCCCCAACATCAAAATCTTGTGTTGCAGCGAAACTTGGTTCTTGGGCTCTCGTAGACGTACCAACATCATACGTTATGACATGATGACTATTTTGTTGAGTAATTGCCGAATACTCAACAAATAATTCAATTTGACCTCCTGTAGCCATACTCTCACTGAACATTAGTGGCATGCATACTTCTTCTAGTAGAGTACCTATAAACGTGACTCCGGATCCAACGCATATAGTACGTTTCCATATTATTTGAACTTTGTTTTAAAAAATGCTTATCCTCATCCTTTCACAAATTGTACCCACAAGCTTATCGTAGGAAACACTTTCATCTAACATAATGAATCCTTTTGAAAAAGGAGAATCATATGATATAACTGCTCCGGGAATTATCTTTCCACCCCAATATAAATTGACACACCACGTCATACTATCTGCAATAATGTAAAACACAAATAAATATGTATTATTTTTACATTCATCATTATGTAGATGAAACTTTATATATCATCAATATTTTTCTATTAATTACACTACAATATATACTATCATAACAATCCATCAAATATTGGTAAAAAATTATATATACTAACCGAATAGGAAGACTAATGTGTGGAAGAATGAGCCAAAATCGAAATCTTCACGCTCAAATCGCCGATTGCGTCGACCCGAGCAAGGGTTTCGCGCAACCTTAAGGTTTTTCGCATTTGGGGAGGGTAAAGGATTAGGGTTCGCGATTTTGGGGAGAGATCTGACTGATATCTGGTTCAACCGTAACACGCCAACCAGGTTGGCATTTTACTGTTTGAAAACGCCAACGTAATCGGCGTCTATAATTATGATTATGGATTTTTTTTTCCTATATTTGCTTAAACACCCCAATGTAGATGGCGTTTTTTAATTAAACACGCTAACTCATTTGGAGTTTTAAAATAAATACTGTCTTTGCATAAAATCAAAAAGAAATTGTAAAACGCCAACGTGGTTGACGTTTTTACTGAATAAGACGCCAATACGGGTGTCGTTTTTCCCATAGATGGAAGAAATAATAAAGTGAGTACATTTTTGTTATTTTAGTAGTAAAGTCCGAAAAACTCGTTGGAAATGGAATAATGAGAGTGGGGAAGGAAGGATCAAAGAAATGAGAGAAAAAGCCAAAGGGGGATTTAATATTTGGGAAGGAAATTAATTTTTTTAAATAATAGTAATAATAATAGAGGCACAGGCTGGAAGAGCAAAAAAAGGAGGATGATTTTAAGATGGGAATTTCCTCCAGTTTTTGCCCTTTACATGAGTTTTTAATCAGCAAGGAATAAAACTGTGAATGAGAGATAAATGGAAATGGGGTTGAGAAAATTACTGCCTTTTTGGATGGACCGCCTTCCTTGCCGCACCACGTTTTTTTTCATACGTGGCGGCGCCTTTTTTGTTTTGATTGATAAATTCAGTTAATATTATTGTATTTTCCGTTGATAGAAACATAATTCATTTTTTATATCAAAATTTTAAACTCCCATAATTATTTTTGCTTTTTATTCAAATATTGGGACAAGTATAGATGGCTGGAAGAAATCAACCCCCAGCGGCTTAGGATGTCAAAATGTTTTCAAAGTTTTCTTCTTTTTTTTTCTAACATTGAAAATGTGGAAATTAGTTTGGTTAAAAAAAGGTATTTTATTTGGTTATATTTGAGAGTTTTGGAGTTGAGATTTGAGAAATTGTTTTAGGAGACTGTTTCAAATGGTGGAATTTTATATTTGTCTTAGGAGTTGGAAATTAACAATGAATATTAAAAATTAAAGTAGTTGGGAAGTAAGGTTGGTTAAAATAATAAAAAGATAAGTAGGAGTAATATTTTTGTTGAGTTAAGTTAGATGTGAGGTGTTATTATGCGATCTAAATCTCTATTATAATGTATTTATATTGATATATAATAGAAAATTACGAAAATAGTATATACAATATGTCATTAAATACGAATTTAGAATCCGAAGTAGCATGGCCTTACAAATTTCACACATTTATTTGCAATTGATTGTATGTCAAAACATATAAAAATAACATACAAATTTGAGAGAAAAAAATGATTTTCATCGAAAGTAATTTATAAACTTAAGAAAACTGTGATATATTTATTATTTATAAATAAAATTTTGAACTTCGATATCAGCATAATATAAATTTCCGGATTTGGCGTTCGTATATATTCCCAAGAGCATTCTATGTTAAGGTATTCCATTTCAAGATGAGTTGCAATTTTATATTCCCTCCGTCTCCAAAGAATATGTACTTTGAGGATGACACAAGTTTTAATGTAAAGCTTGTAAAGTAAGAGAGATGTAGCTAGAAAAAATAAGTAAAGTATTGTTAATGGAAAATAGGTTTTACCTCATTAGAGAAAAGAGACTTTCCAAAATTAAAAAGTGCATATCCTTGTGAGACGGACTAAAAAAGAAAAGAGTCCATATTCTCGTGAGACGGAGAGAGTAAATAATACCAGTAGTCATGGGCGGACCCAAATGGAGGTGACTAGGGGCTAAAGCCCTTAATGAATTTATTTTTTAAACATTTTTCTATTAATTTTTTGTGATATTTATTGATATTTAATGTAAATTATTGTGTAACAGCCCCTACAAATGATGAATATTGTTTAAAAATATACATTGAAATAAAAAATAGAAATCTCAGCCCCTATCGATGTATATTTTTGCGTCCGCCCCTGCCAGTGGTATTAATATAGCTTTTGTTTTAGCAAAACTTGTAAGTAGTATAGTATATTAAAAACACAGAATCTTTATCTATAAAGAAAAGAAACAAAAAAATGCGTATCCATAAAAAGAGTTTGTTTGGAAACTGATTTGTCCAATTTCGAAAGGGCGAAATTCATAGGAGACGCGTTGCATTGAATCATCTCATACGTGGCGCATATTAGTGGATTGATATGATTCTTGTAGTATTGTTTATTTTAAAGTTTATTCTTATTTCTTATGCGTGTTTGCTTCGCTGTAATCTCTTCATTCCCTCTATAGTTTTGGGTGGGTGACAATGCTACTGCAATTAACCCAATTAATTAGTTTTCCTAATCACAATAAAGTAAGTAACTTTTAATTCTTCAAAACCCTGATTCAATATCTAAGAGAGTAACTACTTTTTGCTTCTCCATGCCAAAAGATTGCTCCAATGAAGGCAAATATGACGGTAGATTTTCTACCATTGAATTCCCAGCTCAGTTTGCATTATTGTATGTGTCAAATGTGTTGGGATACAAACCTATCCCACATCGGATGAGTGAGAGAAGTTGGAAGGTGTATATAATTCTTGTCCAGTCCAACCCCAATTAGTTTGAGGCCTTTTGGGAGTGACCCAAAAATAAATCCGTGCGGGTTTGACCCAAAGCGGACAATATCAAACTAATGTTGTAGTCGACGATCCTAACAAGTGGTATCAAAGCCCAGGTGGCTAAGGGTTGTGCCTGGATAAGCCCCGGTTAGGGTCGGGCCCTGAAGGACTCAAAGTTAGAGTCGGGCCCAGGATGACCCAGGGGCCAGGGCTTGAACGACCCATGTTCGTGTCGACTGCGTTCCCGATGTGGTCTCAGTTTGAGGGGAGGTTTGTTGGGTTACAAACCTATCCCACATCGGATGAGTAAGGGAAGTTGGAAGGTGTATATAATTCCTGTCTAACCCCAATTAGTTTGAGGCCTTTTGGGAGTGACCCAAAAATAAATCCGTGCGGGCATGACCCAAAGCCGACAATATCAAACTAATGTACCCATCCCACATCGGATGAGGGAGGGAAGTTGGAAGGTGTATATAATTCCTGTCCAACCCCAATTAGTTTGAGGCCTTTTGGGAGTGACCCAAAAACAAATCCGTGCGGGTTTGACCCAAAGCGGACAATATCAAACTAATGTTGCAGTCGACGATCTTAACGAGTGGTATCAGAGCCCAGGTGGCTATGGGTTGTGCCTGGATGAGCCCCGGTTAGGGTCGGGCCCTGAAGGACTCGGGTTAGAGTCAGGCCCAGGATGACCCAGGGGCCAGGGTTGGAACGACCCATGTTTGTGTCGACTGCGTTCCCGATGTGGTCTCAGTTTGAGGGGAGGTTTGTTGGGATACAAACCTATCCCACATCGGATGAGTGAGAGAAGTTGGAAGGTGTATATAATTCTTGTCCAGTCCAACCCCAATTAGTTTGAGGCCTTTCGGGAGTGACCCAAAAACAAATCCGTGCGGGCTTGACCCAAAGCAGACAATATCAAACTAATGTTGCAGTCGAAGATCCTAACAAAATGTATAGCTCATGATTAGTTGTTCTATTCAGTACATCCTCTCAATGATATATTTGATATCGGTGGGTGCATGAATCGATTAACTACTCCACCAATTGCATATGCAATATATATAGTCGAATATGAGAGATGTATGAGTTTTTCTACAAGGTGTTGATATATATCTTCCTCGATCAGCCATCTCAACTTCTATATGATCTATAATTTATGATTTTACACAATTAGCATATAAGTTGATTTGCAATCCACCATTTATGTTACAACTAGGAGGTCAGTATGTGCTTCTTTTGATTGATAGACTCCCCTGGCTTTTATTATTGTAGTGCTTTGATACCTAGCAAGTAGTATTTGAGAAACATCCTTTATTTCTAATTCAGTGAACAAATTATTCTTTAATTTGATTATCTTCTACTATCCCCGTCCCACTGAAGATGATCCACTTTTCTTTTTTATTTGTCTCAACCAAGATAACTCATTGCTAAAAATAGAAACACTTTTATATGTACTTTATTCATTCTCTCTTACTTTACTCTATTCACTTACACATAAAATAAAATTGCATAAATTCTCGTGCCGTTCAAGGAATGAGTCATCTTCCTTGGGACAGAGAGAGTATTCATCATCACCATTAATAATAATACCATCAACGTAAATAATCAAAGAAGTACCTTGGTCAAAGTTGCTTCACCGATATCCAATTTCTTCATAGCTTCAGTGAATTTCATAAATCACGCTCTAGGGAACTGTTTGTGTTTTTAGAGCTAATTTACATTGTATGAGGAAAGTGTAAGTCTATATGAATATAAAATAATTAGCAACTTTGATGATTTGCCCAATCTTAACAATAAATAGAATCATAGAATGAACATTTATGAATAATTGATATATTCATTCAATTTTAAAATCAAATAATTTCTTTAACTTACTTAATCCATTTTACTCTATGTATTGGGTTCTATATAGGTTTTATAGATTTTGTTACTTAACAAAATTGGACCAGTTAACTTCCCCAATAGTTAAAATTTTGGGACCTAACTATATGGTTCGTGCAAATTATATTTATAATATTTCATCAACACTGGAGTAATTAACAAGTGTGAGGCTGCTGCACTATTTAATTTGAAGCACTGAACTAATGTTGTGGTTGCTCTACTACTTCCTTCCTTAAATTATTTGGGCAATATACGAGCCTTGTCTCCTCTCCCGTTTGAACGTATTGGCCCACGTTGCACAATAGTGGGCTTTATGTTTTGTACACTGGGCCCTCTTGGTCTAAAGCCCATTCTTTCATAAATTACATCATCATTTCATATATATTCGTCTCTAAAATTATGATTTCTTCCTCATCCAAGAATCGTACATTTGTTACACACCCATATGATAGAAAATCGAATCGAAGTTTAGGGAAAACAACATTGGTAGAAAGTCAAATCGAATAGGGGTTTCGAACTGAAGTTTTGTATTAAAATAAACTAGTATCAACCCCACACGTTGTACAATCCAATGAATTTTCGTCGTACAAAATAAATGGTATAAATTAAAAAACAAAATAATAAAAAATTAAATTATACAATGTTTATAGATTACAAATTATTAATACGTAAAATACTCACTTAGTTATTATAGATTTTGTTACATCAACTATTACTGGACTCATTCTTATACAGTACACCTTATTCTTTCCTCAATTCCAACACCATATTGTTCAATCTCTATGCTCACATCTGATACTTGGATTCTACTGCTCTCTCCGTCCCAACTAAAATGACACACTTTCCCTTTTAATTTGTACCAACCAAATATAATATTTGATAATTTGTTAAATTTTTTTAACTGATTTTAAATTTTGTTTTGATTTCTGATGAAGTATTGGTAAGTAGGCTATGAAATGTGTTATAACTAATAAAATATCTCGAATGAGACGAGTATTGAGATTGGGCACATGATCTTGGCAAGCATGTAAGCCAACCTAACTTTGTGGTTGGTTGACAAAATAAGAAATACACATGCTACTCCCCATTCCCATATCCCCTCACCAAATAAATCAACCCTATATTAATACTAAAATTGTTAGGATTTGAGTATTGATTTGAACTTGAAGAAGATCGAATTGAGAAAACGTGAAAACTCTTATTCGGATTAAAACGAAGATACAATTTTGAGCTATCGAAAACTAACTCAACAAAACTCTCTATTTATACATTTTCAAATCTAACGGCTACTATGAATCAATGGCTGTGATTGAAAGATCACTAACTATCATCGATCCAACGGCTACTGAACGCCGTAGCTCAATGAGCTCAATTAAGCTCAACGCTCGACCTGACTTGGTGTTGATCCATCACAAGCTCCACAAACTCCACCTTGATGATTCAACTACCAACCACTAACCATCATCCAGCAGCTTCAATCCCCATTCTCATATTTACCAGCTTCATACACAAGTCTAGCTTCGATCTTGGTATCGGTTTCGTCAACATATCAGCTGGGTTCTCGGAAGTATCAACCTTGAAAACTTTTATTTCACCTTCCTCAATCTTTTCTCTGATGAAATGCAACCGCACGTCAATGTGCTTGCTTCTCTCATGATATACCGAATGCTTTGCCAAGCACAATGTTGTTGTCACAACCAATGCTTACAATTTTCTGATCCACTCCAAAGTCTTTCAGAATCCCTCTCAACCAACAAGCTTCCTTCACAGCTGTAGTCAAAGAAAGAAATTCTGCCTCAGTGGTTGATAATGCTACCACTCCTTGCTGACTGCTCTTCCAGCTTATTATGGAGCCATAGAGTGTGAACAAATATCCTGACTGAGATCTCCTAGTATCAAGATTCCCCGCAAAATCTGAGTCACTCCAACCAACCAAAGCATCACCCTCAAAAATGGTTCCTCCACCAAACAAGATCCCAACATCTGATGCCCCTTTTAGATACCTCATCAACCACTTTAGAGCAGACCAATGTTCTTTTCCAAACCCAGACATATACCTGCTAGTCACAGATATAGCCTGTGCTATATCCGGCCGAGTGCCAATCATAGCATACATTGCACTCCCAATAATATTTGCATATGGTATATTCTGCAGTCCTGACCTTTCTTCATCAGTTTCAGGCACCTGCTCGGCTGTCAATTTGAAATGTTGCCCCATTGGAACTGATACTTCCCTTACATTTCCCATTTTAAATTTGCCAATCAACCTTGATACATAATCTGACCGAGTCAACAAAATCTGTCTCTTTCCCCTGTCTCTGATAATTGACATACCAAGGATCCTTTTTGCTGGACCAAGGTCCTTCATTTCAAAAGCAACCTTCAGGTCTGACTTCACCTTATCAATCTCCACCATGTCAGTTCCAGCCAGCAGCATATCATCTACATATAGAAGTAGATAGGCCACTACAGCTCCACCTGCTTTCTTTATGTATACGCACTCATCATAGGCTGATCTCAAGAAGCCACTCTTCATCACATGTGTATTAAATTTCATGTGCCACTGCCTGCTGGCTTGTTTAAGGCCATAGATGCTCCTCTTCAAAAGACACACCTTGTTCTCATCACCCGGCCTCACAAAACCCTTTGGTTGACTCATGTAGATGGTCTCCTTTAAGTCACCATGTAGAAAGGCCGTCTTGACATCCAACTGCTCCAGTTCCCAATTTTCTTTTGCAACAATGGCTAACAAAATTCTGATGGATGTGTGTTTAACCACAGGAGAAAACACTTCTTCATAGTCAATACCATGCTCCTGTGTAAACCCTCTAGCCACTAACCTTGCCTTATATCTTATCTTGTCTCCATCAGCAGCTTCAAGCTTTTTCTTAAACACCCACTTGCAACTCACCACTCTTCTCCCATCAGGTCTATCAACTAGTACCCATGTTCCATTCTTGAGCAATGAATCAATTTCCTCCACCATAGCTTGCATCCAATTTTCCCATTCCTTGCTTTGTATGGCTTCTTCATAGGAGCTGGGATCTGAGCATTCCACATCCTCTGCCACCATCAAGCAAAAGAATAAATACTCAACATCAGAGTATTTTGCTGGTGGTCTTATAATCCTTCTGCCTCTGTCTCTGGCTAGCTTCCAGACACCCTGCATTTCTGGAGTAGGTTGCTGATGTAGTTGCTGTGATGACTGTGAAATATCAGCAACTTCATCAACTTGTTTCTGATGACCTTCTCTATGCTTCACCTCAACTTCTGGAATAGCCGCATGCTCAACATTAATAACATCCGCCTTCCTCTTGTATGGCATGTCATGCTCCCAGAAAATAACATCCCTATTCACAATGATTTTGCCATTTCCAGGTTCCACACACCACAACCTATACCCCTTCACCCCAGATTGGTACCCTATCATGATACATCTGAGGGCTCGGGCATCCAACTTCACTTGCTTGACATGTGCAAAGGCTCTACAACCAAAAGTCCTCAAAATCTCATAATTTCCTGACCTGGTTATTCCCCAGAATCACAGAG
Source organism: Salvia splendens (assembly GCF_004379255.2). NCBI lineage: Eukaryota > Viridiplantae > Streptophyta > Magnoliopsida > Lamiales > Lamiaceae > Salvia > Salvia splendens. The sequence goes on from NC_056032.1 coordinate 33,861,495, forward strand.
CCAGAAATCTCTTTCACCTCATCAAACCAGTGAAGGTTCGGGCTCATGTGAAAACTACACCCAGAGTCCATTATCCAAGAACCAACCTCCCCTTGCTCCATAACATTTAAAGCCAATGGAGGTTCATCTTCTTCAACTGCCTGAGTGGCATTCACAACTTTACCACCCATTTCTTCTTGTTTTCTCTTCCAACCGTAGCAATCCCTCTTCAAGTGACCAGGCTTTTTACACCAATGACATGAACGAGTCTCTTTCTGATCTTGGGATGCATTCTTGAAGGTTTCATTGAACTTCTTGAAAGGTTTCCTCCCCTTAAATTTCTTCACATTCAAGCTTTCTGACAGAATATCAGTAGACTTGAATTCACCTTTCTGCAACTCCTTAGACCTCAAGGCTGATTGCACTTCTTGAAGTGTAATAGTCTTCTCTCGGCCATATAAAATCGCATCGCGAAGTTGATCATGGCTGTGAGGAAGCGCATTCAACAACAAGATGGCTTTATCCTCATCGCCTATAGAAACATCAATATTTTCAAGATCGTCCACCGTTTTATTGAAATCCTTCAATTGCTCCAAAATCCCCTTCCCATCAACGAATTTATACGAATATAGACGTTGCTTCATAAGTAGTCTATTCGCTAGAGACTTCGTAAGGTATAAATCCTCAAGTTTAGCCATAATACCTGCTGCCGTAGTTTCTCTGGATATCTCACGTAGCACTTTATCTCCGAGACATAGAACGATCGTGCTAAACACCTTGGCTTCAATTTCCTCTTCCTTCGCAGCAGATTTCATATCTGAGGCCTCTGCCTCCTTATCATTCTTCGCCGCTTTCGTCAAAGCCGAAGACAATCCCTGCTGGGTAAGAAGAGCACGAATCTTCATCTTCCACAAGGCGAAATCGTTCTTGCCCGTGAATTTCTCAGCTTCAAATCTTGATGCCATCCTCTTCGTCGCGGATCCGATTCCAGAACAATATTGCCAGAAAACACTACGAATTGATCACTCACTTCCCTTTCCCACGGACGACGCCAATTGTTAAGATTTGAGTATTGATTTGAACTTGAAGAAGATCGAATTAAGAAAACGTGAAAACTCTTATTCGGATTAAAACGAAGATACAATTTTGAGCTATCGAAAACTAACTCAACAAAACTCTCTATTTATACATTTTCAAATCTAACGGCTACTATGAATCAATGGCTGTGATTGAAAGATCACTAACTATCATCGATCCAACGGCTACTGAACGCCGTAGCTCAATGAGCTCAATTAAGCTCAACGCTCGACCTGACTTGGTGTTGATCCATCACAAGCTCCACAAACTCCACCTTGATGATTCAACTACCAACCACTAACCATCATCCAGCAGCTTCAATCCCCATTCTCATATTTACCAGCTTCATACACAAGTCTAGCTTCGATCTTGGTATCGGTTTCGTCAACATATCAGCTGGGTTCTCGGAAGTATCAACCTTGAAAACTTTTATTTCACCTTCCTCAATCTTTTCTCTGATGAAATGCAACCGCACGTCAATGTGCTTGCTTCTCTCATTATATACCGAATGCTTTGCCAAGCACAATGCACTATTGTTGTCACAACCAATGCTTACAATTTTCTGATCCACTCCAAAGTCTTTCAGAATCCCTCTCAACCAACAAGCTTCCTTCACAGCTGTAGTCAAAGAAAGAAATTCTGCCTCAGTGGTTGATAATGCTACCACTCCTTGCTGACTGCTCTTCCAGCTTATTATGGAGCCATAGAGTGTGAACAAATATCCTGACTGAGATCTCCTAGTATCAAGATTCCCCGCAAAATCTGAGTCACTCCAACCAACCAAAGCATCACCCTCAAAAATGGTTCCTCCACCAAACAAGATCCCAACATCTGATGCCCCTTTTAGATACCTCATCAACCACTTTAGAGCAGACCAATGTTCTTTTCCAAACCCAGACATATACCTGCTAGTCACAGATATAGCCTGTGCTATATCCGGCCGAGTGCCAATCATAGCATACATTGCACTCCCAATAATATTTGCATATGGTATATTCTGCAGTCCTGACCTTTCTTCATCAGTTTCAGGCACCTGCTCGGCTGTCAATTTGAAATGTTGCCCCATTGGAACTGATACTTCCCTTACATTTCCCATTTTAAATTTGCCAATCAACCTTGATACATAATCTGACCGAGTCAACAAAATCTGTCTCTTTCCCCTGTCTCTGATAATTGACATACCAAGGATCCTTTTTGTTGGACCAAGGTCCTTCATTTCAAAAGCAACCTTCAGGTCTGACTTCACCTTATCAATCTCCACCATGTCAGTTCCAGCCAGCAGCATATCATCTACATATAGAAGTAGATAGGCCACTACAGCTCCACCTGCTTTCTTTATGTATACGCACTCATCATAGGCTGATCTCAAGAAGCCACTCTTAATCACATGTGTATTAAATTTCATGTGCCACTGCCTGCTGGCTTGTTTAAGGCCATAGATGCTCCTCTTCAAAAGACACACCTTGTTCTCATCACCCGGCCTCACAAAACCCTTTGGTTGACTCATGTAGATGGTCTCCTTTAAGTCACCATGTAGAAAGGCCGTCTTGACATCCAACTGCTCCAGTTCCCAATTTTCTTTTGCAACAATGGCTAACAAAATTCTGATGGATGTGTGTTTAACCACAGGAGAAAACACTTCTTCATAGTCAATACCATGCTCCTGTGTAAACCCTCTAGCCACTAACCTTGCCTTATATCTTATCTTGTCTCCATCAGCAGCTTCAAGCTTTTTCTTAAACACCCACTTGCAACTCACCACTCTTCTCCCATCAGGTCTATCAACTAGTACCCATGTTCCATTCTTGAGCAATGAATCAATTTCCTCCACCATAGCTTGCATCCAATTTTCCCATTCCTTGCTTTGTATGGCTTCTTCATAGGAGCTGGGATCTGAGCATTCCACATCCTCTGCCACCATCAAGCAAAAGAATAAATACTCAACATCAGAGTATTTTGCTGGTGGTCTTATAATCCTTCTGCCTCTGTCTCTGGCTAGCTTCCAGACACCCTGCATTTCTGGAGTAGGTTGCTGATGTAGTTGCTGTGATGACTGTGAAATATCAGCAACTTCATCAACTTGTTTCTGATGACCTTCTCTATGCTTCACCTCAACTTCTGGAATAGCCGCATGCTCAACATTAATAACATCCGCCTTCCTCTTGTATGGCATGTCATGCTCCCAGAAAATAACATCCCTATTCACAATGATTTTGCCATTTCCAGGTTCCACACACCACAACCTATACCCCTTCACCCCAGATTGGTACCCTATCATGATACATCTGAGGGCTCGGGCATCCAACTTCACTTGCTTGACATGTGCAAAGGCTCTACAACCAAAAGTCCTCAAAATCTCATAATTTCCTGACCTGGTTATTCCCCAGAATCACAGAGCCAGAAATCTCTTTCACCTCATCAAACCAGTGAAGGTTCGGGCTCATGTGAAAACTACACCCAGAGTCCATTATCCAAGAACCAACCTCCCCTTGCTCCATAACATTTAAAGCCAATGGAGGTTCATCTTCTTCAACTGCCTGAGTGGCATTCACAACTTTACCACCCATTTCTTCTTGTTTTCTCTTCCAACCGTAGCAATCCCTCTTCAAGTGACCAGGCTTTTTACACCAATGACATGAACGAGTCTCTTTCTGATCTTGGGATGCATTCTTGAAGGTTTCATTGAACTTCTTGAAAGGTTTCCTCCCCTTAAATTTCTTCACATTCAAGCTTTCTGACAGAATATCAGTAGACTTGAATTCACCTTTCTGCAACTCCTTAGACCTCAAGGCTGATTGCACTTCTTGAAGTGTAATAGTCTTCTCTCGGCCGTATAAAATCGCATCGCGAAGTTGATCATGGCTGTGAGGAAGCGCATTCAACAACAAGATGGCTTTATCCTCATCACCTATAGAAACATCAATATTTTCAAGATCGTCCACCGTTTTATTGAAATCCTTCAATTGCTCCAAAATCCCCTTCCCACCAACGAATTTATACGAATATAGACGTTGCTTCATAAGTAGTCTATTCGCTAGAGACTTCGTAAGGTATAAATCCTCAAGTTTAGCCATAATACCTGCTGCCGTAGTTTCTCTGGATATCTCACGTAGCACTTTATCTCCGAGACATAGAACGATCGTGCTAAACACCTTGGCTTCAATTTCCTCTTCCTTCGCAGCAGATTTCATATCTGAGGCCTCTGCCTCCTTATCATTCTTCGCCGCTTTCGTCAAAGCCGAAGACAATCCCTGCTGGGTAAGAAGAGCACGAATCTTCATCTTCCACAAGGCGAAATCGTTCTTGCCCGTGAATTTCTCAGCTTCAAATCTTGATGCCATCCTCTTCGTCGCGGATCCGATTCCAGAACAATATTGCCAGAAAACACTACGAATTGATCACTCACTTCCCTTTCCCACGGACGGCGCCAATTGTTAAGATTTGAGTATTGATTTGAACTTGAAGAAGATCGAATTAAGAAAACGTGAAAACTCTTATTCGGATTAAAACGAAGATACAATTTTGAGCTATCGAAAACTAACTCAACAAAACTCTCTATTTATACATTTTCAAATCTAACGGCTACTATGAATCAATGGCTGTGATTGAAAGATCACTAACTATCATCGATCCAACGGCTACTGAACGCCGTAGCTCAATGAGCTCAATTAAGCTCAACGCTCGACATGACTTGGTGTTGATCCATCACAAGCTCCACAAAAATTAATGCGTGTGACATTGTTATTACTACTGTTGGAAATGATGAAATCATTTAATTGGAGAATAAGAAGGAAAGAGATGAAGTTATGGCAAACCTATACATCCCTTCTTCACATCTACAAGTCTACAACCACCAGCTACAAGTCTACAATCACCACCACGGCAACAAACTAGAAACTAAACCCAAGATCTAAACATCAACACTCCAATTTAAAAACTCAAACCGCCACTGAAGAAGACCAAATGTTCCCCCAAGGCAGCCTACATCTAAAGTAGAAGCTCTCATGTGTCATAAAAGGAGTGGACGATAGAATAGCCGTTGACCCATGACCCCGCGAGGTGTTGCAGTTGGAGACCATGAGCAGATGGCAGAGGGGCGAGTAGAGGACATTAGAAGAGATCAAGTCTCTAAGATGGAGACACCAAAATGGGAAAAAGTATCGTTGGTAGTGGCTGATGGAGCGACGCTGTCCAGCCCTTTTCAAAAGAAGAAAACAAAGGAGTCCACAATTTGTTTGGCCGAGGGGGAGAGGAAGTATCCGACCAAACAATCAGAACTGGCTTGAGAAAGTACCGCCAGAATAGCCCGTGAGAAGCTTGCCATGACCAGCAGCAGGGCATTCAGGTAAGGAGATGTAGCAGTCGAAGAATTATCCTGCAGAGGGGGAGAGGTTAGCCCCAGCCGGATAATTATTCGAGATGATTGGAGCAGCGCCTATGTCAGAGAAGATAGCTTCAGGCATAAATGGTCCGGAGAAGAAGAAGCAATCGAGAAAGGAAAATCTACTGCCGAAGAGGTGGTAGCCGTGAGAGGCTGTGAACTCACGTTATAATGAAGTGTTTGGCAGAGGGGAGATATCAACCACTGCCAAACGATTCAATCTTCGAATTAAGGAGAGAATTGCCGAGGACGAAGGCAGAGCAGCCAACGTTTGGGTGGCGAGGGGGAGAGAGATAGTGTCGCCACACAGCCGCTGTGAAGAGTTTATGGGAATGGGATGTCGTCGAGAGGACGTTGAGAACCTGTTGCCAAAAGACGATGTTAAAGGAACAACCTCGGGAAAAGCCAAAGCCAATGGGAGAAGATCCAGAGATGGGGGACGCACAATGGCCGCGAAGCGTCGGCTGTTGAAGAATCAGAAACCGGATTGAAGGAGTGACGGAAGAATTCTCACCGTCGGGAGAGAGCATACTTTGGATGGACGACCAAGAGTATTGTCAGAGAAGAGTGACATACGAAGCATAGGCTCCACGGAGTTCGGCAATAACTCGGTGGAGGTGGCATGGTTTGAGAGTATGTCACCGAGGAAAAAACCCATGAAGAAACATAAAGGAGCTTGATGGTTTCACGTCTTCATTGTTAGGGTCTCCAAAAAGGAGAAATAAATTTAGGCCTAATGGTTATTAGGCTCAAGAAATAAAAGAAATGAATGGGCTCATAGTTTGAGCTAGAATGGGCCGAGAATGGTCTAAATTTGGCTCCTCGACATGAGTCAAAACTGTCTGAATTAGCTCCTCGACAAGAGTCAAAACTGTCTGAATTAGCTCCTCGACAAGAGTCAAAACTGTCTAAGATGGTTCCTTGATATGAGTTAAAACTTTCTAAGATGACTCCTAGATACGAGCAAAAACTATCTAAGATAGCTCCTAAATATGAGTAAAAACTATTTAGACAAGCTCTCGGACACGAGTTAAAACTATCTAGATTGACTCCATAAATGAGTCTAAACTTTCAATGATGAATGAAGAGCTCCTTGATAAGAGCCTAAACTTTCAATGAAGAAAAATTGAAGAACTCCTTGAAACGAGTTTAAACTTTTAATGATGAATGAAGAGCTCCTTGAAACGAGTCTAAACTTTCAATAACTATTTGATACGAGTATAAATTATCAATGATGAATTGAAGAAGCTCTATGATACGAGCATAAACTATCAATGTAAATTGAAGAACTCTTAAATACTAGTATAAACTATTTATCAAACTAAAGATCGTGCAAGTTAAGTGTCGAAAAACTCGATACTCAACTTGAGGGGGAGTGTTGGAATGATGAAATCAATTAATTGAAGAACAAGAAGGAAAGAGATGGAGTTATGGCAAAAATAAAGAAGGATATCAATTAAAGATTATGAAAGTCAAATAAAAAGGATATTAGTATAATTAGAATATATTTTCCATGTATAGCTAGAATTAGAGCCTATAAAAGGTTGTGTAACCATTAATATAATCAATTCAAGTCATTCATAATGTAGTCTTTAAAGTTCTCCCCATCTTTTACTTTCTGCAATAATCTTTTATTTTCTGCATTATATTTTCTAACAACTACTATTCATTTAAAAGTGTAATTCATGATTGTGGCGTTGGGCAGAGAGAATGAGGAAATGCTCAAGACATTGGTGGATTTGGGGTTTGGGCAGTTGGTTTCTTTTGATCTTGCAATCATGACCTTTTCTGCTTCTTTGGTTTCCACTCAAGGTACTCTTCTACTACTACAACTAGTAATGGATCGAATTGTTTTTAATTTCAAACAAGATGCATATTATTAATATTGGTATATTTTTAAGCAGTAGATGCACCTCTTTTTCTGTCCTTCACTACATACTCTTCTGTGGAAGCATCACGCTCTATCGCCGCCAGAAATTGATGGTAGGAGTAATTAAATATATACACCTCCAATAATATCCTCATTCCTCTCAATCTTGGTGATGCAAATAATCTCAAAATGCAGGTTCCATGGTATTGCTATGCCCTCCTTGGATTTGTTGACGTCCACGGCAATTATCTTGGTAAATATCGTGGGGGTAATAGCCATTTAAATCAAGAAGTTTGGTCAAATTCTGGTCTGTCTCATGAACTTCGTGTTTTAATATTGCAATTTGAAAGTTAATTTATGGGACAACATACCAAAATTTGACTAAACTTCATGATTTAAATGGCTACTAACCCTATATCTTTTTTGGTTTCCATTACTAATTCATGCTTATTATCCAAGAAATAAATAAACAATGTGGTGCAGTTAATAAAGCATTCCAGTTCACATCCATCACCAGTGTAACCATACAAGATTGCTGGACAATAGTTTGGTCTATCATTCTTACATGGATGTTCCTCGCCACAAGATTTGTGTTGTAGTGAAAAATTTTGTGTTGTTACTTAATGATGAGTTATGCTGTTTATGCTGTGTCCAGCTTTCTGTTCTGCACACTTATGCCTTTTGTTCTCAAGGTCAGTCGGATCCGGGTTTTAATCTCGTTTTCAGTATCATCAATGAATCGTATTTACGGAAGTTTTAGTTTGGTAACGCAGAGGAGTGGAGCAGCATTTTTCAATCTTTCCATGCTTACATCTGATATGTGGGCTGTTGTAATTAGGATATTCATCTACAAGCAGAAGGTTGTAGGTTTGGAAATGGAATGTGGTGATTTTTCTATTAATCTACACTTAAGTTGAAATTTGTTTTGCAGCTATTTGGCCTTTTTAATCGTTGTAGTTGGAATTGCTATATATGCGAAATCGTAAGTCAAGGCGGATTGGATTAATTTACCACATTTTCTTACGTTAAATTCATTGTGTGTTGATAGATTTTCGGGATGAATATGATGATGATAATTTGCTTTGCAGAGAGAAGGATCCAGAGTATCATCTTATTGATGACGAAATTCCTAAATACAGTATATAACAAGAATTTAGTGAAAAGCCTGTTGTCAATCAATTCAATAATCTTTCGAAGAAACTTTCTTAATATTAGATGAAATCATTTAGAAGAGACGAGCTGAAACAAGTTTTGCATATTTATTAAAATTGTGGTAGCTCATGAGTACTTTACTTCATGGAAAATATTCTTTATATTTTTTATTTTGAGTAGTCCAGTTTCTAAAAACTACTTATTTTTTATTGGCAAGTTTTCATCTCTAATTTTATTTCCCATTAACCAAACATCTTCTATCTTTCTTAGATTTTCAATTTTGCATTAGTAATACTTTTGACGCTCGCCTCACTATTAGAACTATTATTTTATTTGTGGACCGAGGTAGTATGTATTATTACTAGAATGATTGTGAATGGGAAGCAAAATACAAATGGAATAAAACATATAGCTCAACTAGAGTTGTCAACTGGGCCGGGCTAGCCCAGCTCGGCCCAGGCCCGACGAGGCCCGAGGGTGTTGAGGCCCAGCTCGGCCCAGGACCAGGGTCTGAAACGAGCTGTGCCGGGCCGGGCTTATTTTCATATATCTCAACCCAGCCCAGCCCAGACCCACTTGGTCAGTGGGCCGAGCTGGGCCGGGCCGAGCTGGGTTGGGCCGGTCTGAGTTAGAATCTCTCTTCCACTCTCTTTATCACACGCACACGAACTCACGAAACGAGATACTGAAAAGGGATGAGTTTGATTATGGCTGAAACCGACGGAGGAAGGGACGCGAAAGCACTGTTAAGCTCTTCCATCCCTTCCGGAAAGGACACCGTCTGGTTTGATGTCTCGTCTCTCTTACATCGCGCCTGCCACAGTCCGTTCCTCTCCATGTCTCTTTCTCAATTGCGATCACTATATTTATAAATTGGACTAACAGGGTTGCCCCAGCCTTACTCCGTTTAATACATTCGTTGATTTCTTAATGTATGTAGTTAATTCTTTTCAATTGCTGTATGGATTCCCGTTTTCCGGTGTAAACGATGTATTTTCTTAGGGAATATTTCTATGTATGTATGTTTTTCTGATGCAGCAAAACTAAGCTGGAGTTTCCATAGGGAATACAATTACATGTATTTATAGGAGTGGGTTGAAGCTGGGCTGGGCTGGGCTGGGCCTGGGCTCGGGCTGGGCTGGGCCTGGGCCTGGGCTGCTAGCGGGCCTGGTCCTGGGCCGGTCCTGGGTTTACAAATAGGCCCAAATAGAGCCCGTTACACTCAACAAGCCCAGCCCGAGCCCGTTCCATTCCTCTAACGAGCCGGGCCTGGGCCGGCCCATACCGGGCCTGGGCCGAGCTGGGCTGGGCCAGCCCGGCCCAGTTGACAACTCTAAGCTCAACTTTACAGGAGTGGCCGGGCTATATAAATATGAAAATAGTTGTTACGACAGTTTTTTGTATTTCCAATGGCATCTACTAAGCTCTTCCTCCCTTTCTTCTATGGCTGCTTCCTCCTCTCCTTCTTCTCCTACATATGCATCCATGCTTCGCCTCTCAACCACCAGATTTCCCATCCCGGTTTCAGACCGACAAAGCTATTCGTATTCGGAGACTCATACGCAGACACCGGCAACCTCAGAAAATCACTAGGAAACTCATGGAACCAGCCTTACGGTACCACCTTCCCTGGAAAACCCGCCGGCCGCTTCTCCGACGGCCGCATCCTCACCGATTTCATTGGTAACATATTATTACTACTTAATTATCTTTCTATTCACTTTATCTTTTTCTGCTTTCTCTTCACCAACATGCTTTGCCTTTGCTTTTCCTTTTCCTTTTTTTCGTTTGGTGGACTAACTTAATCATTTTCTACCCCTCCATTATTTTACTTAAAAAGTGGTAACATAATTTAAATAGTAGTTTCTCTTTACCATCAATTAGTGTAACACACATGCACCACTTTAATTTTTTACTGCTATCTGAATCTCAACTTTGTTGATGCTTTTAATTAGCGTATGGATTAAATACTAACATAGCTGTCATATGTAGTTACTTCATTAATTTGCTAGTGATGTATGTGTACCCGATCTCAATTATTGACCCACCAAATATTGTTGTATAATTATTATCTTTAATATCACGTTGTCTTTTCTCGAATTATAGTTTACACACGATTTCCACTAAATTATAGTCTAATGTTCCAATTGTGGGATAAATAAACAGCAAAATTCTTGGAAGTGAAGTCTCCATTAGCATACGAATGGATGGAAATGGGTGGTAAAAAATTGAAGAATGGGCTGAATTTTGCATATGGAGGGAGTGGTGTGTTTAACACACTTGGAGATTTATTGCCAAATATGAGTACTCAGATTGGATTTTTGGACAAACTTATGCAAAATTCTGTCTACACCAAATCCGATTTGAACTCCTCTGTTGTTCTTGTTTGCCTCTCCGGCAACGATTATGGTGCTTTTCTTGCTCAAGGTGGAAAAACTATGCAGGTAATAATTCATTTTCTTTATTCATCAATCATCAACAAATTCAAGATACTCCTCTTTTTGGTGACTTTATGTTACAATACTACTTGGGAACTATTATTGTGTGCCTTTGTTATTGGATTCCTCTTTCCTTAAAATAAAATGACAAGTTGTGGGGTGAGAGACTATTCGAATTATAAACGTCTTTTCTCAAAAGAGGAGTGCCAGCTCTTATTGATAAGTTGGATTTCATTGTCATTGGATTGAAAATATGAAGTTACACTTTGTATAGGAAATGATAAGGAATCGTTCAGGAAAATAGCATCATAAATAGTGGGCAGCACATGTCTAGTGATTATATTATTATATTTGTATATGTACCTGAATCTCACTTATCCATAGTTTAAGTAATTAGATTCCATCCAAACATATATCCTCCTCCTCATCATCATTTTTTTTCACAATAAAGTCAATGAAAATGAACATTATTATTACAACTGATCAATAGGCACACATGTTCATATATTATCATTTTATTACTCTTTGAATACTTTTTTTACAAATGATGCTACTGAAAAAATGAGAATGATTAGTTCTAAAAGGTGATGATGTTGGGCAACCGACTCCTCTAACTTTGGTGAATGCATTTATTGTAAGTGATCGACATAAAATCATTTATTCCTGTCGACATAAATCCAAGCAAATTAGGTGTGCCCATTATTATTCACTAGTACTAGTTCAAGATTTGATCGTTAGAATTGGTAAGCCTTGATTAATACTATAGCATAATTGATTGACACAGGATCTACAAGAGTTCATCCCTAGCGTGGTGAATCAACTAGGCGCCAACCTGAAACGGGTCCAACAACTCGGCGCGACTAAGGTTGCGGTCTCCAACCGTTGGGCTGCCTTCCTCGTACCACACTGGATTCATCTTTCCAAATGTGCAACACCACCCAAAATCAGGCAGTAGCTTACCACAACCTTCTCTTGCAGCAAACCGTCGCGAAACTCAACAACGACTCACAAACTTCCACCTTCTTCATCATCGATCTCTACGCCTCTTTTACAACCGTGCTCAACCAAAATCCAGACTATCAAGGTATGTTTTAATTAATTTTTTTTTAATTTTTTATAAATAAATGCGAACGTTTTGTATACGTAATTGATTTTGGATTAGGTAAATTGAGATTTGAGACTCCATTAAAGCCGTGTTGCATTGGGATGAATGGCTATTTTTGCGGTGGCGTGGATCAGAAAGGTGAGAAAATGTATAGGGTTTGCAGTGATCCGAAATCTGCATTTTTCTGGGATTCGTCACATCCAACTGAGGCTGGATGGCATGCCATTTACACCACCTTTAAATCTAGTCTTCAACAAGCGTTTAAATTTTATTAGCTTTCTTCCAACCCCGGTCTCGCCTTGCCTTGCCTTTTATGTATCATGTGTTTTGTTTTGTTTTGTTTTGTTATGTTTTCATCCAATCTTTGTATGTCACATTAAGTTGTACCCAAATATTGCTTATATTAAAGTACATGGTAGAAGTATTGTTAAATTAGTTCTTACTCTAATACAACTATATCTATAGTTGTACTCTATTCGTATTTTAAATTCTGTCATTATTTCTGCCCCTCTTACAAATTTGTCATCATTTTTACTATATTTTTAGTGATAGAACTAATTCATTTCGTTTACATTTTATTATAAAATGAATTTGTTTTTACCGTAACTCAGGTAAATGTGTAACAATATTTGGTGGATGGAGTGGATATTTAACTAGAGGTCAGACTCAAATAGAGACAAATTAGTTATATATCATTAATTACTAGTATGACACAAGAATCAAGATTTATTAGGTTTACAAAAAACTCACTTAAATTATTGACAAAAGGAGTGAAGCACCAAACCCAGAATCCCCCTTGCACGGCCCTCTTCCGACCAGATAGCTTGAGGGCTTGAGCAAGCCCTCACTGCACTCCTGCATAGTTTCAGAGATTGAAAATTGGAAAAGGGAGGAGAAGACTACCGTTAAGGCTTACAAGTTTTGGGCCAATTATTTAATTGCTGGGCTATCTTTTACTTTTAGATTTTTTGATATAATAAGTTAGTGAAGTCCTGAAGCAATTAGCACAAATGTTTTTTTTGTCAAAGTTTTGTTTCCTCAATGCCTTTTCATTTAAATTGGACCACTGGATAGTATGATAGAATTAGAATGCATTAAGGGTTGATAATTAAAAAGTAAGTCTTTTTTCGTTTAACATTAAACAAAACATAATAATGAAATTAATTATTAAATTATTTTCTTACTTTCTTAGCAAATATAATAAAATTTGTAGTACATACTTTACGTGTAGAATTAAATATTTAATAGTATTATTATTATTTTTTTTAAATTCACTCCCGACTTATTTAATTTTCTAATTCTGCCACTGCAAGTAATATGTAATTACTGGAGTACGATCAATGTTATATGTATTCCCTTCGTTCTAGGAATCCTATTTGTTTCTTAATTTAAGAATGTGTTTCTCATACAATTTTTATAGAGTTCATGAAATTCTAATACACAACTCTGATCACATATTTTATACTCTTTCCATCCATAAAAAATAGGTCAACAATGGACGGCACGGGTTTTAATGAGAAATTGGCAAAGTAAGAGGGGATGAAAAAATGAGTAAAGTATGAGAGGAGAAAAGTTGGGTACAATATGAGAAATAAACTTTCTATTTTGAAATGTGACTATTTTTTTGGATACCTCAAATTAAAAAATGAAACTTTTTTCATGGACGGGTGGAGTATTACCGAACACATGGATTGTAAGTTAGACAAAGCTTGAAAAATCGACTTGAGTACACAACGTATTCTGATCTCATTCAAATCATATTATGCTTGTCAAACTTGGATGGTATGATTTCACACCATGCATATCAAATTCAATCAATCCATACCATGTTTATCCAACGTATGTGATACCACTGATATGAATTCAAATCAAACATATCAAATCATGCAAAAAAAGATATTCATCATATGCATTCAGTCAATTCATGTCATAGATACCAAATTTGTATATACAAGTTTGGTATGCAATCTATGAATTAGTTAATTCATACTATGAATTTAGAGTGTATGCCTTCCGCAATTCATACTATGATAATACTGAAGAGAGACAATAAAGAAAATGAGGAAAATAGACTTTATTTTGTTATTCCCTCCATCCCTGAAAGTTTGTCTCATTTTTTCATTTCCGTCCGTCCTACAAAATTTGTCTCATTTTAATTTTTACTATTTTTTGTAGTGGACCTTATATTCCATTAACTCATACGTACTCATATTTTATTATAAAATTAATATATAAAAGTAGGACCCACATTCCACTAACTATTTTCAATTCACTTTTCATTATATTTCTTAAAACTCGTGTCGGGTCAAAGTGGAACAATATTTGGGAGAGGGGAGGGAGTATTTTAGATAAACTACTTTAATTTTTATATTTTCATTTTGTGTATTTGGATCATTACTGATATTTTTCCTCTTGACTTCATACATAGATTAAGATTACAACTCTCCTCCCATTGGCCTCCACTCTAGCTTGACTTCTTTATCCATTTTATTATCCTTCAATGGAGTCGGCATCTTCAGTCGTCCAATATTCTCACGCCTCGTGGTCATGGTTGCAAATTCTCTCATCCTTATCCTTTCTCACTTCTTTTGTGCTCCTCTTTTTCACAATGATGAGAAAGAGGGTTTGGTGCGATTGCGAAATCTGCCAGAGCTATAGCGAATCGCGTTGGAGGATCCAATTCGACAATCTCTGCGATTGGTACACGCATCTCCTCAAAAACTCTCCGAATCGGACGGTCCACATCCACGTTCTCAACAACACCATCACCGCTAACCCCGAAAACGTCGAATACATGCTCAAAACACGGTTTGATAATTTCCCCAAAGGCAAACCCTTCTCCGCGATCCTCGGCGATTTCTTAGGCCGCGGCATCTTCAACGTCGACGGAAGCTTCTGGAGATTCCAGCGGAAGATGGCCAGCCTCGAGCTAGCCCGCGTCTCCACACGCGCCTACTCGTTTCAAGTGGTGAGCGCCGAAATCCAGCAACGGCTAATTCCTCTGATGGCTTCCGCCGCCGACGAGATCGTCGATCTGCAGGAGGTTTTCAGGAGATTTTCCTTCGATTGTATTTCGAGAATTTCCTTCGGATTGGATCCGGCGCAGCTGGATTTGTCGCTGCCGCTCTCCGATTTCATCGCCTCCTTCGATCTGGCGTCGAAGCTCTCCGCGGAGAGGGCGATGGCGACTTCTCCGATTGTGTGGAAGGCGAAGAGGTTTTTCAACATCGGCAGCGAGAGGAGGCTGCGCCGCGCGATCGGGACGATCCACGCGGTCGCGCGCGATTTCATCAGAGAGCGGCGGAAGCTGGGGTTTTCCGATGGGAAGGATCTGCTGTCGAGATTCATGTGCAGCGTCGGCGATGATGAGGAGTTTTTGGTTGACATCATTGTTAGTTTCCTCCTGGCCGGGCGCGACACGGTGGCTTCCGCTCTGACGAGCTTCTTCTGGCTGGTGGCGCGCCACCCGGAGGTGGAGGCGGCGATTCTGGAGGAGGCGATCGGGGTTGATTCGGCCGATCAAGTGAGGGAGCTTCATTACCTGCATGCAGTGGTGTTTGAGAGCATGAGACTGTATCCGCCGATTCAATTTGATTCGAAATTTTGTGTGGAAGATGATGTATTGCCGGATGGGAGCTTTGTGAAGGGGGGAACTAGGGTTACTTTCCACCCCTACGCCATGGGAAGAATGGAGGAGATTTGGGGATCGGATTGTTTGGAATTCAAGCCGCGGAGATGGATCAGGGATGGGGTTTTTGTACATGAAAACCCTTTTCAATGCCCTATTTTTCAAGCTGGGGTAAGGGTCTGTTTGGGGAAGGAATTGGCGCTCATGGAGATCAAGACTGTTGCGGTTTCCATTTTGAGGCGGTTCCGGATCGAGTTGGCCCAACCAGACCACCCTCCTCGGTTCTCGCCGGGGCTCACGGCCACTTTTAGAGACGGCCTACGGGCTAGGATTCGACCTCGATCCAGTAATTACACCAATTTTGATTAAATGATTAAAATGTAGAAATAGGTATGTATGGCTAATTTTTTGTGCATAAGATATAGTACTCCTACTAGTATGTGGTATATATATATAAGCTTGAATTGCATGTGGCCAAATGGCATAAGCTCGTTTAGTTGCAGGCTTGAAAACTAAGCCAGTTTTTGCTGCTTGATTTGTGTAAGTGAATATTTACTTTGGGTGTTCGGTTGGCAAGATTAAATCTCATGATTAAATATGTATCATGTTTGGTTCATAAGATTGAACCCTTCAACTTAATCCTAGATGGATAGTATTATGATAATTAGTCATAGTCTCCTCCCTCCAACTAAAATAATCCCATAACTTAATCTTAGATGGATAGTCTCATGATATTAGTCATGACAATCGAACACCACCTTTATATATTTCATGTGAGATTAATATGTGATGATAAAGGTCTTGGATTTGAGTTTTCGACACGTACTTCAAAATTCCGCTCAGTTATAAATAAGAAAAGTAGACTATCAAATTGTATGTTAGTTATGTATATGTGACGTTATTGGTGCACTTGTCAATATTTATTTTTCTATTTTGAAAAGTTTAAACATAATTGAGTCATTTTATTTTTGACAAAAAAATAATTCTCTCACTTATTTTATTCTCTCTTCATTTTTCTTACTGTATTCTCTCCTACTTTATTAACCATCCACTAAACATATCTATGCTGAAAATAAATGTATCTATTAACAAAGAACGGAGGGAATAATTGCCAAAAGAAAAGTTAGCAAGGATTAATCTTGGGTTGATGATAAAATTAATTAGTCTCTGACACTGTTCAATTTTGCAAGATTATATTTTAGAATTAAATATGTATTTTGTTTGATTCATGAAATTGAATCTTACGCCTCAATTTTAGATGGATAATAATCATATAATAATTAGTCATAGAGATATATCTAATTAAAATAATCTTACCATTCAATCCTAAATTACAATTTATAATATTTTGTCTAACAAACCAAATAGCCACTTTTTGGATCTTTGGTGTGTGAAACCAACAGCAATAGTGTCCGGGCGAGAATCTTTCTTGGCAGGCATGTGCATCGAGTTTCAGGTAATTAAATTCGATTGGAGGTCGTTTCCGATTCAATCTTCGCTATTGTGATAAAAGATTAATTAATTATATGAACAAAATAAGTACACCTTGTAGTTGGCTTTCAAATATTGTAGCGTCAGATTTCAATTAATAATGGAAAATAGAAAAAAATAAAAGAAATCGGAAAAAAGATTTTTGGGGGACCATTACAGGAGGCGGTTCAAAATTTTACATCACCGTCAACATCAAATTAAAGTGAAAAATTTACGTATTTATCTGACGCAGAAACATGTATACGTGGGTATAGAAAACTGAACCAATAACTGGAAAAGAAATCGTACAAATCTGATTGCCTATCAACAACAAATCATGTCTTCAAGCATAATTATAGGTGTTTGTAATTATATATATTTAGCATAAGACTAAAATCCAATTTTGATCCCTTAGAGCATCCACAATGGGCGGATGATAGGCCGCCCGATGCCTCGGGTGCGCCATCGTTCGCCCATTGTGGGTGCCCGGACGATGCCCGATGCATCGTCATCGTCCGCGCCCAATAGATCGTCCGCGGACGATACGCGGACGATAGGGCATCGTCCGCCCATTGTGGGCGACGCGGACGATGCAACGCGTTTTCATTTTTTTTGAATTTTTGTCTATTTAAACATCGTTTGTCATTCTATTATTCATACGAACATTTCTCTCATCTCTCACATTCCATACGAATATTTCGATAATCTCTCACAAACAAAAATGAACCACGACGACGACTGGAGTACCTCGGAGGGCGTTAGTCGGACCTTGACGCGAACCTTATTTGATGTCGTCAATGACGCAATGGCGGATTGCTTAGCCGAAATGCAGCGCGAGGAGGACCCGTACCCGTCGTCGTTGAGAATGCGTATTTTTTTAATTCGTATTGTAATGTATTAATTTTAAATGAAATGAAGGTTTTTTTTTCCAATTTTTGTAGTTATTTAAATATTCAAATAAAGAAAATGCTTGGGGGCAGCCTTTAGAGCGGCTTATAGGGCGCCCCACTACAAGTAGAAGGGTAGGAGGATAAAATGCTGACGTGACGGTGCATATGGCGGGCTTTAGGGCGTCCCTTAGGGCGCCCCATTGCTAATGCTCTTACATTTGCTCTAAAATTCTTTTTGGTCTCATATATTAAGATTGTGACCTTTTAGTCCCTAACATATTGTTCTGGTATCTTTTGGTCACAAACATATTGCTTTGGTTCAAAATAACCATTTTCTGTTAAAATTAACTGTCAAAATGCTTGGTCAATTTAATTACTTAATTATAATCTAGGACTAAAGTCCAATTTTGGTCTCGTACATTTTCCATAAAATTCTTTCCAGGTCTCATACATTAAGTTTGTGATCTTGTTTTGGACCAAAATTTACCAAAACAATATGTTAGGGACTATAAGGTCACAAATTTAATGTATGGGACCAAAAAGAATTTTAGGGTAAATGTAAGAGACCAAAATTGGACTGTAGTCTTAGCTTAATTAGAGGTGTTTGTTAAACATACTTACAGTATTTTATTATAGGTGTTTGTTAAACATGATAGCCTTTTTTATTTATATTGTTAAACATTATTAGTACTCCCTCTGTTTGCAAAATGTTATCCACGTTTGACTCGGTACGAGTTTTAAAAAATATGAAGAAAAGTGAGTGAAAAAAAAGTGAGTGGAACGTGGGTTTCACATTTATATAATAGGTTTATAATATAATGCAAGTGCAATAGGTTAGTGGAAAGTGAACTCAATTTATCAAAAGATTAGTGGAAAGTGAACTCAATTTATCAAAAATTAAAAAAAAAAAAAACCACCGTGTACAACAATTCGCGAATAAATCGAATTAAATGGCAAAAATGGACAAGGACGAGAGAGTCGTAATTAAGATTGCATCAATCGGTCTTCCACGTCAGCTGATTATGATCCGACATTCGATTCGCTAGAATACAAATATGTTAAAACATTTTAGGTTTTGGTTCTTTTACCTAAATAGATTAGAGGATGTGGTGGGTCTTGATTGTTGAGGGCATGTCAATTAATTATGATTAAATATGATTATTATATCGATCGTGGTGCTAAATTATTGTCATTTGTCACCAATGAATAACCCATCACGATGCCTGTGAAAAATGTGCTTAAAATTTAGAGCGAACTACCCAAATACTTCCTGAACTATGCGTTTTACACGCAAATGATACCTAAACTTTTAAAATATCGTGGATAGTCCCTGAACTAAAGTATAATCACATTTATGGTACTTTTTCACTATTTATCACAATTTTACATCCAAAATGCCTCCAAGGCATGAAGGATATTTTTGTCATTTTACATCTAGGTACTGAATTTGATATTTTCTTTATTTCTCTCTAGTACCTAATATGATATTTTCTTATAATTTGAATACCTTAAATAATATTATTCACTTCATTTTTTCAATCACTTTATGTCAGATCATCTTCTCTCTCTTTCTCTAAAACTTTTTGAAACAAAAAAATTAAAATAAAAAATAGTACTCCCTCCGTCCCGGACTACTCGCACATTTCCTTTTCGGCACGGAGATTAAGGAATGAGTGTATAGCAAAGTCAACAATTGCGGCTGTAGGTGATAATTTTTACTAAAAATGGAAAGAATGCAAATAACTTGGGACGCCCAGAAAGAAAATAAGTGCAAGTAGTCCGGGACGGAGGGAGTATAAAATTCTTAAATATATTAATTATAAAAATTAAAATTATAAATTTAATTATTAAAATAATTTGTAGCAAATTTTATTTTGATTGTGATTTGATTATTTTTTTAATATTAAAAATTAGTTTTTTTAATTAACACTAAATTTTTTATTTTTAATAAATCCTAATTTTTTAATATTTAAAAAAACAATCGAATCATAATCAAAATTAAATTTGGCTACAAGTAATTTTGATAATTAAATTTATAATTTTAAATTTTATTCCATATTTAAAAATTTCATAGTAGTATTTTTTATTTTAATTTTTTACTTTCTAAAAATTTTAGAGAAAGAGAGAAAGAAGATCCAACATAAAGTGATTGAAAAAGTGAAGTGAATGATATCATTTAAGCTACTCAAACTATAAGAAAATATCATAGTTAGTAATAGAGAGAAAGAAAATATCAAATCCAGTACCTAGATATGAAAGTCCATAAATGCCCTTCATGCATTGGGGGCATTTTTGGTCCAAAATTGTGAAAAATAGTGAAAAAAGTATAAAAAATGTGATTACACCTTGTATAGTTCAGGGACCACCCACGATGTTTTTAAAGTTTAGATATCATTTGCGTGCAAAACGCATAATTCAGGAACCATTTGCGTAGTTGAGTCTAAAATTTATGATTCTCCTGATAATTAATTATATATTGCTCCTTTCTGGAACTAATGCGTGATCTAAAGGAAGTACTATTGTTTAATGAACATAGCGTTATATTATAATACTCCTATAAATTGCACAGTAGGGAGAAATTATAGGACTCCGTACTGTAGTAGTATTTTTTTAAAAAAAACTTTTAACTTTAGATATGAATGTGTCGATTTATTGTTCTTGATCAGTAATGTACTACCCATTAAATAGCTAGGTCCGTAAGTGCTTTATTGTTGGCCTTTAATTGACGCATGTGTCATGTCCATATGTCCATGACAATGATATGTACGATTTAAATGATTGAGCATATGCTTCATGTTGTCCATTTATGTATCACTTTACATATTTTATAATGGTAAGCTCTTTTATAAATAACATAAAAATTGAAAAACAAATGTCCTAAGTTCATTTAATATGGAAAATGTGCTGGAAACTTGGAATTTGAAAAAAATATGCCCTAGATTCAGATAATTATGAAAAATATGTTGGAAGCTGCTACCTAAATATAGATGTTTAATATGGAAAATGTGCTGGAAACTTTAAAATTGAAGAATATGCCCTAGGTTCAGATTTTTAATTTGAAAAATATGTTGGAAACTGCCGAATTTGAGGGGCCAAAACGTTTGATTTAGAAAGTTTTTGCCCTTTCACCTATTTGTAATCTTTAACCTTCACTAGTTTTTTTTTTTAAATTAACTCATATACGAAGGAGGAAATTACAAATAAACTCCTATACTATAGAAATGAGAAAATTACAACTGATGTCAAGAGGGCTCGAACTCGACACCTCATACAATAATGTCTAAGCTCCTTGCCGCTAGGACAAAGGCTCTGGACTTTAACCTTCACTAGTTGATTTAAAAGGTTTTTGCAATTTTGCCCTTTCACCTAGTTGTAACTTTAACATATTTATGTGATACTTTGAATATTAAACTTTTTAAACACTCTCATTTTGAGTATGAGTTTGGAAAATATTACACATAACATAATGCAAATCATATTTCTCTCAAACTCTTTCTCATCATTGGAATATAGTTTTAGCATTTGGATAGAAATTTGATTGCTTGATTCTAGTAACTTCATTAAATTTGTCGGTGCCTAGCATTGTGGCTGATACACTAAAGATTAAGGGGTACAACTGATACGTTAATGTATGTCACGAGTTTTCGATCAGCTTCTATGCTTTATGTGGACTTATTTGCATGTGTAGATGTTCTGGTGGCAAGGATTTGGTGTGCTCTTGGTAATGCACAAATTGGAGCGCACGAAGTAGAGAAATTGGAAGAAGGGTACTGGAGCTGTGAAAGTGGTTCAACTTGTTCCAACTACCACATCTTAACTCTTTTATTTTACTCTCTTTCATACTTTACTATCTATTTTTCTCTCTTACTTTATCCCCTCTTTTACTTTATTCATTCCACTTAATTCAATAAATCTCAATCTCTTAAATCTCGTGCTGAAAATAAATCAATCATACGCGGTGCGATGGAGGGAGTAATACTTTTTTATAAACGAACCTCTTGTTAGTATGTGACGTCACTCATTCCAATTATCAATAATCAAGTGAGGGGGTGTTACATTATTGCACTCTTCTAAGACAAAATTACGTCAATCAAAGTCGGAGAAAACGAGAACTAGGACGCTAGAAAATGATGTAATGCAAGGTTCTTGGACTATGAAATGGCTAGTTCTTTTTTGGGCCGAAATTTATCGTTTTTTATGGAAATTGATGACCAAGTTAGATTTGGTAGTAGTAATCAAGAAGAATGTGTTACTCAATATAACAGTGCACCTAAGGTTCACTGTAATTGTTTACATATTGAAAAAAATATTCTGCAGATAGCTTGAATAACTTTTTAGGGCATCCCCAACGCTAGCGGGCCGGACCGCAACTGGGTCCCAGCCCGCGGCCCACACGTTAAACCACCATGATTTCCGGCCTGGGACGTCCCAGTGACGTAGTCGCGTCCTGGGGTCCGGCCTAGCCGACGTTAGAGGTGAGCTTTTTCCGGTCCCAGGCCTCAATTTCTGGTTTCTTTTGCATTTGATAGAGGAGGAAGAGGGAGGAGAGGGCGATGGAGCCTCAATTTCTTATTTCTTTTGCATTTGGAAGAGGACGAAGAGGGAGGGAGAGGAAGAAGAGGGGTGACGAACCCCCAATTTTCTCTTTTTTTGCATTTTTTTTTGCATTTTGAAGAGGAAGAAGAGGGGCTAGAGGAAGAGGAAGAAGAGTAATTTTTTTATGTTCTAATTTTTAATTTTTTTAGTTTATAATTTATTATTTTTGAATTAAAAATGAATTTCTCGTGTTATAATTGTTCAACGTTTTCAATATTTACAAGTAAAATAGGTTGAAGTTGTGAATAGTGTAATTTAATAATTGTGGTCCGGGATTGGGCCTGCAGGGTTAGAGGAGTTGTGGTCTGGGACTCAAATTTAGGGGAATGATGACGTGGAGGGGACTTGGGGCCTGAATTGGGGACGGGGTTGGGGATGCTCTTAAAGACAACGAAGACCACGAGGTGGTCAAATAAATGATACAAATGCCTCATGCCATGTGTGTTCCGAGATAAGAGGGTCCTTTTTACTTTAAAGTCTCTTAGATGTAAGAAGTTATGTATGAGAAATCAATCCTTTTTTGAGGTGGTTGGGATGGGTAATATGTTCCTAAAATTGTTACGAGGAAATATTCTTAACCTTAGGATGTGTTGCAAGTCTCACACATCCAAAATAACTTGGTGTCGGACTCATCTGTCCTAATCTAAAGTGCAAGTTTGATGAAAAGTCTTTAATGCCCTTTTTGGAGGGAAAATGGAAAGATGATGTGTTATCTATTCAAAAATAATTTTTTAATGCAAAAACATTGGACAAATAATAGTCCAATAAAATGCTAACTTCTTGAATAAGTTTTAAAACACATTTAAATAGTGCACTACTATTAAAAAAATTTATAATTAAGTTATTAAATTTATATATTAATTAGACTTATATTTGAGTTAAATTGGAATTGTGTTAGAGAGTTTAGTTTGCCTTCCATTTATTTAGGTTAAAATTGAGATTTAATCATTTATTGTAATACTTTTTCTCCGAATTAATTCACAAGCTAAATGACAACACATATATGTAATGCTTACAATTTCCATCCTATATTTACTCAATTAAAGTTTTTAGTTCTTATATTTTAATTCGCCTCTAATTAAACAATACTACTAAGTTTATAGATTAAACTACGGAATAAGATGACATTATATATATTTAAAATTAAATATAACTTATAAAGTTTGTATAACTTCATAATATAAAGAGTAGTGTAAATTCTCACATTATTCAAAACAAACAAGATGCATAAAATATTATCGTTATTTTAAGTGATAGTAGTAATTTACTTTTTATACGTATATGTGGCGGGAAGTAAGAAATTTATTCTTTCCAATATAAAAAAATCATTTAGTCTTTAGCAATGTATATCAAGTTATGCTATGGTCTGAAATTAAAAGAAAGAAATAAACAGTCAACTAAAATGTGATTATTGGATAATACAAATTGTCTAACTTGACTTCTCAAAGAAGTTTTAAATTTATATGATTTAAATTATTCATATATTTAATGTGGATATGTTTAATATTCCATATATTTTTTTTCAAATTAATTTTTTATAAATTAAGCTATTAAATTTATATATTAATTTGCCTTTTCTTTGGATTAATGACTTGCATAACACTTTCAATAAACATCTTTACTCACACATATTTTCTTTATTTTTATATCTTATTCTAATTAATTCATACTCTTAGATCATTAGTCACACATCTTATTTTTGTCATTAATTTTATTATTTTTACTTCACTTAGATTATAAATTAAAATTGCATAAATGTTTCATTCACTGAGGAGTAGTAAATTCTCCATTTTGAGTGAGACAAGATAAGTACATTTCTGTTTTTTTTAAATCTCCATATTGCTTTCAATTCTTATTTTCTATATATTTATTATATTTTATATTCATTATTTGAAACTCTTATGTCCCGTGCATAGCTCGGGTGTTAATACTAGTTTCTTATAAACTTTTAGTTTTTACTACTTCCTGCGTCCCATAAAAATATGTGCACTTCATATTTTCGTTCTTCCCATAAAAATATTGGCATTTCCATTTATTAAAAGGTATCTCAATTTATTACCCATACACATCAAGTTATTTACAATTTATATCACCATTAAAACACTTATAATAATATGTGTTTCACTATCTACTAACACTACTTTAACTACTCTTCCCCTCCTCTCACTTATTTTATCAATTTTATCTTAATTCTCTTATTATATCACATGCTCATATTTTTATGGGGCGGAGGAAGTATATTTTAGTTTGAAAAAGTTATATTGATCAAATGTGGAAAGTTCGTAGTGAAGACCACACCTACTGAATGGGTTTTTTGACCGAAGTAACAGTCATATACAATGGAAATGCAGTGAGCTATCAGAAAGGACAATTTATCATTTTATTTGCTTGGGTGGCCTGATTTACAGTATTGTAGTGTATAAATCTAAAAAATATAAACAAATTAACAAACTTTAATTAACTAAAAGTAAATTTAAATCACAAAAAATGTGAAGTGCAGGTTTACTCTATAAATATGAAACTAGACATGGGACATAATACAACATCTTTCAGAACACAAAAAACACTAGCTTCCAAGACGAGGGGTTTCGAAAATCCCCAACAGAATTTTTCAAAAATCCTTGTTCCACTCATACTTGGCTTATGTCTCTCATTTTAGATCTAAGTCCTATAAATTCTGATAAGATTTGTTTACTTAAAATTCAATATTTGAGCTTGAGAATAAATTAGAAGACATGTGGTTGAGTACATATTCATCACATGGAGAAGTTGCAAGTCATCTTCAATTCTTTGGAAAATCATTTAACTGAATTAAATCCAAATCATAGAATTCATATTTTATGGTTTAAATTTCCTTTACGTAAATTAATTTCGTTCCTAGTATGCAATATATGAACTCAAGCACGAATTGACTTAATTATATAATCATCTAATTAGATTTTATACTCTGAATTTATTTGTTTTGCAAACGCAAATGCATTTCATTTTCTTCAGATTTGCAGGTGTTTGATGTTGGAATGGAGAAATCAATTAATTGGAGAACAAAAAATCAATAGATGAAGTTATGGCAAGAATAAAGAAGGAAATCAATTAAAGATTATAGAAAATCAAATAAAAAGGTATTAGTATAATTAGAATATATTTTCCATGTATAGCTAGAATTAGAGACTATAAAAGGTTGTGTAACCATTGAGAAAATTAATTCAAGTCTAATACAATGTAGTCCATAAAGCTTTTAGTGTCTTTTATTTTCTGCATTTTACTTTTCAACATGGTATCAGAGGGGATCGATCACTGTCTCTATATAGAAAAAAACTAGTCATATCCTTCCCATAATAGCTGTGAGAATTCCAGTTCATAACAGTCGACTATTTGTTGCTCAGCCTACTCTCATCAAATATCCTACCAGCCAAATAGAGTCAAAAGTTCAAAACCTTCCCAAACCCAAAACAGCCGCTAAACTACCTTCCTTAACTACCCAATCATCCGATCAAATAGCAAACCAAAAAAACCTAATCTGCCATATCCTATAAACTGCCCAATCATCCAAATATCCAGCCAAGGAACCTACAAACCAAATCACCCTAAAACAAATACCATAATCTCAAATTACTGAGATTTATGGACCCTAAGATAAACCTTATAATCTCAAATTACCGAGATTAATACCAGTTCAAATTACCGAGCTGGGGAACCATGCACAGAAGAGGTCGTCTTTGCAGGGAAGGAGAAGGCCAGAAAGGCAGTTGAGAAAGCCACCAACTGAAGGATGAAATAGAAAAAGAGGGAGAAAGAAGGGAAACAGTAGCACATTTTGCCGATAAGAACAACTGAAGGATGAGATATGGAGTAAGATGATCGACTCTGTTTTTCTACACTGAATCAAATCAAATAGATGCAAGATCCAGAGAAGAGTTGAAGATTGGCACAACCGAGAAGATGAAAGAAACTTCCAAGAAGAAACCCGCTCGAGCATCCTATCCAAGCCTCCTAGCTCAACTGGTTGAGAAGGGAGGCAAGGATACCGCCCATCCAGGAGGTCTTGAGTTCGAATCCTGGATGGCGCAACTTGGGATTAATTTCCCCTGTGGGCCTTTGGGCTTGGCAAGCTTGCAGACCCCGACCCCGGCTGCCCCGGACTCGTCGAACGGGGGGCTAGAGAACGAGCCTGAGGAGGGGCTTGCTCACAGGCTGATGCGCGGTTGCGTGTGTCAGGGCTAGTCTTCGAGCCATAAGGGGCTGTGTGTCAGGGTTAGCTCGCTTGCCGAATGTATCACGAATTCCGATGTGTGTGTATGTGTGGGTGTGTGTGTGTGTGGGTGTGTGTGTGTGTAAAAAAAACCGCTCGAGCATCCTGGAGGTCTTGAGTTCGACTCCTGGATGGCGCGACTTGGGGATTAATTTTCCTGTGGGCCTGTTCAAGGTTGTTTCCTTGAACGCGTCTGAGGGTGGCGGGTAGTCTACGGGGCTGAACTCGTTGGAGGGAGGCTAGTCTACGAGCCGGACATTGGCTAGTTCACGGGCCGAACCCGTAGGAGGGAAGCTAAGTATTCGAGCCACGAGGGGCCGTGTTGGGCTAGTTCTATAACACCCCTTACCCGGTAGGTACCCACCGAATAAGTGATGTCACGTTTCAGTATCGAAAACCCGTGCTGAAATTTTCTTTTTTCTTTTTAGCTTAAAAGCACAATTAAAATCTATTACATTTAAAAACTTAACATTTATCCTGTGGAAGATTAAAGATTAAACTATTATACAACATGCCACGACTACTAAACCAAGTTGACCACCAGTGACTCGCAAAAGATGCAAAGCTGCGCAACACCACTGACATAATATCAACTCTAACCTGCAGGAGGAAAAGAGGGGAGAGTGAGCTCGAAAGCCCAGTAGCAATATCCAAACTATAGAATCCAACCCTCTCAGGTAAGACAATAGTAACTATAATAACTACATTATTTCCTTTTTAATCTTTTGCTTATTTTCATTTCAATTTTACAAATTTCCAAATTACTTACAATCTCATAATCTTTGCACTAAAGCATACTTGTTCAGATAACCACACATATTCATCATATATTATTATCTTGTATCACATTTTTCTCCTTTTACCATTTATTTTCATATACTATTTTTATTTCCGTGTTAATTACCCCGAGCGGGGACCATTCAACATAATATATCATTTCTTCCACGTGAGGACCAATCAACATTCATATCATATATCATATTTTACAAATCACATATCACAGATCCTTATTCATAAGTCCTCAGATATTATTTTACATATCACAAATAACAGATTCTTATTCAGAAGTCATTAGATATTATTTTATACATCACGGATCACAGATTCTTATTCAAAAGTCATTAGATATTATTTTATACATCACGGATCACAGATTCTTAATCAGAAGTCATCAGTTATTATTTTATCTATCACATATCACAGATTCTTATTCACAATTCATCAGATATTATTTTACACATCACAGATTACAGATTCTTATTCACAATTCATCAGATATTATTTTACACATCACAGATTACAGATTCTTATTCAGAAATCATCAGATATTATTTTATTTTATCTTATCATATAGCCCCAATATCTGCTTGGTTTCAGGCAGGGTACAGGACCAGATCAGAAACAGAATCAGATGCAGACGCGGATTTTTGTCCTCGAGAGGACTCCGCACAGACCACCCATAGGGTGCATATCAGAAAATCAGACCACCCATGAGGGTGCAGACAGATAATTAGACCACCCATTAGGGTGCAGATCAGACAGATCAGATAGGGGCCCGTCAGATAACAGACGATCCTCGCTTTGGTTATCCAGAAGACGAGTGATCACAGATAATGCAGCGCTGCTGTCCTATGGCATGCCAATTGTACCCAACACATGTGACCAAACAAACAAGACGTTTTATTTCGTATTCTTCTTTCATATCTCTTTTTCACATGTATTCCATTTCCAAATATCACTTCAGATAATCATTCTTATCGGATTCACAGACATTCTTTTAGTATATACTTTTATAACCTTTACATATTATTCTCTTGTGTTTATTTTATTCAGGCTCTACCTATCAAATCACTTCTTTTTCATATACATTCAGATATCTTTTCATAATCTATTCAGACATATTTCACATTATTCAGATCTTCATAATTTATTACGTTTCATTGCATATCATACCCATTGTCTTTTATTCATATTCGTACCATTATTTCTGCAGATCATTCATATCAAAATTAATAAGTATCATAACAATCCACATATTAAATTATAAGCATATTTAAGCACATTATTTAATTAACATCGCACAAATAAGCACATTATAGGACACATCATCTCAACCAAAGGAATCGAAAACCATAGAGAGGATACGCTACCTCGCAGGCTTATGAAGGTTCATAAGCCTATTTCACCTTTCGACCCTTCGCTATCTTCTAGATCCATTCATTTTTGCACGACTCGTGTTACAAGCTTCTATGCCTTATACTATAAATATCATAAACATTAGTAACATATACTTATTTTCGTCAACTTCAGCTCATTAAGTCTTCCAATAAAATCACTAAGTATTCTGTTACTATTCACAGAATACTATTCACAGAGAATATATAATCATGTAGTTAATGTATTAAAATTGCTAACCTCAATTAGAAAGTTCCTAAAATTTACATTAACACTCATATTCATTCTAAATCACAATTCCATGATCAAATATCTTAAATAAATTCATTTGCTATATTAACTTAATATCCCCTTATTCCTTAACTCTCTAGTATAACAACTGCACTGGATCGATTCGTCACACAACTTCTATATTCATACGGAAGAATTTAGAGACTTGACCTAATATTTTTAAATACCCAATGAAGTCTGGTTTATAATCCAATAAGATTCATTTAAAGATTCCTAATAGTTTAAGAGATATTCTCATTTTCCCACGGACTACCAAAATCAGACCATTTCTGGCAGCAATTTCTAAACAATTCTTATAAATGGTATTTGTACTCTTTAATTCGTCATAAAATATAGAGAACAACTAAACACCTTATAGTTAATTTAGAAATTATGCAATCAAGTTTTAATCGACCTTAAATGCCCTGAATATGTCGGATAACACATACCAAAATATGACAAAGTACCAGAATTTTGACAGTTCGTAGTTGTATTGTTATAACAATTTATACACATAGTAAACGAACTCCTAAATTCTTCATACAAATCAGGGATCCTCTAGACTCATCATAGTTATTATAGAAATTGTTAAACCAAAGTTTCCACTATTCTACCCATGCCAAACAAATCGGAACAGGTCACTGAAAAACAGGGGATTAAACCTTGTTGATCCAATTCTATTTCAATTCATGTTTAATCATAAATTTCATCTAACTTGAGCATCTAACTACTAAAACCACAAAACCTAAGGTGTATTTTCAATCTCATCATCAAGTTCATACCATGGCAATTTAACTTGGAAATTATCCATCAAAACGTGGCATACGACGTCTATACGCTACGTATTCGACAATTAATCGAACATAAAACCATGTATCCATCAACACATATGGAGCTCGAAATTTTCAGATTTTAAACCTCAATATGTATTGAATTTCATGTTATAAAAATAGTATAGTAAGAAAGACCTTACTTGATTTGCTATGTTTTATACGATTAAATCCCCGATTTGCCGACGACCAAGCCAAATAAATGGGAAAGAAGGTTTTTGGCTATGGAGATTGAGGGGAGCTGCTCATGGACGAAAATCATGAGGGAGAGAAGATAAGTCTTTGACTTTTAAATTTTATCCAACAACTTCTAGATTTTTCTTTAAAATTCTAATTATTTATTTACTTAAGTTAAATTTATTTCCTTGTACTAATTTATTTTCATGTCATACGATCCCATATTTATGGATTCTATATACCATCTCGTAGCACATTAATCCTAAATTAATCTAAAATTATTCTCGTCTGATACCTCAAATGTTTCGATAATCGATTTTGTGAAAAACCGAAATAATCGGCGATAAAAATTCCAATTACCCTTAAATGGCCCAAAATAATTCCTCACATTATTTACAATTATGCTAGGCCATAATTTATAATTTATAAAATTATTATCCCTTAGCTTTGATTTACGATTTTACGTGGGTAAAAGAGATTGCCGAAAATCACATAATCGATATTTCGTATTAAATTTCTACCTTATAGTTTAACTTAACTACTATTCCTCATCACATATCCAAATCTTTTGTCAAGCCCTATAATTCGGGATGTTACAAGTTCGCTTGCCGAATGTATCTCGAACTCCTATGTATGATGAAAAAAAAAACCCGCTCAAGCAGATTCTTGCCGAGAAAGAGGTTGAGAAAGCCACTAAAGCCGAGGAGGTTGAGAAACTTGTCTTGACGAATTGTTCAGTCGAGGAGGAGAGGAACTAAACAGCCGAACAATTCTGCAGATGAGGAGAGGAACTTAACAACCAAACAATTCTCCTCTTCCTCACCAAACCAAGGAAATCTCACAAGGAATGGAGCCGGAGATAGGAGGAGCCGGATGCAGGAAAGGATGCCTTTGTCGAAAGTGCAAGAGAGAGAGATAGAGCGATAGCAGCCCCAGTTACAAATCTGATCCAACAAAAACCATCACAAATTCAACAGCTGAATCTCTGGCTGAGGGGGAGAGGACCGTCCCAGCCGGAAAATTCATCGAGGTGAGAAGATGAAAGGCCAGTGGCCAACCTTGAGCAACCATGCCCGGAGAAGAAGGTTTTCTACTGCCGAAGAGGTTGCAGCCGTGAGAGGCTGTGAACTCACGTTATAATGGAGCGTTTGGCTGAGGGGAGATATCAACCACTGCCAAACGATTCAATCTCCGAATCAAGGAGAAATTGCCGAGGACGAAGGCGGAGAAGCCAACGTCTGCGCGGCGAGGGGGGAGAGATAGTGTCGGCACACAGCCGCTGTGAAGATTTGGTGGGAATGGGATGTTGTCGAGAGAATGTTGAGAACCCGTTGCCAAAAGACGATGGTAAAGGAACAACCGCGGGAAAAGCCAAAGCCAATAATAAAAGATGAGGCCTTCTTAATTAAATGGGAGAAGATCCAGAGATGGGGGACGCACAATGACCAAGAAGCGTCGACTGTTGAAGAATCAGAAACCGGATTGAAGGAGTGACGGGAGAATTATCACTGTTTGGAAAAGAAGCAGATCAAAAAACGAAACTTAAATCTCTTTTAAGACACCAAATATCCGGAGACGGCTTGTGCCGGCTTCAAGTGGAATCCTTCATAGGGGGAGAAACTGTCACCGGAAAGCTGATACTATGGAAATAGTCACCGAAAAGAGAACCAACGATGGTGGATAATCAGTTGGCTAAAGAAGAGAACAGCCGTGAAAGGAGAAGATCAACTTCCTAGCTGATGTGGTGTGACCGCGTCTGTTATTACTATGGGGGATGCAACAACCAAGGAAAATAGGGAATTGATCAGTAAAATAGTTGGAGCAATTGGGAAGGTTTGCCAGCCTAGGAGAAGCTCACCGGACAGAGTGCAGTCCCTCAAGTTCTGAGGAATTGCAAATCAGTTTCTTATTTGAAGAAGATTGAATAATATATCCAAATGCTTGAAGAATTGCAATAAGACTAAATGTCTCTTGCAAAAATCTGAAGAACACAATGAAGAAGAAAAAAATAGGCTCCTAGATACGAGCAAGAATTGTCTAGATTAGCTCCTTAACACGAGTCAAAACTGTCTGAATTAGCTCCTCGACATGAGTCAAAATTGTCTGATAGCTCCTAGATACGAGCAAAAATTGTCTAGATTAGCTCCTCGGCAAGAGTCAAAACTATCTGAATTAGCTCATCGATATGAGTCAAAACTGTCTGATGGCTCCTAGATATGAGCTAAAACTATCTAAAGTGGCTCGGCCATGAGTAAAAACTGTCTAGATTGGCTCATTGACACGAGTTAAAATTGTCAACAGAAAATAGAAGAGCTCATTGACACTAAGTTAAAACTGTCAATAGAAAATTAAAGAGGTCATTGACACGAGTTAAAACTGTCAACCGAAAATTGAAGAGCTCCGTGAGCTTTCACTGAAGAAGCTCCTTGAAACGAGTCTAAACTTTCAATGAAGAAAAATAACTCTCTGATATGAGTATAAACTAGCAATGATGAATTGAAGAAGCTCTATGATACGAGCATAAACTGTCAAATGAAAGTGAAGGACTTCTGAATATGAGTATAAACTATTTATCAAAGTGAAGATCGTGCAAGTTAAGTGTCGAAAAACTCGATACTTAACTTGAGGGGGAGTGTTGGAATGGAGAAATCAATTAATTGGAGAACAAGAAATCAAGAGATGAAGTTATGGCAAGAATAAAGAAGGAAATTAATTAAAGATTATGAAAAATCAAATAAAAAGGATATTAATATAATTAGAATATATTTTCCATGTAAAGCTAGAATTAGAGCCTATAAAATGTTGTGTAACCATTGAGAAAATTAATTCAAGTCTAATACAATATAATCCATAAAGCTTTTAGTGTCTTTTATTTTCTGCATTTTACTTTTCAACATTTGATACCTATATATTGTAGGAACAAAATGTTGTTTCCTTCATTTTAATTAATGCTGTGTGGTTTACACTTACTCTATACGCTACTCACTTGTAAGAGCGTCTCACAAAAACAACACACCAACCTTTACCTACTTTAACTAACAAACCAACTTCCAACCAATTTGATACATCCTAGTTTATTTCCAAATATAACTCACCACTCTAAATTCTTTGTCTAAGCTGAATATACATACAAAGTTTTTCAATTTACTTTCTTTAGTCTCATTAGAGCACCCACAATGGGGCGCCAGATGGCACGCAACGGGCATCCTCGGCCGCGCCCGATGGCTCCATTGTGGGTGCCCGGACGATGGCACACCCTACGCCCACGCCCTAAGCTTCGGGCACGGAAGAAGCGTGGACGATGGCCTATCACCATTGTGGGCTCCGCGGACGATAGGCACGGACGATGGCACGCATTTTTGAATTTTTTTTTTCTGAATCTTGTCTATTTAAACCTCATTTTTCATTCACTTGTTTATACGAACGTCTCGCCTCTCTCATTTCTCTCATCTCTCACATTTCTACCTCTTTTACATACCAAAATGAACCACCGATGTCATATATGCGTGCATACCAAAGTGAAAGGGCAGGCTCGTCCGGCTCGTCTCTGGTTCAAGGAAGTCATCGCCGATGTCATGTATGCGTGCATAATCATGCACAACATGATAGTCGAGCATGAAGGTGGGAGCATCACCGACTGGAACGATGATGAAGGTGCATCTAGCTGGTCTGGCACGGCGACCGCGCCCACCGCTAAAGGATTACCGACAGGCTTCAATGAGGTTCTATCTAGACAGGCCTCAATGCGCAACCAACAAGAGCATGCTCAGCTCATGAACGACATAATTGAAGAAGTGTGGGGCCGTAATCGCCGTCGCTGAGTTTGCGTATTTTTTTTATTCTTATTGTAATGTATTAATTTTTATAAATGAAATGAAGTTTTTTCCCATTTTTTGTAGTTATTTAAATATTCAAATAAAAGAAAATGCATAGGGTGCGCCTTAGGGCGCGCCATTGCAGGTGGGAGGGTAGGAGGATAAAAATGATGACTTGGTGGTGCATAGGGCGCGCCTAAGGGCGCCCCATTGCTAATGCTCTTAGCTCCTTCCTCCTCCGCGCCTCTGTGGCAACAATGATATCCTCGGACTTCCCCCAAAACAAGCCAGTTTCATGTGCAGAAACAACATGATCACCTACCTGGAAAGCCCTAGGAGGGTCAAGATTCTCCACGTGTCGGACAGGGCTGAACAGCCCAGGCACTACGATGGCAGCAGGGGGGTCGTGTGCTCTGCGATCACCATCTGCACTCATAGCTTGCATAATGGGATTATTATAAGCCTCTGCACTCATCGCGTTCTGATTTGAACAAGACTTCTTGTTATCTTCACTCATCCTAGCGTCCGAGCACGAACACTTGCCGCAGCAATGAGTGTTTGTTCCAAGCAACGGTAGCGCCCAAGGGACGGGGACTATAAACAAGGGTGTTACCGTGGAGAGTTCTTGTCCTTGATGCAGACACGGCGGTGTATCCATTGGGAATTGCAGCGGATGAGGATGAGACGTGCCTTGGAACGGGAAGGAATCTGAAGTTGAGGCCATGGGTGGCCAAAAGCACGGGACTAGAGAGGGCGGAGGCTGGTTTTGCTGCAGAAACATCGGAGTCATTGCAGTGGCAGAGCAAGTTTTCTCTGCCTCGGACAAGTTTGGTTCTTCTTCTTCTTCTTCAGTAACTCCTGCTGCAGCCTTCCTCGCTTCGGCCAACTGTAAGTGGAATATAATGGCACTCGTGATATATTTCAAACAACGAAATAGCTGAAAAGACGCGGATCATCTTCTTACATGTGCTTTCAGAAATCTATTTCTTCCTTTTAAAGAATTGAAAACTTCCAGCATCAGCTCCTTTCGCTTTTCACCGGAAAAAAATGTAGTAAATAAAGAGGTAGAGGAAACTCCAACAGAGAAAAGGGGAAGCGAGAAATGTTAACATGCCTTCTTCAAGTTCTTGTTCTCTTCCAACTCATCGGCTGCTTTCTTGTTTAACTCCATATGCATGGCCTGCTCGAAATAGCAATTGGAGTAACAATCTACCAACCAAATATAATCAATGGAGCACCCACATACCATGTTTGTCTTCTTCATTGCCCCCTTAAAAATAGATAAATTCTTGCATAGAATAAGTACTTCCCTTTTATCTAGAACATAAATCATCAATGCATATACCATTCACTAATTTACTGAATTGAGACGTTCCTAAGGTTTTGATGAAGGAAAACATCCAAATTTCTTTATGATCATCAGTGTTTCTGAGAATTGGTTCAAACTAACTAGTATGATAGGTATTGTGGAACACAACTATATTTCCTTTCCAACGACTATAACAAGCTTTCCTTCCGAGCATTCTCATAACCTCTTTAACAAGAGGAGCTCCATTTCTAAGTTTGATCTACAGCTGAAAATTCATCCGCCACCTGAAGTAGTACAAGCAACTAAACCTTACCTGTCTGCGTCGAATTGTCTGTCTAGCAGACTCTCTATTGGCCATTATATGGCGAAGCTTCCTTTCCTCCTTCTCGGCCTGGATGGGAAAGAATTCAGTATGCTAAGGATAAAAAAAAAAAAAGTTGATCTACCTCCGTGAGTTTCCGCCTCAACTTCATCACAAGATTCGATTGATGACTTTTGCTGCACAGCTCTGTGGGCATATGTCGGACACTTTCCTCAGCCTTTCGAGGACTTTTAATCTTCAAAGGTGCACTATCAGCTACTAGTTGGTCCTGTTAAAAAGGAGAAAAAACATTGCTTAACACCAGCACAAGTTGGATGAAATACGAGATGCAACTACTAAAGGGCTTTGAAATTCATTGAGCAGGGAGGAGGGACTATTGAAGTGAGTTTAGTTTGTTGAGAAAATTGATTTTGAGGCAGGAAGGAGTCTGAAATGAATGCATAAAAAGGGAAAAGGGAGCAAAACACATATTCGTCCATTTTAAATAACATTCTTATCTTACTAAATGTAGGCCATGCTTTCTTAACCTAAAGAAGATACCCTCTCCATATCACCTAGGAATCCAACTAACTAAGCCTACCGACCGACCCTACCCTTTCCTTCTTCGTCTGCCATCATTTCTAGCTTCGTCTTCCGTTTCCTTCCTGAATCCGCGTGGGAAATTAACCACCCAATCCATACCACAAATTATCTAAACAAAAAGTAATCCAACTCTTCAAACTCAATTACCAAATACTACTACTATCTAATCAATACATTCAAATATTTATATGGAAAAAAAAAACTTTATTTCTAAAACTACAATACTATCATTATTTTGTGCATACATCTTGGCAAACACCGCGCAAAGAGTGTAATCTAATTGCGAACCTGAGAAACAACCACCGCCTCCTCCATCACATTCACATGTTGCGCCATCCCCGCGAGGGCTTCGGCCGCCTCCAGCTCCCGGCCGTCGTCATCCGCCGCGGCCTCACCGCATTCCATGATTTACCGACTCGATTTTTCGTGATGTTTTTGAGAAACTTATAGTTTAAGAGCAGTAAACTTAAGCAACAGAATCTGGACAAGAAGACAGAACAGACTTGCCATACCGCCACGTGTCACTCCTATTCCACGTCAGCTGTGACGCACATGGAATCCACGTGTCAACTCCTGGGACGTGCCACGATGGCGAGGGGATATCTTTTTCTTTTTTGTTTCCGCTGTCCGGACCTTATTCTCTGTAGTCAGCCACAAAAATAAATAACTGAAATATAAATATTCGTAATTGTTTTTTTAAGACTAATACTCCATTCCCTTCGTCACATGTTACTGACACTTTTCATTTTAGACCGTAAATTTGGGATTAATTTTTTAGTATAATTAAATTAAAAGTGTAATGAGATATCACTTAATAAATGAGCTCTTAACCTAAACTAACATATTAATTAAATGCGTTAATTCTAACTTAAACTATAAATAGTACAAGGAGTTTCTGACGAGCCGAAAAGCAAAAGTACAACTTACATTGGACTGAGGGAGTATATTTTTAGTATTTGCGCTTTTTAAAGTTTTAATATATAGTTTTGTAAAGTGTAAACAGATTTACAAATGAGTTTGACCATACCGCAACAGAAAATTAGCTTTGAGATTCCGAAATAAATACTACTCTAAATTATGGAGAAAAATCTGTTTGCTATTAATAGATGACAACTTGCAGTTTTCTTTATCTCATTTCTCCGTAGAATATAAATTTTCCTAAAATTGATGTTTTTGAGGTACATGCTTTACACCAATCAGATAAAAAGAGTCCTCCTTCTATAATAAAAATAAAAATAAAAATAAAAATAAAAATAAAAATAAAAATAGGTGGAATGCCGCCCTATTCTCGACAAAGGAAAATGGATCATCATAATAAAATTGAACAGTATACTACTAGAAGGAGTAGTACTTATTATGATTAATGGTCTATTAAAAAAAACAGAAAATAAATGATATAGGATTAACTTAAATCAGTATATTAAGTTCAAATATCGAAATAAAATATTGAATAGGGTTAAATTCGGTGTAAAAGGTGGAGCCCATTAACGTAAATGGATCCAAATAAGAACCGTGGTGCGGGCCCGGTGTCTTTTCTATATTTGGTTTTATGGGTTAGATAAGTTCCAATTCTTGAGTTTAAACCCACGCTTACGCTTATGGAGTATGTATGATATTTTCAAGTTGTAAATTACTACCAATTAAAATTACTTCTCAAATTGAATATTTTAATAGATCATTTTTATTGTCATTTTCTCCGCACTAACTGTTAGCAA
The DNA here is from genome assembly GCF_004379255.2 of Salvia splendens. Classification (NCBI taxonomy): domain Eukaryota; kingdom Viridiplantae; phylum Streptophyta; class Magnoliopsida; order Lamiales; family Lamiaceae; genus Salvia; species Salvia splendens. The sequence continues at coordinate 33,899,525 of NC_056032.1, forward strand.
GAGAAATAGTAGTAGTAGTAGTAGTAGTAGTATTTTTGAAGGAAACGTTTGTTAGATTTAGACCAGCATGTTGTTACATTTATTTGTGGGAAAGAAAGTGCCACTGTCACACTACATAGTTTATTCATCATTATAGAATAAATTTATGTTATAAATATATTCGTTCTCCTCACAAATTTTTCTCAACACGCACTGAACTGATAATATGAATAAAAATATCAGATTGGCCTTTAACCTAAAAAAGAATTTAGGGGACCAAATTTCTTTTTTCCCTTTACACTACAAATTGGATCCGCCAAGGTTTTCATTTTATTTTCTTAACAGAAAACACACAATATATTCTTCTTTTTTCGGTTTGTCATCACTAATCTATTCACGAAGGGTTTCAGTTTCATCCCACGATCAATCTTTATTTACCTCTCTTCATCACAAAGAAAGATTTACCTCCATTCCGATTTATCAGGCCAATAATTATTCAATTTAAAATCAACCAAGTGTTAAGTTTTGCGATAATTTTGATACATTGGATAGTTAATCGCCGAAGTTGTTAATTAAGATAGGCATTTTTTTAAAAAGAAAAACGTTATTGGCCTTGTATAAATTCAACCTACACTAAGAAAAAAGAGGTATAAGGACGCTTTTTTAAGTTAATTAAGGACATTTTTTGTGTTTCTAAATAAATCACCGACGCTTTAAAAAGTGTCCTTACAGGGAGCGTGCCAAATCTACTTACAGGGAGTGTACCAAATCTAATTAAGGGCCAAATCTAATTAAGGACGCTTTTAACTAGCGTCGGTGAATTAGTTTTTGGGACGCTTTAAAATGCGTCTCCAATATATTTGGGACACTTTTAAATATTCAAAAAAATGGAAATTAGTGGCGGATATATCCGTCAATAAAATCCATATATCCATAAATAAGATTAGTGACAGATTTCTGACAGATTAGCGCCATTGTAAAAAGCTTGTTACTAAACCTCAAATTTATTATTGACGGATAAATCTGTCACTAATATTAATCCATTTCTAAAAAAATGCCTCAAATTTTATTTTGTAATTCATAAATTTATTGATCAACAATTAATAAAACATTCACTCATACAATATTGCGTCCTTAATTATAATGATTAAAATGAATAGAGACGCAATTATATTATATGTCCCTAATTTAGGGATGCATTTTTTCGTCTTAAATTTTAACTCTCCTTTAAAAATTTACGATGCAACTGATTTCGTCTCTAATTTAGCGTCCTTATAAGACATATTTGTTGTAGTGATACCACTAGTACTATGTAAGGTTAATCTTAAAATCAATACTTTAAATATATTGAAATCAATATCGAGATTGAAAGTGGTTTTTAAATTCTATTCGGTGAAATATAAGTTGAGCAAATTAACCTTAATTACATATTACTAGTAAGTGAAAATAAAATGAATTTTCTTAGTAAACAGATAGACGAAAAATTCCAAAATGAAAGCAAGTTGTGGATTTGATTCCTAAACTTGCCTCACAAGTGGACATATATTCGATTGTTAACTAAGACTCTTTTTTTATTAACTCTCTTACTCATATTCTACAGTGGAAAATAAAAGGGAGGAGACCCACTAGAATTTCCAAATACTAGTAAGCTAGTAAGTATCACTTGAATAAATTGAACAATTTTATAAGCTACTGAAGGACTAGTTGGAACTACTATCTTATAAAAAATGATGTATTTATATTTGTAACTGTAGATGTCATTAATGAGAGAATTATGCAGTCATTCCAGAACATGAAGAGTAGAGATGTTACGAAGTAATTGTTCAATTTTATTTTTGTAATATTAATATAAACAGAATTATGACACACTAAATTTTTTATTTTATTTCATTTTATTTTTGAAATCCTTTTTATGACTATTTGAAACTATAATTTGTATTTATGTTCATTCAGTGAAAACTCTTTAGCTATGTCGCTAGGAAGAAAATAGAAGTATATAGATAAATATTAATACTCCATCCGTCCCAACTAAGTCGAGTCATAGTTTTTTAGCACGAAGATTAAGAAATTGTGTTGAAAAGTAAGAGAGAGGAATAAAGTATAAAAGATAAAGAGAAATTAAAGTAGATGGTGGAATAAAGTAAGAGTGCTTGAATGTTTTATTTTTTATTAAAAAAGGAAATGGTTCGACTTAGTCAGAACATCTCAAAAAGAAATACGACTAACTTAGTTGGGACGGAGGGAGTATTATTTACAATATACGTGAACCGATATACATTCGTGAGATTGCGAGTGATTGAGATTGCGGATATACAACTGTTTATTCGACAACCCAAAACAATATACAACGCAAGTTTAATCCCTAAAATTATGCAAAATCCAAACGGATCACATTACAAGTAGAAAAATGCTAAATCAGAGTGTTTAACAAAATAATTTTATTTTGCATGGAACGAATATTAGAAAATCTTTTCATACAGTAGTCCTTCTGTCCCGTTACAAGTGAGGCGCTTCAAATCGGACGTTGTTTTACAAAAATGATAAAGTAAAATAAGTAAGATAATAATTTATATACGTTGTTTCTTCTATATTACTTCACTTTAACTATGTATTATCATCTTCGTAAAACAACGGCAAAAAAAATGCATCCCTTGCAGTGGGACATAAGGAGTATAAATTAAAAAATACGGAGTATAGTATTTAGAAAAAAGGATTGGAAGTAAGTGTATCTACTATGAATAGTCCTTTAAAATTTAGGCGCCACGATTAATTCTTCCACTAAGACTCGCCCCTCGACTCACAGCTACGCTGTCGGTTTCGCCTCCTCCGCCACTTCAATTCTCCCATCAAATTCACTGTATTGAGTAAACTTACACGTCGTCACTAAGTGTGTCACGACCGCATTTTCTAAGTATAGAAAACACGGTTGAATCGCGACTAGGGGAGGGTTAAAGAAGCGGAAAAGAAAGGGGAAAACAATCAATACTCGATCATAGCTCGGAATAAATGGGAATAGCTCGAATAAAATCAGAGTATCTCAACAATCAACTATTGGGGTTTTGGTGCCCCTTGCACAGCGGAAGACTTGTACAAAACAAATAAATTAGACGTAGAATCTATTTGACAGATTTTGAGATTAATCAATTCACATGTTAACACAGAATTGCATGCTAGAACGCAAATAATTCATGCTTAAAGAATATAAATCCTAAATCATGAATTCTACGGATTAGAGTTACCGATTTGATTCTCCAAAGAATCGTCGATTGCTCGCGCCTTCTCCACGATGATCTTCAATACTAGATCACATATCTTCTGACTGGTGTCCCGAACTGTATTCCGATATCAGGGTGGGCTGATCTTATCGAAACACTAGGACTCGAATAAAGAAGACAGAACTGTCTCACGAAGGAGGAGCTGAGAGAAATTTTCGTCCCCTACACTGTAGAGAGAGGGACGAAATTTTCCTCATCAAAAAATTGTGTTTTCTGTCTCTTTTATTCTCCTATTTATAATAGTTCATATTGGGCCCAGTCAGGGATCTGTGGACGGTTTTGGATATGGGCTCCCCCAATTAGCTTTTTACTAATTAAATTGAACCCACAATTTAATACAAGCTTATATTGGAATATTACGAGCAGCCACTACAGAAGTAATATTGAACTCCCCATCCAAATCCGAAATTATAAGTATTCCGGGTTTCCATTTTTTTTATTATTTATTTCTCACGCTTAAGATATAAATTCCCATTAATTAATTAAAGTCTGCTATGGACTTAATTAATTAACATCTTATTAATTCCAAGAGTAGACTTAGCAAGAAACACTTATTTATTATTCATAGAGTAATAAAACTCCAACTGGCCAGTTTCCGAATAATAAAACCTTGTTCAAGCTCCTCTTGAGGACATTATCAAACGAGACTCACCTCGTGCACGATTCAACATAATAGCAATCCTAGCACCGCTAGATAATGATCACCACTACCCAATATACCTGGATCGTTGGGTGACGAAAAACCCGCACCTTTGTTAAGTCAAAGTAGTAGATACTCAATGCAGTATGCTCAATGCTAACGTATGTAGATTAAGAAATTATTTATCAAGACCTCGTCTTTCAGTAGATAGCATAAAGACTCGTCTTGCTGTTAGATCCATTCAGTGCTATACCACACCAACGTCATCTTATTTCAATAAGGCTTGGAAATAATCGGACTGACATTGCGACCTTTCACGATAGGTAGCCAAAGCCTATCTAGGTTGTGAAATTCTTCTTTTCTTTTGCAAAGCATTGCTTAGAACCGACTGTAGTACCTTAAAGTGAGCGCAGCCCACGACCAGTCTACTAAGCAAAAGACTTAGGCTTTGTTTACTTCTTATGCATTTAAATGTTTATAAAACATCTTATAAATGCACAAGCAAACACAATGTAATAATATATTGATTCTATTCGTGCAAACTGCTCGAATGATACTGAATCAGATCAAAAGTGGATTGTAGAGTTTTTCCGTACACAAGCAAGATTCTATTCGTGCGAACTCGCTCGAAATATGCTTTTCAGTATACTAAACCTAACAATCTTCCACTTATACTCAAAACATGCTTTCGAGTATACCCACTGCCAAAAACTCTCCCACTTATACACAAAGCAGATCTTGGGGCTTGATATATCGAACTACCATTCATTTCACATCATGTTTGAAACATGTTGCCACAAAGGCATTTTCTGTGAAAAATCTGTTTGGTTGTTCTCTGATAATATCTTTTTCACTACTATGTCTTTGTTGCGTACTAGATCTTTAATTAATTTCATCTCTCTATGTGAATTCTTAGTTTATGATCTTGTTTGTCCCTTGAGTTAGCCTTTGCTAGAGTAAAATTACTCATAGGCATACTCAAACTTACGATCAAAGCTACTAGGAGTATACTCCAAATGTAAACACATATAATGAGGATGACTTACTCGATCACTGATTAGTCATGAAACTTAGTCAGTGTAACCCCAAGGGCATTACATGAATGACTGGTAAACTAAAATATAGCGATTAGTCTTTCTTAAGTACTATGGTATATCTCTTACCTCAATCAAAGTCCTTTGTCATGGTTAAAATGATATATACTTGCTATGAAAAGCACAACTAATATCAAACTTAGTACACATCATAGCATACATGAGACATCTATCTGCAGAACTAGTATCATAATTCTTGTTCTCGTTAAGTGTCAAACCACACTTGACTAGAGACAAGACAATTCCATCTTGAATGGTAACAACCTTTTCATGGAATTTCCAATGCTAAAATGTTCCAAGCTATGTATAGATATAGGATTCCTAAGAGAATCTCAACATTCGTTCTAGCAATCTTAAAGAATTAGATACTTAGAAGGTAATTAGTTTCTCTTAAATCCTTTATCTTAAACTGGGTAGACAACCAGTTTCCTACGCTAGATGTCAATCTTAGTTATTTGCAACTTTTATAGATTTCATCATCGTAGAGTACCAATAATACCATATTCAATGCACTTTCAACTTCCTTGTGCTTACAACACGCTTAAGGGCACATGTCAAATTTCAAACATTTGACAATCTCACTAAAACGCATACTCTGATTTAGATGCATGCCTAAGACCATAAAGGTCTTCATTAGCTTCCAATCATGTGTTTCTTGCCCTTTATTACATACTCATTAGGATGTTCCATGTAGATGATTTCCTCAAGACTTCTATTAATATAAAGCTATCTTGACAATCATAATACATACATTCTAATTTATGTAAGTTATGATAGACAGTATGATCGAACAAATCTTGGCACAACGACAGCGAGAAGATGATATTTCTCTTTTGGGCATAACCCATTGTCACTGTCTAGCCATTTGAGATCCATATTTACACTTGCAATTATACTAGTTCCTACTGACTGACACAGCCTGTAGGTAGTATTGCAAGTCTTGTAAAACATGTTGTCTATCTAAGATTGTAGTTTGGAATCTATCACCTTTTCAAGGACGAATATCCAAATGAACCAATTCTACATTGTAGTTAAAGGGATTATGTTCAAGTTAATCTAAGACCAAGTCTTGCGACACTCTTAGACCCATGAACTTGTTATATTCCTAGGAACACTCCCACTACGACAAGGTTCATACAATCTTAGGTGTTGAAGTTGATTTTATTAGCGCAAAAGTTTCTAATGGTATGAATCTTTGGTAATGTGGAAAATTCGATATCTCTCTTTGTCCTGAGAGTTATCACGCTGTTAGACTTTTAGTTCCTCTCTTGATCTTCAAACAAGAGTTCTATCTTTGAAGATTACAGAACTTATAATCTTACATTATTTGGGACAACCTTAAAACATGCATGATTAGTACTCAACTCCAATTACTTGGATACCTTTCCAACATGCATTGGAACAACATTACACCTTGAGATGTGCTAGACTAGGGTCGCTCTAGTCCACAACTCGTGTTTTGTAGAAGGTACTGATGATGGTAGTTTCTTTAAGGTGTATCTTGTTATGTCTAACGCTTATCCCATCAATGATAAGATTTTCATGAGTACAACTCATCACTTAATCAAACTTGTCTTAGAAAGACTTCGATTCCTTCTTACATAACTATCCCATTCTTCAGAAGAACGCTTGGATTCATCAATGGAAGTTAGGCTCCCACTACTGATCATAACCCATTGCTTGTGTCCTTATGGTGTAAACCATTGAAACTTGCTAGTCTTTCTATGTTGCACTTCTGTAAGCGATCTGAATCGAATGATTCTCACTTATAGGTCATCAAACAGACATTCTCGACTTTCAAGCTATTTAACAAACAAATCGTTAAAATCTTGATGGTCTGGATCAGTCTGAACAATAGCTAAGTATTTTCTTGGCCTTAAGACTAAGAGCCATAAATACTTTATCATTCATTGTTTAAGAAGTTGATGTGTTGTTTCATACTCAATCTTGTTGCATTTGTATCGTTTCAATACTATGATGCCTTAAATATCAACCATAAAATAATAATTGAGCAAAAATAGCTCTCACTGCAACAAAAACCTAACTGGATCAAGATCTCTTACTTAGAAGTTGCATTTCCATGTAAGTCATTGTCCTTCATTAAAAGAGGTCAATCCAACTTACAAAACATCTTCACTCGCTTCAGACAAACTTTGATGACAATTCGGGCTCTCCCATTTCCATATCTAGTCTTTTGTTCAAATGAACTAGGACTTAGGAAAAATGCAGCCTTCATGAATTCGTCATCTATCATGTTACTTTCCTCTAACAGTAATATAACGACTAATATTCTAAAGGTTTTCTACTTTTCAGTTAAACCTTCTTGTAGTCATTTCTTATTACTTTAGGCGATGACTTGAGTCAGAAAACTATTTGAGTGATCAAAAGATTCCTCAAAACATTCTGTCCCTCTAGGATATTCCAATCGAATCATCTTGAAAAATTCTATTGATATCCATCTTTCATCGTCACTAACCAAGACTTGTCGTGCTACTTAAAAGAAAATAGCTTGACCTTATTCCTCAAAGAACTTGTCAAGTACATGCAAGATGCATTCTCGAACAATCTTCGTGGAATTATGTCGAGGAAACGGAGGACATGAATCAGTGAGTATAAACTCCAAGTTTTAGCGATGAGAATCTTATCCATTTACGTTTCCAGTCTATATAATTCTGGCATTCGAGTTTATTTCTTTAAGGATCGCAGACAAGATACTGAATGACATAATGAAGATTTGGCAAATAAACTTATTATCACATACTTATGCGCAATACATAATCGCAAATAACCACAAAACAATTATGTATCTTGCAACTATAAAATTAAAATTTTGTATCCTCCCGATGAGGTCAATACGCATTAAAATCTTACATTTTTACTGGTCACAATCATCGACGAATAGTCCAGAGACCACAAGTGTGGCATGGCCGCCTAATGTTGCCTAAGCAAGACCACCGAATTTAGCATTATAGAGTCTCATTTCTACAACACACTCCCATAACAATGCTCATGTGCTGCTAACAAGATCAAGCTATCTCATAAATCCTGTGTGAACTTCTGAATCTCACAGTTTCTTAGGATTATTGTCCCCACAGAGCAGGTGGCGATAATATTGGAAACCACATTCTAGTTCATACTATTTATTTTTGAGAAGTCCGCCCTCATGAACTCGCTATTTCTTAGGATTATTGTCCCCACAGAGCAGGTGGCGATAATATTAGAAAAAACGTTTCATAAATTGTAGACCAATTGATGGAGACCATATACAACGCACTTGTTGTAATTATCGCTTAGATATTTTGTATGGTTTTTGCATAATTATCACATAAGCAGATAAGGCAGATAATCCACTTATAAAGGTAAACACCAAATAAACAGATAAACCCATTTAATGCATGACATTTAAACACACTGGATAATTAACGATAATTATTTAATCTAGTCAAGGGAGAATCAACTAAATAATTAAGTTTTATCTTGGATAATGATTATCCAACTTCTTTTAGGTTTTATCAAGATAGTGTTAACTATCTAAATCCATTTAGGATCATTCTAGATTTTATTTCGATAAAATCAAATCCTTTAATTCAAGATAACGTTTATCTAGGATTATCATTATTTAAATCGTTCTAGGATATTACTAGATAGAAACGATTCCATCATAATCCATACGATAAATAAAATCCAATCAACCAAGATTTATACAAATCTTAATTCTATTTAGGATAGACATCTAGAATATATCATATATTACTTAGGATTTCTTAGATAAATAAGTTTATCTAAATCCAATTAAATAAGGATTTTCTTATGTATTATCTTTATCCTAATCTATCTAGGATATAAATCCAAAAGATAAGGATAACTTAGATTAATGTTTATTTTAATCCATCTAAGATTTGTCTTAATAGAATTAAATCTATTCAAATCAATAGGATAAAATAAATTAATATAAATATTTATCATAATCATCTAGGATTTATCTTGGAATAAATCCATATAAATCTATAGAATTAGATAATATTATATTATAATTATTCAAATCTATCTAAGATTTACCTAGGAATAAATCCATATAGATCTATAAGATAAGAATAAAATATTATATTATCACTATCCAAATCCATCTAGGATTTATCTATGAATAAATTCATATAAATTCATAGGATAAGAATAAAATAATATTATCATTATCTAAATCCAACTAGGATTTGTTTAGGAATAAATCCATATAAATCCATAGGATATAGATCAAAATATTAGATTATTATTTTCCAAATATAACTAAGATTCATCTAGAAATAAAATCCATATAAATCCATTAAATAAGGAAAGAATCTAATTAATCCATAATTTGATACAAAATCAAATCTCATATAATATTTAAAATCCACAAAAGATATATTCAAATCTTATTTCCATATTTATCTTGAATTATTTCCAAAATTGAATCCAAGGATTTGGAAACCCTAATCAAAATTGGAAAGCGAAGTCACGAGACGAGACGATGCGACGTCGCGCGGGTGGAACCCGCGCAAGCGTCGCGCATAGGGTAAACCCTAATCTTGTGCCGTCGTATGGGATGAATCCCTAAATTCATCCGCTGATGGGGCTGCTCACGAAGGGATGCCGCTGCTGCTCGACGTCAACGCACCTGTGTCGTCGTCGCTGCTTGCGCGTCGCCTCCGACAGCCCTCTCTGCACCACAGCCGCTGCTCCATTTCCGGCAGCCCGTGCCTCGCCGGCGCCGCTGCTGTTGCTGCGTCGTGACTGTCGCGACGTCGCCTTCGCAGCGGCTGTGACAATAGCTTCCTTCGAGCCCGGAAACTGCCTAAGAAAAGCTCCCACTCGAAAAGCTGTCACCGCCGAAAACCTGCTGTCTCGTTGTTGTTGCTGTCCGTCGACGACACAGCTGCTGTCCGGCGCTGCTGTCCAAAGACGAAGCAGTTGTTGCCGGAGCTGCTGTCCGTCGCCAACTCTCTCGCTTCCGTCGACTGTCGAGTCTGGGAACTGCCCACGAAGGACTCCCACTCGACTCGCGGGCTCGCCCAGCTCGACGTTTCCGACGCTGCTGCGTCGATGTCACTCCGCCGGCGCTGCCCGTTCACCGCTGCTGCGGTGTCTTCAATTCTGGAGTCGAACCGACGTTTGAATTGACTCACAATTCACGAATTTTTTTTCATTCATGCATGTATTCAATACCATTGGAGTCAAACTAATCATTACCACATAATTATTATGTTATGATTACAAATAGTAGGAATTAGATTCCACATGTCACGTCTTCAACAATCACGGAAAAAGACAACGCAATTCATCCAACCACGCAACGGTCAAAAACATGCATTCAAGCAACTCACGTAACATGAAATTAATCCACATAATCAGAGCAAAAAACCTGGCTCTGATACCAATTGTTGGGGTTTTGGTGCCCCTTGCACAGCGGAAGACTTGTACAAAACAAATAAATCAGACGTAGGATCTATTTGACAGATTATGAGATTAATCAATTCACATGTTAACACAGAATTGCATGCTAGAATGCAAATAATTCATGCTTAAAGAATATAAATCATAAATCATGAATTCTATGGTTTAGAGTTACCAATTTGATTCTCCAAAGAATCGTCGATTGCTCGCTCCTTCTCCACGATGATCTTCAATACTAGACCACAGATCTTCTGACTGGTGTCCCGAACTGTATTCCGACATCAGGGTGGGCTGATCTTATCGAAACACTAGGACTCGAATAAAGAAGACAGGAGTGTCTCACGGAGGAGGAGCTGAGAGAAATTTTCGTCCCCTACACTGTAGAGAGAGGGACGAAATTTTCCTCATCAAAAAATTGTGTTTTCTGTCTCTTTTATTCTCCTATTTATAATAGTTCAAATTGGGCCCAGTTAGGGATCTATGGAAGGTTTTGGATATGGGCTCCCACAATTAGCTTTTTACTAATTAAATTGAACTCACAATTTAATACAAGCTTATATTGGAATATTACGAGCAGTCACTACAGAACTAATATTGAACTCCCCATCCAAATCCGAAATTATAAGTATTCCGGGTTTCCATTTTGTTTATTATTTATTTCCCGCGCTTAAGATATAAATGTCTATTAATTAATTAAAGTCTGCTATGGACTTAATTAATTAACATCTTATTAATTACAAGAGTAGACTTAGCAAGAAACACTTATTTATTATTCATAGAGTAAAAAAACTCCAACTGGCCAGTTTCCGAATAATAAAACCTTTTTCAAGCTCCTCTTGAGGACATTATCAAACGAGACTCACTTCGTGCACGATTCAACATAATAGCAATCCTAGCACTGCTAGATAATGATCACCACTACCCAATATACCTGGATCGTTGGGTGACGAAAAACTCGCACCTTTGGTAAGTCAAAGTAGTAGATACTCAATGTCGTATGCTCAATGCTAACGTATGTAGATTAAGAAATTAATTATCATGACCTCGTCTTTCAGTAGATAGCATAAAGACTCGTCTTGCTGTTAGATCCATTCAGTGCTATACCACACCAACGCAACCCATTTATTCAAAAGTATGGCAGCGCAACCCATTTTTCTCTCACCTCATACCATATATGAACCTCATATATGAAACGATCACCGGACCGACCAACTCGAAAGATAGCGCACAATCCCCTCTGTGTACACTAGCTTGAATAGGGACTCACTCCCTAGACAAACTCGAATTCGATTAAACTCATAACTTCTAGGAGGGACTCACTCCCCACTAGGCGATCAGATAAGCACATCCTTAAAAACAAAATACGACATGGCACAACATATTTGGAATTTAAGCACATAACTCATACGTAAAAAATATTGCGTAAATTTAAAAGTAAGCCTACACATTAATGTAGGATAGAAAGCCCACCTCGTTCTCTTAATATTCTTAACTTGAAAACTCTCACTTCGCCTTAACTCGCTTGCGAAAGAAAACTCTTTTGAAATAAAATAATAAACACGTCAAACTCAAGAAAACATCTAATTAGAATGCATGCATCCTACGTGTGTGCTCGTATTATTCGTTGTCTCCTCTTAGAAAGGTTTCTAGATTCTCGTGTTTTAAAACTCGGCCCGACATCAGCTTCGCAAAATATTTAATACACTGGCATAAATTTATTAACCAAGACATCCCACAAAACAAAATAATCCAACACAACACTAGACTCCCACCTATCGGCCCAACACATAAAAAGTAAATTAAAGTGGCCCAAAAACTTGAAAATAAAGAAAAGAAAAAAAAAGAAAAGAAAAAGAAACAGTACATATACTCCCAACTAGACATGCACAAACCGAACCGGACCACCGGTTAATCGGCGGTTCGGCGTTCAAGCGGGCCGGTTCAGGTTCAAAAAAAGCGTGAATCGTAACCGCCGGTTCGCCGATTTGAACCGGCGTGGTTCAGCGGTTCCAACGGTAGGATCCCGGCTAGAGCGTAGGTTTTCAGGCTAGTGTACAGAAAAACCGGCGGTTTTCAACGGTTCAACACCTTTTTCAGGTGGCAGTGTATAGGCCTGAAAACCGGTCAGAAACCGGCGGTTTCCGTAAAAAATCATGGATTGAACCGCCGGTTAAGTCCGACACCGCCGGTTCAGGCAGTAAACCGGCCGAAATTTGAAATTTGATTTTTTTTCTATTTCTTCCAATTTTACTCCTATAAATACCCCACTTCCCCATCATTTTTACTCACCCCATTCTTGTGTTAATAAGGATTTCCTTCTCAATCTCAATTTCTTTATTCTCTATCCTCATTCTCTCTAATTGCTCAAGTTGTTTACTACTATATTTGTTGTTGTGTTCGTAATTTACTACTTATTCAATACTCAATATTCCATATTACTTTCATTTTGCATTATGCCTTCTTCTCGTGGTGGACAAGGACGTGGTGATCGGGGCAAAGGAATTGCCCAAGATCAAAGTAGTCGTCCCCAAAGATCAAAGCGACCTAGTCGTCGAGAAGTTATGGAAGAGGTTTCCCGAGTGGCGGCTGAACGCATGCAAGTAAGTTCTAACAAATAAAATTATTTTTACAATTCATAATTTCATAAGATTTAGTTTTTTAATTTTTTTTGTATTCCTAATTAAAACTTCAACTTATATAATATTTATAGATAGAAGAAGATCATAGGATGACCATGCTACTCGCTGAAATGCATCAAGGTGGGAGGAGGGGTGGTGGTAGTTCCCAACAACAAGATGACGAGTACGACGTGTCTATATCGTCGGACTCGGACAACAATGATGATAGATCTTATTCTCATATAGCACCGGCGGAAATGAGGACATGCCTCCCCCTCCACCCACTAAAAAAGCATTGAAATCTGATATTTTTGTTAAACACTACAAGAAGGTCATGGTGGTAATTCCAAGTCCTAATGGTCCGCTCTCTCAAGAAGAAACATCGGCGTTTCATGCATATTGTAACTATTGTGATAAAGTCTACAAATTTGCGAGTGGTGGGGGATATGGCACCCTCCGTCATCATTTGGTGACAAAGCATCCGGTAGAATGTGGCATTGCTTCTACCCAAACCCAACTAAACTTCCAACCCGGTGGCTCAGGTTCGTCAGGTACGCCTCTTTTTAAATATGATCCTAAAAATTTTGCTTACATTATGACTAGATGGACTGCAATGAAGCATTTTCCTTTTAATGTTTATGATGACAAAAAAATTGAGGTTACTATGCAAAGTGGTTTGAACGTAGCTGTCAAAAGAGTAGGTCGAATGACCGTTCAACGATCTACCGTTCGACAATGTTTGGAGAAAAAAGTTGAATTATCACGTTATTTACTCAACATGGGACACAAAGTGAACATTTGCTCAGATGTATGGACTGATTGTTTTAATAGACATTCATACATGAGCATTACGGTTCACTTTGTGGACAATAGTTGGATTTTGAACAAACGTTTGATTGGTTTTAGAGAATTTGAGACACCACACACTGCACCCAAAATTGCTTCTTTAATTATTCAAGTTTTGAATGAATTTCAATTATGCAATAAGATATTTTCTGTTGGTTTTGATAATGCAACTGCTAACACTGCAAGTATTAATGACTTGATTGCGGCTTGTGCTCCGGTTATTGGTGGTAAGTATTTTCATCAAAGATGCATATGTCATATTTTGAATTTATGTGTACAAGATGCGCTTGAATTAAGGCAAAAGCATGTTAGTCCTATTAGAACTGCAGTTAGATTAATCCATCAAAAGGTGCCTATTGGCAAAACTTGGAAGAAGTATTGCCATCAAAAGAAGGTAAGATATACGAATTTTACCATGAATGCGTCTCATAGATGGAATTCGACATATGATTGTCTGAATTCTACTTTGACGCATAAAGAATCTTTGTGTGATTTTTTAGAACCTATCTCGTTTCTGATTTATATCTGTCGCATAGTTGTTGGGATCATAGCGTGACTTTATTTAAATTGTTCAAATATTTCAAAAATGCGACTGTTGAATTATCGGGTGTTTATTATTGCACTGCTGTTCGTGTTTTAGAGCATTGCATGTATATATCACTTGGTTTTAAAACTGCGATGAAAAATGCTTCCTCTTCTCCTGAATTGATGTGTGTTTTATATTATATGATTGAAAAATAGCTTAAGTATTTCAGTGAGATTCCAACAGTGTTTTTGATTGCAAAGGTCTTGGATCCAAAATGGAAATTAGCCGATACCTCTAGGATTTTAGATTTTTATTATAACAAGTTGAGTTCTATTGATCTTGTTCCACTTCAAGCATTGCAAGCAGATACCAATGACCAATGAGGAGTAAACATAATCGAAACATTTCAAATAAACCTCCAGGACCGGTCAATTATCCAACAAACCTTCGAGTTTAACTTGCGTGCTCTTACACCGAATATGAAACTAAGTATAACAGTACCCACCAAGTCAGAAGACCTACCCCTCCTCAACAACATAACTTTAGCTTCGCATTTCAAACCGGTTATGATGACCCCAACGCGCAATCCCAATTAGCCGACCTATACAGCTACAACACCGGCGGAAGGTCGTCCTCAGGTATGGTAAGTGAGTTAGATTTATATTTCGATTCACTCTTTTCCTTTGGTGACGAAGATCCTACTCCTCCCGCCCAAATCGACGTCCTCGATTGTTGGGGAACACACGAGAAAGAATTTCCCATACTTGCGTCAATGGCCAAGGAGATTTTTTCGGTTCTGGCTTCCACTGTCGCCGTCGAGTCCACTTTCAGTGTTGGATCACGTGTTGGATGAATTAAGAAGTAGGCTCTCCGCGAAAAATATGGAAGCCGTGATGTTACTTGATGATTGGGCAAAAGCTGACGTCAGAGAACAAGAAAATGATTGGGATGATCGTCAGGAGGAATCACAAGAAGAATTCACCGGGGATGAATCGTAGGCCAACCGTCAACCACCGGCCAACCCAAATAGGTAAGTAAGGTAAGAGAACTACGTGGGCTTTGATTCCCTAATGCAAATGAGCATTGGGGATACGTATGCACCTCAACTTAAATTTTAAATTTAAGTTGAGCTCAAGTCCTTTTTCCTTTATTTCTTTTTTTTCATTTGTTTCTACTTTAAAAATATGCAAATACAATTAAATAATTGTATTTGTATATACTCTAGTCGGTGAAATAGATTTCTCTATAAGGCTAAATCCGAGAAACTTTTGACAATTCTACTATAATTGTTGATTGTTAGACTAAACTCAACATTTAAGGTTGAATTGCTAAAGGTGTCCTCAATTTAGTTATATAGAAACATCTCCTTCGCCGACTAAGAGTATATATACTTATAAATTTATTGTTCAAAATTTCAAGTCTTTTTTTGTAATTTGTAATTAGCTCCGTTGTAGACTAGTAGTCTCGTTGTATTTACATTTTTGTTTAAGACTTCAAGACTTCAATTTTTTTTATTTGTAATTGTTGTAACTTGTAATCTTAATAAAATTGCAATTTTCATCGTGATTTTTTGAATTTTATTTACTCACATTTTATAGATAAATAATAATAAAAAAATTACGAACCGCCGAACTGGCACGAAACTGGAACCAGAACCGCCGGGGACCTTGGCGGGCCGGTTCAGGTTCAAGGAAATCTTGAACCGTGAACCGTCGGTTTTCAAACCGTTCGGAACCGGCGCTTTTCGAACCGTATGCATGCCTACTCCCAACACCCATACACGTCTTCTTCATCAATTTATTTCACAGCAAACTCTTTCTCTCTCCAAATCTCACGTCTCTCTCTCCCTCCGCCATTCTTCTACAAATTCACAGCAAACAATTCCCTCAACACCAAGCTCAAGTCCTCATCTCTATATCCAAGTGAACACAAAATCCCCAAAACATATTCTCTCTCGCTCAAATTTTCATCCAAAGTCAGAAACAGAGTATCCATCTCCCTTGTTCCAAAATCGGCGCCGCTTCACTGCCACTGCCTCTCCGTTGAAGGCCAACTGCTGCCGCTGACTCCATCGCGGCGTCACCGCCTCTGGCCGCCGTTGTCCGCCGCCGCTCCAGGCTGTCAGCTCCTCTGTCGGCAACGTCTCGTCTCACAACCGGTAAGTCCCTCTCCCCAATTCATTCTGATTCTATTTCTTTTAATTGATTTCAATTTGTTTCTCAAAGGATTGAATTTTCAAAAGAGACAAGGGGCTAAACTTAAAGATTGAAACTTTGCACAAGGTACGATGATTCAAAATTATCCTAAATGAATGCAAGGAAAACAATGCTGAGAATTGATCGGTGATTACCTTCTTAGACGATCGAAAACTCTTTCTCTAACTCGGTTCTTTCTCTATTTTTTTTATCAGATTATGAAAAGTGGGAGGGGTGTGGGGGTGTATCTATATATACACGGTTGAATCCTCCTAATTCTCAGGGAAGAGATTTGGACAAAAGATTTGAGTATATTTGAGGTAAAGCATATCATGTATGGTGTCATGTTGGGCTTCTCCAAAAAATTGTGCTTCCAAAAAAATAGTTTCAAAAGGGAATTGTGCTTGAAAAAATAAATAGTTTGGGGTAGAAGAAGAATAATTGGTATAGGCCCAAAATACATACTCCTATTATTTTCCTCCTTCCGACTAAAAGAAACAAAGGCGAAAACTGGCTAAAAATTTCGACGATCTCTCCTAGACGTCACCACGGTTCGTGAACCGCCGGTTCACGGTTCGGAACCGGCGGTTCCGGTTCAAGATTTGTTGGAACCGGAACCGGCCCGTCGAAGACCGCACGGTTCCGGTTTATGAACCGTGAACCGCCGGTTCACTTGAACCGGCCTAACCGTCGGTTGTTACCCGGTTCCGGGCCGGTTCCGGGTCGGTTCGGCGGTTCGGCGGTTTATCCGATTTTTTTTTTTTTTTTTGCATTTTGTAAATTGTAATTCAAGTTTAAAATGTAAAAAAACTTGCGTAAATAACATTAGAATGAAGCGATGTACAAATGTAATTTTATTGATACAAATTACAACTTCAAAATTACAAATTACAACTTTAAAATTACAAATTACAAGTTAAAATTTACAAATTACAACATAAAAATTAGAAATTACAACTTCAAAATTATAAATTACAAAAGACTTAAAGTCTTCATTACAATTTACAAAATTACATATTCGAAATAAAGGGGAGAAAAAAGAAATAAAGGAAAAGGACTTGAGCTCAACTTAAATTTAAACTTAAATTTAAAATTTAAGTTGAAATATAAGTTGAGATGCCTACGTATCCTCAATGCTCAATTGCATTTTGGAATCAAAGTCCACGTAGTTCTCTTACCTTGCTTACCTATTTGGCTTGATCGGAAGTATTGGCGCCTACTCTTCTTCGTCGGGGAAGTAGTCTTGGTCGGGTTATACTACTAGTTTGTCCCAATCCGGTTCTTGGTCTCTAATTTCGGCGGAGCACCAATCATCAAGTAACATGGTGGCTTCCATGTTTTGTCCGGTGAGCCTACTTCTTCGGTCGTCCAAGACGTTGCCTCCAACACTAAAGGCGGACTCGACGGCGACAGTGGAAGCCGGAACCGAAAAGATCTCCTTGGCCATTGATGCAAGGATGGGAAAATCTTTCTCGTGTGAAGACCACCAATCTAGGACGTCGATTTGTTGGGGAACGGGACCTCCTTCTTCCTCATTGAATGAAAAGTGTGAGTCTAAATATAAATCTAACTCACTTACCGAATGTGCCGTCCTTCCTCCGCTGCTGAAGGCGTATAGGTCCGCCAATTGGGATTGGGTGTCGGGGTCATCAACTTGGAAGAAGCCAAAGTTCTGTGTTTGACGGGGGGGTCTAGGTCGAACTTGGTGGGTAGTGTTGTACTTGATTTCGTAATCGTGAAAGAGAGCCCGCAAGTCGAACTCAAAATTTCTTTGGAGGCTTGGGAGGTGGGGGAGGTTTATTTGGAATGTTTGGGCAAGGTTTATGTAGTTGTCGTCGTCGTCAGTTTGCAAAGCTCGGAGTGGTTCAAGATCAATAGAAGCTAAACTGTTGTAATAAAATTCTAAAATTTTGAAAGTACCAACTAGTTTCCACTTTGGATCCAAAACTTTGGCAAGCAAAAAAACTGTTGGGATCTCATTGAAATACTTGAGCCATTTTTCAACCATGTAATATAAAACACACATAAGCTCAAGATTGTTTGCGGAATTTTTCATTGCAGTTTTAAAACCAAGTGATATGATCATGCAATGTTCTAAAACACGAACGGATGTGCAATAATACACACCCGATAACTCCATAGTGGCACTTCGAAAATTTTTGAATAATTTAAATAAACTCAGGCTTTGTTCCCAACAAGAAGATGTTAGATATAAATCATCAACAGGGTAAGTTCTATAAAAATCAACTAAATAGTCTATATGCTCCATTGTAGATTGTAACATGTCATATGTAGAGTTCCATCTAGTAGAAACGTCTAAAGTAAACTTTGTGTACCTTATTTTCTTCGAGTGGCAATACTTCTTCCACGCCTTGCCAATTTGAGGCTTCCAGTGGATCAAGGATACAGCTGTAGTAATAGGTTGAATATGTCTTTGCCATAAAGACAAAGCATCTTGTACACATAAGTTTAAAATATGACAAATACATCGTTGATGAAAATACTTACCACTTATCACCGGGGAGCAAGCCGCAATTAAATCGGATATACTTGCGGTGTTGGCGGTTGCGTTATCAAAACCAACCGAAAATATCTTGTTGCATAACTCATACTTATTCAAAACTTGAATAATTAAAGAAGCAATTGCTTGTGCGGTGTGTGGGGAAGGAAATTGTCTAAAACCAATCAAACGTTTATTTAAAGACCAACTATTGTCTATAAAATGACAAGAAATACCCATGTAAGAATTTCGTTGAAAAGAATCCGTCCACACATCGGAGCAAATATTAACTTTGTGCCCCAAGGTGGATAGACTCTTTGCAATTTCCATTTTTTTTTAAAATACTGCCGGTTGTTAGATCTTTGAGCAGTAGAGGGGGGAATTCTTTTTGCAGCAACATTAAAAGCTTGTTGCATAGTCATTTCATATTTTCTGTCATTAAAAAAATTGAACGGCAAATGTTTCATTGCCGCCCATCTTACCATGGTATCGGTAGTATTTTTGGGATCGTATTTAAATAGTGGCGTACCTGTTTGAGACGATGAGCCGGCGGGGAAGTTGATTTGGGTTTGGGATCTAGAATGCCCAAATTCCACGGGGTGTTTTACCTTCAAATGGCGTGTGAGAGTACCATATCCCCCACCGATTACAAATGGATAGACTTTATCGCAATAGTTGCAATAAGCTTTGAACTCGCCTGTCTCCACGGTAGTGGTCGAATCATCAGGATTAGAAATTACAACCGGGACCTTCTTGTAATGTTTGGTGAAGATGTCGGATTTCAACTTTGGAGGCATCTTCTTCTTTTGTCTCCCGGAAGGAGGAGGAGCTTCGGCCTCCTCGTCATTTTCGCCAACCTGGCCGGCGCTAGAAGGTGGGAATTGATGCGATCCATCGTCGCCTTCGTCCGATGATAGATTCACATCGTATTCGAAACGCGAAGCCGAATGTGGCTCTTCGTCGCCGAGGGTGGCAAGTAACAAGGCCGCATTTCGATCTTCTTCCTCCTACGAGAATTATACACATTAAAACATATAATACTAACATATTAAAACATATTAAAACATACTAACATATTAAAACATACTAAAACATACTAACATATTAAAACTTACTAAAACATATTAAAACATATAAAACTTACTAAAACATATTAAAACATATTAAAACATATTAACATATTAAAACTTACTAAAACATATTAAAACATACTAACATATTAAAACTTACTAAAACATATTAAAACATATAAAACTTACTAAAACATATTAAAACATACTAACATATTATAACATATTAAAACATATTAAAACATACTAACATATTATAACATATTAAAACATATTAAAACATACTAACATATTAAAACTTACTAAAACATATTAAAACATATAAAACTTACTAAAACATATTAAAACATACTAACATATTATAACATATTAAAACATATTAAAACATACTAACATATTAAAACATACTAACATATTATAACATATTAAAACATATTAAAACATACTAACATATTAAAACTTACTAAAACATATTAAAACATATAAAACTTACTAAAACATATTAAAACATATTAAAACATATTAACATATTAAAACGTACTAAAACATATTAAAACATACTAACATATAAATCAAAGGAAGGACCACGCTGAGGCATTCCACAATAGGCCATCTTGCACAAGCATATAAGAAAAGACGGTAGTCCGCACATAATCTTTTTCCGAGCAAGTATACCAAATGGTGCTCTCAAATTAAAGACTTATCATATAACATATTAAAACATACTAACATATAAATCAAAGGAAGGACCACGCTGAGGCATTCCACAATAGGCCATCTTGCACAAGGATATAAGAAAAGGCGGTAGTCCGCACATAATCTTTTTCCGAGCAAGTATACCAAATGGTGCTCTCAAATTAAAGACTTATCATATAACATATTAAAACATATTAAAACTTACTAACATATTAAAACTTATATCATATAACATAATAAAACATATTAAAAAACTACTAACATATTAAAACTTATTATAACATATTAACATAGTAAAACATTTAATTTAGAAGTTTAGAACTTACTTGTAATCGAAGAGCGGCTCGCCTTCCCACCTCCTCCGCAACTTGTGCTCTAGAAGGGGCACGACGACGCCGAGAGTCACTTTGATCTTGAGCAATGCCCTTGCCCCGATCACCACCACGACGAGATGAAGACATGATATTATGAAAATTGGAAGTAGAGAATAGATAGTAGTGTTTATGTGAATATGACTATATGATAACGTGAACAAGAACAACGTGAGTAAATTATGAGCGCAAACAACGTACACAACTTGAGAGAATGAGGATGGAGAATAGAGAAATTGAGATTGAGAGAGAAATTCTTATTAACACAAGAATGGGGTGAGTAGAAATGGAAGAGGAGAGGGTATTTATAGGGGAAAATTGTGATTAAAAATTTTAAAAAAAAAATCAAATTTTGAAAAATAACGCCGAAACCGCCGGTTTTCGGTGGAACCGGCGGTTTACGAACCGTTTGAATTTTCAAATTTTGAAAATTGCGGTGGGAAACCGCCGGTTTAGGCCCGGAACCGCCGGTTTAACCCTGAAATTGTGAAAAGGCTAGGGAGTAGGCCTGAAATTGTGTCGGAAACCGCCGAACCGCCGGTTTCGCCGGAACTGGCGGTTCCGACCCGCCGGTTACGGTTTGCATAAAATGAGGAACCGGAACCGGCCCGGCGGTTCCGGCGGTTCCGGTGCCGGTTCGAACCGCCGGTGACGGTTCCGGTTCCGGTTCCGGTTCGGAACCGCCGGCGACGGTTCCGGGCCGGTTCATCCGGGCCGGTTCGGTTTGGAGACGTCTAATCTCTCCAATGTAACTACTAAAATGGATAGAAAAAGTGGGGTGTTACAAAGTGGGTGGAGCTATTTAATCATTTAACTCTCGTTTGTGTGAAGTACGACGAACTAGGGTTTTAATAATTTTATTCAGGAATCACTTGCTACTTATATTTGTATCAAAAACAAACATAACAAATTTTCGTGATCTTGCAGCATAATCGGTGGACCTTCACAAGTACCAAATGGCTGAGTCTCCAAGGTAAATAAAAAGCGAACTGCCAGATATGTATTCTGGCAGAGATGCGAGAAAATTAATTTATTGTATTTGTTTGAATCGAAATCTTCAGGGAAGATGACAGTGATATGCTTCGCGTGTTAGTGGCTACGGATTGCCATCTTGGTTACATGGAGAAGGATGAAATTCGCCGGCATGATTCGTTTCAGGCATTTGATGAGATTTGCTCAATTGCTGCACAAAATCAGGTATATGATATATAGTTCTTTTAATTCCGGTTTTACTTAATATGCAAAATATGATTTTGCATCTGTAATTTAGTCCATTGGCATCATAAACTTAATGGTGGGCATAACTACCATAGGTAGCACAGACAATGGATTAGTGTAGCACACGTAGGGGTTGTTCGGGTTGCAAATGATTAAATATGTAGTATTATGTTTGGTTAATGAGATTGAATCTCAGAACTTAATTCTAGATGGATAATCATGTGATAATTAGTCATAGCCACTCCCCTTCAACTAAAATAATCTCACAACTTAATCCTAGATGGATTATCATACGATAATTAGTCATGGCAACTGAACTACACCGTACAAGTATATATCAATTTTCTGGGATGACAAGAAATCATTGCTGGCAGTGTTTTTATGACCGTTGAATATTTCATCTTGCATGATCCCCGATTTTCTTAAATGTAATCTTGCTTTCCTTCTCTTGTGAGTTGTTCACACCATGTCTTCACTATTATTGTTCATTGTCAGGTTGATTTCATACTTCTAGGTGGTGATCTATTTCATGAGAATAAGCCTTCAAGGTCAACCTTAGTCAAAACCATTGAAATTCTCCGTCGTCACTGCCTTAGCGATAAACCAGTGCAGTTCCAAGTTGTCAGTGACCAGACAGTGAACTTTGCCAACTGGTATACTCTCTCTGAATATTTCTTTTGTCTTAATCATCATCAATATCTTGGTTTCTTCCTATGCATCCTTTAAACCCAGCTATTCAAACTTTCTGAGATGTACTGTAGATTTTACTTTAACTCAATGAATCACGGTGAGGGTCAAATCCAAATAGAAAACTCATAATGGGTTAAGGGATAATCAGGCTCGAACTGAAGACTTCAACCTGTCTATGTTTTCCCTATGTAGCTTTGGCCATGTGAACTATGAAGATCCACACTTCAATGTTGGGTTGCCAGTTTTCAGCATTCATGGAAATCATGACGATCCTGCTGGAGTGGTATGAATTTTATGGTAAACGCAGTGCTTGTTTCCCTCTAAAATGACTGGAGTGGCATGAATTTCATGGAAATCATGATGACCTTTTCAATTTGAAAAACATAATACGATTCAAAACCTTCTCTTTGTGCACCTGAGGAGAGTTTCGTTTTACAGTTTGAAACGCTAATAAGATGAGTAATTGACTCCAACATTCTATTACCTAACCATATAGTTCACTGTAGACCTGGATACTGGAATTAGGCTGTTCTGTTATGTTAAATGTGGTCTCTGGCTCACTCTATCATGCTTTTCCCTACTTTGTGTAAGCCTTGTTTAATTGTTTTGCAAAATCAGTATGAATTTTGAGTTGTTTTCTGGGGTTTCTTGTTAACTGTTGTTGCAGGACAATCTTTCTGCTGTTGATATTCTTTCAGCATGTAATCTTGTCAACTATTTTGGAAAATTAGTTCTTGAAGGATCTGGTGTTGGACAGATCACTCTCTACCCTATTCTTATAAAGAAGGTGTGATCATAACTTAAAAACTGATCCGGTTGGAGCAGGAATAATAGTCTTTTACTTCTTTAGTTCAGTAAATGACATGTGCCGATAATGTATTATAGGGCTCAACATCTGTAGCTCTTTATGGTCTTGGAAATATCAGAGACGAACGCTTGAATCGAATGTTTCAGGTCCATGGTTGTCTGATCTGGGTTATTTATAATTTTATGCAATCAAATCGGCCTGTTTCTTATTACTCTTGTTTTGTGAGAAATAGACGCCACATGCAGTGCAGTGGATGAGACCAGGCTGTCAAGTTTCAGAATGGTTCAGTATACTAACACTTCATCAAAATAGGTATAACTAACAACCAACAGTGAGATAATATTTGAGTTGAATGTACATGATAACCAGAAAGTCTAAATAATAATTGAATACCTATAAGCTCTTTCAAGTTAAGGTTTTATTGATTGCACTTATTAATGTAATCTTCATTTTTTTTTTCAGAGTGAAGACAAATCCAAAAAATGCGATAAATGAACATTTCTTGCCTCGATTTTTGGACTTTGTTGTTTGGGGGCATGAGCACGAATGCCTTGTTGACCCTAAGGTTCCAAATGGCTGCGTTATTGGTTCGCTATTTGATCATAGTTTCTGATTGATGATTGTTTGGTTGACAGGAAGTACCAGGAATGGGTTTTCACATTACACAACCTGGTTCATCTGTTGCAACATCTTTGATTGATGGTGAATCAAAGCCAAAACATGTGCTGCTTTTAGATATCAAGGTTATAATTCACTGAATTTTGCTTTGCACCTATCATCCTTTTTGTTTTTATTAATTTCATACTTCTTTTATTCTTTCAGTTTCCACAATACCTAATTAATTTATATATGTACTACCAAATGCAATGTAGGGGAATCAGTATCGGTCGACAAATATACCTCTGACTTCAGTGAGGCCATTTGAATACACAGAGGTATAATTGTCCTTCTATGTGGAATAACCAGAGAAACTTCAACTACATTTCTTATAGTCTATGATGTGAAGGTGGTGCTAAAGGATGAACCTGACATAGACTCTAACGATCAGAATTCAATTCTTGAACATTTGGACAAAGTGGTAAGAATGTTGCATCCTTTTGTGCTCCTCTTTGTATGCTATAAGCAAAGTTTGCACATTAGAACATACTCAGTAATTATGAATTTTGCTAATTCAACTGCAGTGCATATTTTATCATTCTTTGGTTCCATTTTTGTAGGTTAGAAATTTGATAGAAAGGGCAAACCAGAAGGCTGTCAAGAAACAAGAGCTCAAGCTACCCCTAGTTCGAATAAAGGTAATTCTTGTATCTATATTGTTTTTTTCTCTTTTTTCTTCAATTTGTTAATTTCTTATTATTACTCTGGTAAATTTTACTTTATGCTCAACTCTATTTCCTTTTGAAATAAATAGGTTGATTATTCTGGGTTTATGACGATAAATCCACAAAAATTCGGGCAAAAGTATGTGGGGAAGGTACACAATTCCTTTTCCTTTCAACCCAATCAAAAACAAAAGGAAGTTTTCATTGCTGCCGGTTCTCACAGTTTCTACAATATAGGTTGCAAATCCACAGGATATTCTTATATTTTCTAAAGCTTCTAAGAAAGCTCACGGTGACGGTAAGTTCCATGGCTCGCTTGTCTCTGGTTCCCTAAAATTGAATATGCCAACATGTCTTTCTTAGGGCACCATACTTTGTCATATGTGTAATTACACCATACTTTGATGATTTTCATTTTATCATGATCTAAACATTCCAGTACTGCTAGCTTTTATTGATGCCATATTATTAACTGTTGACTACTTCTTTATCAACATCCTCTTTCGCACCTCCTTTCATTTCTTTCCTCTAGACTGTATTGATGTTCAGCACAGTTCCAGATTTTATTTTATGTATCTTGTAAGTGTGTTAGTGATGACCTTACTATTTTATTATGTAGTGGATGAATATTGATGACTCTGAACAGCTCCATCCAGAGTTAAACATCTTCGTTCATTCTTGAGTGCCCTGCTGATTTGGACCAATTTTATTTTGCACTAGGTAAAATTTCCGAACGACTTCGGCCAGAGGAATTGAATCAGCAAAACATTGAAGCTTTGGTTGCTGAAAGTAATCTGGTATATTTCACCATCTTTCATTGCACAGTTTGAGTACATTGGAATCATCATGATATTGGTGATATTGGTTATTCTACAGTACAATACAAGACACTATCAATCTATTTTGTGAATATCAATTTTTATGTTATACCTATTACAACCAAAAAGCCAGAAGTCCCAGAGTAGATCAAGGGCACTACAAATTTTATGTAACCAAGTTTCCAAACATATACTCCTTCCGTCACTTGAAAATCGACCACATTTGCCATTTTAGGATGTGCCTTAATAATAGACCAATTCTATTTAAGGAATTTTTTTTTCTCTCTAATGAGGTGGGTCCCATTCTCCACTAACAATACTCCAATAAATTTTTCTTTCTATCTCTCTCTTACTTTACCAACTTTACATTAAAACCTGCGCCGTTTCAAATGTTGTCTATATTTTTTAGGGACGGAGGGAGTATATGTTACAGAGTTTCCAAAATTGGTTTCCTGATTCTATCAAAAGATTCCTCAGCGGCTACCCCAACTTAAACCTGTGTTAGTTACTTAGTTTGACAAAACAGTTTCTTTACCATATTATGACATTAAGAATAAAGTTTTGATAATGATTTAATATTGTATGTATTTCTCTAGTCTAAGACCTCACTGTACAATATGATTTTTCAGAAGATGGAGATACTTCCCGTCAATGATTTGGATGATGCATTACACAGTTTCATCAATAAGGATGATAAGATGGCTTTCTATTCTTGTCTGAAATACAACCTAGAAGAAACTCGTGTAAGTGATTTGTAGTGAACTAGTGATATCATTCCTGGGAATCAATCAGGCAGCTGCACCGATTGGCTTTAATATCCTTGCTGTATCTTGCTAACTTGAATTCTTTTCTACAACAGAATAAAATATCTCTTAATCCAGATGTTCAAAAATTTGAAGAGGAAGACATTATTGTCAAAGTTGGGGAGTGCTTAGAGGCAATAAATCTTTTCCCTCCATTATTCTTTCCATTTCCTCTGTTACTCGTGCTTCATTAAATAAATAATCATTTAGCTGCTTAGATATTGTGTACCTGATATTCTAGGTTACTTTTGTTATTCTGTATACTTATCGTTGCGAGTGGGTTACCATAGAAATTTGTGAACTTGGCATGGTTTTTCAAATGACCATGGTTATGAATGCTACTTGAGTTTTCATCTATGCATTTTACTATTTTGTGAAAAGAGGCGCTGACCAGAATATAGTCTTATGTTTTTCACCAAATTGACTGTGAATCTGAGATGTGCAGAGCCATACCCCTGTTTAAATTGTGCTATCAGCTTTTAAGGGACACCTTTCATGGAGGCCTTTTATCGACTAAAAAGATGGCATAATGAAAATATAAATGTGTTTATTTTTCAGGAACGTGTCAAAGAAAGATCTTTGAAGCCAAGAGACTCCCAACAGCTCATGTTTAGTGGCCAATCCTTGGTATCTTTTAGCTAGCCAAATACAAGCAGAAGATGTTCTAGCTAGCTATATGATGTATTTCAATGGTTTGTTTGTTATCACATTTCCCACAGAATGTCAAAAGTAGAAGTACTCAAGGAGTTGCTGGTACTACTTCCTTCAGTGATGATGACGATGCTACTCCACTAACAGGCTCAAAGTCTACCAGAAAGGGCAGGAAAGAGCCATCACACTCTTTGAAGTCCTCCCAGGATATTACTGAAGCTAGTAAGCCGACTGGAAGAGGAAGGGGAAGGGGAAGAGGGAGGGGCAGGGGTTCCAGCATACTAAAGCAGACCACGCTAGACACAAGCTTGGGTTTCCGTCATTCACAAAGGTAAGTGTTTTCAATGTGTCCGTTGCTGCTTTCGAATATACTGCAATAACAGATTCCCTTACTCAAGCATATACGCTTCTTTCATTTGCCTTGCCTTATATTCTTGTTGTCCTCTGTCTCTCCGTGAGGGATCCTGAGCTGAAGCTTGTGTAGTGTGTTACAGTTGCAATAAATTAGATGGAAATCTGAGTATGATAGAAAATCTTATTCCCTCCGTCCCAAAAAAAAGGACATTTGGGACGGCATGGGAATTAATGTATAATTGGTAAAGTAAGAGATGAGGAGAAAGGTAGTTAAAATAGTGTTAGTAGATAGTGGGACCCACATTATTATTAGTGTTTAATGGTCGGCCCTAGTGGTATAAGTTGTAAATAAATTGATGTAGTATATGGGTAATGAGTTTGGGAGAACTTTCCATAAATGGAAATGAGATATTTTTATGGGAGGGGCGAAAAAGGAAAGGGTCCCTATTTTTATGGGACGGAGTGAGTATAATTTTTCCATGAACTCTCTGACTTCCTTTTTCTGCACCTGGTTTGCCTGTTGTGTGGTTTCCAGCTCTTTTAAAAATTGTAAATATGGAGTGCAGAAACACTATCTACACATAAAATTTCTCCAAAGAATGGCTACATGTTACATCTCTCAACCAGATTGGGCTATTGCATAGTTACTACCTTAGTGTGTTCTCTGCGGATGGTGGAAAAAATTGTAATACTCTTAGCATTGCCTGGTTTCGTAATATATACTACTATGTTGGTGAATGCAATACCTGGCATGTTTGTCAATTTTAATCCAAGCTGAATGATTTTCACTGAATTTTATTATAAAGGTGTATGAGAGGGCATGAATCTTTAGTAGAAAAACTGCACATGCTTACTTGGATAAGGGCGTACATGATAGAGATGTGGTGATAACTTATCAGTGGTGTTTCATCTTCCTATATTAAGCTTGGAGAAGAATCTCCTATTTGATGTTATTGTGCTGCAGATCTGCATCAGTTGCCGCAGCTGTTCCAGTTCAAAGTTTGGCTGATGAAGAGGATGAAGTTGATTCAGATTCAAATGATGAAACTTCAAGAGTTGATGTTAATGATATTGCTGATGATTCGGTATTGAGCTAAGCGCTTATGCTCAGTAATCTTTTGAGCTTCAATCCGGCTAAAACTGATTTCTATGTGTTTCCTGTGTAAGGATGAGGATGAAACTTTGCAAGGGAAGGGCAGAAAAAGAGCTGCTCCAAGGGGAAGGGGTAGGGGTAGGGGTAAAGCTTCCACCTCGAAAAGGGGAAGAACAACTGATAACTCTTCATCCTCATTTCATAGATTGCTATCAAGTAGAGATGATGAAGACGATGACGATGATGACATGGGGAAGAAATTGAATAAATCTCAACCTCGGGTAATGATGCAGTTCTGGATAAACCAATTTCCCCCTTTTGTATGCTTTGAATCCCCTGGTAGCCTTAAAAACGATAGTAGGATCAGACTTCATAATCTCCTTTCCACATGGTTTGTCATTTCACCTCTTAGCTTAGCTTAGCTGAAGCTTCTCATCTCATGATGGTGCATGAAATGAGCTCGAGCAGTTATAGATCAGACTTATAAGCAAACAGATATTGATCCTAAAACGTGATTTGTAGGTGACAAGAAACTATGGAGCTTTGAGAAGGTAGCTGCAAGCATCTGGATCTGAACTCCTTTACCGCCTGATGATGTAATTGTATGGTTCATGGACTCGAAATGGTTGTGTTTTTGGCGCGCTATCCTGTCTGATCGTCTTCATCTGCTTCTTGTCATGAGGATATGGTAGTGGAAGGTTTGCCGTTTCTGAGTTTTAATAGATTGATGTTGGGCTTTGTAACCTGACGGTAATGGCTAAGGAATCATTAGTATCCACAGGTGAAAAGGTGATGACTTCTCTTTACTATAAACTACTCATGTTTTTCTACTTATATGTGGATCACATATTATCGTTAACTGGTTGTTGAGAAGTACTATTATGTGGTGAATGAGTGGAAATTTTGAAATGGATATTATAATCCCATCTTAACGTTAATATCATATGAAATACTTATTGCTTTTACTTCAATCATTTACACTAAAAACTCAAACTTAAAAGAATATTCTTTATTCACTATCTTTTTTTATTAATAAAATTTGAAAAAAAAATTGGGTTACTCAAAAATCTAAAATGCGATTGGTTTTGGAATATACCATTGAAACTAATTGTGTACTCCATTTTGAGCTTTACATGTTTGGTATGGGATGTAATTAATACAGGATGGAATTTTATGAATGAAAATAACATTTTTTTTGGTAAAATTTTATCCCTATATGAGCTATCTCTCCTAATGATCCTCTCAGTACGAAAACTATCAGAATATAGATTTATGCAGGACTAAAAAAATAAAAATTTGAAATTAATAGGTGGAACTGTGGAAGTGATCCTTAGGCTAATATTCAAAATTATACGGAGTACTTTCTTGGTCTTCAACAATGTATACGAAATATCGTATATTGCAGTAAGAGCCTACATTTTCTTGTTTTTTTTTTGTTATTAGACCAAAGATAACTAGCTGTTTCATTCCTTTACTATTTAGTTGAGATAGATTGTTCTTTCAAAACTTGTAAAGTGAATATTTTATTTTATGAAAGAAAATCAAAAATCTTAACTTCTGAATCAATCGCTGCTCATATGACAGTCTACATATTCTGTTTAAACTGTAAAGGCAGTAAAATATAGTACTACCAAAATACTGAAACTTCATAATTTAATTGTATAATGTATTCAACCTTTATTGAATTTATTAAACTTTACCTAAATTTTGTAATTTAAATCACTATTACTATTTCTTATATTCAGACTCAATCCTTCACATCGGATATATAGAAATTCATTTCACCATAAAAAAATAAGTGATTATGTTTTTTTCAATTAATAAGTCTCGATATTTATGTAAAAATAATTAAAATGTCAATAAATAAAAAATGTATTTTATGTTGCTAATAATTTGATCCCTGAAAAAAAAATTGGTTGGGTGGCAGTCTGCCTGAACTCTGGTGCAATCGCTACTCACATCTTGTTGTTGTGAATGTGTGATGAATGATGATAGTTAGTTGAATGGCTACTACAGGCACACCGACAACCGTATGCTGCGTGGGCGACATCCATGGCTTCATAACTAAGCTCGAGCAAGCAGTTGGAGTTGGCTCCCCTGATTTTCAATCTGCTCTAATTATCTTCCTGGGCGATTACTGCGACAGAGGCCCCAACACCAACGAAGTCCTTGATTTCCTCATTTCACTCCCCTCCAATTACCCTAATCAGCGCCATGTCTTCCTCTGCGGCAACCATGACTTCGCATTCTCCGCCTTCTTGGGGCTTCTCCCCGGCTCCGATTTCTCCGCCACGTGGACGGAATACGCGATGAATGAGGAGAGAGAGAGAGAGGTGGTACATGTAGAAAAAGAGTATTGGGATAATTTCTAGTATATTATTCACAATGAATTGTACACGGTTAATATAAGCCTAGGAAGAACTATACAAGGCAATTCATAAGTATGGTAAGGTGTATAATATCTTCCTAACTTTGTGTGATTGGTATCCGTTGATTGATTCCGTGTAATCCTCTCCTTGATTGTGCAGGATATTCCGAAGATCTTCCAACACTCCCCCTCAAGTTAAGCGACGGGATTCCCGAAGTTTAACTTGCTCAAAATCCCTTGAAAGTTCTTGACCGGAACGGCTTTGGTCAGGATGTCTGCTAACTGATCTTCGGACTTAACGTAGGGGATTTCCACTATCTTCTCTTCAAGGTTCTCCTTTATGAAGTGTCGATCAATCTCGACGTGTTTGGTCCTATCGTGCTGCACAGGGTTCTCTGAAATACTGATCGCTGCCTTGTTGTCACAAAGTAACTTACACGTCTTTTGTGACTCGAGATTTAGCTCCTTCATTACCCTTCTGAGCCACAGGATCTCTGTGAGTCCACTTTTGATGCCCCGGAATTCAGCCTCTGCACTTGACAGCGCCACTACTTTCTGCTTCTTGCTTCTCCAAGTGACTAAATTTCCCCCCACGAATGTGAAGTATCCTCCCGTCGATCGTCTGTCAACCGGGTTCCCTGCCCAGTCTGCATCTGTGTATCCATGAATGTCAAGATGTCCATTCCTTCGAAACAATACGCCATGTCCGACTGTTCCCTTCAGGTAGCGTACTACTCTAAGTGCCGCCTCCCAGTGTTCTCCCTGTGGACTATGCATAAACTGACTAAGTACCCCAACTGCATATGCGATATCGGGCCGAGTGTGGGACAAGTAGATGAGTCTTCCTACTAGCCGTTGGTATCTTCCTCGGTCTGTTGACAGTGCTCCCTTGATTATTTGAAGGCCGTGATTCTGAACCATGGGAGTATCTGCCGGTTTGCATTCTAGCATCCCCATTTCCGTTAAGAGATCAAGAACATACTTCCGTTGGCTAATGAAGATCCCTTTTCCGGATCTGAGTACCTCAATCCCAAGAAAATACTTGAGATCTCCTAGATTCTTCATCTCAAATTCCGCAGCCAAATGTCCCTTGAGATCGTTTATTTCCTCTGCATCATCCCCGGTAATAATCATATCATCTACATAGATTATGAGACAGGTAATCTTTTCCCCTCTTCGTTTGATGAATAGGGTGTGATCTGAGTTACTCTGTCTGTAGCCATATCGTTTCATTACTTCCGTGAACCTCCCGAACCAGGCTCTCGGGGACTGCTTCAACCCATATAGAGTCTTCCTTAACTTGCATACCTTGCCTTGCCCAAATTCCTCTGTGAAGCCAGGTGGAGCTTCCATATAGATGGGATCCTTCAATTCCCCATGAAGGAAAGCATTGGTGACGTCATACTGATGTAGTGGCCAATCTTTGTTTGCTGCTACCGAGAGCAAAACCCGTACTGTGTTCATTTTCGCAACCGGAGAGAAGGTTTCGGAATAATCCACCCCCTGAGTTTGCGTATATCCTTTTGCCACTAATCGCGCCTTATATCGCTCAATGCTCCCGTCTGGTCTCCGTTTGATTGTGAAGACCCATCTGCAACCAACTGTGTGTTTTCCTTCAGGTAATGGGCTCATTTCCCAAGTACCGTTTCGTTTTAGTGCACTCATTTGAACGAGCATGGCTTCCTTCCAGTGCTTGATTTTTAAAGCTTCTTCAAAGGTTCTAGGAATCTCTTCTTCACACAGTGCTGCATGGAATGCACGTGCCATTTTGGACAAGTTGGCCTCGGCGAAGTTGGCCACAGAGTATCTCCTTCTCCTCTCTCTAGGTTCTGGGGAGTATTTCTTGGGTGGAATTCCTCTCGTACTTCTTGGAGGGAGTACATATTGCCCGGTGTCCTGATCAATAGCAGTATCTTCTTCTTCTTCCTCTACTTCTGTACCTGGTGAGTTAGGAATAGTATCTGAACTTTCATGATTCGGACTAGATATTACCTCGGATTCCGTTACGGTTGGATCAGAGGAGCGCGGCGGAAGCGTTGTCGGGATCGTCTCTGCAGGCGAGATAGGCTCAGGAACAGTGCCAGCTTGCCCTGTTGGATCCGAATCAAAGTTACTTGGCACATACCACCGAAGGGAGTCATTTTCTCGGGTCTCCCCCTGTCTAACACTCTCCCCCTGAGTCCCGAGGTGGTATAAGAATTCGGTTTCAAGGAAATTGCAGTTCATGGTGGTAATGATTCGTTTGGTTTTGGGGTCATAACAGCGGTAGCCTTTCTGGTTAATCCCATATCCCATAAACACGCATTTAATCGCACAAGGGGAAAATTTACTCCTTTCATGCTTGGGAACATGGACATAAACGGAACAGCCAAAGATTTTCGGTGGTAAGGATAGGGCAGAGGGAATTTTGGTTAGCGTGGAAAGGTGATCTAGGGGAGTTTTCCGATTAAGGATTTTAGTGGGGAGTCGATTGAGGAGGTAGATTGAGGTGGCTACGGCTTCAGGCCAAAAAGTTGGTGGTACTTTTGAGTCAAATAGAAGGGCTCGGGTCATTTCAAGGATGATGCGATTTTTCCGTTTGGCTACCCCGTTTTGTTCTGGTGTGTGGGCGCAGGAAGTTTGGTGAACTAACCCATTTTCTTCAAAAAATTTTGTCATGGAACTGTTTAGAAATTCCTCCCCATTATCGGAACGAAGGATTTTGACAGATGTCTGAAATTGAGTTTGAACCATTTTATAAAACAACACAAATTTGTCATAAACTTCAGATTTGTGTTTCATAAAATAAACCCAAGTAGTTCTACTGCAATCGTCAACAAATATCACAAAGTATTTAAAACCGGAACTAGTTCCTATAGGCGCTGGGCCCCACACATCAGAGTGAACCAGGGAAAAAATAGTTTCAACACGAGTATCATTAGGTTTAAATGAGTTTCGGTGGCTCTTAGCCAAAACACATGCTTCACAAGAGAAATTCTTAGGAACAAAAAGTTTAGGAAACAAAGATTTTAAATAACCCGGAGAGGTATGTCCCATCCGTCGGTGCCAGAGCCAAGTATCCTGATTAGTGGACCCGTGAGCAAGCATCGCCCCACCGTCTCGTCGAGCAATCTCGTCCACAAAGTAGAGTCCACGACGTTCAGTGCCACGTCCAATAATCTTCCCCGTCCGGATATCCTGTAACATACAGAAGTTCGGGTGCATCAGTAGGGAACAATTTAAATCCCTCGTCACATGGCTTATAGACATCAATTTTTGAGATAATTTTGGGACATAGAGGCAATTTGGGATGTGAACATTAGGAAAAATTTCTATAGTTCCCGCTCCTTCCACTGGTGTTACCCCTCCATTGGCAGTTTTAATATGTGATTTTGGTGTCTTATGAATCTCCAAGAAATCATTCCTATCGTATGTCATAGTGTCGGTTGCCCCACAATCGAAAATCCACCCCGTCTCATCAATTATATCCCCATCCCGGGCTTCCAAAGCATATGACAATCTTTCTAGGGGTGCAAAGGGGTTTTTACTAATGATGGGGTCATCTCTGTAATTACTAGAAACTTGGGGCAGTTTTTTGGCAAAAACAAAAATTGGGGACTTAATAGCAACTTTCGATTTAACAGGGTTAGGATTTGCAAACCCTAACCCTTTACCTCCATTTTCTCCTCCGCCGTCCAATCTGAGTGACGCTATCTTCGCCTCTGCTGTTCTCGCCCCACCGCCGCCGTTCTCGCCTCGTCCGCCACCGCCGGTTGGGAGACCGCCGGTGTCCGTCCTCTTCTCCTGAACGACCGATGTCTCTTGGTTCCCCTCTGTCAAGCTTCGGCTTCCATGGTTGGTTCCAATTGCGATTTTTGCTTTTCCTGTTTTCTCCTCCTCCCACCATTCTGGGTATCCCACCAATTGGAAGCATGTTTCCTTTGTGTGCTTGTGCATTCCACAATGGGAGCACCAAAGTTTGGATTTATCGGGTCTGTTGTTTCCCCGGCGATTGGAGACGTTGCGATGCGGTGGTGGTTGCCCTCTGTTCTGGGGTTGCGACGGACGGTACTCGCGAGCCCCGAAACCGTATCCGACCCCCGATGATGTCTCACTTCCGACGGTGATGGTGGTTGAATCGGACGCCGGCGACATGATCTTGAGTCGAGCCGCCTCCCGTTTCACCCACCCATACGCCACGTCGGCTGAGGGGTAGGGATCCTCCTTGAGGATCTCGCGTCGGATCCAGTCGTATTTCTCGTTCAATCCGGTAAGAAATTTGAATAGCCTTAATTCGGCCTTGATATCTCGGTATTGTGCAATTCCTTTATCGCAGCAATCAATTGTCTTGTGTGGGCATCGATCGATGTCGATCCATAGCCAATGGAGCCTGCTCCAGTAAGCTTCTAGTGTCGATTCCCCCTGTATAATCCTGCTCGCCTTGTCTCGCAGGTCGTATATGAGATACGAATCTGCCGAACTTGCAAAAGTCACGGCAAGTGTATCCCATAACGCCTTCGCCGTTTGGTGATGTGCGAAGTCGGCGATGATGTTGGTTTCCATATTGTCGATAATCCAGGAGAAGACAATTAAGTCGATCTCCTCCCAATCTGTATATCCTTTCTCCCCCGGTCGTGGTGGAGGTGGGATTCCGGATATATGGCGGTAGACTCCTCGGCCGCCTATGGACACTTTCATTAAACGTGCCCACAAAGAGTAGTTTGAGCCATTCAGTTTGAAGGCTACGGTAACACTCTTGCTTGATCTGATTTTTTCAGCAACGGGTTCGGTAATTTCAGGTTTGTCTTCTGCCATCTTTTTGCTGGGTTCTTCTCGCCTTTTGGTCGAGGAAGGTGTTTTTCTGGGCTATGATGAAGATTTTCTGAGCCTAACCTGCTCGGATGCCATGTAGAAAAAGAGTATTGGGATAATTTCTAGTATATTATTCACAATGAATTGTACACGGTTAATATAAGCCTAGGAAGAACTATACAAGGCAATTCATAAGTATGGTAAGGTGTATAATATCTTCCTAACTTTGTGTGATTGGTATCCGTTGATTGATTCCGTGTAATCCTCTCCTTGATTGTGCAGGATATTCCGAAGATCTTCCAACAGTACAATGGCCATGGCTATGAGAATATGCATCTGGTGGGCGGGTAGGATGATTGGCTTCAATCGCGCCAAAAGCACTGATTATCAGGGCTCCATTTACGATGCTGCACATCCCGGAGGTGATTTGAACAAAACTGTGTGATATTCGATAGTACTATATTTCTTGATCTTGGTTTGGTTTCTTGTAGGAATTGAGTGAAACTCCAACTATTGTGGTTAGTGGTCATCATGGAAAGGTCCATATTGTAGAGTTGCGGTTAATTATTGATCAAGGAGGTGGTATGGTGAGTAACCCAGTGGCTCCCATCAAAGACCCTCGTGCTCGACACTGAACAACTGGTGAAATAATCTCTCTATTTTCGATTAGCTTCATCAGAAAACACTGAGAATGTCATGCTGTTTTTGTGGATTGGCCAGTTTCTTGGATGGGATTAGGGTTTAAGGTTGCTTATAAGCTTCAAATTATCTTATTAGTTTTATTGTTTGTTCTGAAGAGCTTGTTATAGTCTCATTTATACACTCATCTATATTAATGTGGCAGCCAGAATCCATAATTTCAATAGGTTAATCATTTGTTGACGAAGCTTAACCCAGTTGAAAAGATATAATGTGTGCTAGATGTCGTAAGGAGCAAATGTCCAGCATTTCATCCTAAGCCTTAAAACAAATTCTTTCACAAGTCCAGAACTATGTTAACTCCTATTTTCCCTCTCTAAATAATGGCGAAAACAAATGTACAAACATTGAGAAATGGAACAAATAGCTTTGTTATCTAGTCATTTGTAATGTGACACTTGAGTAACTAAAGGAAAATCGACAGTAAAAAAGTTAAAAAGCTCAATTTTCATCACTTTCTGAACCACCATCAGAACTCGAACCCTTTGCATCATCATCTACCGAGCCATCTGCCACAGCTCCTTGAGCATCTTTACCCCTGACATCCTCGTCATCTTCGCTGTATTCACTCTCATAATCATCATCATATTCATCGTTGCCTTCCTCGTCTTCATCTTCAGCTCCATCCTCTAACGATGGCACTTCATCTGTAGAGACAATGTTCCTCGTGCCAGCACGAGTTCGTTTCAACACCTTGAGCTTCACATTGGACTTTGCATCACAACCTATCCATGCATCACACAAGCAGTACGAGGTCAGGTTGTAATTTCCCTCGGAAGGGGCCTGGAACTTGCCCATCACCAGCCTTGAACCTGATTTCACTCTATTAATTGCTTCTTTGACAGCTATCTTAATCTCCTTTGCACTTGCACCAGACCCCTCCTTTAACTCTTGAATTGCTTTAGACGCAGCAATTATTGCAGTGGCCTCATCCATGAAATTAACCTTTTGCGACATCCAGACATCGTTTGAAGATGTGTCTGCAAGCAGCAACCAAAAATTCTCCTCTTTTTCATAGGGGAAGTAGGGAGCATGTGGTAAGGCACGGATCGAGTCATTCCATCGCCGAAGAGTAATCCAAGCTTGCATGGTCACAATGTCACCCTCTTGTATTCCCTCCTCACCTTCTGTCTCACATGTTAAATCAATTAAAATGGAAGGCATCATCTCAAGAACGATCTCCACATCTTGGGCTTCAGCATCAGAAAAGCCAGCAAACTGAGTCAACAGCTCTGCACGCTCTTGTTGTTTCATTTCACGAAAATCTTGGAATGATCGAACTTTCTAAACAGAGACAAGGACTCAGGAAGTCAATACCCATAACAGACAATAAAGTGAGAGATTTTCCAACACTGCCAATAAAAATGATTTATGGGGGCAAGAGAGATTTGGTGAAATAACAGGAAAATAATGCCTGAAATAATGAAGCTACAGTACTTTCCACAAATAGGTTATGGCCACAGAAACAAGGTTACAGCAACTTCAAATATGTAGTTGCAAAACCAACATGCACACTTGAGTACTTTGACATAGGGGCACACATGCACACAAAAGAAGAGGAATAAGACAGACAGACACACACACACACACACACACAGAGAGAGACCTTTCTGGCAATCTTTTTGACCACTGATTCAGTAAAATGTGGCAGCTGGAGAAATGGACCATAACCTTCACTTGAACCCCCAGTTGCTTTTCTAGCACTCAGGGGGACAGCCTGCATAATGAACAGGAGCACTTACACTTTAGTCATAGATCTTTCAAGGAAACAAGAAAATAATTAACGAAAAATAAAAGGATCCAAGGTGGTTCAGAAATACTGAAGAGACAAAAGGCAGCTCTTTGTTTCTCCAGAAAGGTTGAACATAGTTAATTAACTTATTGTCTCTATGGAATTCTACTATACATGATTAGGTTGTTGATCAAAAGCACTTTCCAGTCAAAGGTTTCCCTTGTTTATGAAATTGTAGAGTTTTATATCGTGATACAAGCCTAAAGAATCTTAACAGAAAGAATTCCAGTTTCTTTCTGATCGATGTGGCTTCGTTTAATATCTACAAGGACAACTAGAATTTATTTATTCTTAAAATGAGAAGCAACAGCGAAATAATATTTGTAAAGACAGCCTATTTATTGTCTGATAAAAAGAAGATATATCTTTAATTGGCATGAGCTAACAGGAAGGAAATAACCAGAGATATGAATACAAGGTTATTGATGGTCAAAGAAGCAACAGACAATAATCAATTATGATACAGAAATCAAGTCAAAGAGAAAACATGTACTGATTTTAAGAAGTAGAGCAGTAAGTTCACATTATACTACTTTGGAACTCTGGATGTACCTGGATCATACTCTGGGATAGCTCAACCACTCCAATAGCAGGTCTCAGCCATCCATGTCCTTGTTGGGTACGTGGTATGATTGCCATCTGCATAGGAATATAATTTCTATATAATCAACTATACCCATAGAAAGGTGTATAATATGACTACAAAGTTGCCCCATAATAACCAAGGAAGTTGACAAGCATCAGCGCGACACCATACAGGGACGTAAGGGCACTTATTCCATATAATTCTCTAGATAAAGGTGGAACAATGATTTGTATCGAGAAATTGCTTCAAGCAATGATATGCTAATTTTATAATAATAAAGAAAAAAGGGTGGAAATCTCCTCTATTTCCAATCACATATGTTACTTAAACAAAGTAGCAAAATGATACTATAAAAATTGTGGTTATCTTTCAGGAATCCATCTGGATAGTTCTCCCTAAAAAGTAGTACTGTAAAATCACAAATCATTTATAGTGTATTCCTCTCATGAAATACACATAAATGAACAAAAAGAAAAGGGCTACACAAAAGCTGAAACACTGAATATGATATGCTGCTAATACCTTAATAAGTTCTTCTAGAAGACGAGGTGCAAGGGCAAGCATTTTCTTAAAATCTTGCTGCAAATACGGAGATAATTCTGCGGTTTCACGAGTCAGGTGTGCTTGAATTAATAACTCAGCCTGTGAACATAAAAACATACACTTTTAGAAGGGAAACATATATATATCAATGCATTTGACTTCCAAAACTCAACAGAATTAATTACCTTCACTAAAGCCGGATGCTGTTTCCAAAATTTAGCTTGTTCTTGTCGGATATTTCTAAGGTCCAGATTTAGCTCACTCCTGACCAACACAAATAACTTCTGCAGCGATTCTTCATCAGTTCGACGAACGGGGATCTCCATGTATTCGGCAGCTCTAATGAAAACTTCCATCACCTTGCTGTACAAATAAAAGATTAGATACACATACACACTAATTTGAAACCAAATCATTACAAAAATTTAAATAGCAAAATGTGCTATCTCCTACATTGTATTACATGCTTATCACTCCAAAGAGTCCAAACTAGCAAAAATCAATTCAAAAGTCCTTATCACTCCAAATAATGGTACACTTTTAAGTTCATATGTCATATAGATTCAACCAAGTTATAAGAAACCATGTCATGACAATGATTTAAGCATGTTGGGTCAAAGGTAGAGTACCGATTACATCAAATGATTCTATACCTTGGAGCTAATGAAGGCTTCATAAAATGGTAATAAGCATACATTGTGTGATGCATGACATAATTCCCTGTATATTTTGATGACCTTGACAAGTATATGACCGCGATTGTCAGGGGCAGAATGATACAAACTCCAACAATTCCAAGTAGCAAAATTCCACCAGATGCTCCATCAATGTTCAAAAGGAACTGGGGAAGAGCAATTCCCATTTGTATGCCCTACAGAGGGGAAAAACCACAGAGCTAATTTCTCATGCAAAACTGTCAGAAAAAATGATGATGACTAATATAAGGTCTCCTTATATACAATTACCTGTCTGCCATCAGGGTGCCCATACTTCTCAAAGTTCTCACGTGATATAGGATCAGTTAGAGCCTGATAAGCCTTGGATATATAATCGATAAAGTACTTGTTAGCCTCTGCAGAAGAAGGTTTAAAATCCAGTAAGCAACTGGAACAAGAACACTGCCACTTTCAATCTCGGTTATATTATTAAACAGTATTAGTAAATTGCAGTCATTAAACACCTTCAACCTGGGTCTGTATTTTTATCAGGATGGTATAAAATGGAAAGTTTCCTATAGGCCTTCTTTATTTCTGGTTCTGACACTCCTGGTTCTAATCCAAGTATGCTGAATGGCTCAAATATTTGGATCTGCGAAAGGAATTATAACAGTATATTCTGAGCAGATAAATCAAAGGAAATTAACGGGAAAACAAGCTGGATTGTATTCCAATACATGGTTAAACCACTTCTTGATGCATATTTGAGAAGTATGCTCAACATCCCTAACAGATCTTCCAGTTCAGACTCAGATATGTATTAATAGTTACTACTCCACTACTTTGATCTTTGAGGGGGGGGGGGGGTGTAAGAAACAGAAAGTACCTCAGTGTTAACATGTTTGATGTAGAAACTCAAAAGCACAACCACCACCCAGAGCAACAAAACCGTCAGGTTGCTATAAGTCGAAAATTTTGATATCTGACATGTGACAGACACCGGATGGATTAAAGGATACCACAGAAGAAAACACGGATCAGCTAACACTAGTAATGTCAACTTGAGCATTGGGAGGAGGTTCGCAGTCAGGTTAGATGCTTACACGTCTAAATATGGATTTCCGATACTTCCCAGAGCGGAAGCAAGCTGAACAACGGCAATTAATATTCTGGCTCTTTTTTCTGAATGTGAGGTATAAATTGACAAACGTATAAGGCACTAGAGGCAGTGCAATCATCGTCAACACAAAAATTGGGAACAGCGCACTATTCTCTTCAGCCGCAGCCATACTTAACTTCTAGCTTCTCGCACTCCAATTCTTCAATCCAATAAAAACTCCACTCAACTTTTGTTTTCCATAAACC
The DNA here is from genome assembly GCF_004379255.2 of Salvia splendens. Lineage (NCBI taxonomy): Eukaryota > Viridiplantae > Streptophyta > Magnoliopsida > Lamiales > Lamiaceae > Salvia > Salvia splendens. The sequence goes on from NC_056032.1 coordinate 33,941,322, forward strand.
AATATCAAGTAAAAAGGAATTCAAATGGCTAAGCATATGCATTACTGGTTAAACCTAAATTCTTAAATTTCACAATACCTAATTCCTAGTTTTCCAACCGTTATTCATACAACAGCTCGTAAATTGATTAATCAACATTATTTTGCAAATCAGAAAGTCCAATTTTGTAAATATGGATGCACGTAGCGGTCAGCAGAATCAAAACAATATGTCGAAGAAAGTATAAATCGGGATTAGCAGATCAAATACAGCAGATGAAAAACTCGAAAACAATCAAATGATGTAGTAAAAACCTGGCCGAAAACTGCGGGAATTGAAGCCAAGAGCAGGTGAGCGGAGCTTTCGGAAAACGAATCCTAAGCTGTTGAAGCAGAAGTCGAGCTGTAGAATCAGCCCTAGGATTTTGAAGATGATGAAACTGATGTAGAGATGCTGTGTTTACGGGGATTTGCGGTACGCGTTGTTTCAACGAAGGGGAAGAGGTTTGGACTCGAAGCAAGCACGTGGCCCATCTTTCAGTTCTGATGCTCGTCCGGCCCGTTAATAGCATAACGTATCAGGTAATTTTAATAAGAGTGAAATACATATAAATATTACGTGATCTTTCACTTTCACCCATAAAATCTGATTTTTATTTTATATCATTTTTGAAACCTATAAATCATATTTTTAGGTACTTAATACAATTTTCACCCCAAAATATCTTTTAAACAAATTCATCTTTCCATTTGTGTCATAAAGAATATTTTAAGCATTGAAAAAACTAGTACCAAAAGTGATATTATAATATCTTCTATCATTCTCCTAACTCTTTATACTATTATTATTATTATTAATCAATATTAATATTACTATTTTGATGTTATAAATTAATAATTATTTTATTTTTTAATATCATTTAAATATACTTAATCATAATTATAGTTATAATTATATTTAATTATTATAATAATATTATTTTTATAATAGTAAAATTATTAGTAATTAATAAATAATAATTATTATTTTATATTAAATTAATAACTAATCAATATAGTCTTAATCAAAATTTAAAATTGTGAATTGTATTCATAGTGATAAAGAGTTGAATATTTTTAGTTAGGTGTTTCAACCCTAAAATGAGTATAAATAATTTAATTAAAAATATTCAATTGATTTAATTACTTTAAATAATTAATTTAATTAGGTATTGTATTATTGATTTATATTATGAATGCAATTAGATGTATGTATAAAAAACTAAAAAGAAAGAAGAAAAAGAAGTGAAAAGAAAATAGAGGAAACATAAACTGAGGACAAAAAAGAAAGAAGAAATGAAGATTAAATACTAAAAAGAAAAAAAGAAAGAAGAATAAACTAAAAAAGAAAAAAAGAAATAAGAAAGAAAGAAAAAAAATCACATATTTAGTTCTATTTAATTGAAATTTTAAAAAACATCCTCCATAACAAAAAAATCACATATTTGGTACCTAGGATTATTTTTGTCATAGGGTACCGAAAACGATATAAAATAAAGATCAGGTATTATCTATGTGCGAAAGTGAAATATCAGGTACCATTTATGTAATTCACTCTTTTAATAATGGGTGTGTATAATTTAGTGATCAATTCCTAATTTCAATATTAGGGGTGTACAATTTACTAGTAGTAGATTTTTTTTTTGTAGGCGTTAAATTGCATTTACGTATGAGCTGGTTTCGATATTGATTGTGTAGAACTTAGTATTCATTGCTAATTTCGATATTGGGTGTACTAATGAATTCCTTTTTTTCTATAGGTAAAAATAGATAGAAATACAAGAGTCGATTCGATTTTAATCGAACTATTTTTTTTTTACTTTTTTTTTTTGGTAAAAAAAGAAGTGGGCAGAGTCCGATTAATGGATATAAGAAACACCTAATCTATCATGCATCAATCAAATACTAAGACCTAAGGGAGGGGACTTTAAAACATATATATCTTTATAAAAGTTGTATCCGTAATGTAGAAAGTGAGCAGCGAAATTTCCTTCTATGTGCACGTGACAGAGCACCACTAACTCAAACTCGTGTAACAATCTCTGCACTCTCCGTACTATAGATCTGCAATTGATGGTCACTTCAAAGTTTCCCACAATTATGGACACACCAATGAAACTATCACTCTTTACCTCCAGCTTTCAAATACTCATATTCTTTGCCAACTGTAGCCCATGGAACTAGCACCAAATTTCGGCTGTCAAAATAGAACACACTCCAATATTAGCAACAAAACCATACCTCCAAGTTCCTGTAGTATCACAGATGAGACCACCACCAAAAATTATGATTTCATTGATTGATTGAAGAAGAAAATAACAATGTCCTATTTATAATACTCATACGAATAACCTAACTTGGTGAACAAGATAATAAAGATCCTAAGAGATATATGAGAAAGATACGTTAAATCAATAATATATGAAATAATAGAGATATGGGATCTTCTATAGATATATCTCTATCAACTCCTCCACGGTTAAAATTCATCTTGTCCTCAAGGTGGGAACCAATGAACAATGAGGCATCCTGAAATCTGGCTATCAAGAAACACATCATAAAACTCCGTATGCTCATAACTCTTCATTCTCTGACCACGACCCAATAAAATCACATCTCCGAATCCATATTTCGTGTGCTTGAGTTTCTCACTTAGACAACTCATCAACCCCTTAACCACTCCTAGAGTGGCAACATATGTGGGGAAACTAGTTACAGAATTGCATCAATAGCAAGAAGAAACTCATGTGGAGCAATTCCCATTTAAAGCCACTCCAAACCATTATACTCCAAGTTAGCTCCAAAGGCAACAACATCATTAAACGAGTTGTAAAAATTGACACTCGCATAATCTTGACGACTATGGAAAAGGGGCCAAGATATAGGAGCTTGAAATTCTGGATTTTTCCGACTATGATCCAATTCATAAAGAAAGTTTGCAACAACATGCACATGCCCCTTGCTTCTGACCACCGCACAGAGTGGTCCAGTCACAATAGAAACCTCTCCACTCCAAAACATCAAGTCAACAACTTCATTGAGATGGCCATTTATGCAATACCGTCTGTCACCATAATCGTACAATTTCATGTGATACCCAAAATAACCATGATTACACAAAATCGATTTGTAGCCTGAGATCGTTACCTTCACGACTTCTCTCGCTGAAATATGTGTGTAACCTAGTGAATGCAACAGATCATGAACCTTCTTGTTACCCTCGCCCCTCAAAATAGCTGCCTGGACTGCAGCACCACAGGCAACAGCCTCATCAGTGTTGATGCTCTTACAAAGCTCCTGTCCATCGGGGTCGAGGATCAACACCTTCTTCTCCCCAATGTTGCTTGCCTTCTTCTCAAGTCCGTAGGTAATGATGCCTATATGCTGGGAGTTGTTTGCGGTTGGTGGTGGGGTAGCATCTAGCAGCGTTGCTGCTGAGCGGTAATGGTTCAGTATATCCCCTCAGAGGGTAAACGCCGCAGTGGTGCTTGCTGGTCACAAGCTGAAAATTCGAGCTGAATGCGCTGTCCGGGCAGATTGTGCAGCGGTTGAGGAGCACTAGGAAGTGAAAACATCAAAGTCTCTCATTGTGGAGGTCCTACAAGGTGGATTACAGGCTGATGCAACGACTGACTTCCAAGAGACCACGGCTGAACAACCGGAGGTGGTTAGGCCTGCGGTGGTAGGTTGAACCCCTAGTCTTGAGGTGAGCTGCTGCCAAACCGGGGGAGCGTTCGGTGGTTCCGGTTTAGGGAAATCAGGCGGACAGAGGCTGTCCATGCGACGATCGGTGACGGCAAGATGAGACTCCCTCTCAGCAAACACCCCCTCCTTCGGTAAGGCTCTTGCAGCGGAGGCGCAACTGCATCAGAGGCCGTGTAGAACGGCTGATCAACGACTGAGGTCACAAAAATCTGGTGGGAATATAGCTGTTGTCCGTGCTGATATCCGGCGTGGAAGGTCTATGGTTGCCCGAGTGTCTCTAGACCAACAAATTGTGGCAAGGGCGTGCGATCCATCAATTGCAATGGGTGAGAGATCGGTTGTGGTTGTCGCATACTGCTTGCAGTGTCGGAATTGCGTGAATATTCTTCTCTGTTGTACACCGGAGGATATAGCTCTTCCGACGGTTGAAAGTGGGAATACGGATCGTCCGGCTGCGACATCAGCGAGGGATAGTAGTGGTATGACTCGGGCATCGGCGCAGGGGGCGGCGATGGATAAATGTGGTACAGCTCCGGCCGCATCTCCGACTCAGGGTCAGTGGGTGGTCTTAACTCTCGAACACAGACATCATACGCTTGGAAGGGCGGATCCCAGCAGCGCTGATGGCGCATGGGCGTTGGTGGTGGTGGCCAGTCGGTGTTGTTAACTCCAGAATCGAAGCCCGCATAGGGCGGCTGTCCGTTAGCTACTGTCAGTGGCTGATGGTGGCTGTAATGTTGATATCCGGGCTACTCTCGCCGGTGTGGTGTGTACCAACGAGAACTAGGATCTGGCTGCGGCAAGGTATAGGGCAGCGGTGGTGGCGGTAAAGGCGACTGTGCAGCGGGGTAAGGGTTGAATTGGTGGCGGTAAAGCTCTAGCTATCCCTGGTGGAGGTCGCGGCTGCATGACATCAGTTGCAACATGCCAAGAAGGTTGTTCGTGGTAGGAAATCACCGGAGTTGTATACGACGAGAGAAACTCGTCATACTTGTCCAGCTTCTTGTGTAATCTGTTGCAAGCAACCAATATCTGGTCACATAGGTAAGATAGATAGATTTCATCGTTGGAAGTCATGGTGAGATCGCGATAAAAACACCAGTTGATAAGGGGAAAACCCTTATCAAGTGAAAAAGATAAAGAAAGTCGCAGAGAAATCGTGCTCTGTCGACAATCGAAAATTCTAAACGGAAAACTAAATAAAGATAATAGACAATAATTATGATTTCAGTGATTGATTGAAGAAAATAACGATATGTCATATTTATAATACTCCTACGAATAATCTAACTTAGTGAACAAGATAATAAAGATCCTAAGAGATGTATGGGAAATATATGTTAAATCAATAATATATGAAATTGTGACATCTCTAACCCAAATTATATAAAAAATAATAATAATAACATGATACAAAAATATATAATTAGTTTGCTAATTAAATTAGCTTAATTACATGTATGGTGTATGCGTATTATTTAGTAGATTAACTAGTTATACAAAAGTGTGCATAATGTAACATTCTTAACTAAAGTATATATCTCATTTTATATTATAATTATTTTGTCATTAACAAGACATAACATTCATAAGCGATGGCAACAAATAATTTTTGATGATTTAGTATAGTTAAACTAAGTATATGTAATCTATAAATGTGTATATTAATTTAGAAAGGTAATTGGCTCAACTTATTTTAACACAAGAAATTCCCGCAAGTGTACGGGGCTAGTGTAGCACAAAGTAAGCAAGAGTATCGTATCCCACAGAGACAAAATGTGTAAACTCAAGTACCACGGACCGATTTTAACTACTATCTAGACGATTCAAAGGTTTGGTTTTTGATTTTTAAAAACAATTAAACATAAACAAATTAAAATCACGCAACAATTGAAAGGTTTCAAATAAGAGAAAGAAGTAGAGCTTTAGATCCAACTACAACGAACACAAAGTGAACCATTCAACAACTTCGATTACCCAATTGAAGTCTCTAGGATTCCTAGGAAAGCCGCTAGTCTAGGCTAAGCCCTCTCTCGAGTGCACCCAACCCGTTGATTAACCATTAATATTGAAGTCTCCTTCTAATACTTCACAATTAACTCCTTAAAACAAAAGGCTCAAGCCCTCACTCTAGAATCCCTTCTCTCGAATGCAAATTATCTAAGTGTTGTTCATTCTTTTATCAATCCTAATTAGGTATCTCTCGATTACTCAAAACTAGGTTAACAAACTCAATTGGTAGCTAAGCAATTGAATTGAAAGAGCACAAGAATGAAACAAAGCAATCACAAGAGCATAGGTAATCAAAAGTCCTTAAATTAATCAAAAGCGTTCATTGTAGTCTTCTCTAAAACTCTACAATGGATTTAGCTACTCATATTCAATGCAAATTCACAAGATAAATCCATGGAAAGTGAACTAAACATAAGAAAACTAATAAAGATACTCCCAAAGGTGGATTGAGTGGGCAAATCGTCTTCGTCTTCAACCTTCTTGATGAATCGGACTCTTTGTCGCTTTAATCTGCTCTCCAATGTGAAAACTACTCTTGGGGGCGTGTCTGCTGTTTGGAGCTCGAAAACCTAGGTGCCTTTTATACCCGGGGGCGGAAATAAGCTTTTCCAATGTTCCGCACAAATCGCCCGGCCGGGCGATTTTAAGTCGCCTAAACGCCCGGTCGGGCGATCTTCTCGATGCCGTGATTCTTCCACATCGCCCGGTCGGGCGGTTCTTCCTAGGCAGAACGCCCGGTCGGGCGAACTTTCTGGAATCATCCTCACAAACGCCCGAGCCGGGCGTTTCTCTTATGCATGAACGCCCGGTCGGGCATTCTTATGTAATCTCGCTTCAAGCTCTTTTTCAAGTCATTTTCACCTGTTTTAGCTCCAAACACTAGACAAACTCATCAAAACACTTAAGTAGTGGATAATGGATGCAAACTCGAGTAATATGCTACAAAACATTGAAGTATTCACGTTAAACATCCAAAATACTTGCTATACTACGAGTTTACCAACTCCCCCAAACTTAAACACTTGTTTGTCCTCAAATAAGAAGTAGAAAACAGAGAATTAGAACTCGTGTAAGTATGTTGGATTGTCATCATTGCCTCAGTAAAAGAAAACAGAATCATCATGTATCAATAACTTCGCATACCAGTAAACCAAAATGAACATTGCTTCAAGCTACTAGCACGTATTCCACTTTGTCAATTTGCCCTCACAGGATTCATATAATGTGATTTTTTTCTTTATTTTCCTCTCACTCTCAAAGTGTATAGGTATAGTATGAACCTCTCAAATCAATCAAAAATGTATAGCTTACCATAAGCTTGCTCGAAGTCTATACTCTCCTCTACTATGTTGTGACTACAGATTTAGGATCCGAAAGGTCTTTTCCAAGGTTGTAATGTAGGGCTCTTTGGTTAGGTGAGGAAAATTTGGCCAAAGTGACTATAATCCCGAAGTGAAACTACGATTACTTCACCCTTGTGCACTGCAATCCTTAGCTAGTCATAGGCTTTGCCTAGACTCTTCTCAACTCCCAATTTCCCTTTTTTTTCGAACAACGCTTATTCAATTTCAAAAGCTAACCCAGTTTTCGCTTTTTTTTTTCCTTCATCTTTGTTTTGTTTTCTTTTTTTTTCTTTTTTTTTTCCCATGCTTTGCATGTCATTCTCTCATTTCTTTTTCTTACAAACTCCTCCTTTTTCCCTCTTTCACTTAACACTAAGGGAATCCAATCCAAATTATTAGCTATCAAAGAAAAGGCTTTTAGGCTCAAAGTTGGCTAACAAGGGATTATAATTTACAATTAGGATTAAGATTAAGATAAGGGTAGAAGGGATGGCCTGACGTCACCTCCTATTTCTATAATCACTATGTAGATTCAAGGAGACCGCGAGCAAGTTCTAGAAACATATGACATAGTTGATGAAGAATCACACATTTTTGGAAAAAGACATAGGCTCAATCCTCACATGGTATTTTTCGGCAAAAGACAAAGCAACGAGCAATTCACTCTAGGCAAATCACAAAGAGGAAATACAAGTTACTTAGCTATATCAACAAGTTTTCACAAACATTTTAAGCCAATTCTCATCATAGGCAACTCATCCAACAAACATACTCAATTCATCTCCAAATGTCTCTCACTCCCCATTCAAGTTCACCAACTTTCTTCCCAAATCTATCATCCTACCCAAGGGAGATTATTCAACACAAAAGGAAACAAGAGAAACAAACCTAAAAAGAAGACAAAGACACAAACACAAGTGGAACAAGGGAACAAAACCACATAAGTTTACATGCCCACATATCATCATCAAATATCATCAAAAGAATAGGGGTACAGGCCGGGGTATCATCAAATAAAGAGGGAGAGAGGTAAAAGAGGGAATCCACTAGACACCCCCCCAAACTTATTCCAAGCAAAGCTAGGATAAGTTTGAAAGAGAGTGGATCTCCCATGGACCTTCACTGCGGAGGAGGAGGCGGATGCTGCCACTGGCCACGAAATTCATCGAATCGGGCATTGATGTTGGCCCATTGTGCATTGTTGAAATCAGTGAATTGGGTCCAGTTGGTGTCGAACTGGTCCCATCGCGCTTCATTCTGGACCCAATATTCCTGCTGACGCAGCTCCATCCGTGTCAACCTCTCATTGATCGAGCCGTAGTCCTCCTCTTCTCGCTCTTGCCGGCTTCGTGTCCTCTGAGTGCTTGTCCCGGCTTCATCTCCCCCTTGGTGGGTCGGTTGTTCTTCACCTTCCTCCTCATTTTCTTCTTCATTTTGCTCGACCCCCATCTCGATCGCGGGAAAATCCATGTGGGGCGCTTCATCAACACTCGAGCTCGGGCTTACATCCCTAAATTGCAAGTTCCACGGATTCAACGCCGTTGCTTGTTCGTGGACCGCAGCCTTCATCTTCCAGTTTTCTTTGCGGAAAGGACCGTTCACATAGGTGTTGACGGTGTCCGGGAGGGGGTAATGATCTGCTGCCCTCTGTATCAAATATATCTGCCCTCGTTGGTCCACTCCGACCAGCCTTGTTCTTCTCAGAAAGCTGAAGTCCATCAAGTTGTCACCAATGTCGGCGACCAAGCCCCTCGTCGACACTCAAAGATGGAGTGCAATAGCTGACACAACCGCACCGACACAGAGTGTGCCGGTTTTCTTCTTCGAAGCCCTCTCAAGATGTTTGATCATGAAGTGGCCCAAATTCAAGGGAGCTGAAGATGTTTACGAGGTGCGTAGGTGTCGTTCAAGTGAGGATATATCCTACTGGCAGGATAAAGATCCTAACTAAACCTAGACCTCGTCTTCAAAGATTCCTCAACCCACTTCTACTGATCAGTATAGTGGAGGTAAGGGTCGAATCCCACAGAGATGGTGCGTTTAAACTACTGCGGTGATGTTTTGGAGGGTTGGTTAGCTACCACGCTCGGGTTGAGTTTCTACCTAGGCGAGTAATTAAAGGGTGGCGTCCTACTGACTAGGATGGGGGAGCAGATCATGGAATGCAACTGTGTACGTGGAAATGAGGGGACATGGTGTAACAGAAATTGTTTGGAAAGGACGGTATTTCTATTTTTGGCTAAACAGAATATTCAGAGTGTAGTGGAGGTAGTGGTGACTAGGCTGACAGATCTGCAGGTACAACCAGAGGTGAAGGACAAAAGAAAGCAAAAGTAAATAAAAGTAAGGTGGTCCCCAATCTGGATGTAGACATCGTCTTCTCCAACAACACAACTTAAACTCAGATAACAATTCCAGATCCAACCCGGCAAACGCAGATTAACAACTCGCGAACACAGATCTAAAACTAAGAAATCAAATCTGAAATCAAACACTGAAACTGGACTTCTGCATGCTGGTCAACATGAAAGATCGATTCAGAAAATAAACGAAGCCTTGCATGCAACGATCTACTTCCAGATCAAATAGTACATGTTTACCTATCCTAAAGAAATTTGTAACGTAACAGAATTTAGAGATTTAGCACTTAAAACACCGAGAAATCCTAGATCTAAGCTAACTAGACAAGGAAAGAAAAGAACACTACAATGAACGAAACGGAAATCAACTTCATAGCATTAACACGTTCGGATATCCAAAGCAAGCATTTCAAAACAACAAAATCCCAAAATGTAACAGAAATCCAACGTAGAGACGGAGAACTAATTAAACTACGAAAGCAATTTAAAGATTGTTTGCCACTCCGGGCGATAAAATCTCTGACTGGAACTACGATCTAGCTAACTGGAACGGACGATGACTGGAACTCGGGAGCATTCTGAACGTCAGGTGATCATGGCTCGGCGAGGCAAGAAGTGGACACGGCTGAAAGACTGAAATTACCGAGAGAACTCTCTACCTAAGGATGATGGTGAATTTTTCCTCCCCGGATCCTCTTTCTCTCTCCAACTTGGCTACCTTTTATAGGGAGGCTACCCTTGATTTTTAGGGTAAATCCTCGCTGCAATTTGACTTCTTTGCCCTTAATTGTGGGTAATCCGTCCCAGCTATCCGTCTTCTTCATCTCAAGCCGTTTTAGCACGTATACGGATCAGTATGAGACCATGCTGGCGCTTTTTTTTCTACCCGAACACTCCGGAACTTCCCTACTGGCCAGAACACTTATCCTGCACACTTTGAGCAACTGCTTTGCAAATATAATCATTTAAACCTGTCATACTGACCAGTAACTGAGGCCTAGAATACGACTTATCAAACTGCTCACACTTACCACATGCTTGCCCTCAAGCGTGAAGAACAAACAAAAAGCAATAAGTCGCATTCTAGCCTGGTTACTTCCCTGCCCGACTCTACCTAAAACTGGACTCTAGACTACAACGACGAAGAAGAAAGAAAACACAAACACAAACACAAAAATACATAAAACACTAACAGATTGGGCTACATTTTCAACCATCCCTCCCCTCGGGATCAGGTGCAATCCGGCCTTAGACAGCCTTGAACTTCTGCCGCCCCCCTCTTTCTCTCCCAGTCAGTACATCTGCTTGTCAAGATCGCCCACACTTTCGGTCAACCACTAGGTTCACTCAGTCACTCGCACCTCACCAGGAACGTTAGGACTGAATTCTCTCATCATGCTCAACCACAATTGCTTTGGACTTAGATCTCACGTGCAGCTACTGAAGGACTTTAAGGCTTGTAATGGGGCTGTTGGGTTGTAGTGTTTTGGGTAGATGTTCCTAAGGCTCTAAGGTTCAAAAACTTCTATTTAATTTATGAAGGGGGATTGTGTGCATCAGGCTTCTGATCAGTTGCTTTTCTTAGCTGGTGCTTCTGGCTTGAGTTTCCAACTGGTTAGTAGGCTTCTTGTGGCTTCTTGTGGCTTCGCCACCCTTATTCCTTCATTTTTTTTGTGTGGTCAAATCTCTGACCATTTTCTTCTTTTCTTTCTTTCTTCCTCTCTTTTTTTTTTTTTTCGTGGCTTTGCCACCCTTATCCCTTCCTTTTTTGGACCTGGAATGTCTCCCTGGTCGATTTTCTTCTAACTTTCCTGCCCAGCTGGTTTCTGCTTTTTTCAAACTTCTTCCTAGCCAGTAAGCTCCATTTGTTTCATGCCTTACACACAGTCCCAGGGGCTAGGGGTGTTTATCTGGGTATAAAAGGTTAAGAAAAAAAAGGGTTCTAAAGGTGATGGTTTTTTTTTTTTTTTTTTTTTTTTTTTTTTGGGGGGGGGAGGTTCCTACTGCCTTCAGTATTTGCTACCCGTGACCACTTCACCCTAGGCAAATTGTGGCAGCCTCTCTTTTCTTTAAGTGTATGTGGAAAGTGGTTCCACTTTAAGGCTTATAACTCACATTTTAGAGGGCTTTCGTGTTTGGCTCTAAGTGTGGGCTTTTCTCTCATACTCACATCATCCATACTGGTCAGGAGGTACTAAGGAGAGTGGTTTCGGTTTTCCAGCTTGTCTTATCTCCCTCAATTCCCCTCACCTCCAGCTCAGGACGGTTGAGTTTTAAGCCCAAATCAGCACACAACATAAAAAAAACTAGACCTAAAAAACACAAAACGAGCACAAACACAGAACACACATATATACATCATACTGGCCATTACGTCCCTCCTCCTACTTCACAAGTGTCTGCCCCAGATAAGGCTGTGAAGTGGAAAAAGTACTGGCCAGTATGGTAGACACACAGACAACAAAATAACAAACAAAAATAACAACTCAAACAGAAACTTCTCACACTTAGGCTATGGAATAGGCTAAGTGGGAGAGATTTGAACACTGGACAAAAACCACTAAACAAAGAAACACGTATAAACAAAAGAAACACAGAAAACATGCTACCAAGAAACAAGCCCTAACTTCTCACACTTAGACTATGGAATAGGCTAAGTGTTATGAAGTGGGGTTTGCTCGCAAACACAGATTATACTACCTAACCGAATACCACAATATAACAAAAATACGAAAAGTTAAAAAAAAAACTTAAAAAAAAACTAACTTGGTCAGTAGGGGGGGGTCTATCGAAGTCGCCTGCTCCTTCGTGGGGCAGGTGGTGCAGGTTGTTCCTTCGGGTTGTCCTCTTCCGTTCCAGTTTCATTTTCCTTCGCCGGCTCCTCGGCTCTTGCCGGCACCTCGGCGTCCGCTGTCTCTTGCTCATCTTCTACTCCGGTCTCTTGGATATGTGGTTCATCAGTCCGGCCACCATGGCCACTCGGTCCTGCAGCTTGCTCCTTCCTCAGGTAGGTCATTTCTTCTAAGATGTTATCCATATTGGCTAACATTCTGTTCATTGCTTTTTGCATCTTGGAGTTTTCCTCCCCGAGAGCTGATACGATAGCTTCCATGGCCGCCTGCCTCTGATGCATCATATCCTGCTCTGCAGAGCCCTTCAACATCCTTTCCACAACTCCTGCCAGCTTGATCACCTCTGCCTTCAATTGCTGATTCTCCTCTGCCATTTCAGTGACTGTCCTTTCTAGAGCGGCTTGCTTCTGAGTCAGTATTCTCTGCTCCGCGGATTCCTTCAATACCTGTTCCATTTCTGACGCTAAACGAATCATCTCTTCCCTCATCTGTCTATTTTCCTCAGCCATCTTTTCCACAGATTGTTCAATTCTGTCTCGCCTCTGGTCATGTCCTGGTGCTTCCTGAGCTGTTGTTATCCGAGCAGTGGGTATTGCCTCTTCTCCCATCGCATAAAAGTAGGGCACGCCCTGCCTCATGTACACCGTGTTCGTTCGGACGAACAGAGGGATGTCGAACAATCCTGGGGCGCTCACCATCGTTAGTGGGGTTAGGTCTTCGTCCTCCGAAACGGTGATGTTGTTCCTCATGAAGATTCCCAATATATGGCAGAGGGAAATATTCCGTGCTGGGTGAGTTGCGACGAGGTGACATGTGTATGCAGTCCAGAACCCTAAGTGCAGCTTCTTGCCCTTTTTTGCACACCATATAAGGTACAACTCCGTCATTGATGTCCGGACTGCCGAATTAGACTGCCCCAAAAGATTGTAGTCTAAAAAAAGTTGAACCAGGCGTAAAACGGGGTCGCTAAGGTGGATCGATCGGGAGATCGTGGATTGGAACTGCCCTGCTCCGGGGTGAGTAAGTTCCTCCCAAGCCGACTGGGGCTCAAATTCCACATGCCGGCGGGGAATCCCCCGCTCCCTGTTTCTCCATTCAAGTCCTATTGCCTCCTCCAAACTGCATATACCCAACCTCACAGTCCACTCAATCAGATTCATCCTAATTTCTCCTCCAAATACCCTGAAGCTAACACACTCTATATCCAAATCAGTTGTGACTTCGAATCGAAAAGTTGCGAAAAACTCCTTGGCCAAATCGACCGGGACACTTAACTCCTCATTCCTCAACAACCATTCAAAACCCAACTCATGCACAAGGGCTAGAAACGATTCACTAATTTGCATCTCATCTAAGGATGGGAGATGAATTACCTTTCCACACTTAACCTTCTTGCCTTTTGCGTTCTTTGTGCGGTAAACTGACTGGAGCTTCTTGTCGTCAAACAACTTCATCTCTTCCACAACGTCATCCGTGAGTTCCACCGTCCAACGCTTATACCGGAGTGGTTCGGCAGGTGGATGCAACAGTTCTCGATGATCGTTGGGGAGTTCCCGCTCCTTGTATTCCTCCTCTTCCATGGTTGTGTCGCTATCTGATTCAGATTCTTCACTGGCCTCGTACTCACTATCGCTCTGTGTCTGCCGGTTTGATGGGGTCCTCCGGGCAGTCTCAGTGATCACTATGCCTGTGTTCGGGGTACGCATTCTTTTGGTTTTTGATTTTTTCTCCACAACGGTCTTGCCCTTTCTTTTCCTTTCTACTTGGTATCTAGCTTCCTCTTCCGCCTCGGTTGGTGGCGTCTCCTGGGATCTACACTCTTTCTTGGCATCTTCCTTCTCCAATTGTTCGGGGCTCACTGACTCGGGTGCGAGGTCCAGTCCCTCAGCCACCCGCTCGGCTTCCACACCCTGATCCTCTTGCGCCGGACAGGGTTCGTCGTCACTTACGATCTCTAGGGGATCCTCCGCCGTGTTCGGTTCCGCCCTGTTGGGTGCCCACTTACCCAAACAACGTTGCGATTTCCTCTGCGGTTTGGGTGGCTCTGCCTTGGAGCCTGTCTTTACTACCAGTTTCCTTCTGACGGGGATCGGTTTAACTACCGGAGGTGCCCCTGGGGTGGATGCCTCTACCTCTGGTTCTGTTGTCTCTGTTCCTGCTTCCTTGGCTTCACTCTGCTTTTCCCTCTCCTCTTCTCCTTCAGACTGGGATGTCTTATCCTTCGGTATGGGTTCTCTAAAAGCTTGTTCATTCTCTCCTACTGATCTTGGTGCGAGGTCCAGACCCTCAGCCACCAAGTCAGTTGTCTCCTCTCTTCGGCTTACCCTGTTCATTATCGAGTCAAACTCCTCGTCCGTCATGAGGCCCTGTTTCTTGGCTGATTCGTTCAGATCTATCTCTGGCCGTCTTACTTCTTGAAATACTGGGTCCTTCTCGGGCGTCATTTTTGCTCCGCCACTCTCTCCCTGGGTTTCCCTTACTTGGCTGGACCTTTTCTTTCGCTCCTCAGAGTCGGAGCTGTAAAACGCGGCGATAGCTTCCAGGTCTGCCGAATCTGGCACCGAGGGTTCCGATGCCGCGGCGGCTGAGGGAGATCCTTCCTCCGACTGTAGTTCTGCGTGTCTGACCTGTGCATGAGGAATTTCACTGGGTGCGGTTCCTATGCCCCCCGTGTGGCCGAAATTGGTCAATGCCGCCGTCCAGTCCCTAGTCGGGTCTTGTTGGCGAAGGAATACCATTACGGCATCCAAAGAAATAGTGGCCGGCGGTTTGAGCAGTCGGTGCGGGTGGTTGGTTCGACTGTGGTTGGGCCTCCGGGGTATCTTCTCGCAGCGGCTGCGTATCTTGGGTGTTCGCACGACGGGGCTTGATTTTCCTCGCGATAGCTTTCTTACCCATGACTGTAATTTGTGATTTGACGGTAGAAATTAGGGTTTGGTTTGAGAACGATGGTTCTGTGAGAGGGATAGAGGAGAATTTCTTGAAAGGTATTTTGGAAATGAGGGTTTTTGAGGGAAAAAAGGGAGGGTCGGTTGGTTTAGTTCGGATTAGAAATGGCAGTTGCAGGTGGTTTCAACCGGCTATCACTGGTTACCGGTCATGCCGCTTCATCTGAAAAGTGGTTGGGCGACAGGTGTTGGTTCTTGATTGGCTAGCGTGTGTACTCTCTCTGCTCCACACCATTCCAGCACTGCCACCCTGCAAAAGCTGCACACGCTTAATTCAAATTTACGTCCTATCCACAATTTCCCTCTATACTTACCTATTACGGAAAATAATTCAAAATGGCACTTAAATACAAATTGGAGTGACACTAAATAGGTAATCTCTTGGTCAAAGTGTACCCCAACCTAAATTTAAGGCCCGAAAATATATTTTTGGATTTTTAGAAAATTTTCAAGCATGCAAAAATTAATTACGTTATATACAGTATTTACATTCTCCTTAGGTAATTTGGAATCCTACCTGGCCAGTATATGCAGAATATTATCAAAATGAAACTAGCCACGTGGAATTCCAAATTCCTATCTTACTAATCAGTATGTGACCTTAGTATGTGGTAGTAGTGGAATTTCATCCACTACCCCCACCTCACTATTATCCCTAAAGATTTTCAACCTATGTCCATTCACAACAAAAGGCTCAGAGTTAGAAAGACTCCCTGAAATCTCCACCGCTCCATTAGCTCGGAGGGCTGTTACGATGTACGGTCCTGTCCACTTAGATTTGAGTTTCCCGGGCATTAACTTCAATCTCGACTGGAAGAGTAGTACTTTCTGGCCAACATGGAGCTCCTTGGTTCTCAGATTTCTATCATGCCATAATTTCGTTCGCTCCTTGTACCACATGGCCGAGTCGAAAGATTCCAATCTAAGTTCTTCAAGCTCCTGTAATTGCAGCTTCCTTTCCTCCTCACAGGCTGTAGCATCCATATTCACTTTCTGTACTGCCCAGTATGCTCGGTGCTCGATCCCTACAGGTAAGTGGCACATTTTTCCAAAACTATTCGGTAAGGGGACATACCAATGGGGGTCTTGTAGGCTGTTCGATATGCCCAGAGAGCATCCTCTAATCTCACGCTCCAATCCTTCCGAGAAGGATTTACAGTTTTCTCCAAAATCTTCTTTATCTCTCGATTAGAGATCTCGGCTTGGCCGTTAGCTTGCGGGTGGTAGGGGCTTGAAAGTCTATGGTGCACACCGTACTTTTTCATTAAAGCTTCAATTGTACGATTACAAAAATGTGTACCTTGATCAGAGATGATCGCCCTTGGGACTCCGAAACGGCTGAAAATGTGACTCTTTAAGAATTTGGCCACCTCCTTTGCTTCACACGTACTTGTGGCCGTCGCTTCTACCCATTTGGAGACGTAATCCACCGCGACTAGGATATACAGATTGCCATAGGACGAGGGAAAAGGCCCCATGAAATCCATTCCCCATATGTCGAATAATTCACAAACAATAATCGGTACTTGCGGCATCTCATCTTGGGCAGATATTCCACCGGTCAGTTGGCAACGCTCACAGCTCCGGCAGAACTCGTATGCATCTTTGTTGAGAGTTGGCCAGTAAAAGCCGCTATCCAGAATCTTCCTTGCCGTCTTCTTGGATCCGAAGTGCCCTCCACATGCTAACGAATGGCAGTGGGTCAACACATCCCGCTGTTCCCAGTCAGGAATGCACCTTCTTATCACTTGATCGGATCCTACCCTCCATAGGTAAGGGTCGTCCCAAAAATAATATTTTGCCTCACTCTTGATCTTCATTCGTTGGGCTTTGGTAACACTTGGTACCTCTGGAAGTTCTCCAGTTACTAGGTAGTTGGCCAGGTCCGCATACCATGGCTCCTGCCCTACCTTCTCTTTTCCTTTTGCTGCATCATTCTGACCAGTAAGTTTGTACACTTCTTCCCAATCAATTTTTCTGGGTGCAAAAATCACCTCACATAAGTGTTCCTCTGGAAACTGGTCGTGCACCTCCTCGCTGTTTCCTTCTTGCACTATTCTGCTCAAATGGTCTGCCACCTTGTTTTCGACTCCTCTCTTATCTTCCACCTCCCAATCAAATTCTTGCAACAAGAGTACCCATCGGATCAAGCGTGGTTTTGATTCTCTCTTGGTAACTAGATATTTAAGGGCTGCATGGTCAGTGTATACTACGACCTTAGATCCCAGCAATATGGCCGGAACTTCTCGAAAGAAAACACCACTGCCAGCATCTCCTTTTCGGTGGTATCGTAATTCCGCTGGGCTTGATTTAGAGTCTTGGACGCATAAAAATTACGTGCCTCCTCCCATCGATCTTCTGACCCAGCACGGCCCCTACCGCAAAGTCGCTGGCGTCGCACATTACTTCGAAAGGATGGTTTCCAATCAGGAGCTCGTATGATAGGTGCGGATACTAATTTTTCTTTGAGAAGATCGAAAGCTGCCTTGCATTGCTCATCAAAACGAACTCCACATCATTTTGAAGCAGTCTGGTAAGGGGTTGGGCGATTTTGGAGAAATCCTTTATAAATCTTCGATAAAATCCAGCATGTCCCAGGAAACCCCTTATTCCCTTCTGATCAGTAGGGAATGGTAATTTGGATATGACATCCACCTTTGCTCGATCCACCTGGATACCTCTTTCTGAGACTACGTGTCCTAGGACTATCCCTTCGGTGACCATAAAATGGCACTTCTCGAAGTTCAAAACCAGACTCTTTGCTTGACACCTTTCCAAAACTATGTCCAAATGATGAAGGCAAGAGTCGAACGAGTCTCCGTAAACCGTGAAGTCATCCATAAATATTTCTATGCACTCCTCAATCAAATCGGAAAATATGCTCATCATGCATCGTTGAAACGTACCTGGAGCGTTGCATAAACCGAAAGGCATGCGACGGTATGCATAGGTTCCAAACGGGCAAGTAAAAGTGGTTTGTCCTGGTCCTCAGGATCCACGTGAATTTGGAAGTACCCGCTGTACCCATCTAGGAAGCAGAAAATTTTTTCCCAGCTAATCTCTCTAATATCTGGTCGATGAAAGGCAAAGGAAAATGGTCCTTCCTTGTTGCGTTGTTCAGCTTCCGGTAGTCGATGCACATTCGCCAACCCGTGACCAGCCTTGTTGGAATCAGCTCGTTCCTCTCATTCTTGACAACTTGGATCCCGGATTTCTTTGGAACCATGTGGATCGGGCTGACCCACTCACTGTCCGGCACTGAATAGATAATCCCTAGCGACAACAGCTTCAAGATTTCCTTTAAAATTTCCTCTCGCATGTTAGGGTTTACCTTCCTTTGAGCATCTCGATGTGCCTTCGCTCCCTCTTCTAACCTGATGTGGTGCATGCAAACGTCGGGGCTTATCCCTACTAGATCTGTAAGGCTCCATCCGATTGCCTTCTTATTCCTATTCAACACAGTCAGTAGCCGCGCTTCTTGTTCTTTTGTTGAGACTGCTGTTGATGATTACGGGATATGAGTTCTCCTCCCCGAGGTAGGCATACTTCAAGTTCGATGGTAACTTTTTTAGCTCGACTTGGGGTGGAAGTGTGTCTTCGGGTAGAGGGTTTTCTGGCCTCCCCGTCTTTCTTTAAGTCTTCCCTTGAAGGTTCTTCCGTACTGACTGGGAAGCTTGGCCCTGCGGCTCCAATGAACGCCGACTTTTGACAGAATTCCTTGATCGCTCCTTCTATTTCTTCATCGGTCAACCCCTGGCTACTGATCAACTCACACCACGCAGCAGCTTCTTCGTCGGCCTGATCACAAGCATCTAAAGCCTGGAGTTTTCCTGTAATAGTTCGGTCTCAAGAAAATCTTGGACTTAGAGGGTCAATCACATCACACAAAGCATAGATTTTCAGAATCAATGGGTTTCTTCATGGCATCATTTATATCAAAAGTAAACTTCTCACCATTAAAATCAATGCAAATAGTCCCCTCGGCCATATCCACTATTGTCTTAGCCGTTCTCAAAAAGGTCTCCCTAACAAGACCTCCACTAGACTCTCTCGCTTCATGCTCACTCATTTTGATCACATAAAAATCAGCAGGGTAGTAGTGAACTCCTGTACTCTAACCAACACGTTCTCTAAAACTCCCTCAGGGCTTATGCCACGACCTATCAGCCAGCTGGATCAAACACCTAGTGTTTGACAGCCTCACTCCTTTCAGTCGGTTATAGAATTGATAATGGCATGACATTAATGGGAAGCTCCAAGATCACACATCGCATGTTCAACCTTCACATCCCTATAGTTATGGGTAAAGTGAACATACCTGGATCGGCCCCTTTGGGCGGCAGTTTCTCTTGCACAATTGCGGATGCGATCCCTTCCACCATGATTTGTCCATCTTTTTGAGCTTTCCCGGCTATGAAATCCTTAATGAATTTTCCGAGCGGGGGTAGTTTCACGGCTTGGAGGAATGGTATGGTGACGTCCAACCTTCCAAAAATCGACAAGTAGTCGACCGGGTTCTCTTTCTTCCTCTTTGTAACAAATCGGAATGGGAATGGTTTCTCCCCTTTTTTCTCTTCTACGGGTTCCTCAGCAACTTTCTTTGGTAGCTCTTGGGTCCGAGCCTCCATTCTGGGATTTTTCTCTTGAGGAGGTTCCTTCCTGGTCAGTAAGGCATCGGGTTCACCTCTTATACTTGGTGTATCATCCAGGAAGAATGGATCCTGCATTCGAGGCATGAAATTCCCTATTTCCTCAGCTGAAATTGTCTCGCCTCCTATCTTCGTTCCATTCGATCCTTCACTCGGCTGTTTCGGTTGAGGTGCATCATAAGTAGTTCCTGACCTCAACGTGACCTTACTCACATTTGCCTTCTCGGGCATTTGGACTGTAGATGGGAGTTTTCCTGCATTTCCTTCAAATCACCCATCGAACTGGCCAGTTGAGCTAACTGCCTATTCATCATATCCATGTTCGCCTTATGTTCTTTCTGGGCATTTTGCATCCCCTGCACGACCTCATTATGGGCTTGCAATTCTCCTTTGATGTTCTGTTGTGATGCTAGCATTTCACTCATCATGTCCTCAACGGATCTCCTCGGCCTGTTCGAGTTTTGGAAATGACCCGGCCCTTGGTGTTGATAGTTCTGGAAGGTTTGCTGTCCTTGATTAGGCGGGTATTGGTTATATTGGGCAGGAGGAGTGTACTGATCTTGAGGATATTGATTCTGGTGCTGGGCTTGGAATTGATTCTGGTTCTGATGGTGTTGGGATGCTTGGTTTGGTTGATTTTGTAGTTTTTGAATTTCTCTGATGGGGTGGCACGTAAACAGGGTTCGAGTTTGAGCTTTGTGGGTTATAGTTTTGGGCTTGTTGGTTTCTTCCTGACCAGTTGGGCTGGAAGTCTGGGTTTGCTGGTCCACGGTTAGGGTTTTGGTTCGGGTGAGGGTTATATTGGTTCTGGCCTTGACCTTGGTTCTGGTTTTGGTTCCCTTCTCCCCATCGAAAATTCGGGTGGTCCCTCCATGGTGCGTCCCTTTGTCTCCCCTGGATCCAATTCCCATTTGAGTTAAAATACCCGGTAGCATTAGCCTGCTCCATACTGATCAAGTCATTCGGATGCTCGTATTGGGCCCCTTGATTCCCCTGCTCTGCACCCTTGTAGTTCCCAGTTGGGAGAGGTGGTGGAGTGCTCTTCTCGATGGCACTCAAAAGTGACTTCTTCAGTTCATCCATCTTCAAGTCCATTTTCTGCTCCAGCTTGTTCTCCTGATCAGTAGTCGATGCAACAGCAGCCCGCTCTCGGTTGTATCCTTCCCTGAATGGTCATACTCTTTCTTTGCATTCAGTAGCTTCCTTAGGACTCTCTTTGCTTCGCTGACCCGTAATTGCGTGAAGCTTCCTCCCGAAGATGAATTGGCCAGGTCTTTGGTTACCGCGTTCATGCCCTCGTAGAAAGTATGATGTACTTCAATGTCCGCCATGCGATGGTTGGGACACGATTCCAAAAGACCCATGTATCTTGCCCAATAGTCGCTCAAGGGCTCGTCATATCCTTGCTTCACATTCGTTATTTCTCTCTTCAGTGCGCTTGTCTTAGATGACGGAAAAAACTCGCCCAGGAATGCTGACTTGAAGTCGGCCCAAGTCTCAATAGAGTCAGGGGGCAAGCGCATGAACCAGGTGTTCGCTTCCCCCTTGAGCACAAATGGCAGAGCTTTCAGCCTATAATCATCTTCAGTCGCTCCTGCTGGTCTTCTCTGCGCTCTACAAATCTTACAAAATTCGTGAAGGAACTCATACGGCCCTTCATAGCTTTCCCGCAGTATGTAGGTAGAATCGCTATGACATGAGGCTTCACGTCACAAGCAGTCTGTCCCGGGGTGACCACGATAGCTTGCGGTGGTTCTCCTTCGGTATGCGCATTCAGCGTACCGATCTCTGGATCTTCGTCCATGTTGGCAGCCATTCCTGGATTGCCTTCCAACAGTGGTAACTCCACGGGAATTGGTCCTTCTATGGTGTCCTGTTCTTCGTCGCTACTCGTGTCTAGGTCAGACAGAGTTTGTTGACAGGCCAGAACGAGTGGTCACAAGTATGGATCCTCGCTGAAGTATCTTCGGTTTCCACGGATTAGATCCGAACTGCTTCTCATAAACTGAAACAAAAGGAAAAGAGAAAAAA